>NW_027363193.1:0-1200000 GCF_046119375.1 Phyllobates terribilis | reverse complement strand
CCTATGCTTTATTAAATTGTATTTATGTTGTTTTAACTTATGCTTTATTAAATTGTATTTATGTTGTTTTATCCTATGCTTTATTAAATTGTGTTTGTTGTTTTATCCTATGCTTTATTAAATTGTATTTATGTTGTTTTATCCCATGCTTCATTAAATTATATTTATGTTGTTTTATCTTATGCCTTATTAAATTGTATTTATGTTGTTTTTTCCTATGCTTTATTAAATTGTATTTATGTTGTTTTATTCTATGCTTTATTAAATTGCATTTATGTTGTTTTATCTTTTGCTTTATTAAATTGTATTTATGTTGTTTTATCCTTTGCTTTATTAAATTGTATTTATGTTGTTTTATCCTATGCTTTATTAAATTGTATATATGTTGTTTTATCCTATGCTTTATTAAACTGTATTTATTTTGTTTTTTCCTATGCTTAAATTAAATTTTATTTATGTTGTTTTAACCTATGCTTTATTAAATTGTATTTATGTTGTTGTATCCTATGCTTTGTTAAATTGTATTTATGTTGTTTTATCCTATGCTTTATTAAATTGTATTTATGTTGTTTTGTCCTATGCTTTATTAAATTGTATTTATGTTGTTTTGTCCTATGCTTCATTAAATTGTATTTATGTTGTTTTATCCTATGCTTCATTAAATTGTATTTATGTTGTTTTATCCTATGCTTTATTAAAATGTATTTATGTTGTTTTAACCTATGTTTTATTAAATTGTATTTATGTTGTTTTATCCTATACTTTATCAAATTGTATTTATTTAGTTTTATCCTATGCTTTATTAAATTGTATTTATGTTGTTTTAACCTATGTTTTATTAAATTCTATTTATGTTGTTTTATCCTGTGCTTTATTAAATTGTATTTATGTGGTTTTATATTATGCTTTATTAAATTGTATTTATGTTGTTTTAACCCATGCTTTATTAAATTGTATTTATGTTGTTTTATCCTATGCTTTATTAAATTGTATTTATGTTGTTTTAACCTATGCTTTATTAAATTGTATTCATGTTGTTTTATCCTATGCTTTATTAAACTGTTTTCATGTTGTTTTATCCTATGCTTTATTAAATTGTATTTAAGTTGTTTTATCCTATGCTTTTTCTAAATTGTGTTTATGTTGTATTATCCTATGCTTTATTAAATTGTATTTATGTTGTTTTATCCTATGCTTTATTAAACTGCATTTATGGTGTTTTATCCTATGCTTTATTAAATTGTATTTATGTTGTTTTATCCTATGCTTTATTAAACTGTATTTATGTTGTTTTATCCTATGCTTTATTAAATTGTATTTATGTTGTTTTATCGTATGCTTTATTAAATTGTATTTATGTTGTTTTATCCTATGTTTTATTAAATTGTGTTTATGTTGTTTTTTCCTATACTTTATTAAATTGTATTTATGTTGTTTTAACCCATGTTTTATTAAATTGTATTTATGTTGTTTTATCCTATGCTTTATTTAATTGTATATATGTTGTTTTATCCTATGCTTTATTAAATTGTATTTATCTTGTTTTGTCCTATGCTTTATTAAATTGTATTTATGTTGTTTTAACCTATGCTTTATTAAATTGTATTTATGTTGTTTTATCCTATGCTTTATTAAATTGAATTTATGTTGTTTTATCCTATGCTTTATTAAATTGTATTTATGTTGTTTTATCCTAAGCTTTATTAAATTGTATTTATGTTGTTTTATCCTATGCTTTATTAAATTGTATTTATGTTGTTTTAACCTATGCTTTATTTAATTGTATTTATGTTTTTTTTTCCTATGCTTTATTAAATTGTGTTTGTTGTTTTATCCTATGCTTTATTAAATTGTATTTATGTTGTTTTATCCCATGCTTCATTAAATTATATTTATGTTGTTTTATCTTATGCTTTATTAAATGGTATTTATGTTGTTTTTTCCTATGCTTTATTAAATTGTATTTATGTTGTTTTATCCTATGCTTTATTAAATTGCATTTATGTTGTTTTATCTTATGCTTTATTAAATTGTATTTTTGTTGTTTTATCCTATGCTTTATTAAATTGTATTTATGTTGTTTTATCCTATGCTTTATTAAATTGTGTTTATGTTGTTTTGTCCTATGCTTTATTAAATTGTATTTATGTTGTTTTAACCCATGTTTTATTAAATTGTATTTATGTTGTTTTATCCTATGCTTTATTTAATTGTATATATGTTGTTTTATCCTATGCTTTATTAAATTATATTTATCTTGTTTTGTCCTATGCTTTATTAAATTGTATTATGTTGTTTTAACCTATGCTTTATTAAATTGTATTTATGTTGTTTTATCCTATGCTTTATTAAATTGTATTTATGTTGTTTTATCCTATGCTTTATTAAATTGTATTTATGTTGTTTTATCCTAAGCTTTATTAAATTGTATTTATGTTGTTTTATCCTATGCTTTATTAAATTGTATTTATGTTGCTTTACCCTATGCTTTATTAAATTGTATTTATGTTGTTTTATCCTATGCTTTATTAAATTGTATTTAAGTTGTTTTATCCTATGCTTTATTAAATTGTATTTATGTTGTTTTAACTTATGCTTTATTAAATTGTATTTATGTTTTTTTTTTCCTATGCTTTATTAAATTGTGTTTGTTGTTTTATCCTATGCTTTATTAAATTGTATTTATGTTGTTTTATCCCATGCTTCATTAAATTATATTTATGTTGTTTTATCTTATGCTTTATTAAATGGTATTTATGTTGTTTTTTCCTATGCTTTATTAAATTGTATTTATGTTGTTTTATCCTATGCTTTATTAAATTGCATTTATGTTGTTTTATCTTATGCTTTATTAAATTGTATTTATGTTGTTTTATCCTATGCTTTATTAAATTGTATTTATGTTGTTTTATCCTATGCTTTATTAAATTGTGTTTATGTTGTTTTGTCCTATGCTTTATTAAATTGTATTTATGTTGTTTTAACCCATGTTTTATTAAATTGTATTCATGTTGTTTTATCATATGCTTTATTTAATTGTATATATGTTGTTTTATCCTATGCTTTATTAAATTATATTTATCTTGTTTTGTCCTATGCTTTATTAAATTGTTTATGTTGTTTTAACCTATGCTTTATTAAATTGTATTTATGTTGTTTTATCCTATGCTTTATTAAATTGTATTTACGTTGTTTTATCCTATGCTTTATTAAATTGTATTTATGTTGTTTTATCCTAAGCTTTATTAAATTGTATTTATGTTGTTTTATCCTATGCTTTATTAAATTGTATTTATGTTGTTTTAACCTATGCTTTATTAAATTGTATTTATGTTGTTTTATCCTGTGCTTTATTAAATTGTATTTATGTGGATTTAACCTATGCTTTATTAAATTGTATTTATGTTGTTTTATCCTATGCTTTATTAAATTGTGTTTGTTGTTTTATCCTATGCTTTATTAAATTGTATTTATGTTGTTTTATCCCATGCTTCATTAAATTATATTTATGTTGTTTTATCTTATGCTTTATTAAATGGTATTTATGTTGTTTTTTCCTATGCTTTATTAAATTGTATTTATGTTGTTTTATCCTATGCTTTATTAAATTGCATTTATGTTGTTTTATCTTATGCTTTATTAAATTGTATTTATGTTGTTTTATCCTATGCTTTATTAAATTGTATTTATGTTGTTTTATCCTATGCTTTATTAAATTGTGTTTATGTTGTTTTGTCCTATGCTTTATTAAATTGTATTTATGTTGTTTTAACCCATGTTTTATTAAATTGTATTTATGTTGTTTCATCCTATGCTTTATTGAATTGTATATATGTTGTTTTATCCTATGCTTTATTAAATTGTATTTATCTTGTTTTGTCCTATGCTTTATTAAATTGTATTATGTTGTTTTAACCTATGCTTTATTAAATTGTATTTATGTTGTTTTATCCTATGCTTTATTAAATTGTATTTATGTTGTTTTATCCTATGCTTTAGTAAATTGTATTTATGTTGTTTTATCCTAAGCTTTATTAAATTGTATTTATGTTGTTTTATCCTATGCTTTATTAAATTGTATTTATGTTGTTTTAACCTATGCTTTATTAAATTGTATTTATGTTGTTTTAACCTATGCTTTATTAAATTGTATTTATGTTGATTTATCCTATGCTTTATTAAATTGTATTTATGTTGCTTTAACCTATGCTTTATTAAATTGTATTTATGTTGTTTTATCCTATGCTTTATTAAATTGTATTTAAGTTGTTTTATCCTATGCTTTATTAAATTGTATTTATGTTGTTTTAACTTATGCTTTATTAAATTGTATTTATGTTGTTTTATCCTATGCTTTATTAAATTGTGTTTGTTGTTTTATCCTATGCTTTATTAAATTGTATTTATGTTGTTTTATCCCATGCTTCATTAAATTATATTTATGTTGTTTTATCTTATGCCTTATTAAATTGTATTTATGTTGTTTTTTCCTATGCTTTATTAAATTGTATTTATGTTGTTTTATTCTATGCTTTATTAAATTGCATTTATGTTGTTTTATCTTTTGCTTTATTAAATTGTATTTATGTTGTTTTATCCTTTGCTTTATTAAATTGTATTTATGTTGTTTTATCCTATGCTTTATTAAATTGTATATATGTTGTTTTATCCTTTGCTTTATTAAACTGTATTTATTTTGTTTTTTCCTATGCTTAAATTAAATTTTATTTATGTTGTTTTAACCTATGCTTTATTAAATTGTATTTATGTTGTTGTATCCTATGCTTTGTTAAATTGTATTTATGTTGTTTTATCCTATGCTTTATTAAATTGTATTTATGTTGTTTTGTCCTATGCTTTATTAAATTGTATTTATGTTGTTTTGTCCTATGCTTCATTAAATTGTATTTATGTTGTTTTATCCTATGCTTCATTAAATTGTATTTATGTTGTTTTATCCTATGCTTTATTAAAATGTATTTATGTTGTTTTAACCTATGTTTTATTAAATTGTATTTATGTTGTTTTATCCTATACTTTATCAAATTGTATTTATTTAGTTTTATCCTATGCTTTATTAAATTGTATTTATGTTGTTTTAACCTATGTTTTATTAAATTCTATTTATGTTGTTTTATCCTGTGCTTTATTAAATTGTATTTATGTGGTTTTATATTATGCTTTATTAAATTGTATTTATGTTGTTTTAACCCATGCTTTATTAAATTGTATTTATGTTGTTTTATCCTATGCTTTATTAAATTGTATTTATGTTGTTTTAACCTATGCTTTATTAAATTGTATTCATGTTGTTTTATCCTATGCTTTATTAAACTGTTTTCATGTTGTTTTATCCTATGCTTTATTAAATTGTATTTAAGTTGTTTTATCCTATGCTTTATTAAATTGTGTTTATGTTGTATTATCCTATGCTTTATTAAATTGTATTTATGTTGTTTTATCCTATGCTTTATTAAACTGCATTTATGGTGTTTTATCCTATGCTTTATTAAATTGTATTTATGTTGTTTTATCCTATGCTTTATTAAACTGTATTTATGTTGTTTTATCCTATGCTTTATTAAATTGTATTTATGTTGTTTTATCGTATGCTTTATTAAATTGTATTTATGTTGTTTTATCCTATGTTTTATTAAATTGTGTTTATGTTGTTTTTTCCTATACTTTATTAAATTGTATTTATGTTGTTTTAACCCATGTTTTATTAAATTGTATTTATGTTGTTTTATCCTATGCTTTATTTAATTGTATATATGTTGTTTTATCCTATGCTTTATTAAATTGTATTTATCTTGTTTTGTCCTATGCTTTATTAAATTGTATTTATGTTGTTTTAACCTATGCTTTATTAAATTGTATTTATGTTGTTTTATCCTATGCTTTATTAAATTGAATTTATGTTGTTTTATCCTATGCTTTATTAAATTGTATTTATGTTGTTTTATCCTAAGCTTTATTAAATTGTATTTATGTTGTTTTATCCTATGCTTTATTAAATTGTATTTATGTTGTTTTAACCTATGCTTTATTTAATTGTATTTATGTTTTTTTTTCCTATGCTTTATTAAATTGTGTTTGTTGTTTTATCCTATGCTTTATTAAATTGTATTTATGTTGTTTTATCCCATGCTTCATTAAATTATATTTATGTTGTTTTATCTTATGCTTTATTAAATGGTATTTATGTTGTTTTTTCCTATGCTTTATTAAATTGTATTTATGTTGTTTTATCCTATGCTTTATTAAATTGCATTTATGTTGTTTTATCTTATGCTTTATTAAATTGTATTTTTGTTGTTTTATCCTATGCTTTATTAAATTGTATTTATGTTGTTTTATCCTATGCTTTATTAAATTGTGTTTATGTTGTTTTGTCCTATGCTTTATTAAATTGTATTTATGTTGTTTTAACCCATGTTTTATTAAATTGTATTTATGTTGTTTTATCCTATGCTTTATTTAATTGTATATATGTTGTTTTATCCTATGCTTTATTAAATTATATTTATCTTGTTTTGTCCTATGCTTTATTAAATTGTATTATGTTGTTTTAACCTATGCTTTATTAAATTGTATTTATGTTGTTTTATCCTATGCTTTATTAAATTGTATTTATGTTGTTTTATCCTATGCTTTATTAAATTGTATTTATGTTGTTTTATCCTAAGCTTTATTAAATTGTATTTATGTTGTTTTATCCTATGCTTTATTAAATTGTATTTATGTTGCTTTACCCTATGCTTTATTAAATTGTATTTATGTTGTTTTATCCTATGCTTTATTAAATTGTATTTAAGTTGTTTTATCCTATGCTTTATTAAATTGTATTTATGTTGTTTTAACTTATGCTTTATTAAATTGTATTTATGTTTTTTTTTTCCTATGCTTTATTAAATTGTGTTTGTTGTTTTATCCTATGCTTTATTAAATTGTATTTATGTTGTTTTATCCCATGCTTCATTAAATTATATTTATGTTGTTTTATCTTATGCTTTATTAAATGGTATTTATGTTGTTTTTTCCTATGCTTTATTAAATTGTATTTATGTTGTTTTATCCTATGCTTTATTAAATTGCATTTATGTTGTTTTATCTTATGCTTTATTAAATTGTATTTATGTTGTTTTATCCTATGCTTTATTAAATTGTATTTATGTTGTTTTATCCTATGCTTTATTAAATTGTGTTTATGTTGTTTTGTCCTATGCTTTATTAAATTGTATTTATGTTGTTTTAACCCATGTTTTATTAAATTGTATTCATGTTGTTTTATCATATGCTTTATTTAATTGTATATATGTTGTTTTATCCTATGCTTTATTAAATTATATTTATCTTGTTTTGTCCTATGCTTTATTAAATTGTTTATGTTGTTTTAACCTATGCTTTATTAAATTGTATTTATGTTGTTTTATCCTATGCTTTATTAAATTGTATTTACGTTGTTTTATCCTATGCTTTATTAAATTGTATTTATGTTGTTTTATCCTAAGCTTTATTAAATTGTATTTATGTTGTTTTATCCTATGCTTTATTAAATTGTATTTATGTTGTTTTAACCTATGCTTTATTAAATTGTATTTATGTTGTTTTATCCTGTGCTTTATTAAATTGTATTTATGTGGATTTAACCTATGCTTTATTAAATTGTATTTATGTTGTTTTATCCTAAGCTTTATTAAATTGTATTTATGTTGTTTTATCCTATGCTTTATTAAATTGTATTTATGTTGTTTTAACCTATGCTTTATTAAATTGTATTTATGTTGTTTTAACCTATGCTTTATTAAATTGTATTTATGTTGATTTATCCTATGCTTTATTAAATTGTATTTATGTTGCTTTAACCTATGCTTTATTAAATTGTATTTATGTTGTTTTATCCTATGCTTTATTAAATTGTATTTAAGTTGTTTTATCCTATGCTTTATTAAATTGCATTTATGTTGTTTTTACTTATGCTTTATTAAATTGTATTTATGTTGTTTTATCCTATGCTTTATTAAATTGTGTTTGTTGTTTTATCCTATGCTTTATTAAATTGTATTTATGTTGTTTTATCCCATGCTTCATTAAATTATATTTATGTTGTTTTATCTTATGCTTTATTAAATTGTATTTATGTTGTTTTTTCCTATGCTTTATTAAATTGTATTTATGTTGTTTTATCCTATGCTTTATTAAATTGCATTTATGTTGTTTTATCTTATGCTTTATTAAATTGTATTTATGTTGTTTTAACCTATGCTTTATTAAATTGTATTTATGTTGTTTTATCCTATGCTTTGTTAAATTGTATTTATGTTGTTTTATCCTATGCTTTATTAAATTGTATTCATGTTGTTTTAACCTATGCTTTATTAAACTGTATTTATGTTGTTTTATCCTATGCTTTATTAAATTGTATTTATGTTCTTTTATCCTATGCTTTATTAAATTGTATTTATGTTGTTTTAACCTATGCTTTATTAAATTGTATTTATGTTGTTTTATCCTATGCTTTATTAAATTGTATTTATGTTAATTTAACCTATGCTTTATTAAACTGTATTCATGTTGTTTTATCCTATGCTTTATTAAATTGTATTTATGTTGTTTTATCCTATGCTTTATTAAATTGTATTTATGTTGTTTTGTCCTATGCTTTATTAAATTGTATTTATGTTGTTTTGTCCTATGCTTCATTAAATTGTATTTATGTCGTTTTATCCTATGCTTCATTAAATTGTATTTATGTTGTTTTATCCTATGCTTTATTAAAATGTATTTATGTTGTTTTAACCTATGTTTTAGTAAATTGTATTTATGTTGTTTTATCCTATACTTTATCAAATTGTATTTATTTTGTTTTATCCTATGCTTTATTAAATTGTATTTATGTTGTTTTAACCTATGTTTTATTAAATTGTATTTATGTTGTTTTATCCTGTGCTTTATTAAATTGTATTTATGTGGTTTTATCCTATGCTTTATTAAATTGTATTTATGTTGTTTTAACCCATGCTTTATTAAATTGTATTTATGTTGTTTTATCCTATGCTTTATTAAATTGTATTTATGTTGTTTTAACCTATGCTTTATTAAATTGTATTTATGTTGTTTTAACCCATGCTTTATTAAATTGTATTCATGTTGTTTTATCCTATGCTTTATTAAATTGTATTTATGTTGTTTTATCCTATGCTTTCTTAAATTGTATTTATGTTGTTGTATCCTATGCTTTATTAAATCGTGTTTATGTTGTTTTATACCATGCTTTATTAAATTGTATTTATGTTGTTTTATCCTATGCTTTATTAAATTGCATCTATGTTGTTTTATCCTATGCTTTATTAAATTGTATTTATGTTGTTTTATCCTATGCTTTATTAAATTGTGTTCATGTGGTTTTATCCTATGCTTTATTAAATTGTATTCATGTTGTTTTATCTTATGCTTTATTAAATTGTATTTATGTTGTTTTATCTTATGCTTTATTAAATTGTATTTATGTTGTTTTATCCTATGCTTTATTAAATTGTATTTATGTGGTTTTATCCTATGCTTTACTAAATTGTATTTATGTTGTTTTATCCTATGCTTTATTAAATTGTATTTATGTTGTTTTATCCTATGCTTTATTAAATTGTATTTATGTTGTTTTGTCCTATGCTTTATTAAATTGTATTTATGTTGTTTTAACCCATGCTTTATTAAATTGTATTTATGTTGTTTTATCCTATGCTTTATTAAATTGTATTTATGTTGTTTTGTCCTATGCTTTATTAAATTGTATTTATGTTGTTTTATCCTATGCTTTATTTAATTGTATTTATGTTATTTTATCCTATGCTTTATTAAATTTTATTTATGTTGTTTTATCCTATGCTTTATTAAATTGTATTTATGTTGTTTTAACCTATGCTTTATTAAATTGTATTTATGTTGTTTTATCCTATGCTTTATTAAATTGTATTCATGTTGTTTTATCCTATGCTTTATTAACTTGTATTCATGTTGTTTTATCTTATGCTTTATTAAATTGTATTTATGTTGTTTTATCCTATGCTTTATTAAATTGTATTTATGTTGTTTTATCCTATGCTTTATTAAAATGTACTTATGTTGTTTTAACCCGTGCTTTATTATATTGTGTTTATGTTGTTTTATCCTATGCTTTATTAAATTGTATTTATGTTGTTTTAACCTATGCTTTATTAAATTGTATTTATGTTGTTTTATCCTATGTTATATTAAATTGTATTTACGTGGTTTCATCCTATGCTTTATTAAATTGTATTTATTTTGTTTTATCCTATGCTTTATTAAATTGTATTTATGTTGTTTTATCCTATGCTTTATTAAATTGTATTTATGTTGTTTTAACCTATGCTTTATTAAACTGTATTTATGTTGTTTTATCCTATGCTTTATTAAATTGTATTTATGTGGTTTCATCCTATGCTTTATTAAATTGTATTTATGTTGTTTTAACCTATGCTTTATTAAATTGTATTTATTTTGTTTTATCCTATGCTTTATTAAATTGTATTTATGTTGTTTTATCCTATGCTTTATTGAATTGTATTTATGTTGTTTTATTCTTTGCTTTATTAAATTGTATTTATGTTGTTTTATCCTATGCTTTATTAAATTGTATTTATGTGGTTTTATCCTATGCTTTATTAAATTGTATTTATGTTGTTTTATCCTAAGCTTTATTAAATTGTATTTATGTGGTTTTATCCTTTGCTTTATTGAATTGTATTTATGTTGTTTTATCCTTTGCTTTATTAAATTGCATCTATGTTGTTTTATCCTATGCTTTATTAAATTGTATTCATGTTGTTTTATCCTATGCTTTATTAAATTGTATTTATGTGGTTTTATCCTATGCTTTATTAATTTGTATTTATGTGGTTTTATCCTATGCTTTATTAAATTGTATTTATGTGGTTTTATCCTATGCTTTATTAAATTGTATTTATGTTGTTTTATCCTATGCTTTATTAAATTGTATTTATGTTGTTTTATCCTATGCTTTATTAAAATATATTTATGTTGTTTTAACACATGCTTTATTATATCGTGTTTATGTTGTTTTATCACATGCTTTATTATACCGTGTTTATGTTGTTTTATCCTATGCTTTATTAAATTGTATTTATGTTGTTTTAACCTATACTTTATTAAATTGTATTTATGTTGTTTTATCCTATGTTATATTAAATTGTATTTACGTGGTTTCATCCTATGCTTTATTAAATTGTATTTATTTTGTTTTAACCTATGCTTTATTAAATTGTATTTATGTTGTTTTATCCTATGCTTTATTAAATTGTATTTATGTTGTTTTAACCTATGCTTTATTAAATTGTATTTATGTTGTTTTATCCTCTTCTTAATTAAATTGTATTTACGTGGTTTCATCCTATGCTTTATTAAATTGAATTCATGTTGTTTATCCTATGCTTTATTAAATTGCATTTATGTTGTTTTATTCTTTGCTTTATTAAATTGTATTTATGTTGTTTTATCCTATGCTTTATTAAATTCATCTATGTTGTTTTATCCTATGCTTTATTAAATTGTATTTATGTTGTTTTATTCTATGCTTTATTAAATTGTATTTATGTGGTTTTATCCTATGATTTATTAAATTGTATTTATGTTGTTTTATCCTATGCTTTATTAAATTGTATTTATGTGGTTTTATCCTATGCTTTATTAAATTGCATTTATGTTGTTTTATCCTATGCTTTATTAAATTGCATCTATGTTGTTTTATCCTATGCTTTATTAAATTGTATTTATGTTGTTTTATCCTATGCTTTATTAAATTGTATTCATGTGGTTTTATCCTATGGTTTATTAAATTGTATTTATGTTGTTTTATCCTATGCCTTATTAAATTGTATTTATGTGGTTTTATCCTATGCTTTATTAAATTATATTTATGTTGTTTTATCCTATGTTTTATTAAATTGTATTTATGTTGTTTTATCCTATGCTTTATTAAATTGTATTTATGTTGTTTTGTCCTATGCTTTATTAAATTGTATTTATGTTGTATTGTCCTATGCTTTATTAAATTGTATTTATGTTGTTTAATCATATGCTTTATTAAATTGCATTTACGTGGTTTCATCCTATGCTTTATTAAATTGTTTTTATGTTGTTTTAACCTACGCTTTATTAAATTGTATTTATGTTGTTTTATCCCATGCTTTATTAAATTGTATTTATGTTGTTTTATTCTTTGCTTTATTAAATTGTATTTATGTTGTTTTATCCTATGCTTTATTAAATTCATCTATGTTGTTTTATCCTATGCTTTATTAAATTGTATTCATGTTGTTTTATTCTATGCTTTATTATATTGTATTTATGTGGTTTTATCCTATGATTTATTAAATTGTATTTATGTTGTTTTATCCTATGCTTTATTAAATTGTATTTATGTGGTTTTATCCTATGCTTTATTAAATTGTATTTATGTTGTTTTATCCTATGCTTTATTAAATTGCATCTATGTTGTTTTATCCTATGCTTTATTAAATTGTATTTATGTTGGTTTATCCTATGCTTTATTAAATTGTATTCATGTTGTTTTATCCTATGCTTTATTAAATTGTATTTATGTTGTTTTATCCTATGCTTTATTAAATTGTATTTATGTGGTTTTATCCTATGCTTTACTAAATTGTATTTATGTTATTTTATCCTATGCTTTATTAAATTGTATTTATGTTGTTTTATCCTATGCTTTATTAAATTGTATTTTTGTTGTTTTGTCCTATGCTTTATTAAATTGTATTTATGTTGTTTTGTCCTATGCTTTATTAAATTGTATTTATGTTGTTTTAACCCATACTTTATTAAATTGTATTTATGTTGTTTTATCCTATGCTTTATTAAATTGTATTTATGTTGTTTTGTCCTATTCTTTATTAAATTGTATTTATGTTGTTTTAACCCATGCTTTATTAAGTTGTATTTATGTTGTTTTATCCTATGCTTTATTAAATTGTATTTATGTTGTTTTATCCTATGCTTTATTAAATTGTATTTATGTTGTTTTATCCTATGCTTTATTAAATTGTATTCATGTTGTTTTATCCTATGCTTTATTAAACTGTTTTCATGTTGTTTTATCCTATGCTTTATTAAATTGTATTTAAGTTGTTTTATCCTATGCTTTATTAAATTGTGTTTATGTTGTTTTATCCTATGCTTTATTAAATTGTATTTATGTTGTTTTATCCTATGCTTTATTAAACTGTATTTATGTTGTTTTATCCTATGCTTTATTAAATTGTATTTATGTTGTTTTATCGTATGCTTTATTAAATTGTATTTATGTTGTTTTATCCTATGCTTTATTAAATTGTGTTTATGTTGTTTTGTCCTATGCTTTATTAAGTTGTATTTATGTTGTTTTAACCCATGTTTTATTAAATTGTATTTATGTTGTTTTATCCTATGCTTTATTTAATTGTATATATGTTGTTTTATCCTATGCTTTATTAAATTGTATTTATCTTGTTTTGTCCTATGCTTTATTAAATTGTATTTATGTTGTTTTAACCTATGCTTTATTAAATTGTATTTATGTTGTTTTATCCTATGCTTTATTAAATTGTATTTATGTTGTTTTATCCTATGCTTTATTAAATTGTATTTATGTTGTTTTATCCTAAGATTTATTAAATTGTGTTTATGTTGTTTTAACCTATGCTTTATTAAATTGTATTTATGTTGTTTTAACCTTTGCTTTATTAAATTGTATTTATGTTGATTTATCCTATGCTTTATTAAATTGTATTTATGTTGCTTTAACCTATGCTTTATTAAATTGTATTTATGTTGTTTTATCCTATGCTTTCTTAAATTGTATTTATGTTGTTGTATCCTATGCTTTATTAAATCGTGTTTATGTTGTTTTATACCATGCTTTATTAAATTGTATTTATGTTGTTTTATCCTATGCTTTATTAAATTGCATCTATGTTGTTTTATCCTATGCTTTATTAAATTGTATTTATGTTGTTTTATCCTATGCTTTATTAAATTGTATTCATGTGGTTTTATCCTATGCTTTATTAAATTGTATTCATGTTGTTTTATCTTATGCTTTATTAAATTGTATTTATGTTGTTTTATCTTATGCTTTATTAAATTGTATTTATGTTGTTTTATCCTATGCTTTATTAAATTGTATTTATGTGGTTTTATCCTATGCTTTACTAAATTGTATTTATGTTGTTTTATCCTATGCTTTATTAAATTGTATTTATGTTGTTTTATCCTATCATTTATTAAATTGTATTTATGTTGTTTTGTCCTATGCTTTATTAAATTGTATTTATGTTGTTTTAACCCATGCTTTATTAAATTGTATTTATGTTGTTTTATCCTATGCTTTATTAAATTGTATTTATGTTGTTTTATCCTATGCTTTATTAAATTGTATTCATGTTGTTTTAACCTATGCTTTATTAAATTGTATTTATGTTGTTTTATCCTATGCTTTATTAAATTGTATTCATGTTGTTTTATCCTATGCTTTATTAACTTGTATTCATGTTGTTTTATCCTATGCTTTATTAAATTGTATTTATGTTGTTTTATCCTATGCTTTATTAAATTGTATTTATGTTGTTTTATCCTATGCTTTATTAAAATGTATTTATGTTGTTTTAACCCGTGCTTTATTATATTGTGTTTATGTTGTTCTATCCTATGCTTTATTAAATTGTATTTATGTTGTTTTAACCTATGCTTTATTAAATTGTATTTATGTTGTTTTATCCTATGTTATATTAAATTGTATTTACGTGGTTTCATCCTATGCTTTATTACATTATATTTATTTTGTTTTATCCTATGCTTTATTAAATTGTATTTATGTTGTTTTATCCTATGCTTTATTAAATTGTATTTATGTTGTTTTAACCTATGCTTTATTAAACTGTATTTATGTTGTTTTATCCTATGCTTTATTAAATTGTATTTATGTGGTTTCATCCTATGCTTTATTAAATTGTATTTATGTTGTTTTAACCTATGCTTTATTAAATTGTATTTATTTTGTTTTATCCTATGCATTATTAAATTGTATTTATGTTGTTTTATCCTATGCTTTATTAAATTCATCTTTGTTGTTTTATCCTATGCTTTATTAAATTGTATTTATGTTGTTTTATCCTATGCTTTATTAAATTGTATTTATGTGGTTTTATCCTATGCTTTATTAAATTGTATTTATGTTGTTTTATCCTAAGCTTTATTAAATTGTATTTATGTGGTTTTATCCTTTGCTTTATTGAATTGTATTTATGTTGTTTTATCCTTTGCTTTATTAAATTGCATCTATGTTGTTTTATCCTATGCTTTATTAAATTGTATTTATGTTGTTTTATCCTATGCTTTATTAATTTGTATTTATGTGGTTTTATCCTATGCTTTATTAAATTGTATTTATGTGGTTTTATCCTATGCATTATTAAATTGTATTTATGTTGTTTTATCCTATGCTTTATTAAATTGTATTTATGTTGTTTTATCCTATGCTTTATTAAAATATATTTATGTTGTTTTAACACATCGTTTATTATATCGTGTTTATGTTGTTTTATCACATGCTTTATTATATCGTGTTTATGTTGTTTTATCCTATGCTTTATTAAATTGTATTTATGTTGTTTTAACTTATACTTTATTAAATTGTATTTATGTTGTTTTATCCTATGTTATATTAAATTGTATTTACGTGGTTTCATCCTATGCTTTATTAAATTGTATTTATTTTGTTTTAACCTATGCTTTATTAAATTGTATTTATGTTGTTTTATCCTATGCTTTATTAAATTGTATTTATGTTGTTTTAACCTATGCTTTATTAAATTGTATTTATGTTGTTTTATCCTCTGCTTTATTAAATTGTATTTACGTGGTTTCATCCTATGCTTTATTAAATTGTATTTATGTTGTTTTAACCTATGCTTTATTAAATTGTATTCATGTTGTTTTATCCTATGCTTTATTAAATTGCATTTATGTTGTTTTATTCTTTGCTTTATTAAATTGTATTTATGTTGTTTTATCCTATGCTTTATTAAATTCATCTATGTTGTTTTATCCTATGCTTTATTAAATTGTATTTATGTTGTTTTATTCTATGCTTTATTAAATTGTATTTATGTGGTTTTATCCTATGATTTATTAAATTGTATTTATGTTGTTTTATCCTATGCTTTATTAAATTGTATTTATGTGGTTTTATCCTATGCTTTATTAAATTACATTTATGTTGTTTTATCCTATGCTTTATTAAATTGCATCTATGTTGTTTTATCCTATGCTTTATTAAATTGTATTTATGTTGTTTTATCCTATGCTTTATTAAATTGTATTCATGTGGTTTTATCCTATGCTTTATTAAATTGTATTTATGTTGTTTTATCCTATGCTTTATTAAATTGTATTTATGTGGTTTTATCCTATGCTTTATTAAATTGTATTTATGTTGTTTTATCCTACGCTTTATTAAATTGTATTTATGTTGTTTTATCCTATGCTTTATTAAATTGTATTTATGTTGTTTTGTCCTATGCTTTATTAAATTGTATTTATGTTGTTTTGTCCTATGCTTTATTAAATTGTATTTATGTTGTTTAATCATATGCTTTATTAAATTGTATTTACGTGGTTTCATCCTATGCTTTATTAAATTGTATTTATGCTGTTTTAACCTATGCTTTATTAAATTGTATTTATGTTGTTTTATCCCATGCTTTATTAAATTGTATTTATGTTGTTTTATTCTTTGCTTTATTAAATTGTATTTAAGTTGTTTTATCCTATGCTTTATTAAATTCATCTATGTTGTTTTATCCTATGCTTTATTACATTGTATTTATGTTGTTTTATTCTATGCTTTATTATATTGTATTTATGTGATTTTATCCTATGATTTATTAAATTGTATTTATGTTGTTTTATCCTATGCTTTATTAAATTGTATTTATGTGGTTTTATCCTATGCTTTATTAAATTGTATTTATGTTGTTTTATCCTATGCTTTATTAAATTGCATCTATGTTGTTTTATCCTATGCTTTATTAAATTGTATTTATGTTGGTTTATCCTATGCTTTATTAAATTGTATTCATGTTGTTTTATCCTATGCTTTATTAAATTGTATTTATGTTGTTTTATCCTATGCTTTATTAAATTGTATTTATGTGGTTTTATCCTATGCTTTACTAAATTGTATTTATGTTATTTTATCCTATGCTTTATTAAATTGTATTTATGTTGTTTTATCCTATGCTTTATTAAATTGTATTTATGTTGTTTTGTCCTATGCTTTATTAAATTGTATTTATGTTGTTTTGTCCTATGCTTTATTAATCTGTATTTATGTTGTTTTAACCCATACTTTATTAAATTGTATTTATGTTGTTTTATCCTATGCTTTATTAAATTGTATTTATGTTGTTTTATCCTATGCTTTATTAAATTGTATTTATGTTGTTTTATCCTATGCTTTATTAAATTGTATTTATGTTGTTTTATCCTATGCTTTATTAAATTGTATTTATGTTGTTTTGTCCTATGCTTTATTAAATTGTATTTAAGTTGTTTTATCCTATGCTTTATTAAATTCATCTATGTTGTTTTATCCTATGCTTTATTAAATTGTATTTATGTTGTTTTATTCTATGCTTTATTATATTGTATTTATGTGGTTTTATCCTATGATTTATTAAATTGTATTTATGTTGTTTTATCCTATGCTTTATTAAATTGTATTTATGTGGTTTTATCCTATGCTTTATTAAATTGTATTTATGTTGTTTTATCCTATGCTTTATTAAATTGCATCTATGTTGTTTTATCCTATGCTTTATTAAATTGTATTTATGTTGGTTTATCCTATGCTTTATTAAATTGTATTCATGTTGTTTTATCCTATGCTTTATTAAATTGTATTTATGTTGTTTTATCCTATGCTTTATTAAATTGTATTTACGTGGTTTTATCCTATGCTTTACTAAATTGTATTTATGTTATTTTATCCTATGCTTTATTAAATTGTATTTATGTTGTTTTATCCTATGCTTTATTAAATTGTATTTATGTTGTTTTGTCCTATGCTTTATTAAATTGTATTTATGTTGTTTTGTCCTATGCTTTATTAAATTGTATTTATGTTGTTTTAACCCATACTTTATTAAATTGTATTTATGTTGTTTTATCCTATGCTTTATTAAATTGTATTTATGTTGTTTTATCCTATGCTTTATTAAATTGTATTTATGTTGTTTTATCCTATGCTTTATTAAATTGTATTTATGTTGTTTTGTCCTATGCTTTATTAAATTGTATTTATGTTGTTTTGTCCTATGCTTTATTAAATTGTATTTATGTTGTTTTATCCTATGCTTTATTAAATTGTATTTATGTTGTTTTATCCTATGCTTTATTAAATTGTATTTATGTTGTTTTATCCTATGCTTTATTAAATTGTATTCATGTTGTTTTATCCTATGCTTTATTAAATTGTATTCATGTTGTTTTATCCTATGCTTTATTAAACTGTTTTCATGTTGTTTTATCCTATGCTTTATTAAATTGTATTTATGTTGTTTTATCCTATGCTTTATTAAATTGTATTTATGTTGTTTTATCCTATGCTTTATTAAACTGTATTTATGTTGTTTTATCCTATGCTTTATTAAATTGTATTTATGTTGTTTTATCCTATGCTTTATTAAATTGTATTTATGTTGTTTTATCGTATGCTTTATTAAATTGTATTTATGTTGTTTTATCCTATGCTTTATTAAATTGTGTTTATGTTGTTTTGTCCTATGCTTTATTAAGTTGTATTTATGTTGTTTTAACCCATGTTTTATTAAATTGTATTTATGTTGTTTTATCCTATGCTTTATTTAATTGTATATATGTTGTTTTATCCTATGCTTTATTAAATTGTATTTATCTTGTTTTGTCCTATGCTTTATTAAATTGTATTTATCTTGTTTTAACCTATGCTTTATTAAATTGTATTTATGTTGTTTTATCCTATGCTTTATTAAATTGTATTTATGTTGTTTTATCCTATGCTTTATTAAATTGTATTTATGTTGTTTTATCCTATGCTTTATTAAATTGTATTTATGTTGTTTTAACCTATGCTTTATTAAATTGTATTTATGTTGATTTATCCTATGCTTTATTAAATTGTATTTATGTTGCTTTAACCTATGCTTTATTAAATTGTATTTATGTTGATTTATCCTATGCTTTATTAAATTGTATTTATGTTGTTTTAACTTATGCTTTATTAAATTGTATTTATGTTGTTTTATCCTATGCTTTATTAAATTGTATTTATGTTGTTTTATCCTATGCTTTATTAAATTGTATTATGTTATTTTATCGTATGCTTTATTAAATTGTATTTATGTTGTTTTATCCTATGCTTTATTAAATTGTGTTTATGTTGTTTCATACTATGCTTTATTAAATTGTATTTATGTTGTTTTAACCCATGCTTTATTAAATTGTATTTATGTGGTTTTATCCTATGCTTTATTAAATTGTATTTATGTTGTTTTATCCTATGCTTTATTAAATTGTATTTATGTTGTTTTATCCTATGCTTTATTAAATTGTATTTATGTTGTTTTGTCCTATGCTTTATTAAATTGTATTTATGTTGTTTTAACCCATGCTTTTTTAAATTGTATTTATGTTGTTTTATCCTATGCTTTATTAAATTGTATTTATGTTGTTTTATCCTATGCTTTATTAAATTGTATTTATGTTGTTTTATCCTATGCTTTATTAAATTGTATTTATGTTGTTTTATCCTATGCTTTATTAAATTGTATTTATGTGGTTTTATCCTATGCTTTATTAAATTGTATTTATGTTGTTTTATCCTATGCTTTATTAAATTGTATTTATGTGGTTTTATCCTATGCTTTAATAAATTGTATTTATGTTGTTTTATCCTATGCTTTATTAAATTGTATTTATTTTGTTTTATCCTATGCTTTATTAAAATGTATTTATGTTGTTTTATCCAATGCTTTATTATATCGTGTTTATGTTGTTTTATCCTATGCTTTATTAAATTGTATTTATGTTGTTTTAACCTATGCTTTATTAAATTGTATTCATGTTGTTTTATCCTATGCTTTATTAAATTGCATTTATGTTGTTTTATTCTTTGCTTTATTAAATTGTATTTATGTTGTTTTATCCTATGCTTTATTAAATTAATCTATGTTGTTTTATCCTATGCTTTATTAAATTGTATTTATGTTGTTTTATTCTATGCTTTATTAAATTGTATTTATGTGGTGTTATCCTATGATTTATTAAATTGTATTTATATTGTTTTATCCTATGCTTTATTAAATTGTATTTATGTGGTTTTATCCTATGCTTTATTAAATTGTATTTTTGTTGTTTTATCCTATGCTTTATTAAATTGCATCTATGTTGTTTTATACTATGCTTTATTAAATTGTATTTATGTTGTTTTATCCTATGCTTTATTTAATTGTATTCATGTGGTTTTATCCTATGCTTTATTAAATTGTATTTATGTTGTTTTATCCTATGCTTTATTAAATTGTATTTATGTGGTTTTATCCTATGCTTTATTAAATTGTATTTATGTTGTTTTATCCTATGCTTTATTAAATTGTATTTATGTTGTTTTATCCTATGCTTTATTAAATTGTATTTATGTTGTTTTGTCCTATGCTTTATTAAATTGTATTTATGTTGTTTTATCCTATGCTTTATTAAATTGTATTTATGTTGTTTTATCCTATGCTTTATTAAATTGTATTTACGTGGTTTCATCCTATGCTTTATTAAATTGTATTTATGTTGTTTTAACCTATGCTTTATTAAATTGTATTTATGTTGTTTTATCCTATGCTTTACTAAATTGCATTTATGTTGTTTTATTCTTTGCTTTATTAAATTGTATTTATGTTGTTTTATCCTATGCTTTATTAAATTCATCTATGTTGTTTTATCCTATGCTTTATTAAATTGAATTTATGTTGTTTTATTCTATGCTTTATTAACTTGTATTTATGTGGTTTTATCCTATGATTTATTAAAGTGTATTTATGTTGTTTTATCCTATGCTTTATTAAATTGCATCTATGTTGTTTTATCCTATGCTTTATTAAATTGTATTTATGTTGTTTTATCCTATGCTTTATTAAATTGTATTCATGTGGTTTTATCCTATGCTTTATTAAATTGTATTTATGTTGTTTTGTCCTATGCTTTATTAAATTGTATTTATGTTGTTTTAACCCATGATTTATTAAATTGTATTTATGTTGTTTTATCATATGCTTTATTAAATTGTATTTATGTTGTTTTATCCTATGCTTTATTAAATTGTATTTATGTTGTTTTGTCCTATGCTTTATTAAATTGTATTTATGTTGTTTTATCCTATGCTTTATTAAATTCATCTATGTTGTTTTATCCTATGCTTTATTAAATTGTATTTATGTTGTTTTATTCTATGCTTTATTATATTGTATTTATGTGGTTTTATCCTATGATTTATTAAATTGTATTTATGTTGTTTTATCCTATGCTTTATTAAATTGTATTTATGTGGTTTTATCCTATGCTTTATTAAATTGTATTTATGTTGTTTTATCCTATGCTTTATTAAATTGCATCTATGTTGTTTTATCCTATGCTTTATTAAATTGTATTTATGTTGGTTTATCCTATGCTTTATTAAATTGTATTCATGTTGTTTTATCCTATGCTTTATTAAATTGTATTTATGTTGTTTTATCCTATGCTTTATTAAATTGTATTTACGTGGTTTTATCCTATGCTTTACTAAATTGTATTTATGTTATTTTATCCTATGCTTTATTAAATTGTATTTATGTTGTTTTATCCTATGCTTTATTACATTGTATTTATGTTGTTTTGTCCTATGCTTTATTAAATTGTATTTATGTTGTTTTGTCCTATGCTTTATTAAATTGTATTTATGTTGTTTTAACCCATACTTTATTAAATTGTATTTATGTTGTTTTATCCTATGCTTTATTAAATTGTATTTATGTTGTTTTATCCTATGCTTTATTAAATTGTATTTATGTTGTTTTATCCTATGCTTTATTAAATTGTATTTATGTTGTTTTGTCCTATGCTTTATTAAATTGTATTTATGTTGTTTTGTCCTATGCTTTATTAAATTGTATTTATGTTGTTTTATCCTATGCTTTATTAAATTGTATTTATGTTGTTTTATCCTATGCTTTATTAAATTGTATTTATGTTGTTTTATCCTATGCTTTATTAAATTGTATTCATGTTGTTTTATCCTATGCTTTATTAAATTGTATTCATGTTGTTTTATCCTATGCTTTATTAAACAGTTTTCATGTTGTTTTATCCTATGCTTTATTAAATTGTATTTATGTTGTTTTATCCTATGCTTTATTAAATTGTATTTATGTTGTTTTATCCTATGCTTTATTAAACTGTATTTATGTTGTTTTATCCTATGCTTTATTAAATTGTATTTATGTTGTTTTATCCTATGCTTTATTAAATTGTATTTATGTTGTTTTATCGTATGCTTTATTAAATTGTATTTATGTTGTTTTATCCTATGCTTTATTAAATTGTGTTTATGTTGTTTTGTCCTATGCTTTATTAAGTTGTATTTATGTTGTTTTAACCCATGTTTTATTAAATTGTATTTATGTTGTTTTATCCTATGCTTTATTTAATTGTATATATGTTGTTTTATCCTATGCTTTATTAAATTGTATTTATCTTGTTTTGTCCTATGCTTTATTAAATTGTATTTATCTTGTTTTAACCTATGCTTTATTAAATTGTATTTATGTTGTTTTATCCTATGCTTTATTAAATTGTATTTATGTTGTTTTATCCTATGCTTTATTAAATTGTATTTATGTTGTTTTATCCTATGCTTTATTAAATTGTATTTATGTTGTTTTAACCTATGCTTTATTAAATTGTATTTATGTTG
This sequence comes from Phyllobates terribilis, assembly GCF_046119375.1. NCBI lineage: Eukaryota > Metazoa > Chordata > Amphibia > Anura > Dendrobatidae > Phyllobates > Phyllobates terribilis. The sequence continues at coordinate 1,176,923 of NW_027363193.1, read as the reverse complement.
ATTTATCCTATGCTTTATTAAATTGTATTTATGTTGCTTTAACCTATGCTTTATTAAATTGTATTTATGTTGATTTATCCTATGCTTTATTAAATTGTATTTATGTTGTTTTAACTTATGCTTTATTAAATTGTATTTATGTTGTTTTATCCTATGCTTTATTAAATTGTATTTATGTTGTTTTATCCTATGCTTTATTAAATTGTATTATGTTATTTTATCGTATGCTTTATTAAATTGTATTTATGTTGTTTTATCCTATGCTTTATTAAATTGTGTTTATGTTGTTTCATACTATGCTTTATTAAATTGTATTTATGTTGTTTTAACCCATGCTTTATTAAATTGTATTTATGTGGTTTTATCCTATGCTTTATTAAATTGTATTTATGTTGTTTTATCCTATGCTTTATTAAATTGTATTTATGTTGTTTTATCCTATGCTTTATTAAATTGTATTTATGTTGTTTTGTCCTATGCTTTATTAAATTGTATTTATGTTGTTTTAACCCATGCTTTTTTAAATTGTATTTATGTTGTTTTATCCTATGCTTTATTAAATTGTATTTATGTTGTTTTATCCTATGCTTTATTAAATTGTATTTATGTTGTTTTATCCTATGCTTTATTAAATTGTATTTATGTTGTTTTATCCTATGCTTTATTAAATTGTATTTATGTGGTTTTATCCTATGCTTTATTAAATTGTATTTATGTTGTTTTATCCTATGCTTTATTAAATTGTATTTATGTGGTTTTATCCTATGCTTTAATAAATTGTATTTATGTTGTTTTATCCTATGCTTTATTAAATTGTATTTATTTTGTTTTATCCTATGCTTTATTAAAATGTATTTATGTTGTTTTATCCAATGCTTTATTATATCGTGTTTATGTTGTTTTATCCTATGCTTTATTAAATTGTATTTATGTTGTTTTAACCTATGCTTTATTAAATTGTATTCATGTTGTTTTATCCTATGCTTTATTAAATTGCATTTATGTTGTTTTATTCTTTGCTTTATTAAATTGTATTTATGTTGTTTTATCCTATGCTTTATTAAATTAATCTATGTTGTTTTATCCTATGCTTTATTAAATTGTATTTATGTTGTTTTATTCTATGCTTTATTAAATTGTATTTATGTGGTGTTATCCTATGATTTATTAAATTGTATTTATATTGTTTTATCCTATGCTTTATTAAATTGTATTTATGTGGTTTTATCCTATGCTTTATTAAATTGTATTTTTGTTGTTTTATCCTATGCTTTATTAAATTGCATCTATGTTGTTTTATACTATGCTTTATTAAATTGTATTTATGTTGTTTTATCCTATGCTTTATTTAATTGTATTCATGTGGTTTTATCCTATGCTTTATTAAATTGTATTTATGTTGTTTTATCCTATGCTTTATTAAATTGTATTTATGTGGTTTTATCCTATGCTTTATTAAATTGTATTTATGTTGTTTTATCCTATGCTTTATTAAATTGTATTTATGTTGTTTTATCCTATGCTTTATTAAATTGTATTTATGTTGTTTTGTCCTATGCTTTATTAAATTGTATTTATGTTGTTTTATCCTATGCTTTATTAAATTGTATTTATGTTGTTTTATCCTATGCTTTATTAAATTGTATTTACGTGGTTTCATCCTATGCTTTATTAAATTGTATTTATGTTGTTTTAACCTATGCTTTATTAAATTGTATTTATGTTGTTTTATCCTATGCTTTACTAAATTGCATTTATGTTGTTTTATTCTTTGCTTTATTAAATTGTATTTATGTTGTTTTATCCTATGCTTTATTAAATTCATCTATGTTGTTTTATCCTATGCTTTATTAAATTGAATTTATGTTGTTTTATTCTATGCTTTATTAACTTGTATTTATGTGGTTTTATCCTATGATTTATTAAAGTGTATTTATGTTGTTTTATCCTATGCTTTATTAAATTGCATCTATGTTGTTTTATCCTATGCTTTATTAAATTGTATTTATGTTGTTTTATCCTATGCTTTATTAAATTGTATTCATGTGGTTTTATCCTATGCTTTATTAAATTGTATTTATGTTGTTTTGTCCTATGCTTTATTAAATTGTATTTATGTTGTTTTAACCCATGATTTATTAAATTGTATTTATGTTGTTTTATCATATGCTTTATTAAATTGTATTTATGTTGTTTTATCCTATGCTTTATTAAATTGTATTTATGTTGTTTTAACCTATGCTTTATTACATTGTATTTATGTTGTTTTATCCTATGCTTTATTAAATTGTATTTATGTTGTTTTATCCTATGCTTTATTAAATTGTATTTATGTTGTTTTATCCTATGCTTTATTAAATTGCATTTATGTTGTTTTATCCTATGCTTTATTAAATTGTATTTATGTTGTTTTATCGTATGCTTTATTAAACTGCATTTATGTTGTTTTATCCTATGCTTTATTAAATTGTATTTATGTTGTTTTAACCCATGCTTTATTAAATTGTATTTATGTTGTTTTATCCTATGCTTTATTAAATTGTATTTATGTTGTTTTATCCTATGCTTTATTAAATTGTATTTATGTTGTTTTATCCTATGCTTTATTAAATTGTATTTATGTTGTTTTATCCTATGCTTTATTATATTGTATTATGTTGTTTTATCGTATGCTTTATTAAATTGTATTTATGTTGTTTTATCCTATGCTTTATTAAACTGTGTTTATGTTGTTTTATCCTATGCTTTATTAAATTGTATTAATGTTGTTTTAACCCATGCTTTATTAAATTGTATTTATGTGGTTTTATCCTATGCTTTATTAAATTGTATTTATGTTGTTTTATCCTATGCTTTATTAAATTGTATTTATGTTGTTATAACCCATGCTTTATTAAATTGTATTTATGTGGTTTTATCCTATGCTTTATTAAATTGTATTTATGTTGTTTTATCCTATGCTTTATTAAATTGTATTTATGTTGTTTTATCCCATGCTTTATTAAATTGTATTTATGTTGTTTTATCCTATGCTTTATTAAATTGTATTTATGTTGTTTTATCCTATGCTTTATTAAATTGTATTTATGTTCTTTTATTCTATGCTTTATTAAATTGTATTTATGTTGTTTTATCTTATGCTTTATTAAATTGTATTTATGTTGTTTTATCCTATGCTTTATTAAATTGTATTTATGTTGTTTTATCCTATGCTTTATTAAATTGTATTTATGTTGTTTTATCCTATGCTTTATTAAATTGTGTTTATGTTGTTTTATCCTATGCTTTATTAAATTGTATTTATGTTGTTTTATCCTATGCTTTATTAAATTGTATTTATGTTGTTTTATCCTATGCTTTATTAAATTGTATTTATGTTGTTTTATCCTATGCTTTATTAAATTGTATTTATGTTGTTTTAACCCATGCTTTATTAAATTGTATTTATGTGGTTTTATCCTATGCTTTATTAAATTGTATTTATGTTGTTTTATCCTATGCTTTATTAAATTGTATTTATGTTGTTTTATCCTATGCTTTATTATATTGTATTATGTTGTTTTATCGTATGCTTTATTAAATTGTATTTATGTTGTTTTATCCTATGCTTTATTAAACTGTGTTTATGTTGTTTTATCCTATGCTTTATTAAATTGTATTAATGTTGTTTTAACCCATGCTTTATTAAATTGTATTTATGTGGTTTTATCCTATGCTTTATTAAATTGTATTTATGTTGTTTTATCCTATGCTTTATTAAATTGTATTTATGTTGTTATAACCCATGCTTTATTAAATTGTATTTATGTGGTTTTATCCTATGCTTTATTAAATTGTATTTATGTTGTTTTATCCTATGCTTTATTAAATTGTATTTATGTTGTTTTATCCCATGCTTTATTAAATTGTATTTATGTTGTTTTATCCTATGCTTTATTAAATTGTATTTATGTTGTTTTATCCTATGCTTTATTAAATTGTATTTATGTTCTTTTATTCTATGCTTTATTAAATTGTATTTATGTTGTTTTATCTTATGCTTTATTAAATTGTATTTATGTTGTTTTATCCTATGCTTTATTAAATTGTATTTATGTTGTTTTATCCTATGCTTTATTAAATTGTATTTATGTTGTTTTATCCTATGCTTTATTAAATTGTGTTTATGTTGTTTTATCCTATGCTTTATTAAATTGTATTTATGTTGTTTTATCCTATGCTTTATTAAATTGTATTTATGTTGTTTTATCCTATGCTTTATTAAATTGTATTTATGTTGTTTTATCCTATGCTTTATTAAATTGTATTTATGTTGTTTTAACCCATGCTTTATTAAATTGTATTTATGTGGTTTTATCCTATGCTTTATTAAATTGTATTTATGTTGTTTTATCCTATGCTTTATTAAATTGTATTTATGTTGTTTTATCCTATGCTTTATTAAATTGTATTTATGTTGTTTTATCCTATGCTTTATTAAATTGTATTTATGTTGTTTTATCCTATGCTTTATTAAATTGTATTATGCTGTTTTATCGTATGCTTTATTAAATTGTATTTATGTTGTTTTAGTCAATGCTTTATTAAATTGTGTTTATGTTGTTTTATCCTATGCTTTATTAAATTGTATTAATGTTGTTTTATCCCATGCTTTATTAAATTGTATTTATGTGGTTTTATCCTATGCTTTATTAAATTGTATTTATGTTGTTTTATCCTATGCTTTATTAAATTGTATTTATGTTCTTTTATCCTATGCTTTATTAAATTGTATTCATGTTGTTTTAACCCATGCTTTATTAAATTGTATTTATGTGGTTTTATCCTATGCTTTATTAAATTGTATTTATGTTGTTTTATCCTATGCTTTATTAAATTGTATTTATGCTGTTTTATCCTATGCTTTATTAAATTGTATTTATGTTGTTTTATTCTATGCTTTATTAAATTGTATTTATGTTGTTTTATCCTATGCTTTATTAAATTGTATTATGTTGTTTTATCGTATGCTTTATTAAATTGTATTTATGTTGTTTTATCCTATGCTTTATTAAATTGTATTATGTTGTTTTATCGTAAGCTTTATTAAATTGTATTTATGTTGTTTTATCCTATGCTTTATTAAATTGTATTTATGTTGTTTTGTCGTATGCTTTATTAAATTGTATTTATGTTGTTTTGTCGTATGCTTTATTAAATTGTATTTATGTTGTTTTAACCCATGCTTTATTAAATTGTATTTATGTTGTTTTATCCTATGCTTTTTTAAATTGTATTTATGTGGTTTTATCCTATGCTTTATTAAATTGTATTTATGTGGTTTTATCCTATGATTTATTAAATTGTATTTATGTTGTTTTATCCTATGCTTTATTAAATTGTATTTATGTGGTTTTATCCTATGCTTTAATAAATTATATTTATGTTGTTTTGTCCTATGCTTTATTAAATTGTATTTATGTTGTTTTAACCCATGCTTTATTAAATTGTATTTATGTTGTTTTATCCTGTGCTTTATTAAATTGTATTTATGTTGTTTTATCCTATGCTTTATTAAATTGTATTTATGTTGTTTTATCCTATGCTTTATTAAATTGTATTTATTTTGTTTTATCCTATGCTTTAATAAATTGTATTTATGTTGTTTTGTCCTATGCTTTATTAAATTGTATTTATGTTGTTTTAACCCATGCTTTATTAAATTGTATTTATGTTGTTTTATCCTATGCTTTATTAAATTGTACTTATGTTGTTTTATCCTATGCTTTATTAAATTGTATTTATGTTGTTTTATCCTATGCTTTATTAAATTGTATTTATGTTGTTTTATCCTATGCTTTATTTTATTGTATTATGTTGTTTTATCATATGCTTTATTAAATTGTATTTATGTTGATTTCTCCTATGATTTATTACATTGTGTTTATGTTGTTTTATCCTATTCTTTATTAAATTGTATTCATGTCGTTTTAACCCATGCTTTATTAAATTGTTTTCATGTTGTTTTATCCTATGCTTTATTAAATTGTATTTATGTTGTTTTATCCTATGCTTTATTAAATTGTATTTATGTTGTTTTATCCTATGCTTTATTAAATTGTATTTACGTGGTTTCATCCTATGCTTTATTAAATTGTATTTATGTTGTTTTAACCTATGCTTTATTAAATTGTATTTATGTTGTTTTATCCTATGCTTTACTAAATTGCATTTATGTTGTTTTATTCTTTGCTTTATTAAATTGTATTTATGTTGTTTTATCCTATGCTTTATTAAATTCATCTATGTTGTTTTATCCTATGCTTTATTAAATTGAATTTATGTTGTTTTATTCTATGCTTTATTAACTTGTATTTATGTGGTTTTATCCTATGATTTATTAAAGTGTATTTATGTTGTTTTATCCTATGCTTTATTAAATTGCATCTATGTTGTTTTATCCTATGCTTTATTAAATTGTATTTATGTTGTTTTATCCTATGCTTTATTAAATTGTATTCATGTGGTTTTATCCTATGCTTTATTAAATTGTATTTATGTTGTTTTGTCCTATGCTTTATTAAATTGTATTTATGTTGTTTTAACCCATGATTTATTAAATTGTATTTATGTTGTTTTATCATATGCTTTATTAAATTGTATTTATGTTGTTTTATCCTATGCTTTATTAAATTGTATTTATGTTGTTTTAACCTATGCTTTATTACATTGTATTTATGTTGTTTTATCCTATGCTTTATTAAATTGTATTTATGTTGTTTTATCCTATGCTTTATTAAATTGTATTTATGTTGTTTTATCCTATGCTTTATTAAATTGCATTTATGTTGTTTTATCCTATGCTTTATTAAATTGTATTTATGTTGTTTTATCGTATGCTTTATTAAACTGCATTTATGTTGTTTTATCCTATGCTTTATTAAATTGTATTTATGTTGTTTTAACCCATGCTTTATTAAATTGTATTTATGTTGTTTTATCCTATGCTTTATTAAATTGTATTTATGTTGTTTTATCCTATGCTTTATTAAATTGTATTTATGTTGTTTTATCCTATGCTTTATTAAATTGTATTTATGTTGTTTTATCCTATGCTTTATTATATTGTATTATGTTGTTTTATCGTATGCTTTATTAAATTGTATTTATGTTGTTTTATCCTATGCTTTATTAAACTGTGTTTATGTTGTTTTATCCTATGCTTTATTAAATTGTATTAATGTTGTTTTAACCCATGCTTTATTAAATTGTATTTATGTGGTTTTATCCTATGCTTTATTAAATTGTATTTATGTTGTTTTATCCTATGCTTTATTAAATTGTATTTATGTTGTTATAACCCATGCTTTATTAAATTGTATTTATGTGGTTTTATCCTATGCTTTATTAAATTGTATTTATGTTGTTTTATCCTATGCTTTATTAAATTGTATTTATGTTGTTTTATCCCATGCTTTATTAAATTGTATTTATGTTGTTTTATCCTATGCTTTATTAAATTGTATTTATGTTGTTTTATCCTATGCTTTATTAAATTGTATTTATGTTCTTTTATTCTATGCTTTATTAAATTGTATTTATGTTGTTTTATCCTATGCTTTATTAAATTGTATTTACGTGGTTTCATCCTATGCTTTATTAAATTGTATTTATGTTGTTTTAACCTATGCTTTATTAAATTGTATTTATGTTGTTTTATCCTATGCTTTACTAAATTGCATTTATGTTGTTTTATTCTTTGCTTTATTAAATTGTATTTATGTTGTTTTATCCTATGCTTTATTAAATTCATCTATGTTGTTTTATCCTATGCTTTATTAAATTGAATTTATGTTGTTTTATTCTATGCTTTATTAACTTGTATTTATGTGGTTTTATCCTATGATTTATTAAAGTGTATTTATGTTGTTTTATCCTATGCTTTATTAAATTGCATCTATGTTGTTTTATCCTATGCTTTATTAAATTGTATTTATGTTGTTTTATCCTATGCTTTATTAAATTGTATTCATGTGGTTTTATCCTATGCTTTATTAAATTGTATTTATGTTGTTTTGTCCTATGCTTTATTAAATTGTATTTATGTTGTTTTAACCCATGATTTATTAAATTGTATTTATGTTGTTTTATCATATGCTTTATTAAATTGTATTTATGTTGTTTTATCCTATGCTTTATTAAATTGTATTTATGTTGTTTTAACCTATGCTTTATTACATTGTATTTATGTTGTTTTATCCTATGCTTTATTAAATTGTATTTATGTTGTTTTATCCTATGCTTTATTAAATTGTACTTATGTTGTTTTATCCTATGCTTTATTAAATTGCATTTATGTTGTTTTATCCTATGCTTTATTAAATTGTATTTATGTTGTTTTATCGTATGCTTTATTAAACTGCATTTATGTTGTTTTATCCTATGCTTTATTAAATTGTATTTATGTTGTTTTAACCCATGCTTTATTAAATTGTATTTATGTTGTTTTATCCTATGCTTTATTAAATTGTATTTATGTTGTTTTATCCTATGCTTTATTAAATTGTATTTATGTTGTTTTATCCTATGCTTTATTAAATTGTATTTATGTTGTTTTATCCTATGCTTTATTATATTGTATTATGTTGTTTTATCGTATGCTTTATTAAATTGTATTTATGTTGTTTTATCCTATGCTTTATTAAACTGTGTTTATGTTGTTTTATCCTATGCTTTATTAAATTGTATTAATGTTGTTTTAACCCATGCTTTATTAAATTGTATTTATGTGGTTTTATCCTATGCTTTATTAAATTGTATTTATGTTGTTTTATCCTATGCTTTATTAAATTGTATTTATGTTGTTATAACCCATGCTTTATTAAATTGTATTTATGTGGTTTTATCCTATGCTTTATTAAATTGTATTTATGTTGTTTTATCCTATGCTTTATTAAATTGTATTTATGTTGTTTTATCCCATGCTTTATTAAATTGTATTTATGTTGTTTTATCCTATGCTTTATTAAATTGTATTTATGTTGTTTTATCCTATGCTTTATTAAATTGTATTTATGTTCTTTTATTCTATGCTTTATTAAATTGTATTTATGTTGTTTTATCTTATGCTTTATTAAATTGTATTTATGTTGTTTTATCCTATGCTTTATTAAATTGTATTTATGTTGTTTTATCCTATGCTTTATTAAATTGTATTTATGTTGTTTTATCCTATGCTTTATTAAATTGTGTTTATGTTGTTTTATCCTATGCTTTATTAAATTGTATTTATGTTGTTTTATCCTATGCTTTATTAAATTGTATTTATGTTGTTTTATCCTATGCTTTATTAAATTGTATTTATGTTGTTTTAACCCATGCTTTATTAAATTGTATTTATGTGGTTTTATCCTATGCTTTATTAAATTGTATTTATGTTGTTTTATCCTATGCTTTATTAAATTGTATTTATGTTGTTTTATCCTATGCTTTATTATATTGTATTATGTTGTTTTATCGTATGCTTTATTAAATTGTATTTATGTTGTTTTATCCTATGCTTTATTAAACTGTGTTTATGTTGTTTTATCCTATGCTTTATTAAATTGTATTAATGTTGTTTTAACCCATGCTTTATTAAATTGTATTTATGTGGTTTTATCCTATGCTTTATTAAATTGTATTTATGTTGTTTTATCCTATGCTTTATTAAATTGTATTTATGTTGTTATAACCCATGCTTTATTAAATTGTATTTATGTGGTTTTATCCTATGCTTTATTAAATTGTATTTATGTTGTTTTATCCTATGCTTTATTAAATTGTATTTATGTTTTTTTATCCCATGCTTTATTAAATTGTATTTATGTTGTTTTATCCTATGCTTTATTAAATTGTATTTATGTTGTTTTATCCTATGCTTTATTAAATTGTATTTATGTTCTTTTATTCTATGCTTTATTAAATTGTATTTATGTTGTTTTATCTTATGCTTTATTAAATTGTATTTATGTTGTTTTATCCTATGCTTTATTAAATTGTATTTATGTTGTTTTATCCTATGCTTTATTAAATTGTATTTATGTTGTTTTATCCTATGCTTTATTAAATTGTGTTTATGTTGTTTTATCCTATGCTTTATTAAATTGTATTTATGTTGTTTTATCCTATGCTTTATTAAATTGTATTTATGTTGTTTTATCCTATGCTTTATTAAATTGTATTTATGTTGTTTTATCCTATGCTTTATTAAATTGTATTTATGTTGTTTTAACCCATGCTTTATTAAATTGTATTTATGTGGTTTTATCCTATGCTTTATTAAATTGTATTTATGTTGTTTTATCCTATGCTTTATTAAATTGTATTTATGTTGTTTTATCCTATGCTTTATTAAATTGTATTTATGTTGTTTTATCCTATGCTTTATTAAATTGTATTTATGTTGTTTTATCCTATGCTTTATTAAATTGTATTATGCTGTTTTATCGTATGCTTTATTAAATTGTATTTATGTTGTTTTAGTCAATGCTTTATTAAATTGTGTTTATGTTGTTTTATCCTATGCTTTATTAAATTGTATTAATGTTGTTTTATCCCATGCTTTATTAAATTGTATTTATGTGGTTTTATCCTATGCTTTATTAAATTGTATTTATGTTGTTTTATCCTATGCTTTATTAAATTGTATTTATGTTCTTTTATCCTATGCTTTATTAAATTGTATTCATGTTGTTTTAACCCATGCTTTATTAAATAGTATTTATGTGGTTTTATCCTATGCTTTATTAAATTGTATTTATGTTGTTTTATCCTATGCTTTATTAAATTGTATTTATGCTGTTTTATCCTATGCTTTATTAAATTGTATTTATGTTGTTTTATTCTATGCTTTATTAAATTGTATTTATGTTGTTTTATCCTATGCTTTATTAAATTGTATTATGTTGTTTTATCGTATGCTTTATTAAATTGTATTTATGTTGTTTTATCCTATGCTTTATTAAATTGTATTATGTTGTTTTATCGTAAGCTTTATTAAATTGTATTTATGTTGTTTTATCCTATGCTTTATTAAATTGTATTTATGTTGTTTTGTCGTATGCTTTATTAAATTGTATTTATGTTGTTTTGTCGTATGCTTTATTAAATTGTATTTATGTTGTTTTAACCCATGCTTTATTAAATTGTATTTATGTTGTTTTATCCTATGCTTTTTTAAATTGTATTTATGTGGTTTTATCCTATGCTTTATTAAATTGTATTTATGTGGTTTTATCCTATGATTTATTAAATTGTATTTATGTTGTTTTATCCTATGCTTTATTAAATTGTATTTATGTGGTTTTATCCTATGCTTTAATAAATTGTATTTATGTTGTTTTGTCCTATGCTTTATTAAATTGTATTTATGTTGTTTTAACCCATGCTTTATTAAATTGTATTTATGTTGTTTTATCCTGTGCTTTATTAAATTGTATTTATGTTGTTTTATCCTATGCTTTATTAAATTGTATTTATGTTGTTTTATCCTATGCTTTATTAAATTGTATTTATTTTGTTTTATCCTATGCTTTAATAAATTGTATTTATGTTGTTTTGTCCTATGCTTTATTAAATTGTATTTATGTTGTTTTAACCCATGCTTTATTAAATTGTATTTATGTTGTTTTATCCTATGCTTTATTAAATTGTACTTATGTTGTTTTATCCTATGCTTTATTAAATTGTATTTATGTTGTTTTATCCTATGCTTTATTAAATTGTATTTATGTTGTTTTATCCTATGCTTTATTTTATTGTATTATGTTGTTTTATCATATGCTTTATTAAATTGTATTTATGTTGTTTTCTCCTATGATTTATTACATTGTGTTTATGTTGTTTTATCCTATTCTTTATTAAATTGTATTCATGTCGTTTTAACCCATGCTTTATTAAATTGTTTTCATGTTGTTTTATCCTATGCTTTATTAAATTGTATTTATGTTGTTTTATCCTATGCTTTATTAAATTGTATTTATGTTGTTTATTCATATGCTTTATTAAATTGTATTTATGTTGTTTTATCCTATGCTTTATTAAATTGTGTTTATGTTGTTTTATCCTATGCCTTATTAAATTGTATTTATGTTGTTTTAACCTATGCTTAATTAAATTGTATTTATGTTGTTTTATCCTATGTTATATTAAATTGTATTTACGTGGTTTCATCCTATGCTTTATTAAATTGTATTTATTTTGTTTTAACCTATGCTTTATTAAATTGTATTTATGTTGTTTTATCCTATGCTTTATTAAATTGTATTTATGTTGTTTTAACCTATGCTTTATTAAATTGTATTTATGTTGTTTTATCCTATGCTTTATTAAATTGTATTTACGTGGTTTCATCCTATGCTTTATTAAATTGTATTTATGTTGTTTTAACCTATGCTTTATTAAATTGTATTTATGTTGTTTTATCCTATGCTTTATTAAATTGCATTTATGTTGTTTTAATATTTGCTTTATTAAATTGTATTTATGTTGTTTTATCCTATGCTTTATTAAATTCATCTATGTTGTTTTATCCTATGCTTTATTAAATTGAATTTATGTTGTTTTATTCTATGCTTTATTAACTTGTATTTATGTGGTTTTATCCTATGATTTATTAAATTGTATTTATGTTGTTTTATCCTATGCTTTATTAAATTGTATTTATGTGGTTTTATCCTATGCTTTATTAAATTGTATTTATGTTGTTTTATCCTATGCTTTATTAAATTACATCTATGTTGTTTTATCCTATGCTTTATTAAATTGTGTTTATTTTGTTTTATCCTATGCTTTATTAAATTGTATTTATGTTGTTTTAACCCATGCTTTATTAAATTGTATTTATGTTGTTTTATCCTATGCTTTATTAAATTGTACTTATGTTGTTTTATCCTATGCTTTATTAAATTGTATTTATGATGTTTTATCCTATGCTTTATTAAATTGTATTTATGTTGTTTTATCCTATGCTTTATTAAATTGTATTTATGTTGTTTTATCCTATGCTTTATTAAATTGTACTTATGTTGTTTCATCCTATGCTTTATTAAATTGTATTTATTTTGTTTTAACCTATGCTTTATTAAATTGTATTTATGTTGTTTTATCCTATGCTTTATTAAATTGTATTTATGTTGTTTTATCCTATGCTTTATTAAATTGTATTTATGTTGTTTTATCCTATGCTTTATTAAATTGTATTTATGTTGTTTTATCCTATGTTATATTAAATTGTATTTACGTGGTTTCATCCTATGCTTTATTAAATTGTATTTATTTTGTTTTAACCTATGCTTTATTAAATTGTATTTATGTTGTTTTATCCTATGCTTTATTAAATTGTATTTATGTTGTTTTAACCTATGCTTTATTAAATTGTATTTATGTTGTTTTATCCTATGCTTTATTAAATTGTATTTACGTGGTTTCATCCTATGCTTTATTAAATTGTATTTATGTTGTTTTAACCTATGCTTTATTAAATTGTATTTATGTTGTTTTATCCTATGCTTTATTAAATTGCATTTATGTTGTTTTAATATTTGCTTTATTAAATTGTATTTATGTTGTTTTATCCTATGCTTTATTAAATTCATCTATGTTGTTTTATCCTATGCTTTATTAAATTGAATTTATGTTGTTTTATTCTATGCTTTATTAACTTGTATTTATGTGGTTTTATCCTATGATTTATTAACTTGTATTTATGTTGTTTTATCCTATGCTTTATTAAATTGTATTTATGTGGTTTTATCCTATGCTTTATTAAATTGTATTTATGTTGTTTTATCCTATGCTTTATTAAATTACATCTATGTTGTTTTATCCTATGCTTTATTAAATTGTGTTTATTTTGTTTTATCCTATGCTTTATTAAATTGTATTTATGTTGTTTTAACCCATGCTTTATTAAATTGTATTTATGTTGTTTTATCCTATGCTTTATTAAATTGTACTTATGTTGTTTTATCCTATGCTTTATTAAATTGTATTTATGTTGTTTTATCCTATGCTTTATTAAATTGTATTTATGTTGTTTTATCCTATGCTTTATTAAATTGTATTTATGTTGTTTTATCCTATGCTTTATTAAATTGTACTTATGTTGTTTTATCATATGCTTTATTAAATTGTATTTATGTTGTTTTATCCTATGCTTTATTAAATTGTATTTATGTTGTTTTATCCTATGCTTTATTAAAATGTATTTATGTTGTTTTATCCTATGCTTTATTAAATTGTATTTATGTTGTTTTATCCTATGCTTTATTAAATTGTGTTTATTTTGTTTTATCCTATGCTTTATTAAATTGTTTTCATGTTGTTTTATCCTATGCTTTATTAAATTGTATTTATGTTGTTTTATCCTAAGCTTTATTAAATTGTATTTATGTTGTTTAATCATATGCTTTATTAAATTGTATTTATGTTGTTTTATCCTATGCTTTATTAAATTGTGTTTATGTTGTTTTATCCTATGCCTTATTAAATTGTATTTATGTTGTTTTAACCTATGCTTAATTAAATTGTATTTATGTTGTTTTATCCTATGTTATATTAAATTGTATTTAAGTGGTTTCATCCTATGCATTATTAAATTGTATTTATTTTGTTTTAACCTATGCTTTATTAAATTGTATTTATGTTGTTTTATCCTATGCTTTATTAAATTGTATTTATGTTGTTTTAAACTATGCTTTATTAAATTGTATTTATGTTGTTTTATCCTATGCTTTATTAAATTGTATTTATGTTGTTTTATCCTATGCTTTATTAAATTGTATTTATGTTGTTTTATCCTATGCTTTATTAAAATGTATTTATGTTGTTTTATCCTATGCTTTATTAAATTGTATTTATGTTGTTTTATCCTATGCTTTATTAAATTGTATTTATGTTGTTTAATCATATGCTTTATTAAATTGTATTTATGTTGTTTTATCCTATGCTTTATTAAATTGTATTTATGTTGTTTTATCCTATGCTTTATTAAATTGTATTTATGTTGTCTTATCCTATGCTTTATGAAATTTTATTTATGTTGTTTTATCCTATGCTTTATTAAATTGTATTTATGTTGTTTTATCCTATGCTTTATTAAATTGTATTTATGTTGTTTTATCGTATGCTTTATTAAAGTGCATTTATGTTGTTTTATCCTATGCTTTATTAAATTGTATTTATGTTGTTTTATCCTATGCTTAATTAAATTGTATTTATGTTGTTTTATCCTATGCTTTATTAAATTGTATTTATGTTGTTTTATCGTATGCTTTATTAAATTGTATTTATGTTGTTTTATCGTATGCTTTATTAAATTGTATTTATGTTGTTTTATCTTATGCTTTATTAAATTGTGTTTATTTTGTTTTATCCTATGCTTTATTAAATTGTATTTATGTTGTTTTAACCCATGTTTTATTAAATTGTATTTATGTTGTTTTATCCTATGCTTTATTAAATTGTATATATGTTGTTTTGTCCTATGCTTTATTAAATTGTATTTATCTTGTTTTGTCCTGTGCTTTATTAAATTGTATTTATGTTGTTTTAACCTATGCTTTATTAAATTGTATTTATGTTGTTTTATCCTATGCTTTATTAAATTGTATTTATGTTGTTTTATCCTATGCTTTATTAAATTGTATTTATGTTGTTTTAACCTATGCTTTATTAAATTGTATTTATGTTGTTTTAACCTATGCTTTATTAAATTGTATTTGTGTTGTTTTATCCTATGCTTTATTAAATTGTGTTTATGTTGCTTTAACCTTTGCTTTATTAAATTGTATTTATGATGTTTTATCCTATGCTTTATTAAATTGTATTTATGTTGTTTTATCCTATGCTTTATTTTATTGTATTATGTTGTTTTATCGTATGCTTTATTAAATTGTATTTATGTTGTTTTATCCTATGATTTATTAAATTGTGTTTATGTTGTTTTATCCTATTCTTTATTAAATTGTATTCATGTCGTTTTAACCCATGCTTTATTAAATTGTTTTCATGTTGTTTTATCCTATGCTTTATTAAATTGTATTTATGTTGTTTTATCCTAAGCTTTATTAAATTGTATTTATGTTGTTTAATCTTATGCTTTATTAAATTGTATTTATGTTGTTTTATCCTATGCTTTATTAAATTGTGTTTATGTTGTTTTATCCTATGCCTTATTAAATTGTATTTATGTTGTTTTAACCTATGCTTAATTAAATTGTATTTATGTTGTTTTATCCTATGTTATATTAAATTGTATTTATGTGGTTTCATCCTATGCTTTATTAAATTGCATTTATGTTGTTTTATTATTTGCTTTATTAAATTGTATTTATGTTGTTTTATCCTATGCTTTATTAAATTCATCTATGTTGTTTTATCCTATGCTTTATTACGTTGAATTTATGTTGTTTTATTCTATGCTTTATTAAATTGTATTTATGTGGTTTTATCTAATGATTTATTAAATTGTATTTATGTTGTTTTATCCTATGCTTTATTAAATTGTATTTATGTGGTTTTATCCTATGCTTTATTAAATTGTATTTATGTTGTTTTATCCTATGCTTTATTAAATTGCATCTATGTTGTTTTATCCTATGCTTTATTAAATTGTGTTTATTTTGTTTTATCCTATGCTTTATTAAATTGTATTTATGTTGTTTTAACCCATGTTTTATTAAATTGTATTTATGTTGTTTTATCCTATGCTTTATTAAATTGTATATATGTTGTTTTGTCCTATGCTTTATTAAATTGTATTTATGTTGTTTTATCCTATGCTTTATTAAATTGTATTCATGTTGCTTTATCCTATGCTTTATTAAATTGTATTTATGTTGTTTTATCCTATGCTTTATTAAATTGTATTTATGTTGTTTTTTCCTATGCTTTATTAAATTGTATTTATGTGGTTTTATCCTATGTTATATTAAATTGTATTTACGTGGTTTCATCCTATGCTTTATTAAATTGTATTTATTTTGTTTTAACCTATGCTTTATTAAATTGTATTTATGTTGTTTTATCCTATGCTTTATTAAATTGTATTTATGTTGTTTTAACCTATGCTTTATTAAATTGTATTTATGTTGTTTTATCCTATGCTTTATTAAATTGTATTTACGTGGTTTCATCCTATGCTTTATTAAATTGTATTTATGTTGTTTTAACCTATGCTTTATTAAATTGTATTTATGTTGTTTTATCCTATGCTTTATTAAATTGCATTTATGTTGTTTTAATATTTGCTTTATTAAATTGTATTTATGTTGTTTTATCCTATGCTTTATTAAATTCATCTATGTTGTTTTATCCTATGCTTTATTAAATTGAATTTATGTTGTTTTATTCTATGCTTTATTAACTTGTATTTATGTGGTTTTATCCTATGATTTATTAACTTGTATTTATGTTGTTTTATCCTATGCTTTATTAAATTGTATTTATGTGGTTTTATCCTATGCTTTATTAAATTGTATTTATGTTGTTTTATCCTATGCTTTATTAAATTACATCTATGTTGTTTTATCCTATGCTTTATTAAATTGTGTTTATTTTGTTTTATCCTATGCTTTATTAAATTGTATTTATGTTGTTTTAACCCATGCTTTATTAAATTGTATTTATGTTGTTTTATCCTATGCTTTATTAAATTGTACTTATGTTGTTTTATCCTATGCTTTATTAAATTGTATTTATGTTGTTTTATCCTATGCTTTATTAAATTGTATTTATGTTGTTTTATCCTATGCTTTATTAAATTGTATTTATGTTGTTTTATCCTATGCTTTATTAAATTGTACTTATGTTGTTTTATCATATGCTTTATTAAATTGTATTTATGTTGTTTTATCCTATGCTTTATTAAATTGTATTTATGTTGTTTTATCCTATGCTTTATTAAAATGTATTTATGTTGTTTTATCCTATGCTTTATTAAATTGTATTTATGTTGTTTTATCCTATGCTTTATTAAATTGTGTTTATTTTGTTTTATCCTATGCTTTATTAAATTGTTTTCATGTTGTTTTATCCTATGCTTTATTAAATTGTATTTATGTTGTTTTATCCTAAGCTTTATTAAATTGTATTTATGTTGTTTAATCATATGCTTTATTAAATTGTATTTATGTTGTTTTATCCTATGCTTTATTAAATTGTGTTTATGTTGTTTTATCCTATGCCTTATTAAATTGTATTTATGTTGTTTTAACCTATGCTTAATTAAATTGTATTTATGTTGTTTTATCCTATGTTATATTAAATTGTATTTAAGTGGTTTCATCCTATGCATTATTAAATTGTATTTATTTTGTTTTAACCTATGCTTTATTAAATTGTATTTATGTTGTTTTATCCTATGCTTTATTAAATTGTATTTATGTTGTTTTAACCTATGCTTTATTAAATTGTATTTATGTTGTTTTATCCTATGCTTTATTAAATTGTATTTATGTTGTTTTATCCTATGCTTTATTAAATTGTATTTATGTTGTTTTATCCTATGCTTTATTAAAATGTATTTATGTTGTTTTATCCTATGCTTTATTAAATTGTATTTATGTTGTTTTATCCTATGCTTTATTAAATTGTATTTATGTTGTTTAATCATATGCTTTATTAAATTGTATTTATGTTGTTTTATCCTATGCTTTATTAAATTGTATTTATGTTGTTTTATCCTATGCTTTATTAAATTGTATTTATGTTGTCTTATCCTATGCTTTATGAAATTTTATTTATGTTGTTTTATCCTATGCTTTATTAAATTGTATTTATGTTGTTTTATCCTATGCTTTATTAAATTGTATTTATGTTGTTTTATCGTATGCTTTATTAAAGTGCATTTATGTTGTTTTATCCTATGCTTTATTAAATTGTATTTATGTTGTTTTATCCTATGATTTATTAAATTGTGTTTATGTTGTTTTATCCTATTCTTTATTAAATTGTATTCATGTCGTTTTAACCCATGCTTTATTAAATTGTTTTCATGTTGTTTTATCCTATGCTTTATTAAATTGTATTTATGTTGTTTTATCCTAAGCTTTATTAAATTGTATTTATGTTGTTTAATCTTATGCTTTATTAAATTGTATTTATGTTGTTTTATCCTATGCTTTATTAAATTGTGTTTATGTTGTTTTATCCTATGCCTTATTAAATTGTATTTATGTTGTTTTAACCTATGCTTAATTAAATTGTATTTATGTTGTTTTATCCTATGTTATATTAAATTGTATTTATGTGGTTTCATCCTATGCTTTATTAAATTGCATTTATGTTGTTTTATTATTTGCTTTATTAAATTGTATTTATGTTGTTTTATCCTATGCTTTATTAAATTCATCTATGTTGTTTTATCCTATGCTTTATTACGTTGAATTTATGTTGTTTTATTCTATGCTTTATTAAATTGTATTTATGTGGTTTTATCTAATGATTTATTAAATTGTATTTATGTTGTTTTATCCTATGCTTTATTAAATTGTATTTATGTGGTTTTATCCTATGCTTTATTAAATTGTATTTATGTTGTTTTATCCTATGCTTTATTAAATTGCATCTATGTTGTTTTATCCTATGCTTTATTAAATTGTGTTTATTTTGTTTTATCCTATGCTTTATTAAATTGTATTTATGTTGTTTTAACCCATGTTTTATTAAATTGTATTTATGTTGTTTTATCCTATGCTTTATTAAATTGTATATATGTTGTTTTGTCCTATGCTTTATTAAATTGTATTTATGTTGTTTTATCCTATGCTTTATTAAATTGTATTCATGTTGCTTTATCCTATGCTTTATTAAATTGTATTTATGTTGTTTTATCCTATGCTTTATTAAATTGTATTTATGTTGTTTTTTCCTATGCTTTATTAAATTGTATTTATGTGGTTTTATCCTATGTTATATTAAATTGTATTTACGTGGTTTCATCCTATGCTTTATTAAATTGTATTTATTTTGTTTTAACCTATGCTTTATTAAATTGTATTTATGTTGTTTTATCCTATGCTTTATTAAATTGTATTTATGTTGTTTTAACCTATGCTTTATTAAATTGTATTTATGTTGTTTTATCCTATGCTTTATTAAATTGTATTTACGTGGTTTCATCCTATGCTTTATTAAATTGTATTTATGTTGTTTTAACCTATGCTTTATTAAATTGTATTTATGTTGTTTTATCCTATGCTTTATTAAATTGCATTTATGTTGTTTTAATATTTGCTTTATTAAATTGTATTTATGTTGTTTTATCCTATGCTTTATTAAATTCATCTATGTTGTTTTATCCTATGCTTTATTAAATTGAATTTATGTTGTTTTATTCTATGCTTTATTAACTTGTATTTATGTGGTTTTATCCTATGATTTATTAACTTGTATTTATGTTGTTTTATCCTATGCTTTATTAAATTGTATTTATGTGGTTTTATCCTATGCTTTATTAAATTGTATTTATGTTGTTTTATCCTATGCTTTATTAAATTACATCTATGTTGTTTTTATCCTATGCTTTATTAAATTGTGTTTATTTTGTTTTATCCTATGCTTTATTAAATTGTATTTATGTTGTTTTAACCCATGCTTTATTAAATTGTATTTATGTTGTTTTATCCTATGCTTTATTAAATTGTACTTATGTTGTTTTATCCTATGCTTTATTAAATTGTATTTATGTTGTTTTATCCTATGCTTTATTAAATTGTATTTATGTTGTTTTATCCTATGCTTTATTAAATTGTATTTATGTTGTTTTATCCTATGCTTTATTAAATTGTACTTATGTTGTTTTATCATATGCTTTATTAAATTGTATTTATGTTGTTTTATCCTATGCTTTATTAAATTGTATTTATGTTGTTTTATCCTATGCTTTATTAAAATGTATTTATGTTGTTTTATCCTATGCTTTATTAAATTGTATTTATGTTGTTTTATCCTATGCTTTATTAAATTGTGTTTATTTTGTTTTATCCTATGCTTTATTAAATTGTTTTCATGTTGTTTTATCCTATGCTTTATTAAATTGTATTTATGTTGTTTTATCCTAAGCTTTATTAAATTGTATTTATGTTGTTTAATCATATGCTTTATTAAATTGTATTTATGTTGTTTTATCCTATGCTTTATTAAATTGTGTTTATGTTGTTTTATCCTATGCCTTATTAAATTGTATTTATGTTGTTTTAACCTATGCTTAATTAAATTGTATTTATGTTGTTTTATCCTATGTTATATTAAATTGTATTTAAGTGGTTTCATCCTATGCATTATTAAATTGTATTTATTTTGTTTTAACCTATGCTTTATTAAATTGTATTTATGTTGTTTTATCCTATGCTTTATTAAATTGTATTTATGTTGTTTTAACCTATGCTTTATTAAATTGTATTTATGTTGTTTTATCCTATGCTTTATTAAATTGTATTTATGTTGTTTTATCCTATGCTTTATTAAATTGTATTTATGTTGTTTTATCCTATGCTTTATTAAAATGTATTTATGTTGTTTTATCCTATGCTTTATTAAATTGTATTTATGTTGTTTTATCCTATGCTTTATTAAATTGTATTTATGTTGTTTAATCATATGCTTTATTAAATTGTATTTATGTTGTTTTATCCTATGCTTTATTAAATTGTATTTATGTTGTTTTATCCTATGCTTTATTAAATTGTATTTATGTTGTCTTATCCTATGCTTTATGAAATTTTATTTATGTTGTTTTATCCTATGCTTTATTAAATTGTATTTATGTTGTTTTATCCTATGCTTTATTAAATTGTATTTATGTTGTTTTATCGTATGCTTTATTAAAGTGCATTTATGTTGTTTTATCCTATGCTTTATTAAATTGTATTTATGTTGTTTTATCCTATGCTTAATTAAATTGTATTTATGTTGTTTTATCCTATGCTTTATTAAATTGTATTTATGTTGTTTTATCGTATGCTTTATTAAATTGTATTTATGTTGTTTTATCGTATGCTTTATTAAATTGTATTTATGTTGTTTTATCTTATGCTTTATTAAATTGTGTTTATTTTGTTTTATCCTATGCTTTATTAAATTGTATTTATGTTGTTTTAACCCATGTTTTATTAAATTGTATTTATGTTGTTTTATCCTATGCTTTATTAAATTGTATATATGTTGTTTTGTCCTATGCTTTATTAAATTGTATTTATCTTGTTTTGTCCTGTGCTTTATTAAATTGTATTTATGTTGTTTTAACCTATGCTTTATTAAATTGTATTTATGTTGTTTTATCCTATGCTTTATTAAATTGTATTTATGTTGTTTTATCCTATGCTTTATTAAATTGTATTTATGTTGTTTTAACCTATGCTTTATTAAATTGTATTTATGTTGTTTTAACCTATGCTTTATTAAATTGTATTTGTGTTGTTTTATCCTATGCTTTATTAAATTGTGTTTATGTTGCTTTAACCTTTGCTTTATTAAATTGTATTTATGATGTTTTATCCTATGCTTTATTAAATTGTATTTATGTTGTTTTATCCTATGCTTTATTTTATTGTATTATGTTGTTTTATCGTATGCTTTATTAAATTGTATTTATGTTGTTTTATCCTATGATTTATTAAATTGTGTTTATGTTGTTTTATCCTATTCTTTATTAAATTGTATTCATGTCGTTTTAACCCATGCTTTATTAAATTGTTTTCATGTTGTTTTATCCTATGCTTTATTAAATTGTATTTATGTTGTTTTATCCTAAGCTTTATTAAATTGTATTTATGTTGTTTAATCTTATGCTTTATTAAATTGTATTTATGTTGTTTTATCCTATGCTTTATTAAATTGTGTTTATGTTGTTTTATCCTATGCCTTATTAAATTGTATTTATGTTGTTTTAACCTATGCTTAATTAAATTGTATTTATGTTGTTTTATCCTATGTTATATTAAATTGTATTTATGTGGTTTCATCCTATGCTTTATTAAATTGCATTTATGTTGTTTTATTATTTGCTTTATTAAATTGTATTTATGTTGTTTTATCCTATGCTTTATTAAATTCATCTATGTTGTTTTATCCTATGCTTTATTACGTTGAATTTATGTTGTTTTATTCTATGCTTTATTAAATTGTATTTATGTGGTTTTATCTAATGATTTATTAAATTGTATTTATGTTGTTTTATCCTATGCTTTATTAAATTGTATTTATGTGGTTTTATCCTATGCTTTATTAAATTGTATTTATGTTGTTTTATCCTATGCTTTATTAAATTGCATCTATGTTGTTTTATCCTATGCTTTATTAAATTGTGTTTATTTTGTTTTATCCTATGCTTTATTAAATTGTATTTATGTTGTTTTAACCCATGTTTTATTAAATTGTATTTATGTTGTTTTATCCTATGCTTTATTAAATTGTATATATGTTGTTTTGTCCTATGCTTTATTAAATTGTATTTATGTTGTTTTATCCTATGCTTTATTAAATTGTATTCATGTTGCTTTATCCTATGCTTTATTAAATTGTATTTATGTTGTTTTATCCTATGCTTTATTAAATTGTATTTATGTTGTTTTTTCCTATGCTTTATTAAATTGTATTTATGTGGTTTTATCCTATGCTTTATTAAATTGTATTTATGTTGTTTTATCCTATGCTTTATTAAATTGTATTTATTTTGTTTTATCCTATGCTTTAATAAATTGTATTTATGTTGTTTTGTCCTATGCTTTATTAAATTGTATTTATGTTGTTTTAACGCATGCTTTATTAAATTGTATTTATGTTGTTTTATCCTATGCTTTATTAAATTGTACTTATGTTGTTTTATCCTATGCTTTATTAAATTGTATTTATGTTGTTTTATCCTATGCTTTATTAAATTGTATTTATGTTGTTTTATCCTAAGCTTTATTTTATTGTATTATGTTGTTTTATCGTATGCTTTAATAAATTGTATTTATGTTGTTTTCTCCTATGATTTATTACATTGTGTTTATGTTGTTTTATCCTATTCTTTATTAAATTGTATTCATGTCGTTTTAACCCATGCTTTATTAAATTGTTTTCATGTTGTTTTATCCTATGCTTTATTAAATTGTATTTATGTTGTTTTATCCTATGCTTTATTAAATTGTATTTATGTTGTTTAATCATATGCTTTATTAAATTGTATTTATGTTGTTTTATCCTATGCTTTATTAAATTGTGTTTATGTTGTTTTATCCTATGCCTTATTAAATTGTATTTATGTTGTTTTAACCTATGCTTAATTAAATTGTATTTATATTGTTTTATCCTATGTTATATTAAATTGTATTTACGTGGTTTCATCCTATGCTTTATTAAATAGTATTTATTTTGTTTTAACCTATGCTTTATTAAATTGTATTTATGTTGTTTTATCCTATGCTTTATTAAATTGTATTTATGTTGTTTTAACCTATGCTTTATTAAATTGTATTTATGTTGTTTTATCCTATGCTTTATTAAATTGTATTTACGTGGTTTCATCCTATGCTTTATTAAATTGTATTTATGTTGTTTTAACCTATGCTTTATTAAATTGTATTTATGTTGTTTTATCCTATGCTTTATTAAATTGCATTTATGTTGTTTTAATATTTGCTTTATTAAATTGTATTTATGTTGTTTTATCCTATGCTTTATTAAATTCATCTATGTTGTTTTATCCTATGCTTTATTAAATTGAATTTATGTTGTTTTATTCTATGCTTTATTAACTTGTATTTATGTGGTTTTATCCTATGATTTATTAAACTGTATTTATGTTGTTTTATCCTATGCTTTATTAAATTGTATTTATGTGGTTTTATCCTATGCTTTATTAAATTGTATTTATGTTGTTTTATCCTATGCTTTATTAAATTACATCTAAGTTGTTTTATCCTATGCTTTATTAAATTGTGTTTATTTTGTTTTATCCTATGCTTTATTAAATTGTATTTATGTTGTTTTAACCCATGCTTTATTAAATTGTATTTATGTTGTTTTATCCTATGCTTTATTAAATTGTACTTATGTTGTTTTATCCTATGCTTTATTAAATTGTATTTATGTTGTTTTATCCTATGCTTTATTAAATTGTATTTATGTTGTTTTATCCTATGCTTTATTAAAATGTATTTATGTTGTTTTATCCTATGCTTTATTAAATTGTATTTATGTTGTTTTATCCTATGCTTTATTAAATTGTATTTATGTTGTTTAATCATATGCTTTATTAAATTGTATTTATGTTGTTTTATCCTATGCTTTATTAAATTGTGTTTATGTTGTTTTATCCTATGCTTTATTAAATTGTATTTATATTGTTTTATCCTATGCTTTATTAAATTGTATTTATGTTGTTTTATCCTATGCTTTATGAAATTTTATTTATGTTGTTTTATCCTATGCTTTATTAAATTGTATTTATGTTGTTTTATCCTATGCTTTATTAAATTGTATTTATGTTGTTTTATCGTATGCTTTATTAAAGTGCATTTATGTTGTTTTATCCTATGCTTTATTAAATTGTATTTATGTTGTTTTATCCTATGCTTAATTAAATTGTATTTATGTTGTTTTATCCTATGCTTTATTAAATTGTATTTATGTTGTTTTATCGTATGCTTTATTAAATTGTATTTATGTTGTTTTATCGTATGCTTTATTAAATTGTATTTATGTGGTTTTATCCTATGCTTTATTAAATTGTGTTTATTTTGTTTTATCCTATGCTTTATTAAATTGTATTTATGTTGTTTTAACCCATGTTTTATTAAATTGTATTTATGTTGTTTTATCCTATGCTTTATTAAATTGTATATATGTTGTTTTGTCCTATGCTTTATTAAATTGTATTTATCTTGTTTTGTCCTGTGCTTTATTAAATTGTATTTATGTTGTTTTAACCTATGCTTTATTAAATTGTATTTATGTTGTTTTATCCTATGCTTTATTAAATTGTATTTATGTTGTTTTATCCTATGCTTTATTAAATTGTATTTATGTTGTTTTATCCTATGCTTTATTAAATTGTATTTATGTTGTTTTAACCTATGCTTTATTAAATTGTATTTATGTTGTTTTAACCTATGCTTTATTAAATTGTATTTATGTTGTTTTATCCTATGCTTTATTAAATTGTGTTTATGTTGCTTTAACCTTTGCTTTATTAAATTGTATTTATGTTGTTTTATCCTATGCTTTATTAAATTGTATTTATGTTGTTTTATCCTATGCTTTATTTTATTGTATTATGTTGTTTTATCGTATGCTTTATTAAATTGTATTTATGTTGTTTTATCCTATGATTTATTAAATTGTGTTTATGTTGTTTTATCCTATTCTTTATTAAATTGTATTCATGTCGTTTTAACCCATGCTTTATTAAATTGTTTTCATGTTGTTTTATCCTATGCTTTATTAAATTGTATTTATGTTGTTTTATCCTAAGCTTTATTAAATTGTATTCATGTTGTTTAATCATATGCTTTATTAAATTGTATTTATGTTGTTTTATCCTATGCTTTATTAAATTGTGTTTATGTTGTTTTATCCTATGCCTTATTAAATTGTATTTATGTTGTTTTAACCTATGCTTAATTAAATTGTATTTATGTTGTTTTATCCTATGCTTTATTAAATTGTATTTATGTTGTTTTATCCTATGCTTTATTAAATTGTATTTATGTTGTTTTAACCTATGCTTTATTAAATTGTATTTATGTTATTTTATCCTATGCTTTATTAAATTGTATTTACGTGGTTTCATCCTATGCTTTATTAAATTGTATTTATGTTGTTTTAACCTATGCTTTATTAAATTGTATTTATGTTGTTTTATCCTATGCTTTATTAAATTGCATTTATGTTGTTTTATTATTTGCTTTATTAAATTGTATTTATGTTGTTTTATCCTATGCTTTATTAAATTCATCTATGTTGTTTTATCCTATGCTTTATTACGTTGAATTTATGTTGTTTTATTCTATGCTTTATTAACTTGTATTTATGTGGTTTTATCCTATGATTTATTAAATTGTATTTATGTTGTTTTATCCTATGCTTTATTAAATTGTATTTATGTGGTTTTATCCTAAGCTTTATTAAATTGTATTTATGTTGTTTTATCCTATGCTTTATTAAATTGCATCTATGTTGTTTTATCCTATGCTTTATTAAATTGTGTTTATTTTGTTTTATCCTATGCTTTATTAAATTGTATTTATGTTGTTTTAACCCATGTTTTATTAAATTGTATTTATGTTGTTTTATCCTATGCTTTATTAAATTGTATATATGTTGTTTTGTCCTATGCTTTATTAAATTGTATTTATGTTGTTTTATCCTATGCTTTATTAAATTGTATTTATGTTGTTTTATCCTATTCTTTATTAAATTGTATTTATGTTGTTTTATCCTATGCTTTATTAAATTGTATTTATGTTGTTTTAACCTATGCTTTATTAAATTGTATTTATGTTGTTTTAACCTATGCTTTATTAAATTGTATGTATGTTGTTTTATCCTATGCTTTATTAAATTGTGTTTATGTTGCTTTAACCTTTGCTTTATTAAATTGTATTTATGTTGTTTTATCCTATGCTTTATTAAATTGAATTTATGTTGTTTTATCCTATGCTTTATTTTATTGTATTATGTTGTTTTATCGTATGCTTTATTAAATTGTATTTATGTTGTTTTATCCTATGATTTATTAAATTGTGTTTATGTTGTTTTATCCTATTCTTTATTAAATTGTATTCATGTCGTTTTAACCCATGCTTTATTAAATTGTTTTCATGTTGTTTTATCCTATGCTTTATTAAATTGTATTTATGTTGTTTTATCCTATGCTTTATTAAATTGTATTTATGTTGTTTAATCATATGCTTTATTAAATTGTATTTATGTTGTTTTATCCTATGCTTTATTAAATTGTGTTTATGTTGTTTTATCCTATGCCTTATTAAATTGTATTTATGTTGTTTTAACCTATGCTTAATTAAATTGTATTTATGCTGTTTTATACTATGTTATATTAAATTGTATTTACGTGGTTTCATCCTATGCTTTATTAAATTGTATTTATTTTGTTTTAACCTATGCTTTATTAAATTGTATTTATGTTGTTTTATCCTATGCTTTATTAAATTGTATTTATGTTGTTTTAACCTATGCTTTATTAAATTGTATTTATGTTGTTTTATCCTATGCTTTATTAAATTGTATTTACGTGGTTTCATCCTATGCTTTATTAAATTGTATTTATGTTGTTTTAACCTATGCTTTATTAAATTGTATTTATGTTGTTTTATCCTATGCTTTATTAAATTGCATTTATGTTGTTTTATTATTTGCTTTATTAAATTGTATTTATGTTGTTTTATCCTATGCTTTATTAAATTGCATTTATGTTGTTTTATTATTTGCTTTATTAAATTGTATTTATGTTGTTTTATCCTATGCTTTGTTAAATTCATCTATGTTGTTTTATCCTATGCTTTATTAAATTGAATTTATGTTGTTTTATTCTATGCTTTATTAACTTGTATTTATGTGGTTTTATCCTATGATTTATTAAATTGTATTTATGTTGTTTTATCCTATGCTTTATTAAATTGTATTTATGTGGTTTTATCCTATGCTTTATTAAATTGTATTTATGTTGTTTTATCCTATGCTTTATTAAATTGCATCTATGTTGTTGTATCCTATGCTTTATTAAATTGTATTTATGTTGTTTTATCCTATGCTTTATTAAATTTTATTCATGTGGTTTTATCCTATGCTTTATTAAATTTGTTTATGTTGTTTTATCCTATGCTTTATTAAATTGTATTTATGTGGTTTTATCCTATGCTTTACTAAATTGTATTTATGTTATTTTATCCTATGCTTTATTAAATTGTATTTATGTTGTTTTATCCTATGCTTTATTAAATTGTATTTATGTTGTTTTGTCCTATGCTTTATTAAATTGTATTTATGTTGTTTTGTCCTATGCTTTATTAAATTGTATTTATGTTGTTTTAAGCCATGCTTTATTAAATTGTATTTATGTTGTTTTATCCTATGCTTTATTAAATTGTATTTATGTTGTTTTATCCTATGCTTTATTAAATTGTATTTATGTTGTTTTATCCTATGCTTTATTTAATTGTATATATGTTGTTTTATCCTACGCTTTATTAAATTGTATTTATCTTGTTTTGTCCTATGCTTTATTAAATTGTATTTATGTTGTTTTAACCTATGCTTTATTAAATTGCATTTATGTTGTTTTATTATTTGCTTTATTAAATTGTATTCATGTTGTTTTATCCTATGCTTTATTAAATTCATCTATGTTGTTTTATCCTATGCTTTATTAAATTGTATTTATGTTGTTTTATTCTATGCTTTATTAACTTGTATTTATGTGGTTTTATCCTATGATTTATTAAATTGTATTTATGTTGTTTTATCCTATGCTTTATTAAATTTTATTTATGTGGTTTTATCCTATGCTTTATTAAATTGTATTTATGTTGTTTTATCCTATGCTTTATTAAATTGCATCTATGTTGTTGTATCCTATGCTTTATTAAATTGTATTTATGTTGTTTTATCCTATGCTTTATTAAATTGTATTCATGTGGTTTTATCCTATGCTTTATTAAAATTGTATTTATGTTGTTTTATCCTATGCTTTATTAAATTGTATTTATGTGGTTTTATCCTATGCTTTATTAAATTGTATTTATGTTGTTTTATCCTATGCTTTATTAAATTGTATTTATGTTGTTTTATCCTATGCTTTATTAAATTGTATTTATCTTGTTTTGTCCTATGCTTTATTAAATTGTATTTATGTTGTTTTAACCTATGCTTTATTAAATTGCATTTATGTTGTTTTATTATTTGCTTTATTAAATTGTATTTATGTTGTTTTATCCTATGCTTTATTAAATTCATCTATGTTGTTTTATCCTATGCTTTATTAAATTGAATTTATGTTGTTTTATTCTATGCTTTATTAACTTGTATTTATGTGGTTTTATCCTATGATTTATTAAATTGTATTTATGTTGTTTTATCCTATGCTTTATTAAATTTTATTTATGTTGTTGTATCCTATGCTTTATTAAATTGTATTTATGTTGTTTTATCCTATGCTTTATTAAATTGTATTCATGTGGTTTTATCCTATGCTTTATTAAAATTGTATTTATGTTGTTTTATCCTATGCTTCATTAAATTGTATTTATGTGGTTTTATCCTATGCTTTATTAAATTGTATTTATGTTGTTTTATCCTATGCTTTATTAAATTGTATTTATGTTGTTTAATCATATGCTTTATTAAATTGTATTTATGTTGTTTTATCCTATGCTTTATTAAATTGTGTTTATGTTGTTTTATCCTATGCCTTATTAAATTGTATTTATGTTGTTTTAACCTATGCTTAATTAAATTGTATTTATGCTGTTTTATCCTATGTTATATTAAATTGTATTTACGTGGTTTCATCCTATGCTTTATTAAATTGTATTTATTTTGTTTTAACCTATGCTTTATTAAATTGTATTTATGTTGTTTTATCCTATGCTTTATTAAATTGTATTTATGTTGTTTTAACCTATGCTTTATTAAATTCATCTATGTTGTTTTATCCTATGCTTTATTAAATTGCATCTATGTTGTTTTATCCTATGCTTTATTAAATTGTGTTTATTTTGTTTTATCCTATGCTTTATTAAATTGTATTTATGTTGTTTTAACCCATGTTTTATTAAATTGTATTTATGTTGTTTTATCCTATGCTTTATTAAATTGTATATATGTTGTTTTGTCCTATGCTTTATAAATTGTTTTTGTCTTGTTTTGTCCTGTGCTTTATTAAATTGTATATATGTTGTTTTAACCTATGCTTTATTAAATTGTATTTATGTTGTTTTATCCTATGCTTTATTAAATTGTATTTATGTTGTTTTATCCTATGCTTTATTAAATTGAATTTATGTTGTTTTATCCTATGCTTTATTAAATTGTATTTATGTTGTTTTAACCTATGCTTTATTAAATCGTATTTATGTTGTTTTAACCTATGCTTTATTAAATTGTATGTATGTTGTTTTATCCTATGCTTTATTAAATTGTGTTTATGTTGCTTTAACCTTTGCTTTATTAAATTGTATTTATGTTGTTTTATCCTATGCTTTATTAAATTGTATTTATGTTGTTTTATCCTATGCTTTATTTTATTGTATTATTTTGTTTTATCGTATGCTTTATTAAATTGTATTTATGTTGTTTTATCCTATGATTTATTAAATTGTGTTTATGTTGTTTTATCCTATTCTTTATTAAATTGTATTCATGTCGTTTTAACCCATGCTTTATTAAATTGTTTTCATGTTGTTTTATCCTATGCTTTATTAAATTGTATTTATGTTGTTTTATCCTATGCTTTATTAAATTGTATTTATGTTGTTTAATCATATGCTTTATTAAATTGTATTTATGTTGTTTTATCCTATGCTTTATTAAATTGTGTTTATGTTGTTTTATCCTATGCCTTATTAAATTGTATTTATGTTGTTTTAACCTATGCTTAATTAAATTGTATTCATGCTGTTTTATCCTCTGTTATATTAAATTGTATTTACGTGGTTTCATCCTATGCTTTATTAAATTGTATTTATTTTGTTTTAACCTATGCTTTATTAAATTGTATTTATGTTGTTTTATCCTATGCTTTATTAAATTGTATTTATGTTGTTTTATCCTATGCTTTATTAAATTGTATTTACGTGGTTTCATCCTATGCTTTATTCAATTGTATTTATGTTGTTTTAACCTATGCTTTATTAAATTGTATTTATGTTGTTTTATCCTATGCTTTATTAAATTGCATTTATGTTGTTTTATTATTTGCTTTATTAAATTGTATTTATGTTGTTTTATCCTATGCTTTATTAAATTGCATTTATGTTGTTTTATTATTTGCTTTATTAAATTGCATTTATGTTGTTTTATCCTATGCTTTGTTAAATTCATCTATGTTGTTTTATCCTATGCTTTATTAAATTGAATTTATGTTGTTTTATTCTATGCTTTATTAACTTGTATTTATGTGGTTTTATCCTATGATTTATTAAATTGTATTTATGTTGTTTTATCCTATGCTTTATTAAATTGTATTTATGTGGTTTTATCCTATGCTTTATTAAATTGTATTTATGTTGTTTTATCCTATGCTTTATTAAATTGTATTTATGTGGTTTTATCCTATGCTTTACTAAATTGTATTTATGTTATTTTATCCTATGCTTTATTAAATTGTATTTATGTTGTTTTATCCTATGCTTTATTAAATTGTATTTATGTTGTTTTGTCCTATGCTTTATTAAATTGTATTTATGTTGTTTTGTCCTATGCTTTATTAAATTGTATTTATGTTGTTTTAACCCATGCTTTATTAAATTGTATTTATGTTGTTTTATCCTATGCTTTATTAAATTGTATTTATGTTGTTTTACCCTATGCTTTATTAAATTGTATTTATGTTGTTTTATCCTATGCTTTATTTAATTGTATATATGTTGTTTTATCCTATGCTTTATTAAATTGTATTTATCTTGTTTTGTCCTATGCTTTATTAAATTGTATTTATGTTGTTTTAACCTATGCTTTATTAAATTGCATTTATGTTGTTTTATTATTTGCTTTATTAAATTGTATTTATGTTGTTTTATCCTATTCTTTATTAAATTCATCTATGTTGTTTTATCCTATGCTTTATTAAATTGAATTTATGTTGTTTTATTCTATGCTTTATTAACTTGTATTTATGTGGTTTTATCCTATGATTTATTAAATTGTATTTATGTTGTTTTATCCTATGCTTTATTAAATTGTATTTATGTGGTTTTATCCTATGCTTTATTAAATTGTGTTTATGTTGTTTTATCCTATGCTTTATTAAAGTGCATCTATGTTGTTGTATCCTATGCTTTATTAAATTGTATTTATGTTGTTTTATCCTATGCTTTATTAAATTGTATTCATGTGGTTTTATCCTATGCTTTATTAAAATTGTATTTATGTTGTTTTATCCTATGCTTTATTAAATTGTATTTATGTGGTTTTATCCTATGCTTTACTAAATTGTATTTATGTTATTTTACCCTATGCTTTATTAAATTGTATTTATGTTGTTTTATCCTATGCTTTATTAAATTGTATTTATGTTGTTTTGTCCTATGCTTTATTAAATTGTATTTATGTTGTTTTGTCCTATGCTTTATTAAATTGTATTTATGTTGTTTTAACCCATGCTTTATTAAATTGTATTTATGTTGTTTTATCCTATGCTTTATTAAATTGTATTTATGTTGTTTTATCCTATGCTTTATTAAATTGTATTTATGTTGTTTTATCCTATGCTTTATTAAATTGTATTTATGTTGTTTTATCCTATGCTTTATTAAATTGTATTTATGTTGTTTTATCCTATGCTTTATTAAATTGTATTTATGTTGTTTTATCCTATGCTTTATTAAATTGTATTTATGTTGTTTTGTCCTATGCTTTATTAAATTGTATTTATCTTGTTTTGTCCTATGCTTTATTAAATTGTATTTATGTTGTTTTAACCTATGCTTTATTAAATTGCATTTATGTTGTTTTATTATTTGCTTTATTAAATTGTATTTATGTTGTTTTATCCTATGCTTTATTAAATTCATCTATGTTGTTTTATCCTATGCTTTATTAAATTGAATTTATGTTGTTTTATTCTATGCTTTATTAACTTGTATTTATGTGGTTTTATCCTATGATTTATTAAATTGTATTTATGTTGTTTTATCCTATGCTTTATTAAATTGTATTTATGTGGTTTTATCCTATGCTTTATTAAATTGTATTTATGTTGTTTTATCCTATGCTTTATTAAATTGCATCTATGTTGTTGTATCCTATGCTTTATTAAATTGTATTTATGTTGTTTTATCCTATGCTTTATTAAATTGTATTCATGTGGTTTTATCCTATGCTTTATTAAAATTAAATTGTATTTATGTTGTTTTATCCTATGCTTTATTAAATTGTATTTATGTGGTTTTATCCTATGATTTATTAAATTGTATTTATGTTGTTTTATCCTATGCTTTATTAAATTGTATTTATGTGGTTTTATCCTATGCTTTATTAAATTGTATTTATGTTGTTTTATCCTATGCTTTATTAAATTGCATCTATGTTGTTGTATCCTATGCTTTATTAAATTGTATTTATGTTGTTTTATCCTATGCTTTATTAAATTGTATTCATGTGGTTTTATCCTATGCTTTATTAAATTGTATTTATGTTGTTTTATCCTATGCTTTATTAAATTGTATTTATGTGGTTTTATCCTATGCTTTACTAAATTGTATTTATGTTATTTTATCCTATGCTTTATTAAATTGTATTTATGTTGTTTTATCCTATGCTTTATTAAATTGTATTTATGTTGTTTTGTCCTATGCTTTATTAAATTGTATTTATGTTGTTTTAACCCATGCTTTATTAAAATGTATTTATGTTGTTTTATCCTATGCTTTATTAAATTGTATTTATGTTGTTTTATCCTATGCTTTATTAAATTGTATTTATGTTGTTTTATCCTATGTTTTATTAAATTGTATTTATGTTGTTTTATCCTATGCTTTATTAAATTGTATTTATGTTGTTTTATCCTATGCTTTATTAAATTGTATTCATGTTGTTTTATCCTATGCTTTATGAAACTGTTTTCATGTTGTTTTATCCTATGCTTTATTAAATTGTATTTATGTTGTTTTATCCTATGCTTTATTAAATTGTATTTATGTTGTTTTGTCCTATGCTTTATTAAATTGTATTTATCTTGTTTTGTCCTATGCTTTATTAAATTGTATTTATGTTGTTTTAACCTATGCTTTATTAAATTGCATTTATGTTGTTTTATTATTTGCTTTATTAAATTGTATTTATGTTGTTTTATCCTATTCTTTATTAAATTCATCTATGTTGTTTTATCCTATGCTTTATTAAATTGAATTTATGTTGTTTTATTCTATGCTTTATTAACTTGTATTTATGTGGTTTTATCCTATGATTTATTAAATTGTATTTATGTTGTTTTATCCTATGCTTTATTAAATTGTATTTATGTGGTTTTATCCTATGCTTTATTAAATTGTGTTTATGTTGTTTTATCCTATGCTTTATTAAATTGTATTTATGTGGTTTTATCCTATGCTTTATTAAATTGTATTTATGTTGTTTTATCCTATGTTTTATTAAATTGTATTTATGTTGTTTTATCCTATGCTTTATTACATTGTATTTATGTTGTTTTATCCTATGCTTTATTAAATTGTATTCATGTTGTTTTATCCTATGCTTTATGAAACTGTTTTCATGTTGTTTTATCCTATGCTTTATTAAATTGTATTTATGTTGTTTTATCCTATGCTTTATTAAATTGTATTTATGTTGTTTTGTCCTATGCTTTATTAAATTGTATTTATCTTGTTTTGTCCTATGCTTTATTAAATTGTATTTATGTTGTTTTAACCTATGCTTTATTAAATTGCATTTATGTTGTTTTATTATTTGCTTTATTAAATTGTATTTATATTGTTTTATCCTATGCTTTATTAAATTCATCTATGTTGTTTTATCCTATGCTTTATTAAATTGAATTTATGTTGTTTTATTCTATGCTTTATTAACTTGTATTTATGTGGTTTTATCCTATGATTTATTAAATTGTATTTATGTTGTTTTATCCTATGCTTTATTAAATTGTATTTATGTGGTTTTATCCTATGCTTTATTAAATTGTATTTATGTTGTTTTATCCTATGCTTTATTAAATTGCATCTATGTTGTTGTATCCTATGCTTTATTAAATTGTATTTATGTTGTTTTATCCTATGCTTTATTAAATTGTATTCATGTGGTTTTATCCTATGCTTTATTAAAATTAAATTGTATTTATGTTGTTTTATCCTATGCTTTATTAAATTGTATTTATGTGGTTTTATCCTATGATTTATTAAATTGTATTTATGTTGTTTTATCCTATGCTTTATTAAATTGTATTTATGTGGTTTTATCCTATGCTTTATTAAATTGTATTTATGTTGTTTTATCCTATGCTTTATTAAATTGCATCTATGTTGTTGTATCCTATGCTTTATTAAATTGTATTTATGTTGTTTTATCCTATGCTTTATTAAATTGTATTCATGTGGTTTTATCCTATGCTTTATTAAATTGTATTTATGTTGTTTTATCCTATGCTTTATTAAATTGTATTTATGTGGTTTTATCCTATGCTTTACTAAATTGTATTTATGTTATTTTATCCTATGCTTTATTAAATTGTATTTATGTTGTTTTATCCTATGCTTTATTAAATTGTATTTATGTTGTTTTGTCCTATGCTTTATTAAATTGTATTTATGTTGTTTTAACCCATGCTTTATTAAATTGTATTTATGTTGTTTTATCCTATGCTTTATTAAATTGTATTTATGTTGTTTTATCCTATGCTTTATTAAATTGTATTTATGTTGTTTTATCCTATGTTTTATTAAATTGTATTTATGTTGTTTTATCCTATGCTTTATTAAATTGTATTTATGTTGTTTTATCCTATGCTTTATTAAATTGTATTCATGTTGTTTTATCCTATGCTTTATGAAACTGTTTTCATGTTGTTTTATCCTATGCTTTATTAAATTGTATTTATGTTGTTTTATCCTATGCTTTATTAAATTGTATTTATGTTGTTTTGTCCTATGCTTTATTAAATTGTATTTATCTTGTTTTGTCCTATGCTTTATTAAATTGTATTTATGTGGTTTTATCCTATGCTTTATTAAATTGTGTTTATGTTGTTTTATCCTATGCTTTATTAAAGTGCATCTATGTTGTTGTATCCTATGCTTTATTAAATTGTATTTATGTTGTTTTATCCTATGCTTTATTAAATTGTATTCATGTGGTTTTATCCTATGCTTTATTAAAATTGTATTTATGTTGTTTTATCCTATGCTTTATTAAATTGTATTTATGTGGTTTTATCCTATGCTTTACGAAATTGTATTTATGTTATTTTACCCTATGCTTTATTAAATTGTATTTATGTTGTTTTATCCTATGCTTTATTAAATTGTATTTATGTTGTTTTGTCCTATGCTTTATTAAATTGTATTTATGTTGTTTTGTCCTATGCTTTATTAAATTGTATTTATGTTGTTTTAACCCATGCTTTATTAAATTGTATTTATGTTGTTTTATCCTATGCTTTATTAAATTGTATTTATGTTGTTTTATCCTATGCTTTATTAAATTGTATTTATGTTGTTTTATCCTATGCTCTATTAAATTGTATTTATGTTGTTTTATCCTATGCTTTATTAAATTGTATTTATGTTGTTTTATCCTATGCTTTATTAAATTGGATTCATGTTGCTTTATCCTATGCTTTATGAAACTGTTTTCATGTTGTTTTATCCTATGCTTTATTAAATTGTATTTATGTTGTTTTATCCTATGCTTTATTAAATTGTATTTATGTTGTTTTGTCCTATGCTTTATTAAATTGTATTTATCTTGTTTTGTCCTATGCTTTATTAAATTGTATTTATGTTGTTTTAACCTATGCTTTATTAAATTGCATTTATGTTGTTTTATTATTTGCTTTATTAAATTGTATTTATGTTGTTTTATCCTATGCTTTATTAAATTCATCTATGTTGTTTTATCCTATGCTTTATTAAATTGAATTTATGTTGTTTTATTCTATGCTTTATTAACTTGTATTTATGTGGTTTTATCCTATGATTTATTAAATTGTATTTATGTTGTTTTATCCTATGCTTTATTAAATTGTATTTATGTGGTTTTATCCTATGCTTTATTAAATTGTATTTATGTTGTTTTATCCTATGCTTTATTAAATTGCATCTATGTTGTTGTATCCTATGCTTTATTAAATTGTATTTATGTTGTTTTATCCTATGCTTTATTAAATTGTATTCATGTGGTTTTATCCTATGCTTTATTAAAATTAAATTGTATTTATGTTGTTTTATCCTATGCTTTATTAAATTGTATTTATGTGGTTTTATCCTATGATTTATTAAATTGTATTTATGTTGTTTTATCCTATGCTTTATTAAATTGTATTTATGTGGTTTTATCCTATGCTTTATTAAATTGTATTTATGTTGTTTTATCCTATGCTTTATTAAATTGCATCTATGTTGTTGTATCCTATGCTTTATTAAATTGTATTTATGTTGTTTTATCCTATGCTTTATTAAATTGTATTCATGTGGTTTTATCCTATGCTTTATTAAATTGTATTTATGTTGTTTTATCCTATGCTTTATTAAATTGTATTTATGTGGTTTTATCCTATGCTTTACTAAATTGTATTTATGTTATTTTATCCTATGCTTTATTAAATTGTATTTATGTTGTTTTATCCTATGCTTTATTAAATTGTATTTATGTTGTTTTGTCCTATGCTTTATTAAATTGTATTTATGTTGTTTTAACCCATGCTTTATTAAATTGTATTTATGTTGTTTTATCCTATGCTTTATTAAATTGTATTTATGTTGTTTTATCCTATGCTTTATTAAATTGTATTTATGTTGTTTTATCCTATGTTTTATTAAATTGTATTTATGTTGTTTTATCCTATGCTTTATTAAATTGTATTTATGTTGTTTTATCCTATGCTTTATTAAATTGTATTCATGTTGTTTTATCCTATGCTTTATGAAACTGTTTTCATGTTGTTTTATCCTATGCTTTATTAAATTGTATTTATGTTGTTTTATCCTATGCTTTATTAAATTGTATTTATGTTGTTTTGTCCTATGCTTTATTAAATTGTATTTATCTTGTTTTGTCCTATGCTTTATTAAATTGTATTTATGTGGTTTTATCCTATGCTTTATTAAATTGTGTTTATGTTGTTTTATCCTACGCTTTATTAAAGTGCATCTATGTTGTTGTATCCTATGCTTTATTAAATTGTATTTATGTTGTTTTATCCTATGCTTTATTAAATTGTATTCATGTGGTTTTATCCTATGCTTTATTAAATTCATCTATGTTGTTTTATCCTATGCTTTATTAAATTGAATTTATGTTGTTTTATTCTATGCTTTATTAACTTGTATTTATGTGGTTTTATCCTATGATTTATTAAATTGTATTTATGTTGTTTTATCCTATGCTTTATTAAATTGTATTTATGTGGTTTTATCCTATGCTTTATTAAATTGTATTTATGTTGTTTTATCCTATGCTTTATTAAATTGCATCTATGTTGTTGTATCCTATGCTTTATTAAATTGTATTTATGTTGTTTTATCCTATGCTTTATTAAATTGTATTCATGTGGTTTTATCCTATGCTTTATTAAAATTAAATTGTATTTATGTTGTTTTATCCTATGCTTTATTAAATTGTATTTATGTGGTTTTATCCTATGATTTATTAAATTGTATTTATGTTGTTTTATCCTATGCTTTATTAAATTGTATTTATGTGGTTTTATCCTATGCTTTATTAAATTGTATTTATGTTGTTTTATCCTATGCTTTATTAAATTGCATCTATGTTGTTGTATCCTATGCTTTATTAAATTGTATTTATGTTGTTTTATCCTATGCTTTATTAAATTGTATTCATGTGGTTTTATCCTATGCTTTATTAAATTGTATTTATGTTGTTTTATCCTATGCTTTATTAAATTGTATTTATGTGGTTTTATCCTATGCTTTACTAAATTGTATTTATGTTATTTTATCCTATGCTTTATTAAATTGTATTTATGTTGTTTTATCCTATGCTTTATTAAATTGTATTTATGTTGTTTTGTCCTATGCTTTATTAAATTGTATTTATGTTGTTTTGTCCTATGCTTTATTAAATTGTATTTATGTTGTTTTAACCCATGCTTTATTAAATTGTATTTATGTTGTTTTATCCTATGCTTTATTAAATTGTATTTATGTTGTTTTATCCTATGCTTTATTAAATTGTATTTATGTTGTTTTATCCTATGTTTTATTAAATTGTATTTATGTTGTTTTATCCTATGCTTTATTAAATTGTATTTATGTTGTTTTATCCTATGCTTTATTAAATGGTATTCATGTTGTTTTATCCTATGCTTTATGAAACTGTTTTCATGTTGTTTTATCCTATGCTTTATTAAATTGTATTTATGTTGTTTTATCCTATGCTTTATTAAATTGTATTTATGTTGTTTTGTCCTATGCTTTATTAAATTGTATTTATCTTGTTTTGTCCTATGCTTTATTAAATTGTATTTATGTTGTTTTAACCTATGCTTTATTAAATTGCATTTATGTTGTTTTATTATTTGCTTTATTAAATTGTATTTATATTGTTTTATCCTATGCTTTATTAAATTCATCTATGTTGTTTTATCCTATGCTTTATTAAATTGAATTTATGTTGTTTTATTCTATGCTTTATTAACTTGTATTTATGTGGTTTTATCCTATGATTTATTAAATTGTATTTATGTTGTTTTATCCTATGCTTTATTAAATTGTATTTATGTGGTTTTATCCTATGCTTTATTAAATTGTATTTATGTTGTTTTATCCTATGCTTTATTAAATTGCATCTATGTTGTTTTATCCTATGCTTTATTAAATTGTGTTTATTTTGTTTTATCCTATGCTTTATTAAATTGTATTTATGTTGTTTTAACCCATGTTTTATTAAATTGTATTTATGTTGTTTTATCCTATGCTTTATTAAATTGTATATATGTTGTTTTGTCCTATGCTTTATTAAATTGTATTTGTCTTGTTTTGTCCTGTGCTTTATTAAATTGTATATATGTTGTTTTAACCTATGCTTTATTAAATTGTATTTATGTTGTTTTATCCTATGCTTTATTAAATTGTATTTATGTTGTTTTATCCTATGCTTTATTAAATTGAATTTATGTTGTTTTATCCTATGCTTTATTAAATTGTATTTATGTTGTTTTAACCTATGCTTTATTAAATTGTATTTATGTTGTTTTAACCTATGCTTTATTAAATTGTATGTATGTTGTTTTATCCTATGCTTTATTAAATTGTGTTTATGTTGCTTTAACCTTTGCTTTATTAAATTGTATTTATGTTGTTTTATCCTATGCTTTATTAAATTGTATTTATGTTGTTTTATCCTATGCTTTATTTTATTGTATTATTTTGTTTTATCGTATGCTTTATTAAATTGTATTTATGTTGTTTTATCCTATGATTTATTAAATTGTGTTTATGTTGTTTTATCCTATTCTTTATTAAATTGTATTCATGTCGTTTTAACCCATGCTTTATTAAATTGTTTTCATGTTGTTTTATCCTATGCTTTATTAAATTGTATTTATGTTGTTTTATCCTATGCTTTATTAAATTGTATTTATGTTGTTTAATCATATGCTTTATTAAATTGTATTTATGTTGTTTTATCCTATGCTTTATTAAATTGTGTTTATGTTGTTTTATCCTATGCCTTATTAAATTGTATTTATGTTGTTTTAAGCTATGCTTAATTAAATTGTATTCATGCTGTTTTATCCTATGTTATATTAAATTGTATTTACGTGGTTTCATCCTATGCTTTATTAAATTGTATTTATTTTGTTTTAACCTATGCTTTATTAAATTGTATTTATGTTGTTTTATCCTATGCTTTATTAAATTGTATTTATGTTGTTTTAACCTATGCTTTATTAAATGGTATTTATGTTGTTTTATCCTATGCTTTATTAAATTGTATTTACGTGGTTTCATCCTATGCTTTATTCAATTGTATTTATGTTGTTTTAACCTATGCTTTATTAAATTGTATTTATGTTGTTTTATCCTATGCTTTATTAAATTGCATTTATGTTGTTTTATTATTTGCTTTATTAAATTGTATTTATGTTGTTTTATCCTATGCTTTATTAAATTGCATTTATGTTGTTTTATTATTTGCTTTATTAAATTGTATTTATGTTGTTTTATCCTATGCTTTGTTAAATTAATCTATGTTGTTTTATCCTATGCTTTATTAAATTGAATTTATGTTATTTTATTCTATGCTTTATTAACTTGTATTTATGTGGTTTTATCCTATGATTTATTAAATTGTATTTATGTTGTTTTATCCTATGCTTTATTAAATTGTATTTATGTGGTTTTATCCTATGCTTTATTAAATTGTATTTATGTTGTTTTATCCTATGCTTTATTAAATTGTATTTATGTGGTTTTATCCTATGCTTTACTAAATTGTATTTATGTTATTTTATCCTATGCTTTATTAAATTGTATTTATGTTGTTTTATCCTATGCTTTATTAAATTGTATTTATGTTGTTTTGTCCTATGCTTTATTAAATTGTATTTATGTTGTTTTGTCCTATGCTTTATTAAATTGTATTTATGTTGTTTTAACCCATGCTTTATTAAATTGTATTTATGTTGTTTTATCCTATGCTTTATTAAATTGTATTTATGTTGTTTTATCCTATGCTTTATTAAATTGTATTTATGTTGTTTTATCCTATGCTTTATTTAATTGTATATATGTTGTTTTATCCTATGCTTTATTAAATTGTATTTATCTTGTTTTGTCCTATGCTTTATTAAATTGTATTTATGTTGTTTTAACCTATGCTTTATTAAATTGCATTTATGTTGTTTTATTATTTGCTTTATTAAATTGTATTTATGTTGTTTTATACTATGCTTTATTAAATTCATCTATGTTGTTTTATCCTATGCTTTATTAAATTGAATTTATGTTGTTTTATTCTATGCTTTATTAACTTGTATTTATGTGGTTTTATCCTATGATTTATTAAATTGTATTTATGTTGTTTTATCCTATGCTTTATTAAATTGTATTTATGTGGTTTTATCCTATGCTTTATTAAATTGTATTTATGTTGTTTTATCCTATGCTTTATTAAAGTGCATCTATGTTGTTGTATCCTATGCTTTATTAAATTGTATTTATGTTGTTTTATCCTATGCTTTATTAAATTGTATTCATGTGGTTTTATCCTATGCTTTATTAAAATTGTATTTATGTTGTTTTATCCTATGCTTTATTAAATTGTATTTATGTGGTTTTATCCTATGCTTTACTAAATTGTATTTATGTTATTTTACCCTATGCTTTATTAAATTGTATTCATGTTGTTTTATCCTATGCTTTATTAAATTGTATTTATGTTGTTTTGTCCTATGCTTTATTAAATTGTATTTATGTTGTTTTGTCCTATGCTTTATTAAATTGTATTTATGTTGTTTTAACCCATGCTTTATTAAATTGTATTTATGTTGTTTTATCCTATGCTTTATTAAATTGTATTTATGTTGTTTTAACCTATGCTTTATTAAATTGTATTTATGTTGTTTTATCCTATGCTTTATTAAATTGTATTTACGTGGTTTCATCCTATGCTTTATTCAATTGTATTTATGTTGTTTTAACCTATGCTTTATTAAATTGTATTTATGTTGTTTTATCCTATGCTTTATTAAATTGCATTTATGTTGTTTTATTATTTGCTTTATTAAATTGTATTTATGTTGTTTTATCCTATGCTTTATTAAATTGCATTTATGTTGTTTTATTATTTGCTTTATTAAATTGCATTTATGTTGT
Source organism: Phyllobates terribilis (assembly GCF_046119375.1). NCBI lineage: Eukaryota > Metazoa > Chordata > Amphibia > Anura > Dendrobatidae > Phyllobates > Phyllobates terribilis. The sequence continues at coordinate 1,133,166 of NW_027363193.1, read as the reverse complement.
TTTATCCTATGCTTTGTTAAATTCATCTATGTTGTTTTATCCTATGCTTTATTAAATTGAATTTATGTTGTTTTATTCTATGCTTTATTAACTTGTATTTATGTGGTTTTATCCTATGCTTTATTAAATTGTATTTATGTTGTTTTATCCTATGCTTTATTAAATTGTATTTATGTGGTTTTATCCTATGCTTTACTAAATTGTATTTATGTTATTTTATCCTATGCTTTATTAAATTGTATTTATGTTGTTTTATCCTATGCTTTATTAAATTGTATTTATGTTGTTTTGTCCTATGCTTTATTAAATTGTATTTATGTTGTTTTGTCCTATGCTTTATTAAATTGTATTTATGTTGTTTTAACCCATGCTTTATTAAATTGTATTTATGTTGTTTTATCCTATGCTTTATTAAATTGTATTTATGTTGTTTTATCCTATGCTTTATTAAATTGTATTTATGTTGTTTTATCCTATGCTTTATTTAATTGTATATATGTTGTTTTATCCTATGCTTTATTAAATTGTATTTATCTTGTTTTGTCCTATGCTTTATTAAATTGTATTTATGTTGTTTTAACCTATGCTTTATTAAATTGCATTTATGTTGTTTTATTATTTGCTTTATTAAATTGTATTTATGTTGTTTTATCCTATTCTTTATTAAATTCATCTATGTTGTTTTATCCTATGCTTTATTAAATTGAATTTATGTTGTTTTATTCTATGCTTTATTAACTTGTATTTATGTGGTTTTATCCTATGATTTATTAAATTGTATTTATGTTGTTTTATCCTATGCTTTATTAAATTGTATTTATGTGGTTTTATCCTATGCTTTATTAAATTGTGTTTATGTTGTTTTATCCTATGCTTTATTAAATTGTATTTATGTTGTTTTATCCTATGCTTTATTAAATTGCATTTATGTTGTTTTATTATTTGCTTTATTAAATTGTATTTATGTTGTTTTATCCTATGCTTTATTAAATTGCATTTATGTTGTTTTATTATTTGCTTTATTAAATTGTATTTATGTTGTTTTATCCTATGCTTTGTTAAATTCATCTATGTTGTTTTATCCTATGCTTTATTAAATTGAATTTATGTTGTTTTATTCTATGCTTTATTAACTTGTATTTATGTGGTTTTATCCTATGATTTATTAAATTGTATTTATGTTGTTTTATCCTATGCTTTATTAAATTGTATTTATGTGGTTTTATCCTATGCTTTATTAAATTGTATTTATGTTGTTTTATCCTATGCTTTATTAAATTGTATTTATGTGGTTTTATCCTATGCTTTACTAAATTGTATTTATGTTATTTTATCCTATGCTTTATTAAATTGTATTTATGTTGTTTTATCCTATGCTTTATTAAATTGTATTTATGTTGTTTTGTCCTATGCTTTATTAAATTGTATTTATGTTGTTTTGTCCTATGCTTTATTAAATTGTATTTATGTTGTTTTAACCCATGCTTTATTAAATTGTATTTATGTTGTTTTATCCTATGCTTTATTAAATTGTATTTATGTTGTTTTATCCTATGCTTTATTAAATTGTATTTATGTTGTTTTATCCTATGCTTTATTTAATTGTATATATGTTGTTTTATCCTATGCTTTATTAAATTGTATTTATCTTGTTTTGTCCTATGCTTTATTAAATTGTATTTATGTTGTTTTAACCTATGCTTTATTAAATTGCATTTATGTTGTTTTATTATTTGCTTTATTAAATTGTATTTATGTTGTTTTATACTATGCTTTATTAAATTCATCTATGTTGTTTTATCCTATGCTTTATTAAATTGAATTTATGTTGTTTTATTCTATGCTTTATTAACTTGTATTTATGTGGTTTTATCCTATGATTTATTAAATTGTATTTATGTTGTTTTATCCTATGCTTTATTAAATTGTATTTATGTGGTTTTATCCTATGCTTTATTAAATTGTATTTATGTTGTTTTATCCTATGCTTTATTAAAGTGCATCTATGTTGTTGTATCCTATGCTTTATTAAATTGTATTTATGTTGTTTTATCCTATGCTTTATTAAATTGTATTCATGTGGTTTTATCCTATGCTTTATTAAAATTGTATTTATGTTGTTTTATCCTATGCTTTATTAAATTGTATTTATGTGGTTTTATCCTATGCTTTACTAAATTGTATTTATGTTATTTTACCCTATGCTTTATTAAATTGTATTTATGTTGTTTTATCCTATGCTTTATTAAATTGTATTTATGTTGTTTTGTCCTATGCTTTATTAAATTGTATTTATGTTGTTTTGTCCTATGCTTTATTAAATTGTATTTATGTTGTTTTAACCCATGCTTTATTAAATTGTATTTATGTTGTTTTATCCTATGCTTTATTAAATTGTATTTATGTTGTTTTAACCTATGCTTTATTAAATTGTATTTATGTTGTTTTATCCTATGCTTTATTAAATTGTATTTACGTGGTTTCATCCTATGCTTTATTCAATTGTATTTATGTTGTTTTAACCTATGCTTTATTAAATTGTATTTATGTTGTTTTATCCTATGCTTTATTAAATTGCATTTATGTTGTTTTATTATTTGCTTTATTAAATTGTATTTATGTTGTTTTATCCTATGCTTTATTAAATTGCATTTATGTTGTTTTATTATTTGCTTTATTAAATTGCATTTATGTTGTTTTATAGTATGCTTTGTTAAATTCATCTATGTTGTTTTATCCTATGCTTTATTAAATTGAATTTATGTTGTTTTATTCTATGCTTTATTAACTTGTATTTATGTGGTTTTTTCCTATGATTTATTAAATTGTATTTATGTTGTTTTATCCTATGCTTTATTAAATTGTATTTATGTGGTTTTATCCTATGCTTTATTAAATTGTATTTATGTTGTTTTATCCTATGCTTTATTAAATTGTATTTATGTGGTTTCATCCTATGCTTTACTAAATTGTATTTATGTTATTTTATCCTATGCTTTATTAAATTGTATTTATGTGGTTTTATCCTATGCTTTACTAAATTGTATTTATGTTATTTTATCCTATGCTTTATTAAATTGTATTTATGTTGTTTTATCCTATGCTTTATTAAATTGTATTTATGTTGTTTTGTCCTATGCTTTATTAAATTGTATTTATGTTGTTTTGTCCTATGCTTTATTAAATTGTATTTATGTTGTTTTAACCCATGCTTTATTAAATTGTATTTATGTTGTTTTATCCTATGCTTTATTAAATTGTATTTATGTTGTTTTATCCTATGCTTTATTAAATTGTATTTATGTTGTTTTATCCTATGCTTTATTTAATTGTATATATGTTGTTTTATCCTATGCTTTATTAAATTGTATTTATCTTGTTTTGTCCTATGCTTTATTAAATTGTATTTATGTTGTTTTAACCTATGCTTTATTAAATTGCATTTATGTTGTTTTATTATTTGCTTTATTAAATTGTATTTATGTTGTTTTATACTATGCTTTATTAAATTCATCTATGTTGTTTTATCCTATGCTTTATTAAATTGAATTTATGTTGTTTTATTCTATGCTTTATTAACTTGTATTTATGTGGTTTTATCCTATGATTTATTAAATTGTATTTATGTTGTTTTATCCTATGCTTTATTAAATTGTATTTATGTGGTTTTATCCTATGCTTTATTAAATTGTATTTATGTTGTTTTATCCTATGCTTTATTAAAGTGCATCTATGTTGTTGTATCCTATGCTTTATTAAATTGTATTTATGTTGTTTTATCCTATGCTTTATTAAATTGTATTCATGTGGTTTTATCCTATGCTTTATTAAAATTGTATTTATGTTGTTTTATCCTATGCTTTATTAAATTGTATTTATGTGGTTTTATCCTATGCTTTACTAAATTGTATTTATGTTATTTTACCCTATGCTTTATTAAATTGTATTTATGTTGTTTTATCCTATGCTTTATTAAATTGTATTTATGTTGTTTTGTCCTATGCTTTATTAAATTGTATTTATGTTGTTTTGTCCTATGCTTTATTAAATTGTATTTATGTTGTTTTAACCCATGCTTTATTAAATTGTATTTATGTTGTTTTATCCTATGCTTTATTAAATTGTATTTATGTTGTTTTAACCTATGCTTTATTAAATTGTATTTATGTTGTTTTATCCTATGCTTTATTAAATTGTATTTACGTGGTTTCATCCTATGCTTTATTCAATTGTATTTATGTTGTTTTAACCTATGCTTTATTAAATTGTATTTATGTTGTTTTATCCTATGCTTTATTAAATTGCATTTATGTTGTTTTATTATTTGCTTTATTAAATTGTATTTATGTTGTTTTATCCTATGCTTTATTAAATTGCATTTATGTTGTTTTATTATTTGCTTTATTAAATTGCATTTATGTTGTTTTATAGTATGCTTTGTTAAATTCATCTATGTTGTTTTATCCTATGCTTTATTAAATTGAATTTATGTTGTTTTATTCTATGCTTTATTAACTTGTATTTATGTGGTTTTTTCCTATGATTTATTAAATTGTATTTATGTTGTTTTATCCTATGCTTTATTAAATTGTATTTATGTGGTTTTATCCTATGCTTTATTAAATTGTATTTATGTTGTTTTATCCTATGCTTTATTAAATTGTATTTATGTGGTTTCATCCTATGCTTTACTAAATTGTATTTATGTTATTTTATCCTATGCTTTATTAAATTGTATTTATGTTGTTTTATCCTATGCTTTATTAAATTGTATTTATGTTGTTTTGTCCTATGCTTTATTAAATTGTATTTATGTTGTTTTGTCCTATGCTTTATTAAATTGTATTTATGTTGTTTTAACCCATGCTTTATTAAATTGTATTTATGTTGTTTTATCCTATGCTTTATTAAATTGTATTTATGTTGTTTTATCCTATGCTTTATTAAATTGTATTTATGTTGTTTTATCCTATGCTTTATTTAATTGTATATATGTTGTTTTATCCTATGCTTTATTAAATTGTATTTATCTTGTTTTGTCCTATGCTTTATTAAATTGTATTTATGTTGTTTTAACCTATGCTTTATTAAATTGCATTTATGTTGTTTTATTATTTGCTTTATTAAATTGTATTTATGTTGTTTTATCCTATTCTTTATTAAATTCATCTATGTTGTTTTATCCTATGCTTTATTAAATTGAATTTATGTTGTTTTATTCTATGCTTTATTAACTTGTATTTATGTGGTTTTATCCTATGATTTATTAAATTGTATTTATGTTGTTTTATCCTATGCTTTATTAAATTGTATTTATGTGGTTTTATCCTATGCTTTATTAAATTGTGTTTATGTTGTTTTATCCTATGCTTTATTAAAGTGCATCTATGTTGTTGTATCCTATGCTTTATTAAATTGTATTTATGTTGTTTTATCCTATGCTTTATTAAATTGTATTCATGTGGTTTTATCCTATGCTTTATTAAAATTGTATTTATGTTGTTTTATCCTATGCTTTATTAAATTGTATTTATGTGGTTTTATCCTATGCTTTACTAAATTGTATTTATGTTATTTTACCCTATGCTTTATTAAATTGTATTTATGTTGTTTTATCCTATGCTTTATTAAATTGTATTTATGTTGTTTTGTCCTATGCTTTATTTAATTGTATTTATGTTGTTTTGTCCTATGCTTTATTAAATTGTATTTATGTTGTTTTAACCCATGCTTTATTAAATTGTATTTATGTTGTTTTATCCTATGCTTTATTAAATTGTATTTATGTTGTTTTATCCTATGCTTTATTAAATTGTATTTATGTTGTTTTATCCTATGCTTTATTAAATTGTATTTATGTTGTTTTATCCTATGCTTTATTAAATTGTATTTATGTTGTTTTATCCTATGCTTTATTAAATTGTATTCATGTTGTTTTATCCTATGCTTTATGAAACTGTTTTCATGTTGTTTTATCCTATGCTTTATTAAATTGTATTTATGTTGTTTTATCCTATGCTTTATTAAATTGTATTTATGTTGTTTTGTCCTATGCTTTATTAAATTGTATTTATCTTGTTTTGTCCTATGCTTTATTAAATTGTATTTATGTTGTTTTAACCTATGCTTTATTAAATTGCATTTATGTTGTTTTATTATTTGCTTTATTAAATTGTATTTATGTTGTTTTATCCTATGCTTTATTAAATTCATCTATGTTGTTTTATCCTATGCTTTATTAAATTGAATTTATGTTGTTTTATTCTATGCTTTATTAACTTGTATTTATGTGGTTTTATCCTATGATTTATTAAATTGTATTTATGTTGTTTTATCCTATGCTTTATTAAATTGTATTTATGTGGTTTTATCCTATGCTTTATTAAATTGTATTTATGTTGTTTTATCCTATGCTTTATTAAATTGCATCTATGTTGTTGTATCCTATGCTTTATTAAATTGTATTTATGTTGTTTTATCCTATGCTTTATTAAATTGTATTCATGTGGTTTTATCCTATGCTTTATTAAAATTAAATTGTATTTATGTTGTTTTATCCTATGCTTTATTAAATTGTATTTATGTGGTTTTATCCTATGATTTATTAAATTGTATTTATGTTGTTTTATCCTATGCTTTATTAAATTGTATTTATGTGGTTTTATCCTATGCTTTATTAAATTGTATTTATGTTGTTTTATCCTATGCTTTATTAAATTGCATCTATGTTGTTGTATCCTATGCTTTATTAAATTGTATTTATGTTGTTTTATCCTATGCTTTATTAAATTGTATTCATGTGGTTTTATCCTATGCTTTATTAAATTGTATTTATGTTGTTTTATCCTATGCTTTATTAAATTGTATTTATGTGGTTTTATCCTATGCTTTACTAAATTGTATTTATGTTATTTTATCCTATGCTTTATTAAATTGTATTTATGTTGTTTTATCCTATGCTTTATTAAATTGTATTTATGTTGTTTTGTCCTATGCTTTATTAAATTGTATTTATGTTGTTTTGTCCTATGCTTTATTAAATTGTATTTATGTTGTTTTAACCCATGCTTTATTAAATTGTATTTATGTTGTTTTATCCTATGCTTTATTAAATTGTATTTATGTTGTTTTATCCTATGCTTTATTAAATTGTATTTATGTTGTTTTATCCTATGTTTTATTAAATTGTATTTATGTTGTTTTATCCTATGCTTTATTAAATTGTATTTATGTTGTTTTATCCTATGCTTTATTAAATTGTATTCATGTTGTTTTATCCTATGCTTTATGAAACTGTTTTCATGTTGTTTTATCCTATGCTTTATTAAATTGTATTTATGTTGTTTTATCCTATGCTTTATTAAATTGTATTTATGTTGTTTTGTCCTATGCTTTATTAAATTGTATTTATCTTGTTTTGTCCTATGCTTTATTAAATTGTATTTATGTTGTTTTAACCTATGCTTTATTAAATTGCATTTATGTTGTTTTATTATTTGCTTTATTAAATTGTATTTATATTGTTTTATCCTATGCTTTATTAAATTCATCTATGTTGTTTTATCCTATGCTTTATTAAATTGAATTTATGTTGTTTTATTCTATGCTTTATTAACTTATATTTATGTGGTTTTATCCTATGATTTATTAAATTGTATTTATGTTGTTTTATCCTATGCTTTATTAAATTGTATTTATGTGGTTTTATCCTATGCTTTATTAAATTGTATTTATGTTGTTTTATCCTATGCTTTATTAAATTGCATCTATGTTGTTTTATCCTATGCTTTATTAAATTGTGTTTATTTTGTTTTATCCTATGCTTTATTAAATTGTATTTATGTTGTTTTAACCCATGTTTTATTAAATTGTATTTATGTTGTTTTATCCTATGCTTTATTAAATTGTATATATGTTGTTTTGTCCTATGCTTTATTAAATTGTATTTGTCTTGTTTTGTCCTGTGCTTTATTAAATTGTATATATGTTGTTTTAACCTATGCTTTATTAAATTGTATTTATGTTGTTTTATCCTATGCTTTATTAAATTGTATTTATGTTGTTTTATCCTATGCTTTATTAAATTGAATTTATGTTGTTTTATCCTATGCTTTATTAAATTGTATTTATGTTGTTTTAACCTATGCTTTATTAAATTGTATTTATGTTGTTTTAACCTATGCTTTATTAAATTGTATTTATGTTGTTTTAACCTATGCTTTATTAAATTGTATTTATGTTGTTTTAACCTATGCTTTATTAAATTGTATTTATGTTGTTTTAACCTATGCTTTATTAAATTGTATGTATGTTGTTTTATCCTATGCTTTATTAAATTGTGTTTATGTTGCTTTAACCTTTGCTTTATTAAATTGTATTTATGTTGTTTTATCCTATGCTTTATTAAATTGTATTTATGTTGTTTTATCCTATGCTTTATTTTATTGTATTATTTTGTTTTATCGTATGCTTTATTAAATTGTATTTATGTTGTTTTATCCTATGATTTATTAAATTGTGTTTATGTTGTTTTATCCTATTCTTTATTAAATTGTATTCATGTCGTTTTAACCCATGCTTTATTAAATTGTTTTCATGTTGTTTTATCCTATGCTTTATTAAATTGTATTTATGTTGTTTTATCCTATGCTTTATTAAATTGTATTTATGTTGTTTAATCATATGCTTTATTAAATTGTATTTATGTTGTTTTATCCTATGCTTTATTAAATTGTGTTTATGTTGTTTTATCCTATGCCTTATTAAATTGTATTTATGTTGTTTTAAGCTATGCTTAATTAAATTGTATTCATGCTGTTTTATCCTATGTTATATTAAATTGTATTTACGTGGTTTCATCCTATGCTTTATTAAATTGTATTTATTTTGTTTTAACCTATGCTTTATTAAATTGTATTTATGTTGTTTTATCCTATGCTTTATTAAATTGTATTTATGTTGTTTTAACCTATGCTTTATTAAATGGTATTTATGTTGTTTTATCCTATGCTTTATTAAATTGTATTTACGTGGTTTCATCCTATGCTTTATTCAATTGTATTTATGTTGTTTTAACCTATGCTTTATTAAATTGTATTTATGTTGTTTTATCCTATGCTTTATTAAATTGAATTTATGTTGTTTTATTCTATGCTTTATTAACTTGTATTTATGTGGTTTTATCCTATGATTTATTAAATTGTATTTATGTTGTTTTATCCTATGCTTTATTAAATTGTATTTATGTGGTTTTATCCTATGCTTTATTAAATTGTATTTATGTTGTTTTATCCTATGCTTTATTAAATTGTATTTATGTGGTTTTATCCTATGCTTTACTAAATTGTATTTATGTTATTTTATCCTATGCTTTATTAAATTGTATTTATGTTGTTTTATCCTATGCTTTATTAAATTGTATTTATGTTGTTTTGTCCTATGCTTTATTAAATTGTATTTATGTTGTTTTGTCCTATGCTTTATTAAATTGTATTTATGTTGTTTTAACCCATGCTTTATTAAATTGTATTTATGTTGTTTTATCCTATGCTTTATTAAATTGTATTTATGTTGTTTTATCCTATGCTTTATTAAATTGTATTTATGTTGTTTTATCCTATGCTTTATTTAATTGTATATATGTTGTTTTATCCTATGCTTTATTAAATTGTATTTATCTTGTTTTGTCCTATGCTTTATTAAATTGTATTTATGTTGTTTTAACCTATGCTTTATTAAATTGCATTTATGTTGTTTTATTATTTGCTTTATTAAATTGTATTTATGTTGTTTTATCCTATTCTTTATTAAATTCATCTATGTTGTTTTATCCTATGCTTTATTAAATTGAATTTATGTTGTTTTATTCTATGCTTTATTAACTTGTATTTATGTGGTTTTATCCTATGATTTATTAAATTGTATTTATGTTGTTTTATCCTATGCTTTATTAAATTGTATTTATGTGGTTTTATCCTATGCTTTATTAAATTGTGTTTATGTTGTTTTATCCTATGCTTTATTAAAGTGCATCTATGTTGTTGTATCCTATGCTTTATTAAATTGTATTTATGTTGTTTTATCCTATGCTTTATTAAATTGTATTCATGTGGTTTTATCCTATGCTTTATTAAAATTGTATTTATGTTGTTTTATCCTATGCTTTATTAAATTGTATTTATGTGGTTTTATCCTATGCTTTACTAAATTGTATTTATGTTATTTTACCCTATGCTTTATTAAATTGTATTTATGTTGTTTTATCCTATGCTTTATTAAATTGTATTTATGTTGTTTTGTCCTATGCTTTAATAAATTGTATTTATGTTGTTTTGTCCTATGCTTTATTAAATTGTATTTATGTTGTTTTAACCCATGCTTTATTAAATTGCATTTATGTTGTTTTATCCTATGCTTTATTAAATTGTATTTATGTTGTTTTATCCTATGCTTTATTAAATTGTATTTATGTTGTTTTATCCTATGCTTTATTAAATTGTATTTATGTTGTTTTATCCTATGCTTTATTAAATTGTATTTATGTTGTTTTATCCTATGCTTTATTAAATTGTATTCATGTTGTTTTATCCTATGCTTTATGAAACTGTTTTCATGTTGTTTTATCCTATGCTTTATTAAATTGTATTTATGTTGTTTTATCCTATGCTTTATTAAATTGTATTTATGTTGTTTTGTCCTATGCTTTATTAAATTGTATTTATCTTGTTTTGTCCTATGCTTTATTAAATTGTATTTATGTTGTTTTAACCTATGCTTTATTAAATTGCATTTATGTTGTTTTATTATTTGCTTTATTAAATTGTATTTATGTTGTTTTATCCTATGCTTTATTAAATTCATCTATGTTGTTTTATCCTATGCTTTATTAAATTGAATTTATGTTGTTTTATTCTATGCTTTATTAACTTGTATTTATGTGGTTTTATCCTATGATTTATTAAATTGTATTTATGTTGTTTTATCCTATGCTTTATTAAATTGTATTTATGTGGTTTTATCCTATGCTTTATTAAATTGTATTTATGTTGTTTTATCCTATGCTTTATTAAATTACATCTATGTTGTTGTATCCTATGCTTTATTAAATTGTATTCATGTGGTTTTATCCTATGCTTTATTAAAATTAAATTGTATTTATGTTGTTTTATCCTATGCTTTATTAAATTGTATTTATGTGGTTTTATCCTATGATTTATTAAATTGTATTTATGTTGTTTTATCCTATGCTTTATTAAATTGTATTTATGTGGTTTTATCCTATGCTTTATTAAATTGTATTTATGTTGTTTTATCCTATGCTTTATTAAATTGCATCTATGTTGTTGTATCCTATGCTTTATTAAATTGTATTTATGTTGTTTTATCCTATGCTTTATTAAATTGTATTCATGTGGTTTTATCCTATGCTTTATTAAATTGTATTTATGTTGTTTTATCCTATGCTTTATTAAATTGTATTTATGTGGTTTTATCCTATGCTTTACTAAATTGTATTTATGTTATTTTATCCTATGCTTTATTAAATTGTATTTATGTTGTTTTATCCTATGCTTTATTAAATTGTATTTATGTTGTTTTGTCCTATGCTTTATTAAATTGTATTTATGTTGTTTTGTCCTATGCTTTATTAAATTGTATTTATGTTGTTTTAACCCATGCTTTATTAAATTGTATTTATGTTGTTTTATCCTATGCTTTATTAAATTGTATTTATGTTGTTTTATCCTATGCTTTATTAAATTGTATTTATGTTGTTTTATCCTATGTTTTATTAAATTGTATTTATGTTGTTTTATCCTATGCTTTATTAAATTGTATTTATGTTGTTTTATCCTATGCTTTATTAAATTGTATTCATGTTGTTTTATCCTATGCTTTATGAAACTGTTTTCATGTTGTTTTATCCTATGCTTTATTAAATTGTATTTATGTTGTTTTATCCTATGCTTTATTAAATTGTATTTATGTTGTTTTGTCCTATGCTTTATTAAATTGTATTTATCTTGTTTTGTCCTATGCTTTATTAAATTGTATTTATGTTGTTTTAACCTATGCTTTATTAAATTGCATTTATGTTGTTTTATTATTTGCTTTATTAAATTGTATTTATATTGTTTTATCCTATGCTTTATTAAATTCATCTATGTTGTTTTATCCTATGCTTTATTAAATTGAATTTATGTTGTTTTATTCTATGCTTTATTAACTTGTATTTATGTGGTTTTATCCTATGATTTATTAAATTGTATTTATGTTGTTTTATCCTATGCTTTATTAAATTGTATTTATGTGGTTTTATCCTATGCTTTATTAAATTGTATTTATGTTGTTTTATCCTATGCTTTATTAAATTGCATCTATGTTGTTTTATCCTATGCTTTATTAAATTGTGTTTATTTTGTTTTATCCTATGCTTTATTAAATTGTATTTATGTTGTTTTAACCCATGTTTTATTAAATTGTATTTATGTTGTTTTATCCTATGCTTTATTAAATTGTATATATGTTGTTTTGTCCTATGCTTTATTAAATTGTATTTGTCTTGTTTTGTCCTGTGCTTTATTAAATTGTATATATGTTGTTTTAACCTATGCTTTATTAAATTGTATTTATGTTGTTTTATCCTATGCTTTATTAAATTGTATTTATGTTGTTTTATCCTATGCTTTATTAAATTGAATTTATGTTGTTTTATCCTATGCTTTATTAAATTGTATTTATGTTGTTTTAACCTATGCTTTATTAAATTGTATTTATGTTGTTTTAACCTATGCTTTATTAAATTGTATGTATGTTGTTTTATCCTATGCTTTATTAAATTGTGTTTATGTTGCTTTAACCTTTGCTTTATTAAATTGTATTTATGTTGTTTTATCCTATGCTTTATTAAATTGTATTTATGTTGTTTTATCCTATGCTTTATTTTATTGTATTATTTTGTTTTATCGTATGCTTTATTAAATTGTATTTATGTTGTTTTATCCTATGATTTATTAAATTGTGTTTATGTTGTTTTATCCTATTCTTTATTAAATTGTATTCATGTCGTTTTAACCCATGCTTTATTAAATTGTTTTCATGTTGTTTTATCCTATGCTTTATTAAATTGTATTTATGTTGTTTTATCCTATGCTTTATTAAATTGTATTTATGTTGTTTAATCATATGCTTTATTAAATTGTATTTATGTTGTTTTATCCTATGCTTTATTAAATTGTGTTTATGTTGTTTTATCCTATGCCTTATTAAATTGTATTTATGTTGTTTTAAGCTATGCTTAATTAAATTGTATTCATGCTGTTTTATCCTATGTTATATTAAATTGTATTTACGTGGTTTCATCCTATGCTTTATTAAATTGTATTTATTTTGTTTTAACCTATGCTTTATTAAATTGTATTTATGTTGTTTTATCCTATGCTTTATTAAATTGTATTTATGTTGTTTTATTATTTGCTTTATTAAACTGTATTTATGTTGTTTTATCCTATGCTTTATTAAATTGCATTTATGTTGTTTTATTATTTGCTTTATTAAATTGTATTTATTTTGTTTTATCCTATGCTTTGTTAAATTCATCTATGTTGTTTTATCCTATGCTTTATTAAATTGAATTTATGTTGTTTTATTCTATGCTTTATTAACTTGTATTTATGTGGTTTTATCCTATGATTTATTAAATTGTATTTATGTTGTTTTATCCTATGCTTTATTAAATTGTATTTATGTGGTTTTATCCTATGCTTTATTAAATTGTATTTATGTTGTTTTATCCTATGCTTTATTAAATTGTATTTATGTGGTTTTATCCTATGCTTTACTAAATTGTATTTATGTTATTTTATCCTATGCTTTATTAAATTGTATTTATGTTGTTTTATCCTATGCTTTATTAAATTGTATTTATGTTGTTTTGTCCTATGCTTTATTAAATTGTATTTATGTTGTTTTGTCCTATGCTTTATTAAATTGTATTTATGTTGTTTTAACCCATGCTTTATTAAATTGTATTTATGTTGTTTTATCCTATGCTTTATTAAATTGTATTTATGTTGTTTTATCCTATGCTTTATTAAATTGTATTTATGTTGTTTTATCCTATGCTTTATTTAATTGTATATATGTTGTTTTATCCTATGCTTTATTAAATTGTATTTATCTTGTTTTGTCCTATGCTTTATTAAATTGTATTTATGTTGTTTTAACCTATGCTTTATTAAATTGCATTTATGTTGTTTTATTATTTGCTTTATTAAATTGTATTTATGTTGTTTTATCCTATTCTTTATTAAATTCATCTATGTTGTTTTATCCTATGCTTTATTAAATTGAATTTATGTTGTTTTATTCTATGCTTTATTAACTTGTATTTATGTGGTTTTATCCTATGATTTATTAAATTGTATTTATGTTGTTTTATCCTATGCTTTATTAAATTGTATTTATGTGGTTTTATCCTATGCTTTATTAAATTGTGTTTATGTTGTTTTATCCTATGCTTTATTAAAGTGCATCTATGTTGTTGTATCCTATGCTTTATTAAATTGTATTTATGTTGTTTTATCCTATGCTTTATTAAATTGTATTCATGTGGTTTTATCCTATGCTTTATTAAAATTGTATTTATGTTGTTTTATCCTATGCTTTATTAAATTGTATTTATGTGGTTTTATCCTATGCTTTACTAAATTGTATTTATGTTATTTTACCCTATGCTTTATTAAATTGTATTTATGTTGTTTTATCCTATGCTTTATTAAATTGTATTTATGTTGTTTTGTCCTATGCTTTAATAAATTGTATTTATGTTGTTTTGTCCTATGCTTTATTAAATTGTATTTATGTTGTTTTAACCCATGCTTTATTAAATTGCATTTATGTTGTTTTATCCTATGCTTTATTAAATTGTATTTATGTTGTTTTATCCTATGCTTTATTAACTTGTATTTATGTTGTTTTATCCTATGCTTTATTAAATTGTATTTATGTTGTTTTATCCTATGCTTTATTAAATTGTATTTATGTTGTTTTATCCTATGCTTTATTAAATTGTATTCATGTTGTTTTATCCTATGCTTTATGAAACTGTTTTCATGTTGTTTTATCCTATGCTTTATTAAATTGTATTTATGTTGTTTTATCCTATGCTTTATTAAATTGTATTTATGTTGTTTTGTCCTATGCTTTATTAAATTGTATTTATCTTGTTTTGTCCTATGCTTTATTAAATTGTATTTATGTTGTTTTAACCTATGCTTTATTAAATTGCATTTATGTTGTTTTATTATTTGCTTTATTAAATTGTATTTATGTTGTTTTATCCTATGCTTTATTAAATTCATCTATGTTGTTTTATCCTATGCTTTATTAAATTGAATTTATGTTGTTTTATTCTATGCTTTATTAACTTGTATTTATGTGGTTTTATCCTATGATTTATTAAATTGTATTTATGTTGTTTTATCCTATGCTTTATTAAATTGTATTTATGTGGTTTTATCCTATGCTTTATTAAATTGTATTTATGTTGTTTTATCCTATGCTTTATTAAATTACATCTATGTTGTTGTATCCTATGCTTTATTAAATTGTATTTATGTTGTTTTATCCTATGCTTTATTAAATTGTATTCATGTGGTTTTATCCTATGCTTTATTAAAATTGTATTTATGTTGTTTTATCCTATGCTTTATTAAATTGTGTTTATGTGGTTTTATCCTATGCTTTACTAAATTGTATTTATGTTATTTTACCCTATGCTTTATTAAATTGTATTTATGTTGTTTTATCCTATGCTTTATTAAATTGTATTTATGTTGTTTTGTCCTATGCTTTATTAAATTGTATTTATGTTGTTTTGTCCTATGCTTTATTAAATTGTATTTATGTTGTTTTAACCCATGCTTTATTAAATTGTATTTATGTTGTTTTATCCTATGCTTTATTAAATTGTATTTATGTTGTTTTATCCTATGCTTTATTAAATTGTATTTATGTTGTTGTATCCTATGCTTTATTAAATTGTATTTATGTTGTTTTATCCTATGCTTTATTAAATTGTCTTTATGTTGTTTTATCCTATGCTTTATTAAATTGTATTCATGTTGTTTTATCCTATGCTTTATGAAACTGTTTTCATGTTGTTTTATCCTATGCTTTATTAAATTGTATTTATGTTGTTTTATCCTATGCTTTATTAAATTGTATTTATGTTGTTTTGTCCTATGCTTTATTAAATTGTATTTATCTTGTTTTGTCCTATGCTTTATTAAATTGTATTTATGTTGTTTTAACCTATGCTTTATTAAATTGCATTTATGTTGTTTTATTATTTGCTTTATTAAATTGTATTTATGTTGTTTTATCCTATGCTTTATTAAATTCATCTATGTTGTTTTATCCTATGCTTTATTAAATTGAATTTATGTTGTTTTATTCTATGCTTTATTAACTTGTATTTATGTGGTTTTATCCTATGATTTATTAAATTGTATTTATGTTGTTTTATCCTATGCTTTATTAAATTGTATTTATGTGGTTTTATCCTATGCTTTATTAAATTGTATTTATGTTGTTTTATCCTATGCTTTATTAAATTGCATCTATGTTGTTGTATCCTATGCTTTATTAAATTGTATTTATGTTGTTTTATCCTATGCTTTATTAAATTGTATTCATGTGGTTTTATCCTATGCTTTATTAAAATTAAATTGTATTTATGTTGTTTTATCCTATGCTTTATTAAATTGTATTTATGTGGTTTTATCCTATGCTTTACTAAGTTGTATTTATGTTATTTTATGCTATGCTTTATTAAATTGTATTTATGTTGTTTTATCCTATGCTTTATTAAATTGTATTTATGTTGTTTTGTCCTATGCTTTATTCAATTGTATTTATGTTGTTTTGTCCTATGCTTTATTAAATTGTATTTATGTTGTTTTAACCCATGCTTTATTAAATTGTATTTATGTTGTTTTATCCTATGCTTTATTAAATTGTATTTATGTTGTTTTATCCTATGCTTTATTAAATTGTATTTATGTTGTTTTATCCTATGCTTTATTAAATTGTATTTATGTTGTTTATCCTATGCTTTATTAAATTGTATTTATGTTGTTTTATCCTATGCTTTATTAAATTGTATTCATGTTGTTTTATCCTATGCTTTATGAAACTGTTTTCATGTTGTTTTATCCTATGCTTTATTAAATTGTATTTATGTTGTTTTATCCTATGCTTTATTAAATTGTATTTATGTTGTTTTGTCCTATGCTTTATTAAATTGTATTTATGTTGTTTTGTCCTATGCTTTATTAAATTGTATTTATGTTGTTTTAACCCATGCTTTATTAAATTGTATTTATCTTGTTTTATCCTATGCTTTATTAAATTGTATTTATGTTGTTTTATCCTATGCTTTATTAAATTGTATTTATGTTGTTTTATCCTATGCTTTATTAAATTGTATTTATGTTGTTTTAACCCATGCTTTATTAAATTGTATTTATGTTGTTTTGTCCTATGCTTTATTAAATTGTATTTATGTTGTTTTGTCCTATGCTTTATTAAATTGTATTTATTTTGTTTTGTCCTATGCTTTATTAAATTGTATTTATGTTGTTTTAACCTATGCTTTATTAAATTGCATTTATGTTGTTTTATTATTTGCTTTATTAAATTGTATTTATGTTGTTTTATCCTATGCTTTATTAAATTCATCTATGTTGTTTTATCCTATGCTTTATTAAATTGAATTTATGTTGTTTTATTCTATGCTTTATTAACTTGTATTTATGTGGTTTTATCCTATGATTTATTAAATTGTATTTATGTTGTTTTATCCTATGCTTTATTAAATTGTATTTATGTGGATTTATCCTATGCTTTATTAAATTGTATTTATGTTGTTTTATTCTATGCTTTATTAAATTGCATCTATGTTGTTGTATCCTATGCTTTATTAAATTGTATTTATGTTGTTTTATCCTATGCTTTATTAAATTGTATTCATGTGGTTTTATCCTATGCTTTATTAAAATTGTATTTATGTTGTTTTATCCTATGCTTTATTAAATTGTATTTATGTGGTTTTATCCTATGCTTTACTAAATTGTATTTATGTTATTTTATCCTATGCTTTATTAAATTGTATTTATGTTGTTTTATCCTATGCTTTATTAAATTGTATTTATGTTGTTTTGTCCTATGCTTTATTAAATTGTATTTATGTTGTTTTGTCCTATGCTTTATTAAATTGTATTTATGTTGTTTTAACCCATGCTTTATTAAATTGTATTTATGTTGTTTTATCCTATGCTTTATTAAATTGTATTTATGTTGTTTTATCCTATGCTTTATTAAATTGTATTTATGTTGTTTTATCCTATGCTTTATTAAATTGTATTTATGTTGTTTATCCTATGCTTTATTAAATTGTATTTATGTTGTTTTATCCTATGCTTTATTAAATTGTATTCATGTTGTTTTATCCTATGCTTTATGAAACTGTTTTCATGTTGTTTTATCCTATGCTTTATTAAATTGTATTTATGTTGTTTTATCCTATGCTTTATTAAATTGTATTTATGTTGTTTTGTCCTATGCTTTATTAAATTGTATTTATGTTGTTTTGTCCTATGCTTTATTAAATTGTATTTATGTTGTTTTAACCCATGCTTTATTAAATTGTATTTATCTTGTTTTATACTATGCTTTTTTAAATTGTATTTATGTTGTTTTATCCTATGCTTTATTAAATTGTATTTATGTTGTTTTATCCTATGCTTTATTAAATTGTATTTATGTTGTTTTAACCCATGCTTTATTAAATTGTATTTATGTTGTTTTGTCCTATGCTTTATTAAATTGTATTTATGTTGTTTTAACCCATTCTTTATTAAATTGTATTTATGTTGTTTTATCCTATGCTTTATTAAATTGTATTTATGTTGTTTTGTCCTATGCTTTATTAAATTATATTTATGTTGTTTTAACCCATGCTTTATTAAATTGTATTTATGTTGTTTTATCCTATGCTTTATTAAATTGTATTTATGTTGTTTTATCCTATGCTTTATTAAATTGTATTTATGTTGTTTTAACCCATGCTTTATTAAATTGTATTTATCTTGTTTTATACTATGCTTTTTTAAATTGTATTTATGTTGTTTTAACCCATGCTTTATTAAATTGTATTTATGTTGTTTTATCCTATGCTTTATTAAATTGTATTTATGTTGTTTTATCCTATGCTTTATTAAATTGTATTCATGTTGTTTTATCCTATGCTTTATTAACTGTTTTCATGTTGTTTTATCCTATGCTTTATTAAATTGTATTTAAGTTGTTTTATCCTATGCTTTATTAAATTGTATTTATGTTGTTTTATCCTATGCTTTATTAAATTGTATTTATGTTGTTTTGTTCTATGCTTTATTAAATTGTATTTATGTTGTTTTGTCCTATGCTTTATTAAATTGTATTTATGTTGTTTTAACCCATGCTTTATTAAATTGTATTTATGTTGTTTTATCCTATGCTTTATTAAATTGTATTTATGTTGTTTTGTCCTATGCTTTATTAAATTGTATTTATGTTGTTTTAACCCATTCTTTATTAAATTGTATTTATGTTGTTTTATCCTATGCTTTATTAAATTGTATTTATGTTGTTTTGTCCTATGCTTTATTAAATTATATTTATGTTGTTTTAACCCATGCTTTATTAAATTGTATTTATGTTGTTTTATCCTATGCTTTATTAAATTGTATTTATGTTGTTTTATCCTATGCTTTATTAAATTGTATTAATGTTGTTTTATCCTATGCTTTATTAAATTGTATTCATGTTGTTTTATCCTATGCTTTATTAACTGTTTTCATGTTGTTTTATCCTATGCTTTATTAAATTGTATTTAAGTTGTTTTATCCTATGCTTTATTAAATTGTATTTATGTTGTTTTCTCCTATGCTTTATTAAATTGTATTTATGTTGTTTTGTTCTATGCTTTATTAAATTGTATTTATGTTGTTTTGTCCTATGCTTTATTAAATTGTATTTATGTTGTTTTAACCCATGCTTTATTAAATTGTATTTATGTTGTTTTATCCTATGCTTTATTAAATTGTATTTATGTTGTTTTATCCTATGCTTTATTAAATTGTTTTTATGTTGTTTTATCCTATGCTTTATTAAATTGTATTCATGTTGTTTTATCCTATGCTTTATTAAATTGTATTTATGTTGTTTTATCCTATGCTTTATTAAATTGTATTTATGTTGTTTTGTCCTATGCTTTATTAAATTGTATTTATGTTGTTTTAACCCATGCTTTATTAAATTGTATTTATGTTGTTTTATCCTATGCTTTATTAAATTGCATTTATGTTGTTTTATCCTATGCTTTATTAAATTGTATTTATGTTGTTTTATCCTATGCTTTATTAAATTGTATTTATGTTGTTTTATCCTATGCTTTATTAAATTGTATTTATGTTGTTTATCCTATGCTTTATTAAATTGTATTTATGTTGTTTTATCCTATGCTTTATTAAATTGTATTCATGTTGTTTTATCCTATGCTTTATGAAACTGTTTTCATGTTGTTTTATCCTATGCTTTATTAAATTGTATTTATGTTGTTTTATCCTATGCTTTATTAAATTGTATTTATGTTGTTTTGTCCTATGCTTTATTAAATTGTATTTATGTTGTTTTGTCCTATGCTTTATTAAATTGTATTTATGTTGTTTTAACCCATGCTTTATTAAATTGTATTTATCTTGTTTTATCCTATGCTTTATTAAATTGTATTTATGTTGTTTTATCCTATGCTTTATTAAATTGTATTTATGTTGTTTTATCCTATGCTTTATTAAATTGTATTTATGTTGTTTTAACCCATGCTTTATTAAATTGTATTTATGTTGTTTTGTCCTATGCTTTATTAAATTGTATTTATGTTGTTTTAACCCATTCTTTATTAAATTGTATTTATGTTGTTTTATCCTATGCTTTATTAAATTGTATTTATGTTGTTTTGTCCTATGCTTTATTAAATTATATTTATGTTGTTTTAACCCATGCTTTATTAAATTGTATTTATGTTGTTTTATCCTATGCTTTATTAAATTGTATTTATGTTGTTTTATCCTATGCTTTATTAAATTGTATTAATGTTGTTTTATCCTATGCTTTATTAAATTGTATTCATGTTGTTTTATCCTATGCTTTATTAACTGTTTTCATGTTGTTTTATCCTATGCTTTATTAAATTGTATTTAAGTTGTTTTATCCTATGCTTTATTAAATTGTATTTATGTTGTTTTATCCTATGCTTTATTAAATTGTATTTATGTTGTTTTGTTCTATGCTTTATTAAATTGTATTTATGTTGTTTTGTACTATGCTTTATTAAATTGTATTTATGTTGTTTTAACCCATGCTTTATTAAATTGTATTTATGTTGTTTTATCCTATGCTTTATTAAATTGTATTTATGTTGTTTTGTCCTATGCTTTATTAAATTGTATTTATGTTGTTTTAACCCATTCTTTATTAAATTGTATTTATGTTGTTTTATCCTATGCTTTATTAAATTGTATTTATGTTGTTTTGTCCTATGCTTTATTAAATTATATTTATGTTGTTTTAACCCATGCTTTATTAAATTGTATTTATGTTGTTTTATCCTATGCTTTATTAAATTGTATTTATGTTGTTTTATCCTATGCTTTATTAAATTGTATTAATGTTGTTTTATCCTATGCTTTATTAAATTGTATTCATGTTGTTTTATCCTATGCTTTATTAACTGTTTTCATGTTGTTTTATCCTATGCTTTATTAAATTGTATTTAAGTTGTTTTATCCTATGCTTTATTAAATTGTATTTATGTTGTTTTCTCCTATGCTTTATTAAATTGTATTTATGTTGTTTTGTTCTATGCTTTATTAAATTGTATTTATGTTGTTTTGTCCTATGCTTTATTAAATTGTATTTATGTTGTTTTAACCCATGCTTTATTAAATTGTATTTATGTTGTTTTATCCTATGCTTTATTAAATTGCATTTATGTTGTTTTATCCTATGCTTTATTAAATTGTTTTTATGTTGTTTTATCCTATGCTTTATTAAATTGTATTCATGTTGTTTTATCCTATGCTTTATTAAACTGTTTTCATGTTGTTTTATCCTATGCTTTATTAAATTGTATTTAAGTTGTTTTATCCTATGCTTTATTAAATTGTGTTTATTTTGTATTATCATTTGCTTTATTAAATTGTATTTATGTTGTTTTATCCTATGCTTTATTAAACTGCATTTATGTTGTTTTATCCTATGCTTTATTAAATTGTATTTATGTTGTTTTATCCTATGCTTTATTAAATTGTATTTATGTTGTTTTATCCTATGCTTTATTAAATTGTATTTATGTTGTTTTATCGTATGCTTTATTAAATTGTATTTATGTTGTTTTATCGTATGCTTTATTAAATTGTATTTATGTTGTTTTATCCTATGCTTTATTAAATTGTGTTTATGTTGTTTTGTCCTATGCTTTATTAAATTGTATTTATGTTGTTTTAACCCATGTTTTATTAAATTGTATTTATGTTGTTTTATCCTATGCTTTATTTAATTGTATATATGTTGTTTTATCCTATGCTTTATTAAATTGTATTTATCTTGTTTTGTCCTATGCTTTATTAAATTGTATTTATGTTGTTTTAACCTATGCTTTATTAAATTGTATTTATGTTGTTTTATCCTATGCTTTATTAAATTGTATTTATGTTGTTTTATCCTATGCTTTATTAAATTGTATTTATGTTGTTTTATCCTAAGCTTTATTAAATTGTATTTATGTTGTTTTATCCTATGCTTTATTAAATTGTATTTATGTTGTTTTAACCTATGCTTTATTAAATTGTATTTATGTTGTTTTAACTTATGCTTTATTAAATTGTATTTATGTTGATTTATCCTATGCTTTATTAAATTGTATTTATGTTGCTTTAACCTATGCTTTATTAAATTGTATTTATGTTGTTTTATCCTATGCTTTATTAAATTGTATTTAAGTTGTTTTATCCTATGCTTTATTAAATTGTATTTATGTTGTTTTAACTTATGCTTTATTAAATTGTATTTATATTGTTTTATCCTATGCTTTATTAAATTGTATTTATGTTGTTTTATCCTATGCTTTATTAAATTGTATTATGTTGTTTTATCGTATGCTTTATTAAATTGTATTTATGTTGTTTTATCCTATGCTTTATTAAATTGTGTTATGTTGTTTTATACTATGCTTTATTAAATTGTATTTATGTTGTTTTAACCCATGCTTTATTAAATTGTATTTATGTGGTTTTATCCTATGCTTTATTAAATTGTATTTATGTTGTTTTATCCTATGCTTTATTAAATTGTATTTATGTTGTTTTATCCTATGCTTTATTAAATTGTATTTATGTTGTTTTGTCCTATGCTTTATTAAATTGTATTTATGTTGTTTTAACCCATGCTTTATTAAATTGTATTTATGTTGTTTTATCCTATGCTTTATTAAATTGTATTTATGTTGTTTTATCCTATGCTTTATTAAATTGTATTTATGTGGTTTTATCCAATGCTTTATTAAATTGTATTTATGTTGTTTTATCCTATGCTTTATTAAATTGTATTTATGTGGTTTTATCCTATGCTTTATTAAATTGTATTTATGTTGTTTTATCCTATGCTTTATTAAATTGTATTTATGTTGTTTTATCCTATGCTTTATTAAATTGTATTTATGTTGTTTTGTTCTATGCTTTATTAAATTGTATTTATGTTGTTTTGTCCTATGCTTTATTAAATTGTATTTATGTTGTTTTAACCCATGCTTTATTAAATTGTATTTATGTTGTTTTATCCTATGCTTTATTAAATTGTATTATGTTGTTTTATCCTATGCTTTATTAAATTGTTTTTATGTTGTTTTATCCTATGCTTTATTAAATTGTATTCATGTTGTTTTATCCTATGCTTTATTAAACTGTTTTCATGTTGTTTTATCCTATGCGTTATTAAATTGTATTTATGTTGTTTTGTCCTATGCTTTATTAAATTGTATTTATGTTGTTTTAACCCATGCTTTATTAAATTGTATTTATGTTGTTTTATCCTATGCTTTATTAAATTGCATTTATGTTGTTTTATCCTATGCTTTATTAAATTGTTTTTATGTTGTTTTATCCTATGCTTTATTAAATTGTATTCATGTTGTTTTATCCTATGCTTTATTAAACTGTTTTCATGTTGTTTTATCCTATGCTTTATTAAATTGTATTTAAGTTGTTTTATCCTATGCTTTATTAAATTGTGTTTATTTTGTATTATCATATGCTTTATTAAATTGTATTTATGTTGTTTTATCCTATGCTTTATTAAACTGCATTTATGTTGTTTTATCCTATGCTTTATTAAATTGTATTTATGTTGTTTTATCCTATGCTTTATTAAATTGTATTTATGTTGTTTTATCGTATGCTTTATTAAATTGTATTTATGTTGTTTTATCCAATGCTTTATTAAATTGTATTTATGTTGTTTTATCCTATGCTTTATTAAATTGTGTTTATGTTGTTTTGTCCTATGCTTTATTAAATTGTATTTATGTTGTTTTAACCCATGTTTTATTAAATTGTATTTATGTTGTTTTATCCTATGCTTTATTTAATTGTATATATGTTGTTTTATCCTATGCTTTATTAAATTGTATTTATCTTGTTTTGTCCTATGCTTTATTAAATTGTATTTATGTTGTTTTAACCTATGCTTTATTAAATTTTATTTATGTTGTTTTATCCTATGCTTTATTAAATTGT
This sequence comes from Phyllobates terribilis, assembly GCF_046119375.1. Classification (NCBI taxonomy): domain Eukaryota; kingdom Metazoa; phylum Chordata; class Amphibia; order Anura; family Dendrobatidae; genus Phyllobates; species Phyllobates terribilis. The sequence goes on along the minus strand of NW_027363193.1, from coordinate 1,108,270 downwards.
ATTTATGTTGTTTTATCCTATGCTTTATTAAATTGTATTTATGTTGTTTTATCCTAAGCTTTATTAAATTGTATTTATGTTGTTTTATCCTATGCTTTATTAAATTGTATTTATGTTGTTTTAACCTATGCTTTATTAAATTGTATTTATGTTGTTTTAACTTATGCTTTATTAAATTGTATTTATGTTGATTTATCCTATGCTTTATTAAATTGTATTTATGTTGCTTTAACCTATGCTTTATTAAATTGTATTTATGTTGTTTTATCCTATGCTTTATTAAATTGTATTTAAGTTGTTTTATCCTATGCTTTATTAAATTGTATTTATGTTGTTTTAACTTATGCTTTATTAAATTGTATTTATAATGTTTTATCCTATGCTTTATTAAATTGTATTTATGTTGTTTTATCCTATGCTTTATTAAATTGTATTATGTTGTTTTATCGTATGCTTTATTAAATTGTATTTATGTTGTTTTATCCTATGCTTTATTAAATTGTGTTTATGTTGTTTTATACTATGCTTTATTAAATTGTATTTATGTTGTTTTAACCCATGCTTTATTAAATTGTATTTATGTGGTTTTATCCTATGCTTTATTAAATTGTATTTATGTTGTTTTATCCTATGCTTTATTAAATTGTATTTATGTTGTTTTATCCTATGCTTTATTAAATTGTATTTATGTTGTTTTGTCCTATGCTTTATTAAATTGTATTTATGTTGTTTTAACCCATGCTTTATTAAATTGTATTTATGTTGTTTTATCCTATGCTTTATTAAATTGTATTTATGTTGTTTTATCCTATGCTTTATTAAATTGTATTTATGTGGTTTTATCCAATGCTTTATTAAATTGTATTTATGTTGTTTTATCCTACGCTTTATTAAATTGTATTTATGTGGTTTTATCCTATGCTTTATTAAATTGTATTTATGTTGTTTTATCCTATGCTTTATTAAATTGTATTTATGTTGTTTTATCCTATGCTTTATTAAAATGTATTTATGTTGTTTTAACCAATGCTTTATTATATCGTGTTTATGTTGTTTTATCCTATGCTTTATTAAATTGTATTTATGTTGTTTTAACCTATGTTTTATTAAATTGTATTTACGTGGTTTCATCATATGCTTTATTAAATTGTTTTTATTGTGTTTTAACCTATGCTTTATTAAATTGTATTTATGTTGTTTTATCCTATGCTTTATTAAATTGTATTTATGTTGTTTTAACCTATGCTTTATTAAATTGTATTTATGTTGTTTTATCCTATGCTTTATTAAATTGTATTTACGTGATTTCATCCTATGCTTTATTAAATTGTATTTATGTTGTTTTAAGCAATGCTTTATTAAATTGTATTTATGTTGTTTTATCCTATGCTTTATTAAATTGTATTTATGTTGTTTTATCCTATGCTTTATTAAATTGTATTTATGTTGTTTTATCCTATGCTTTATTAAATTGTATTTATGATGTTTTATTATTTGCTTTATTAAATTGTATTTATGTTGTTTTATCCTATGCTTTATTAAATTCATCAATGTTGTTTTATACTATGCTTTATTAAATAGTATTTATGTTGTTTTATTCTATGCTTTATTAAATTGTGTTTATGTGGTTTTATCCTATGATTTATTAAATTGTATATATGTTGTTTTATCCTATGCTTTACTAAATTGTATTTATGTGGTTTTATCCTATGCTTTATTAAATTGTATTTATGTTGTTTTATCCTATGCTTTATTAAATTACATTGATGTCGTTTTATCCTATGCTTTATTAATTTGTATTTATGTTGTTTTATCCTATGCTTTATTAAATTGTATTTATGTTGTTTTAACCCATGCTTTATTAAATTGTATTTATGTTGTTTTATCCTATGCTTTATTAAATTGTATTTATGTTGTTTTATCCTACGCTTTTTTAAATTGTATATATGTTGTTTTATCCTATGCTTTATTAAATTGTATTCATGTTGTTTTATCCTATGCTTTATTAAACTGTATTTATGTTGTTTTATCCTATGCTTTATTAAATTGTATTTATGTTGTTTTATCCTATGCTTTATTAAATTGTATTTATGTTGTTTAATCATATGCTTTATTAAATTGTATTTTTGTTGTTTTATCCTATGCTTTATTAAATTGTATTTATGTTGTTTTAACCCATGCTTTATTAAATTGTATTTATGTTGTTTTATCCTATGCTTTATTAAATTGTATTTATGTTGTTTTATCCTATGCTTTATTAAATTGTATTTATGTTGTTTTATGCTATGCTTTATTAAATTGTATTCATGTTGTTTTATCCTATGCTTTGTTAAACTGTATTTATGTTGTTTTATCCTATGCTTTATTAAATTGTATTTATGTTGTTTTATCCTATGCTTTATTAAATTGTATTTATGTTGTTTAATCATATGCTTTATTAAATTGTATTTTTGTTGTTTTATCCTATGCTTTATTAAATTGTGTTTATGTTGTTTTATCCTATGCTTTATTAAATTGTATTTATGATGTTTTATCCTATGCTTTATTAAATTGTATTTATGTTGTTTTATCCTATGCTTTATTAAATTGTATTTATGTTGTTTTATCCTATGCTTTATTAAATTGTATTTATGTTCTTTTATCATATGCTTTATTAAACTGCATTTATGTTGTTTTATCCTATGCTTTATTAAATTTTATTTATGTTGTTTTATCCTATGCTTTATTAAATTCATCAATGTTGTTTTATACTATGCTTTATTAAATTGTATTTATGTTGTTTTATTCTATGATTTATTAAATTGTGTTTATGTGGTTTTATCCTATGATTTATTAAATTGTATATATGTTGTTTTATCCTATGCTTTATTAAATTGTATTTATGTGGTTTTATCCCATGCTTTATTAAATTGTATTTATGTTGTTTTATCCTATGCTTTATTAAATTACATTTATGTCGTTTTATCCTATGCTTTATTAATTTGTATTTATGTTGTTTTATCCTATGCTTTATTAAATTGTATTTATGTTGTTTTAACCCATGCTTTATTAAATTGTATTTATGTTGTTTTATCCTATGCTTTATTAAATTGTATTTATGTTGTTTTATCCTATGCTTTATTAAATTGTATTTATGTTGTTTAATCATATGCTTTATTAAATTGTATTTTTGTTGTTTTATCCTATGCTTTATTAAATTGTATTTATGTTGTTTTAACCCATGCTATATTAAATTGTATTTATGTTGTTTTATCCTATGCTTTATTAAATTGTATTTATGTTGTTTTATCCTATGCTTTATTAAATTGTATTTATGTTGTTTTATGCTATGCTTTATTAAATTGTATTCATGTTGTTTTATCCTATGCTTTGTTAAACTGTATTTATGTTGTTTTATCCTATGCTTTATTAAATTGTATTTATGTTGTTTTATCCTATGCTTTATTAAATTGTATTTATGTTGTTTAATCATATGCTTTATTAAATTGTATTTTTGTTGTTTTATCCTATGCTTTATTAAATTGTGTTTATGTTGTTTTATCCTATGCTTTATTAAATTGTATTTATGTTGTTTTATCCTATGCTTTATTAAATTGTATTTATGTTGTTTTATCCTATGCTTTATTAAATTGTATTTATGTTGTTTTATCCTATGCTTTATTAAATTGTATTTATGTTGTTTTATCATATGCTTTATTAAATTGTATTTATGTTCTTTTATCATATGCTTTATTAAACTGCATTTATGTTGTTTTATCCTATGCTTTATTAAATTTTATTTATGTTGTTTTATCCTATGCTTTATTAAATTGTATTTATGTTGTTTTATCCTATGCTTTATTAAATTGTATTTATGTTGTTTTATCCTATGCTTTATTAAATTGTATTTATGTTGTTTTATCCTATGCTTTATTAAATTGTATTTATGTTGTTTTAACCTATGCTTTATTAAATTGTATTTATGTTGTTTTAACCTATGCTTTATTAAATTGTATTTATGTTGTTTTATCCTATGCTTTATTAAATTGTATTTATGTTGTTTTAACCTATGCTTTATTAAATTGTATTTATGTTGTTTTATCCTATGCTTTATTAAATTGTATTTACGTGGTTTCATCCTATGCTTTATTAAATTGTATTTATGTTGTTTTAAGCAATGCTTTATTAAATTGTATTTATGTTGTTTTATCCTATGCTTTATTAAATTGTATTTATGTTGTTTTATCCTATGCTTTATTAAATTGTATTTATGTTCTTTTATCAAATGCTTTATTAAACTGCATTTATGTTGTTTTATCCTATGCTTTATTAAATTTTATTTATGTTGTTTTATCCTATGCTTTATTAAATTGTATTTATGTTGTTTTATCCTATGCTTTATTAAATTACATTTATGTCGTTTTATCCTATGCTTTATTAATTTGTATTTATGTTGTTTTATCCTATGCTTTATTAAATTGTATTTATGTTGTTTTAACCCATGCTTTATTAAATTGTATTTATGTTGTTTTATCCTATGCTTTATTAAATTGTATTTATGTTGTTTTATCCTATGCTTTATTAAATTGTATTTATGTTGTTTAATCATATGCTTTATTAAATTGTATTTTTGTTGTTTTATCCTATGCTTTATTAAATTGTATTTATGTTGTTTTAACCCATGCTATATTAAATTGTATTTATGTTGTTTTATCCTATGCTTTATTAAATTGTATTTATGTTGTTTTATCCTATGCTTTATTAAATTGTATTTATGTTGTTTTATGCTATGCTTTATTAAATTGTATTCATGTTGTTTTATCCTATGCTTTGTTAAACTGTATTTATGTTGTTTTATCCTATGCTTTATTAAATTGTATTTATGTTGTTTTATCCTATGCTTTATTAAATTGTATTTATGTTGTTTAATCATATGCTTTATTAAATTGTATTTTTGTTGTTTTATCCTATGCTTTATTAAATTGTGTTTATGTTGTTTTATCCTATGCTTTATTAAATTGTATTTATGTTGTTTTATCCTATGCTTTATTAAATTGTATTTATGTTGTTTTATCCTATGCTTTATTAAATTGTATTTATGTTGTTTTATCCTATGCTTTATTAAATTGTATTTATGTTGTTTTATCATATGCTTTATTAAATTGTATTTATGTTCTTTTATCATATGCTTTATTAAACTGCATTTATGTTGTTTTATCCTATGCTTTATTAAATTTTATTTATGTTGTTTTATCCTATGCTTTATTAAATTGCATTTATGTTGTTTTATCCTATGCTTTATTAAATTGTATTTATGTTGTTTTATCCTATGCTTTATTAAATTGTATTTATGTTGTTTTATCCTATGCTTTATTAAATTGTATTTATGTTGTTTTAACCTATGCTTTATTAAATTGTATTTATGTTGTTTTAACCTATGCTTTATTAAATTGTATTTATGTTGTTTTATCCTATGCTTTATTAAATTGTATTTATGTTGTTTTAACCTATGCTTTATTAAATTGTATTTATGTTGTTTTATCCTATGCTTTATTAAATTGTATTTACGTGGTTTCATCCTATGCTTTGTTAAATTGTATTTATGTTGTTTTAAGCAATGCTTTATTAAATTGTATTTATGTTGTTTTATCCTATGCTTTATTAAATTGTATTTATGTTGTTTTATCCTATGCTTTATTAAATTGTATTTATGTTCTTTTATCAAATGCTTTATTAAACTGCATTTATGTTGTTTTATCCTATGCTTTATTAAATTTTATTTATGTTGTTTTATCCTATGCTTTATTAAATTGTATTTATGTTGTTTTATCCTATGCTTTATTAAATTGTATTTATGTTGTTTTATCCTATGCTTTATTAAATTGTATTTATGTTGTTTTATCCTATGCTTTATTAAATTGTATTTATGTTGTTTTAACCTATGCTTTATTAAATTGTATTTATGTTGTTTTAACCTATGCTTTATTAAATTGTATTTATGTTGTTTTATCCTATGCTTTATTAAATTGTATTTATGTTGTTTTAACCTATGCTTTATTAAATTATATTTACGTGGTTTCATCCTATGCTTTATTAAATTGTATTTATGTTGTTTTAAGCAATGCTTTATTAAATTGTATTTATGTTGTTTTATCCTATGCTTTATTAAATTGTATTTATGTTGTTTTATCCTATGCTTTATTAAATTGTATTTATGTTGTTTTATCCTATGCTTTATTAAATTGTATTTATGTTGTTTTATCCTATGCTTTATTAAATTGTATTTATGTTGTTTTATCCTATGCTTTATTAAATTGTATTTATGATGTTTTATTATTTGCTTTATTAAATTGTATTTATGTTGTTTTATCCTATGCTTTATTAAATTCATCAATGTTGTTTTATACTATGCTTTATTAAATAGTATTTATGTTGTTTTATTCTATGCTTTATTAAATTGTGTTTATGTGGTTTTATCCTATGCTTTATTAAATTGTATTTATGTTGTTTTATCCTATGCTTTATTAAATTACATTTATGTCGTTTTATCCTATGCTTTATTAATTTGCATTTATGTTGTTTTATCCTATGCTTTATTAAATTGTATTTATGTTGTTTTAACCCATGCTTTATTAAATTGTATTTATGTTGTTTTATCCTATGCTTTATTAAATTGTATTTATGTTGTTTTATCCTACGCTTTATTAAATTGTATTTATGTTGTTTTATCCTATGCTTTATTAAATTGTATTCATGTTGTTTTATCCTATGCTTTATTAAACTGTATTTATGTTGTTTTATCCTATGCTTTATTAAATTGTATTTATGTTGTTTTATCCTATGCTTTATTAAATTGTATTTATGTTGTTTAATCATATGCTTTATTAAATTGTATTTTTGTTGTTTTATCCTATGCTTTATTAAATTGTATTTATGTTGTTTTAACCCATGCTTTATTAAATTGTATTTATGTTGTTTTATCCTATGCTTTATTAAATTGTATTTATGTTGTTTTATCCTATGCTTTATTAAATTGTATTTATGTTGTTTTATGCTATGCTTTATTAAATTGTATTCATGTTGTTTTATCCTATGCTTTGTTAAACTGTATTTATGTTGTTTTATCCTATGCTTTATTAAATTGTATTTATGTTGTTTTATCCTATGCTTTATTAAATTGTATTTATGTTGTTTAATCATATGCTTTATTAAATTGTATTTTTGTTGTTTTATCCTATGCTTTATTAAATTGTGTTTATGTTGTTTTATCCTATGCTTTATTAAATTGTATTTATGATGTTTTATCCTATGCTTTATTAAATTGTATTTATGTTGTTTTATCCTATGCTTTATTAAATTGTATTTATGTTGTTTTATCCTATGCTTTATTAAATTGTATTTATGTTCTTTTATCATATGCTTTATTAAACTGCATTTATGTTGTTTTATCCTATGCTTTATTAAATTTTATTTATGTTGTTTTATCCTATGCTTTATTAAATTCATCAATGTTGTTTTATACTATGCTTTATTAAATTGTATTTATGTTGTTTTATTCTATGATTTATTAAATTGTGTTTATGTGGTTTTATCCTATGATTTATTAAATTGTATATATGTTGTTTTATCCTATGCTTTATTAAATTGTATTTATGTGGTTTTATCCCATGCTTTATTAAATTGTATTTATGTTGTTTTATCCAATGCTTTATTAAATTACATTTATGTCGTTTTATCCTATGCTTTATTAATTTGTATTTATGTTGTTTTATCCTATGCTTTATTAAATTGTATTTATGTTGTTTTAACCCATGCTTTATTAAATTGTATTTATGTTGTTTTATCCTATGCTTTATTAAATTGTATTTATGTTGTTTTATCCTATGCTTTATTAAATTGTATTTATGTTGTTTAATCATATGCTTTATTAAATTGTATTTTTGTTGTTTTATCCTATGCTTTATTAAATTGTATTTATGTTGTTTTAACCCATGCTATATTAAATTGTATTTATGTTGTTTTATCCTATGCTTTATTAAATTGTATTTATGTTGTTTTATCCTATGCTTTATTAAATTGTATTTATGTTGTTTTATGCTATGCTTTATTAAATTGTATTCATGTTGTTTTATCCTATGCTTTGTTAAACTGTATTTATGTTGTTTTATCCTATGCTTTATTAAATTGTATTTATGTTGTTTTATCCTATGCTTTATTAAATTGTATTTATGTTGTTTAATCATATGCTTTATTAAATTGTATTTTTGTTGTTTTATCCTATGCTTTATTAAATTGTGTTTATGTTGTTTTATCCTATGCTTTATTAAATTGTATTTATGTTGTTTTATCCTATGCTTTATTAAATTGTATTTATGTTGTTTTATCCTATGCTTTATTAAATTGTATTTATGTTCTTTTATCCTATGCTTTATTAAATTGTATTTATGTTCTTTTATCATATGCTTTATTAAACTGCATTTATGTTGTTTTATCCTATGCTTTATTACATTTTATTTATGTTGTTTTATCCTATGCTTTATTAAATTGTATTTATGTTGTTTTATCCTATTCTTTATTAAATTGTATTTATGTTGTTTTATCCTATGCTTTATTAAATTGTATTTATGTTGTTTTATCCTATGCTTTATTAAATTGTATTTATGTTGTTTTAACCTATGCTTTATTAAATTGTATTTATGTTGTTTTAACCTATGCTTTATTAAATTGTATTTATGTTGTTTTATCCTATGCTTTATTAAATTGTATTTATGTTGTTTTATCCTATGCTTTATTAAATTGTATTTATGTTGTTTTAACCCATGCTTTATTAAATTGTATTTATGTTGTTTTATACTATGCTTTATTAAATTGTATTTATGTTGTTTTATCCTATGCTTTATTAAATTGTATTTATGTTGTTTTATCCTATGCTTTATTAAATTGTATTTATGTTGTTTTATCCTATGCTTTATTAAATTGTATTATGTTGTTTTATCGTATGCTTTATTAAATTGTATTTATGTTGTTTTATCCTATGCTTTATTAAATTGTATTTATGTTGTTTTATCCTATGCTTTATTAAATTGTATTTATGTTGTTTTATCCTATGCTTTATTAAATTGTATTTATGTTGTTTTATCCTATGCTTTATTAAATTGTATTATGTTGTTTTATCGTATGCTTTATTAAATTGTATTTATGTTGTTTTAGTCAATGCTTTATTAAATTGTGTTTATGTTGTTTTATCCTATGCTTTATTAAATTGTATTAATGTTGTTTTATCCCATGCTTTATTAAATTGTATTTATGTGGTTTTATCCTATGCTTTATTAAATTGTATTTATGTTGTTTTATCCTATGCTTTATTAAATTGTATTTATGTTGTTTTATCCTATGCTTTATTAAATTGTATTCATGTTGTTTTAACCCATGCTTTATTAAATTGTATTTATGTGGTTTTATCCTATGCTTTATTAAATTGTATTTATGTGGTTTTATCCTATGCTTTATTAAATTGTATTTATGTTGTTTTATCCTATGCTTTATTAAATTGTATTTATGTGGTTTTATCCTATGCTTTATTAAATTGTATTTATGTTGTTTTATCCTATGCTTTATTAAATTGTATTATGTTGTTTTATCGTATGCTTTATTAAATTGTATTTATGTTGTTTTAGTCAATGCTTTATTAAATTGTGTTTATGTTGTTTTATCCTATGCTTTATTAAATTGTATTAATGTTGTTTTATCCCATGCTTTATTAAATTGTATTTATGTGGTTTTATCCTATGCTTTATTAAATTGTATTTATGTTGTTTTATCCAATGCTTTATTAAATTGTATTTATGTTGTTTTATCCTATGCTTTATTAAATTGTATTCATGTTGTTTTAACCCATGCTTTATTAAATTGTATTTATGTGGTTTTATCCTATGCTTTATTAAATTGTATTTATGTTGTTTTATCCTATGCTTTATTAAATTGTATTTATGTTGTTTTATCCTATGCTTTATTAAATTGTATTTATGTTGTTTTATCCTATGCTTTATTAAATTGTATTTATGTTGTTTTATCCTATGCTTTATTTAATTGTATTATGTTGTTTTATCGTATGCTTAATTAAATTGTATTTATGTTGTTTTATCCTATGCTTTATTAAATTGTATTTATGTTGTTTTAACCCATGCTTTATTAAATTGTATTTATGTGGTTTTATCCTATGCTTTATTAAATTGTATTTATGTTGTTTTATCCTATGCTTTATTAAATTGTATTTATGTTGTTTTATCCTATGCTTTATTAAATTGTATTTATGTTGTTTTATCCTATGCTTTATTAAATTGTATTTATGTTGTTTTATCCTATGCTTTATTAAATTGTATTATGTTGTTTTATCGTATGCTTTATTAAATTGTATTTATGTTGTTTTATCCTATGCTTTATTAAATTGTATTAATGTTGTTTTAACCCATGCTTTATTAAATTGTATTTATGTGGTTTTATCCTATGCTTTAATAAATTGTATTTATGTTGTTTTGTGCTATGCTTTATTAATTTGCATTTATGTTGTTTTAACCCATGCTTTATTAAATTGTATTTATGTTGTTTTATCCTGTGCTTTATTAAATTGTATTTATGTTGTTTTATCCTATGCTTTATTAAATTGTATTTATGTTGTTTTATCCTATGCTTTATTAAATTGTATTTATGTTGTTTTATCCTATGCTTTATTAAATTGTATTTATGTTGTTTTATCCTATGCTTTATTAAATTGTATTTATGTTGTTTTGTCCTATGCTTTATTAAATTGTATTTATGTTGTTTTAACCCATGCTTCATTAAATTATATTTATGTTGTTTTATCTTATCCTTTATTAAATTGTATATATGTTGTTTTATCATATGCTTTATTAAATTGTATTTATGTGGTTTTATCCTATGCTTTATTAAATTGTATTTATGTTGTTTTATCCTATGCTTTATTAAATTACATTTATGTCGTTTTATCCTATGCTTTATTAATTTGTATTTATGTTGTTTTATCCTATGCTTTATTAAATTGTATTTATGTTGTTTTAACCCATGCTTTATTAAATTGTATTTATGTTGTTTTATCCTATGCTTTATTAAATTGTATTTATGTTGTTTTATCCTATGCTTTATTAAATTGTATTCATGTTGTTTAATCATATGCTTTATTAAATTGTATTTATGTTGTTTTATCCTATGCTTTATTAAATTGTATTTATGTTGTTTTAACCCATGCTTTATTAAATTGTATTTATGTTGTTTTATCCTATGCTTTATTAAATTGTATTTATGTTGTTTTATCCTATGCTTTATTAAATTGTATTTATGTTGTTTTATGCTATGCTTTATTAAATTGTATTCATGTTGTTTTATCCTATGCTTTGTTAAACTGTATTTATGTTGTTTTATCCTATGCTTTATTAAATTGTATTTATGTTGTTTTATCCTATGCTTTATTAAATTGTATTTATGTTGTTTAATCATATGCTTTATTAAATTGTATTTTTGTTGTTTTATCCTATGCTTTATTAAATTGTGTTTATGTTGTTTTATCCTATGCTTTATTAAATTGTATTTATGTTCTTTTATCCTATGCTTTATTAAATTGTATTTATGTTGTTTTATCCTATGCTTTATTAAATTGTATTTATGTTCTTTTATCCTATGCTTTATTAAATTGTATTTATGTTGTTTTATCCTATGCTTTATTAAATTGTATTTATGTTGTTTTATCCTATGCTTTATTAAATTGTATTTATGTTGTTTTATCCTATGCTTTATTAAATTGTATTTATGTTGTTTTAACCTATGCTTTATTAAATTGTATTTATGTTGTTTTAACCTATGCTTTATTAAATTGTATTTATGTTGTTTTATCCTATGCTTTATTAAATTGTATTTATGTTGTTTTATCCTATGCTTTATTAAATTGTATTTATGTTGTTTTAACCAATGCTTTATTAAATTGTATTTATGTTGTTTTATCCTATGCTTTATTAAATTGTATTTATGTTGTTTTATCCTATGCTTTATTAAATTGTATTTATGTTGTTTTATCCTATGCTTTATTAAATTGTATTTATGTTGTTTTATCCTATGCTTTATTAAATTGTATTATGTTGTTTTATCGTATGCTTTATTAAATTGTATTTATGTTGTTTTATCCTATGCTTTATTAAATTGTATTTATGTTGTTTTATCCTATGCTTTATTAAATTGTATATATGTTGTTTTATCCTATGCTTTATTAAATTGTATTTATGTTGTTTTATCCTATGCTTTATTAAATTGTATTATGTTGTTTTATCGTATGCTTTATTAAATTGTATTTATGTTGTTTTAGTCAATGCTTTATTAAATTGTGTTTATGTTGTTTTATCCTATGCTTTATTAAATTGTATTAATGTTGTTTTATCCCATGCTTTATTAAATTGTATTTATGTGGTTTTATCCTATGCTTTATTAAATTGTATTTATGTTGTTTTATCCTATGCTTTATTAAATTGTATTTATGTTGTTTTATCCTATGCTTTATTAAATTGTATTCATGTTGTTTTAACCCATGCTTTATTAAATTGTATTTATGTGGTTTTATCCTATGCTTTATTAAATTGTATTTATGTTGTTTTATCCTATGCTTTATTAAATTGTATTTATGTTGTTTTATCCTATGCTTTAATAAATTGTATTTATGTTGTTTTGTCCTATGCTTTATTAAATTGCATTTATGTTGTTTTAACCCATGCTTTATTAAATTGTATTTATGTTGTTTTATCCTGTGCTTTATTAAATTGTATTTATGTTGTTTTATCCTATGCTTTATTAAATTGTATTTATGTTGTTTTATCCTATGCTTTATTAAATTGTATTTATGTTGTTTTATCCTATGCTTTATTAAATTGTATTTATGTTGTTTTATCCTATGCTTTATTAAATTGTATTTATGTTGTTTTGTCCTATGCTTTATTAAATTGTATTTATGTTGTTTTAACCCATGCTTCATTAAAATATATTTATGTTGTTTTATCTTATCCTTTATTAAATTGTATTTATGTTGTTTTTTCCTATGCTTTATTAAATTGTATTTATGTTGTTTTAACCCATGCTATATTAAATTGTATTTATGTTGTTTTATCCTATGCTTTATTAAATTGTATTTATGTTGTTTTATCCTATGCTTTATTAAATTGTATTTATGTTGTTTTATGCTATGCTTTATTAAATTGTATTCATGTTGTTTTATCCTATGCTTTGTTAAACTGTATTTATGTTGTTTTATCCTATGCTTTATTAAATTGTATTTATGTTGTTTTATCCTATGCTTTATTAAATTGTATTTATGTTGTTTAATCATATGCTTTATTAAATTGTATTTTTGTTGTTTTATCCTATGCTTTATTAAATTGTGTTTATGTTGTATTATCCTATGCTTTATTAAATTGTATTTATGTTGTTTTGTCCTATGCTTTATTAAATTGTATTTATGTTGTTTTAACCCATGCTTCATTAAAATATATTTATGTTGTTTTATCTTATCCTTTATTAAATTGTATTTATGTTGTTTTTTCCTATGCTTTATTAAATTGTATTTATGTTGTTTTAACCCATGCTATATTAAATTGTATTTATGTTGTTTTATCCTATGCTTTATTAAATTGTATTTATGTTGTTTTATCCTATGCTTTATTAAATTGTATTTATGTTGTTTTATGCTATGCTTTATTAAATTGTATTCATGTTGTTTTATCCTATGCTTTGTTAAACTGTATTTATGTTGTTTTATCCTATGCTTTATTAAATTGTATTTATGTTGTTTTATCCTATGCTTTATTAAATTGTATTTATGTTGTTTAATCATATGCTTTATTAAATTGTATTTTTGTTGTTTTATCCTATGCTTTATTAAATTGTGTTTATGTTGTTTTATCCTATGCTTTATTAAATTGTATTTATGTTGTTTTATCCTATGCTTTATTAAATTGTATTTATGTTGTTTTATCCTATGCTTTATTAAATTGTATTTATGTTGTTTTATCCTATGCTTTATTAAATTGTATTTATGTTGTTTTATCATATGCTTTATTAAATTGTATTTATGTTCTTTTATCATATGCTTTATTAAACTGCATTTATGTTGTTTTATCCTATGCTTTATTAAATTTTATTTATGTTGTTTTATCCTATGCTTTATTAAATTGTATTTATGTTGTTTTATCCTATGCTTTATTAAATTGTATTTATGTTGTTTTATCCTATGCTTTATTAAATTGTATTTATGTTGTTTTATCCTATGCTTTATTAAATTGTATTTATGTTGTTTTAACCTATGCTTTATTAAATTGTATTTATGTTGTTTTAACCTATGCTTTATTAAATTGTATTTATGTTGTTTTATCCTATGCTTTATTAAATTGTATTTATGTTGTTTTAACCTATGCTTTATTAAATTGTATTTATGTTGTTTTATCCTATGCTTTATTAAATTGTATTTACGTGGTTTCATCCTATGCTTTATTAAATTGTATTTATGTTGTTTTAAGCAATGCTTTATTAAATTGTATTTATGTTGTTTTATCCTATGCTTTATTAAATTGTATTTATGTTGTTTTATCCTATGCTTTATTAAATTGTATTTATGTTCTTTTATCAAATGCTTTATTAAACTGCATTTATGTTGTTTTATCCTATGCTTTATTAAATTTTATTTATGTTGTTTTATCCTATGCTTTATTAAATTGTATTTATGTTGTTTTATCCTATGCTTTATTAAATTGTATTTATGTTGTTTTATCCTATGCTTTATTAAATTGTATTTATGTTGTTTTATCCTATGCTTTATTAAATTGTATTTATGTTGTTTTAACCTATGCTTTATTAAATTGTATTTATGTTGTTTTAACCTATGCTTTATTAAATTGTATTTATGTTGTTTTATCCTATGCTTTATTAAATTGTATTTATGTTGTTTTAACCTATGCTTTATTAAATTGTATTTATGTTGTTTTATCCTATGCTTTATTAAATTGTATTTACGTGGTTTCATCCTATGCTTTATTAAATTGTATTTATGTTGTTTTAAGCAATGCTTTATTAAATTGTATTTATGTTGTTTTATCCTATGCTTTATTAAATTGTATTTATGTTGTTTTATCCTATGCTTTATTAAATTGTATTTATGTTGTTTTATCCTATGCTTTATTAAATTGTATTTATGTTGTTTTATCCTATGCTTTATTAAATTGTATTTATGTTGTTTTATCCTATGCTTTATTAAATTGTATTTATGATGTTTTATTATTTGCTTTATTAAATTGTATTTATGTTGTTTTATCCTATGCTTTATTAAATTCATCAATGTTGTTTTATACTATGCTTTATTAAATAGTATTTATGTTGTTTTATTCTATGCTTTATTAAATTGTGTTTATGTGGTTTTATCCTATGCTTTATTAAATTGTATTTATGTTGTTTTATCCTATGCTTTATTAAATTACATTTATGTCGTTTTATCCTATGCTTTATTAATTTGTATTTATGTTGTTTTATCCTATGCTTTATTAAATTGTATTTATGTTGTTTTAACCCATGCTTTATTAAATTGTATTTATGTTGTTTTATCCTATGCTTTATTAAATTGTATTTATGTTGTTTTATCCTACGCTTTATTAAATTGTATTTATGTTGTTTTATCCTATGCTTTATTAAATTGTATTCATGTTGTTTTATCCTATGCTTTATTAAACTGTATTTATGTTGTTTTATCCTATGCTTTATTAAATTGTATTTATGTTGTTTTATCCTATGCTTTATTAAATTGTATTTATGTTGTTTAATCATATGCTTTATTAAATTGTATTTTTGTTGTTTTATCCTATGCTTTATTAAATTGTATTTATGTTGTTTTAACCCATGCTTTATTAAATTGTATTTATGTTGTTTTATCCTATGCTTTATTAAATTGTATTTATGTTGTTTTATCCTATGCTTTATTAAATTGTATTTATGTTGTTTTATGCTATGCTTTATTAAATTGTATTCATGTTGTTTTATCCTATGCTTTGTTAAACTGTATTTATGTTGTTTTATCCTATGCTTTATTAAATTGTATTTATGTTGTTTTATCCTATGCTTTATTAAATTGTATTTATGTTGTTTAATCATATGCTTTATTAAATTGTATTTTTGTTGTTTTATCCTATGCTTTATTAAATTGTGTTTATGTTGTTTTATCCTATGCTTTATTAAATTGTATTTATGATGTTTTATCCTATGCTTTATTAAATTGTATTTATGTTGTTTTATCCTATGCTTTATTAAATTGTATTTATGTTGTTTTATCCTATGCTTTATTAAATTGTATTTATGTTCTTTTATCATATGCTTTATTAAACTGCATTTATGTTGTTTTATCCTATGCTTTATTAAATTTTATTTATGTTGTTTTATCCTATGCTTTATTAAATTCATCAATGTTGTTTTATACTATGCTTTATTAAATTGTATTTATGTTGTTTTATTCTATGATTTATTAAATTGTGTTTATGTGGTTTTATCCTATGATTTATTAAATTGTATATATGTTGTTTTATCCTATGCTTTATTAAATTGTATTTATGTGGTTTTATCCCATGCTTTATTAAATTGTATTTATGTTGTTTTATCCAATGCTTTATTAAATTACATTTATGTCGTTTTATCCTATGCTTTATTAATTTGTATTTATGTTGTTTTATCCTATGCTTTATTAAATTGTATTTATGTTGTTTTAACCCATGCTTTATTAAATTGTATTTATGTTGTTTTATCCTATGCTTTATTAAATTGTATTTATGTTGTTTTATCCTATGCTTTATTAAATTGTATTTATGTTGTTTAATCATATGCTTTATTAAATTGTATTTTTGTTGTTTTATCCTATGCTTTATTAAATTGTATTTATGTTGTTTTAACCCATGCTATATTAAATTGTATTTATGTTGTTTTATCCTATGCTTTATTAAATTGTATTTATGTTGTTTTATCCTATGCTTTATTAAATTGTATTTATGTTGTTTTATGCTATGCTTTATTAAATTGTATTCATGTTGTTTTATCCTATGCTTTGTTAAACTGTATTTATGTTGTTTTATCCTATGCTTTATTAAATTGTATTTATGTTGTTTTATCCTATGCTTTATTAAATTGTATTTATGTTGTTTAATCATATGCTTTATTAAATTGTATTTTTGTTGTTTTATCCTATGCTTTATTAAATTGTGTTTATGTTGTTTTATCCTATGCTTTATTAAATTGTATTTATGTTGTTTTATCCTATGCTTTATTAAATTGTATTTATGTTGTTTTATCCTATGCTTTATTAAATTGTATTTATGTTCTTTTATCCTATGCTTTATTAAATTGTATTTATGTTCTTTTATCATATGCTTTATTAAACTGCATTTATGTTGTTTTATCCTATGCTTTATTAAATTTTATTTATGTTGTTTTATCCTATGCTTTATTAAATTGTATTTATGTTGTTTTATCCTATTCTTTATTAAATTGTATTTATGTTGTTTTATCCTATGCTTTATTAAATTGTATTTATGTTGTTTTATCCTATGCTTTATTAAATTGTATTTATGTTGTTTTAACCTATGCTTTATTAAATTGTATTTATGTTGTTTTAACCTATGCTTTATTAAATTGTATTTATGTTGTTTTATCCTATGCTTTATTAAATTGTATTTATGTTGTTTTATCCTATGCTTTATTAAATTGTATTTATGTTGTTTTAACCCATGCTTTATTAAATTGTATTTATGTTGTTTTATACTATGCTTTATTAAATTGTATTTATGTTGTTTTATCCTATGCTTTATTAAATTGTATTTATGTTGTTTTATCCTATGCTTTATTAAATTGTATTTATGTTGTTTTATCCTATGCTTTATTAAATTGTATTATGTTGTTTTATCGTATGCTTTATTAAATTGTATTTATGTTGTTTTATCCTATGCTTTATTAAATTGTATTTATGTTGTTTTATCCTATGCTTTATTAAATTGTATTTATGTTGTTTTATCCTATGCTTTATTAAATTGTATTTATGTTGTTTTATCCTATGCTTTATTAAATTGTATTATGTTGTTTTATCGTATGCTTTATTAAATTGTATTTATGTTGTTTTAGTCAATGCTTTATTAAATTGTGTTTATGTTGTTTTATCCTATGCTTTATTAAATTGTATTAATGTTGTTTTATCCCATGCTTTATTAAATTGTATTTATGTGGTTTTATCCTATGCTTTATTAAATTGTATTTATGTTGTTTTATCCTATGCTTTATTAAATTGTATTTATGTTGTTTTATCCTATGCTTTATTAAATTGTATTCATGTTGTTTTAACCCATGCTTTATTAAATTGTATTTATGTGGTTTTATCCTATGCTTTATTAAATTGTATTTATGTGGTTTTATCCTATGCTTTATTAAATTGTATTTATGTTGTTTTATCCTATGCTTTATTAAATTGTATTTATGTGGTTTTATCCTATGCTTTATTAAATTGTATTTATGTTGTTTTATCCTATGCTTTATTAAATTGTATTATGTTGTTTTATCGTATGCTTTATTAAATTGTATTTATGTTGTTTTAGTCAATGCTTTATTAAATTGTGTTTATGTTGTTTTATCCTATGCTTTATTAAATTGTATTAATGTTGTTTTATCCCATGCTTTATTAAATTGTATTTATGTGGTTTTATCCTATGCTTTATTAAATTGTATTTATGTTGTTTTATCCAATGCTTTATTAAATTGTATTTATGTTGTTTTATCCTATGCTTTATTAAATTGTATTCATGTTGTTTTAACCCATGCTTTATTAAATTGTATTTATGTGGTTTTATCCTATGCTTTATTAAATTGTATTTATGTTGTTTTATCCTATGCTTTATTAAATTGTATTTATGTTGTTTTATCCTATGCTTTATTAAATTGTATTTATGTTGTTTTATCCTATGCTTTATTAAATTGTATTTATGTTGTTTTATCCTATGCTTTATTTAATTGTATTATGTTGTTTTATCGTATGCTTAATTAAATTGTATTTATGTTGTTTTATCCTATGCTTTATTAAATTGTATTTATGTTGTTTTAACCCATGCTTTATTAAATTGTATTTATGTGGTTTTATCCTATGCTTTATTAAATTGTATTTATGTTGTTTTATCCTATGCTTTATTAAATTGTATTTATGTTGTTTTATCCTATGCTTTATTAAATTGTATTTATGTTGTTTTATCCTATGCTTTATTAAATTGTATTTATGTTGTTTTATCCTATGCTTTATTAAATTGTATTATGTTGTTTTATCGTATGCTTTATTAAATTGTATTTATGTTGTTTTATCCTATGCTTTATTAAATTGTATTAATGTTGTTTTAACCCATGCTTTATTAAATTGTATTTATGTGGTTTTATCCTATGCTTTAATAAATTGTATTTATGTTGTTTTGTCCTATGCTTTATTAAATTGCATTTATGTTGTTTTAACCCATGCTTTATTAAATTGTATTTATGTTGTTTTATCCTGTGCTTTATTAAATTGTATTTATGTTGTTTTATCCTATGCTTTATTAAATTGTATTTATGTTGTTTTATCCTATGCTTTATTAAATTGTATTTATGTTGTTTTATCCTATGCTTTATTAAATTGTATTTATGTTGTTTTATCCTATGCTTTATTAAATTGTATTTATGTTGTTTTGTCCTATGCTTTATTAAATTGTATTTATGTTGTTTTAACCCATGCTTCATTAAATTATATTTATGTTGTTTTATCTTATCCTTTATTAAATTGTATATATGTTGTTTTATCATATGCTTTATTAAATTGTATTTATGTGGTTTTATCCTATGCTTTATTAAATTGTATTTATGTTGTTTTATCCTATGCTTTATTAAATTACATTTATGTCGTTTTATCCTATGCTTTATTAATTTGTATTTATGTTGTTTTATCCTATGCTTTATTAAATTGTATTTATGTTGTTTTAACCCATGCTTTATTAAATTGTATTTATGTTGTTTTATCCTATGCTTTATTAAATTGTATTTATGTTGTTTTATCCTATGCTTTATTAAATTGTATTCATGTTGTTTAATCATATGCTTTATTAAATTGTATTTATGTTGTTTTATCCTATGCTTTATTAAATTGTATTTATGTTGTTTTAACCCATGCTTTATTAAATAGTATTTATGTTGTTTTATTCTATGCTTTATTAAATTGTGTTTATGTGGTTTTATCCTATGCTTTATTAAATTGTATTTATGTTGTTTTATCCTATGCTTTATTAAATTACATTTATGTCGTTTTATCCTATGCTTTATTAATTTGTATTTATGTTGTTTTATCCTATGCTTTATTAAATTGTATTTATGTTGTTTTAACCCATGCTTTATTAAATTGTATTTATGTTGTTTTATCCTATGCTTTATTAAATTGTATTTATGTTGTTTTATCCTACGCTTTATTAAATTGTATTTATGTTGTTTTATCCTATGCTTTATTAAATTGTATTCATGTTGTTTTATCCTATGCTTTATTAAACTGTATTTATGTTGTTTTATCCTATGCTTTATTAAATTGTATTTATGTTGTTTTATCCTATGCTTTATTAAATTGTATTTATGTTGTTTAATCATATGCTTTATTAAATTGTATTTTTGTTGTTTTATCCTATGCTTTATTAAATTGTATTTATGTTGTTTTAACCCATGCTTTATTAAATTGTATTTATGTTGTTTTATCCTATGCTTTATTAAATTGTATTTATGTTGTTTTATCCTATGCTTTATTAAATTGTATTTATGTTGTTTTATGCTATGCTTTATTAAATTGTATTCATGTTGTTTTATCCTATGCTTTGTTAAACTGTATTTATGTTGTTTTATCCTATGCTTTATTAAATTGTATTTATGTTGTTTTATCCTATGCTTTATTAAATTGTATTTATGTTGTTTAATCATATGCTTTATTAAATTGTATTTTTGTTGTTTTATCCTATGCTTTATTAAATTGTGTTTATGTTGTTTTATCCTATGCTTTATTAAATTGTATTTATGATGTTTTATCCTATGCTTTATTAAATTGTATTTATGTTGTTTTATCCTATGCTTTATTAAATTGTATTTATGTTGTTTTATCCTATGCTTTATTAAATTGTATTTATGTTCTTTTATCATATGCTTTATTAAACTGCATTTATGTTGTTTTATCCTATGCTTTATTAAATTTTATTTATGTTGTTTTATCCTATGCTTTATTAAATTCATCAATGTTGTTTTATACTATGCTTTATTAAATTGTATTTATGTTGTTTTATTCTATGATTTATTAAATTGTGTTTATGTGGTTTTATCCTATGATTTATTAAATTGTATATATGTTGTTTTATCCTATGCTTTATTAAATTGTATTTATGTGGTTTTATCCCATGCTTTATTAAATTGTATTTATGTTGTTTTATCCAATGCTTTATTAAATTACATTTATGTCGTTTTATCCTATGCTTTATTAATTTGTATTTATGTTGTTTTATCCTATGCTTTATTAAATTGTATTTATGTTGTTTTAACCCATGCTTTATTAAATTGTATTTATGTTGTTTTATCCTATGCTTTATTAAATTGTATTTATGTTGTTTTATCCTATGCTTTATTAAATTGTATTTATGTTGTTTAATCATATGCTTTATTAAATTGTATTTTTGTTGTTTTATCCTATGCTTTATTAAATTGTATTTATGTTGTTTTAACCCATGCTATATTAAATTGTATTTATGTTGTTTTATCCTATGCTTTATTAAATTGTATTTATGTTGTTTTATCCTATGCTTTATTAAATTGTATTTATGTTGTTTTATGCTATGCTTTATTAAATTGTATTCATGTTGCTTTATCCTATGCTTTGTTAAACTGTATTTATGTTGTTTTATCCTATGCTTTATTAAATTGTATTTATGTTGTTTTATCCTATGCTTTATTAAATTGTATTTATGTTGTTTAATCATATGCTTTATTAAATTGTATTTTTGTTGTTTTATCCTATGCTTTATTAAATTGTGTTTATGTTGTTTTATCCTATGCTTTATTAAATTGTATTTATGTTGTTTTATCCTATGCTTTATTAAATTGTATTTATGTTGTTTTATCCTATGCTTTATTAAATTGTATTTATGTTCTTTTATCCTATGCTTTATTAAATTGTATTTATGTTCTTTTATCATATGCTTTATTAAACTGCATTTATGTTGTTTTATCCTATGCTTTATTAAATTTTATTTATGTTGTTTTATCCTATGCTTTATTAAATTGTATTTATGTTGTTTTATCCTATTCTTTATTAAATTGTATTTATGTTGTTTTATCCTATGCTTTATTAAATTGTATTTATGTTGTTTTATCCTATGCTTTATTAAATTGTATTTATGTTGTTTTAACCTATGCTTTATTAAATTGTATTTATGTTGTTTTAACCTATGCTTTATTAAATTGTATTTATGTTGTTTTAACCTATGCTTTATTAAATTGTATTTATGTTGTTTTATCCTATGCTTTATTAAATTGTATTTATGTTGTTTTATCCTATGCTTTATTAAATTGTATTTATGTTGTTTTAACCCATGCTTTATTAAATTGTATTTATGTTGTTTTATACTATGCTTTATTAAATTGTATTTATGTTGTTTTATCCTATGCTTTATTAAATTGTATTTATGTTGTTTTATCCTATGCTTTATTAAATTGTATTTATGTTGTTTTATCCTATGCTTTATTAAATTGTATTATGTTGTTTTATCGTATGCTTTATTAAATTGTATTTATGTTGTTTTATCCTATGCTTTATTAAATTGTATTTATGTTGTTTTATCCTATGCTTTATTAAATTGTATTTATGTTGTTTTATCCTATGCTTTATTAAATTGTATTTATGTTGTTTTATCCTATGCTTTATTAAATTGTATTATGTTGTTTTATCGTATGCTTTATTAAATTGTATTTATGTTGTTTTAGTCAATGCTTTATTAAATTGTGTTTATGTTGTTTTATCCTATGCTTTATTAAATTGTATTAATGTTGTTTTATCCCATGCTTTATTAAATTGTATTTATGTGGTTTTATCCTATGCTTTATTAAATTGTATTTATGTTGTTTTATCCTATGCTTTATTAAATTGTATTTATGTTGTTTTATCCTATGCTTTATTAAATTGTATTCATGTTGTTTTAACCCATGCTTTATTAAATTGTATTTATGTGGTTTTATCCTATGCTTTATTAAATTGTATTTATGTGGTTTTATCCTATGCTTTATTAAATTGTATTTATGTTGTTTTATCCTATGCTTTATTAAATTGTATTTATGTGGTTTCATCCTATGCTTTATTAAATTGTATTTATGTTGTTTTATCCTATGCTTTATTAAATTGTATTATGTTGTTTTATCGTATGCTTTATTAAATTGTATTTATGTTGTTTTAGTCAATGCTTTATTAAATTGTGTTTATGTTGTTTTATCCTATGCTTTATTAAATTGTATTAATGTTGTTTTATCCCATGCTTTATTAAATTGTATTTATGTGGTTTTATCCTATGCTTTATTAAATTGTATTTATGTTGTTTTATCCAATGCTTTATTAAATTGTATTTATGTTGTTTTATCCTATGCTTTATTAAATTGTATTCATGTTGTTTTAACCCATGCTTTATTAAATTGTATTTATGTGGTTTTATCCTATGCTTTATTAAATTGTATTTATGTTGTTTTATCCTATGCTTTATTAAATTGTATTTATGTTGTTTTATCCTATGCTTTATTAAATTGTATTTATGTTGTTTTATCCTATGCTTTATTAAATTGTATTTATGTTGTTTTATCCTATGCTTTATTTAATTGTATTATGTTGTTTTATCGTATGCTTAATTAAATTGTATTTATGTTGTTTTATCCTATGCTTTATTAAATTGTATTTATGTTGTTTTAACCCATGCTTTATTAAATTGTATTTATGTGGTTTTATCCTATGCTTTATTAAATTGTATTTATGTTGTTTTATCCTATGCTTTATTAAATTGTATTTATGTTGTTTTATCCTATGCTTTATTAAATTGTATTTATGTTGTTTTATCCTATGCTTTATTAAATTGTATTTATGTTGTTTTATCCTATGCTTTATTAAATTGTATTATGTTGTTTTATCGTATGCTTTATTAAATTGTATTTATGTTGTTTTATCCTATGCTTTATTAAATTGTATTAATGTTGTTTTAACCCATGCTTTATTAAATTGTATTTATGTGGTTTTATCCTATGCTTTAATAAATTGTATTTATGTTGTTTTGTCCTATGCTTTATTAAATTGCATTTATGTTGTTTTAACCCATGCTTTATTAAATTGTATTTATGTTGTTTTATCCTGTGCTTTATTAAATTGTATTTATGTTGTTTTATCCTATGCTTTATTAAATTGTATTTATGTTGTTTTATCCGATGCTTTATTAAATTGTATTTATGTTGTTTTATCCTATGCTTTATTAAATTGTATTTATGTTGTTTTATCCTATGCTTTATTAAATTGTATTTATGTTGTTTTGTCCTATGCTTTATTAAATTGTATTTATGTTGTTTTAACCCATGCTTCATTAAATTATATTTATGTTGTTTTATCTTATCCTTTATTAAATTGTATATATGTTGTTTTATCATATGCTTTATTAAATTGTATTTATGTGGTTTTATCCTATGCTTTATTAAATTGTATTTATGTTGTTTTATCCTATGCTTTATTAAATTACATTTATGTCGTTTTATCCTATGCTTTATTAATTTGTATTTATGTTGTTTTATCCTATGCTTTATTAAATTGTATTTATGTTGTTTTAACCCATGCTTTATTAAATTGTATTTATGTTGTTTTATCCTATGCTTTATTAAATTGTATTTATGTTGTTTTATCCTATGCTTTATTAAATTGTATTCATGTTGTTTAATCATATGCTTTATTAAATTGTATTTATGTTGTTTTATCCTATGCTTTATTAAATTGTATTTATGTTGTTTTAACCCATGCTTTATTAAATTGTATTTATGTTGTTTTATCCTATGCTTTATTAAATTGTATTTATGTTGTTTTATCCTATGCTTTATTAAATTGTATTTATGTTGTTTTATGCTATGCTTTATTAAATTGTATTCATGTTGTTTTATCCTATGCTTTGTTAAACTGTATTTATGTTGTTTTATCCTATGCTTTATTAAATTGTATTTATGTTGTTTTATCCTATGCTTTATTAAATTGTATTTATGTTGTTTAATCATATGCTTTATTAAATTGTATTTTTGTTGTTTTATCCTATGCTTTATTAAATTGTGTTTATGTTGTTTTATCCTATGCTTTATTAAATTGTATTTATGTTCTTTTATCCTATGCTTTATTAAATTGTATTTATGTTGTTTTATCCTATGCTTTATTAAATTGTATTTATGTTCTTTTATCCTATGCTTTATTAAATTGTATTTATGTTCTTTTATCCTATGCTTTATTAAATTGTATTTATTTTGTTTTATCCTATGCTTTATTAAATTGTATTTATGTTGTTTTATCCTATGCTTTATTAAATTGTATTTATGTTGTTTTAACCTATGCTTTATTAAATTGTATTTATGTTGTTTTAACCTATGCTTTATTAAATTGTATTTATGTTGTTTTATCCTATGCTTTATTAAATTGTATTTATGTTGTTTTATCCTATGCTTTATTAAATTGTATTTATGTTGTTTTAACCCATGCTTTATTAAATTGTATTTATGTTGTTTTATCCTATGCTTTATTAAATTGTATTTATGTTGTTTTATCCTATGCTTTATTAAATTGTATTTATGTTGTTTTATCCTATGCTTTATTAAATTGTATTTATGTTGTTTTATCCTATGCTTTATTAAATTGTATTATGTTGTTTTATCGTATGCTTTATTAAATTGTATTTATGTTGTTTTATCCTATGCTTTATTAAATTGTATTTATGTTGTTTTATCCTATGCTTTATTAAATTGTATATATGTTGTTTTATCCTATGCTTTATTAAATTGTATTTATGTTGTTTTATCCTATGCTTTATTAAATTGTATTATGTTGTTTTATCGTATGCTTTATTAAATTGTATTTATGTTGTTTTAGTCAATGCTTTATTAAATTGTGTTTATGTTGTTTTATCCTATGCTTTATTAAATTGTATTAATGTTGTTTTATCCCATGCTTTATTAAATTGTATTTATGTGGTTTTATCCTATGCTTTATTAAATTGTATTTATGTTGTTTTATCCTATGCTTTATTAAATTGTATTTATGTTGTTTTATCCTATGCTTTATTAAATTGTATTCATGTTGTTTTAACCCATGCTTTATTAAATTGTATTTATGTGGTTTTATCCTATGCTTTATTAAATTGTATTTATGTTGTTTTATCCTATGCTTTATTAAATTGTATTTATGTTGTTTTATCCTATGCTTTAATAAATTGTATTTATGTTGTTTTGTCCTATGCTTTATTAAATTGCATTTATGTTGTTTTAACCCATGCTTTATTAAATTGTATTTATGTTGTTTTATCCTGTGCTTTATTAAATTGTATTTATGTTGTTTTATCCTATGCTTTATTAAATTGTATTTATGTTGTTTTATCCTATGCTTTATTAAATTGTATTTATGTTGTTTTATCCTATGCTTTATTAAATTGTATTTATGTTGTTTTATCCTATGCTTTATTAAATTGTATTTATGTTGTTTTGTCCTATGCTTTATTAAATTGTATTTATGTTGTTTTAACCCATGCTTCATTAAAATATATTTATGTTGTTTTATCTTATCCTTTATTAAATTGTATTTATGTTGTTTTTTCCTATGCTTTATTAAATTGTATTTATGTTGTTTTAACCTATGCTTTATTAAATTGCATTTATGTTGTTTTATCTTATGCTTTATTAAATTGTATTTATGTTGTTTTATCCTATGCTTTATTAAATTGTATTTATGTTGTTTTATCCTATGCTTTATTAAATTGTATATATGTTGTTTTATCCTATGCTTTATTAAATTGTATTTATGTTGTTTTGTCCTATGCTTAAATTAAATTTTATTTATGTTGTTTTAACCTATGCTTTATTAAATTGTATTTTTGTTGTTTTATCCTATGCTTTATTAAATTGTATTTATGTTGTTTTAACCTATGCTTTATTAAACTGTATTTATGTTGTTTTATCCTATGCTTTATTAAATTGTATTTATGTTCTTTTATCCTATGCTTTATTAAATTGTATTTATGTTGTTTTAACCTATGCTTTATTAACCTGTATTTATGTTGTTTTATCCTATGCTTTATTAAAATGTATTTATGTTGTTTTATCCTATGCTTTATTAAATTGTATTTATGTTGCTTTATCCTATGCTTTATTAAACTGCATTTATGTTGTTTTATGCTGTGCTTTATTAAATTGTATTCATGTTGTTTTATCCTATGCTTTATTAAATTGTATTTATGTTGTTTTATCCTATGCTTTATTAAATTGTATTTATGTTGTTTTATCCTATGCTTTAATAAATTGTATTTATGTTGTTTTGTCCTATGCTTTATTAAATTGCATTTATGTTGTTTTAACCCATGCTTTATTAAATTGTATTTATGTTGTTTTATCCTGTGCTTTATTAAATTGTATTTATGTTGTTTTATCCTATGCTTTATTAAATTGTATTTATGTTGTTTTATCCTATGCTTTATTAAATTGTATTTATGTTGTTTTATCCTATGCTTTATTAAATTGTATTTATGTTGTTTTATCCTATGCTTTATTAAATTGTATTTATGTTGTTTTGTCCTATGCTTTATTAAATTGTATTTATGTTGTTTTAACCCATGCTTCATTAAAATATATTTATGTTGTTTTATCTTATCCTTTATTAAATTGTATTTATGTTGTTTTTTCCTATGCTTTATTAAATTGTATTTATGTTGTTTTAACCTATGCTTTATTAAATTGCATTTATGTTGTTTTATCTTATGCTTTATTAAATTGTATTTATGTTGTTTTATCCTATGCTTTATTAAATTGTATTTATGTTGTTTTATCCTATGCTTTATTAAATTGTATATATGTTGTTTTATCCTATGCTTTATTAAATTGTATTTATGTTGTTTTGTCCTATGCTTAAATTAAATTTTATTTATGTTGTTTTAACCTATGCTTTATTAAATTGTATTTTTGTTGTTTTATCCTATGCTTTATTAAATTGTATTTATGTTGTTTTAACCTATGCTTTATTAAACTGTATTTATGTTGTTTTATCCTATGCTTTATTAAATTGTATTTATGTTCTTTTATCCTATGCTTTATTAAATTGTATTTATGTTGTTTTAACCTATGCTTTATTAACCTGTATTTATGTTGTTTTATCCTATGCTTTATTAAAATGTATTTATGTTGTTTTATCCTATGCTTTATTAAGTTGTATTTATGTTGCTTTATCCTATGCTTTATTAAACTGCATTTATGTTGTTTTATGCTGTGCTTTATTAAATTGTATTCATGTTGTTTTATCCTATGCTTTATTAAATTGTATTTATGTTGTTTTATCCTATGCTTTATTAAATTGTATTTATGTTGTTTTATCCTATGCTTTATTAAATTGTATTTATGTTGTTTTATCCTATGCTTTATTAAATTGTATTTATGTTGTTTTATCCTATGCTTTATTAAATTGTATTTATATTGTTTTAACTTATGCTTTATTAAATTGTATTTATGTTGTTTTATCCGATGCTTTATTAAATTGTATTTATGTTGTTTTATCCTATGCTTTATTAAATTGTATTTATGTTGTTTCATCCTATGCTTTATTAAATTTTATTTATGTTGTTTTAACCTATGCTTTATTAAATTGCATTTTTTGTTGTTTTATCCTATGCTTTATTAAATTGTATTTATGTTGTTTTATCCTATGCTTTATTAAATTGTGTTTATGTTGTTTTATCCTATGCTTTATTAAAGTGTATTTATGTTGTTTTATCCTATGCTTTATTAAATTGTATTTATGTTGTTTTATCCTATGTTTTATTAAACTGTATTTATGTTGTTTTGTCCTATGCTTTATTAAATTGTATTTATGTTGTTTTAACCCATGCTTCATTAAATTATATTTATTTAAATTATATTTATGTTGTTTTATCTTATGCTTTATTAAATTGTATTTATGTTGTTTTTTCCTATGCTTTATTAAATTATATTTATGTTGTTTTAACCTATGCTTTATTAAATTGCATTTATGTTGTTTTATCTTATGCTTTATTAAATTGTATTTATGTTGTTTTATCCTATGCTTTATTAAATTGTATTTATGTTGTTTTATCCTATGCTTTATTAAATTGTATTTATGTTGTTTTAACCTATGCTTTATTAAATTGTATTTATGTTGTTTTAACCTATGCTTTATTAAATTGTATTTATGTTGCTTTAACCTATGCTTTATTATATTGTATTTATGTTGTTTTATCCTATGCTTTATTAAATTGTATTTATGTTGTTTTATCCTATGCTTTATTAAATTGTATTTATATTGTTTTAACTTCTGCTTTATTAAATTGTATTTATGTTGTTTTATCCGATGCTTTATTAAATTGTATTTATGTTGTTTTATCCTATGCTTTATTAAATTGTATTTATGTTGTTTCGTCCTATGCTTTATTAAATTGTATTTATGTTGTTTTAACCCATGTTTTATTAAATTGTATTTATGTTGTTTTATCCTATGCTTTATTAAATTGTATTTATGTTGTTTTATCCTATGCTTTATTAAATTGTATTTATGTTGTTTTATCCTATGCTTTATTAAATTGTATTTATGTTGTTTTAACCTATGCTTTATTAAACTGTATTTATGTTGTTTTATCCTATGCTTTATTAAATTGTATTTATGTTCTTTTATCCTATGCTTTATTAAATTGTATTTATGTTGTTTTAACCTATGCTTTATTAACCTGTATTTATGTTGTTTTATCCTATGCTTTATTAAAATGTATTTATGTTGTTTTATCCTATGCTTTATTAAATTGTATTTATGTTGCTTTATCCTATGCTTTATTAAACTGCATTTATGTTGTTTTATGCTGTGCTTTATTAAATTGTATTCATGTTGTTTTATCCTATGCTTTATTAAATTGTATTTATGTTGTTTTATCCTATGCTTTATTAAATTGTATTTATGTTGTTTTATCCTATGCTTTATTAAATTGTATTTATGTTGTTTTATCCTATGCTTTATTAAATTGTATTTATGTTGTTTTATCCTATGCTTTATTAAATTGTGTTTATGTTGTTTTATCCTATGCTTTATTAAATTGTATTTATGTTGTTTTAACCCATGTTTTATTAACTTGTATTTATGTTGTTTTATCCTATGCTTTATTAAATTGTATATATGTTGTTTTATCCTATGCTTTATTAAATTGTATTTATCTTGTTTTGTCCTATGCTTTATTAAATTATATTTATGTTGTTTTAACCTATGCTTTAAAATTGTATTTATGTTGTTTTATCCTATGCTTTATTAAATTGTATTGATGTTGTTTTATCCTATGCTTTATTAAATTGTATTTATGTTGTTTTATCCTATGCTTTATTAAATTGTATTTATGTTGTTTTATCCTATGCTTTATTAAATTGTATTTATATTGTTTTAACTTATGCTTTATTAAATTGTATTTATGTTGTTTTATCCGATGCTTTATTAAATTGTATTTATGTTGTTTTATCCTATGCTTTATTAAATTGTATTTATGTTGTTTCATCCTATGCTTTATTAAATTTTATTTATGTTGTTTTAACCTATGCTTTATTAAATTGCATTTTTTGTTGTTTTATCCTATGCTTTATTAAATTGTATTTATGTTGTTTTATCCTATGCTTTATTAAATTGTGTTTATGTTGTTTTATCCTATGCTTTATTAAATTGTATTTATGTTGTTTTATCCTATGCTTTATTAAATTGTATTTATGTTGTTTTATCCTATGCTTTATTAAATTGTATTTATGTTGTTTTGTCCTATGCTTTATTAAATTGTATTTATGTTGTTTTAACCCATGCTTCATTAAATTATATTTATGTTGTTTTATCTTATGCTTTATTAAATTGTATTTATGTTGTTTTTTCCTATGCTTTATTAAATTATATTTATGTTGTTTTAACCTATGCTTTATTAAATTGCATTTATGTTGTTTTATCTTATGCTTTATTAAATTATATTTATGTTGTTTTATCCTATGCTTTATTAAATTGTATTTATGTTGTTTTATCCTATGCTTTATTAAATTGTATATATGTTGTTTTATCCTATGCTTTATTAAATTGTATTTATGTTGTTTTGTCCTATGCTTAAATTAAATTTTATTTATGTTGTTTTAACCTATGCTTTATTAAATTGTATTTTTTGTTGTTTTATCCTATGCTTTATTAAATTGTATTTATGTTGTTTTATCCTATGCTTTATTAAATTGTATTTATGTTGTTTTATCCTATGCTTTATTAAATTGTATTTATGTTGTTTTAACCTATGCTTTATTAAACTGTATTTATGTTGTTTTATCCTATGCTTTATTAAATTGTATTTATGTTCTTTTATCCTATGCTTTATTAAATTGTATTTATGTTGTTTTGTCCTATGCTTTATTAAATTGTATTTATGTTGTTTTGTCCTATGCTTTATTAAATTGTATTTATGTTGTTTTATCCTATGCTTTATTAAATTGTATTTATGATGTTTTATCCTATGCTTTATTAAATTGTATTTATGTTGTTTTATCCTATGCTTTATTAAATTGTACTTATGTTGTTTTATCCTATGCTTTATTAAATTGTATTTATGTTGCTTTATCCTATGCTTTATTAAACTGCATTTATATTGTTTTATGCTATGCTTTATTAAATTGTATTCATGTTGTTTTATCCTATGCTTTATTAAATTGTATTTATGTTGTTTTATCCTATGCTTTATTAAATTGTATTTATGTTGTTTTATCCTATGCTTTATTAAATTGTATTTATGCTGTTTTATCCTATGCTTTATTAAATTGTATTTATGTTGTTTTATCCTATGCTTTATTAAATTGTGTTTATTTTGTTTTATCCTATGCTTTATTAAATTGTATTTATGTTGTTTTAACCCATGTTTTATTAAATTGTATTTATGTTGTTTTATCCTATGCTTTATTAAATTGTATATATGTTGTTTTATCCTATGCTTTATTAAATTGTATTTATCTTGTTTTGTCCTATGCTTTATTAAATAATATTTATGTTGTTTTAACCTATGCTTTATTAAATTGTATTTATGTTGTTTTATCCTAGGCTTTATTAAATTGTATTTATGTTGTTTTATCCTATGCTTTATTAAATTGTATTTATGTTGTTTTATGCTATGCTTTATTAAATTGTATTTATGTTGTTTTAACCTATGCTTTATTAAATTGTATTTATGTTGTTTTAACCTATGCTTTATTAAATTGTATTTATGTTGCTTTATCCGATGCTTTATTAAATTGTATTTATGTTGTTTTATCCTATGCTTTATTAAATTGTATTTATGTTGTTTCGTCCTATGCTTTATTAAATTGTATTTATGTTGTTTTAACCCATGCTTTATTAAATTGTATTTATGTTGTTTTATCCTATGCTTTATTAAATTGTATTTATGTTGTTTTATCCTATGCTTTATTAAATTGTATTTATGTTGTTTTATCCTATGCTTTATTAAGTTGTATTTATGTTGTTTTATCCTATACTTTATTAAATTGTATTTATGTTGTTTTATCCTATGCTTTATTAAATTGTATTTATGTTGTTTTATCCTATGCTTTATTAAATTGTATTTATGTTGTTTTATCCTATGCTTTATTAAATTGTATTTATGTTGTTTTATCCTATGCTTTATTAAATTGTATTTATGTTGTTTTATCCTATGCTTTATTAAATTGTATTTATGTTGTTTTATCCTATGCTTTATTAAGTTGTATTTATGTTGTTTTATCCTATACTTCATTAAATTGTATTTATGTTGTTTTATCTTATGCTTTATTAAATTGTAGTTATGTTGTTTTATCCTATGCTTTATTAAATTGTATTTATGTTGTTTTATCCTATGCTTTATTAAATTGTATATATGTTGTTTTATCCTATGCTTTATTAAATTGTATTTATGTTGTTTTGTCCTATGCTTAAATTAAATTTTATTTATGTTGTTTTAACCTATGCTTTATTAAATTGTATTTTTTGTTGTTTTATCCTATGCTTTATTAAATTGTATTTATGTTGTTTTATCCTATGCTTTATTAAATTGTATTTATGTTGTTTTAACCTATGCTTTATTAAACTGTATTTATGTTGTTTTATCCTATGCTTTATTAAATTGTATTTATGTTCTTTTATCCTATGCTTTATTAAATTGTATTTATGTTGTTTATCCTATGCTTTATTAAATTGTATTTATGTTGTTTTGTCCTATGCTTTATTAAATTGTATTTATGTTGTTTTAGCCCATGCTTTATTAAATTGTATTTATGTTGTTTTATCCTATGCTTTATTAAATTGTATTTATGATGTTTTATCCTATGCTTTATTAAATTGTATTTATGTTGTTTTATCCTATGCTTTATTAAATTGTACTTATGTTGTTTTATCCTATGCTTTATTAAATTGTATTTATGTTGCTTTATCCTATGCTTTATTAAACTGCATTTATATTGTTTTATGCTATGCTTTATTAAATTGTATTCATGTTGTTTTATCCTATGCTTTATTAAATTGTATTTATGTTGTTTTATCCTATGCTTTATTAAATTGTATTTATGTTGTTTTATCCTATGCTTTATTAAATTGTATTTATGTTGTTTTATCCTATGCTTTATTAAATTGTGTTTATGTTGTTTTATCCTATGCTTTATTAAATTGTATTTATGTTGTTTTAACCCATGTTTTATTAAATTGTATTTATGTTGTTTTATCCTATGCTTTATTAAATTGTATATATGTTGTTTTATCCTATGCTTTATTAAATTGTATTTATCTTGTTTTGTCCTATGCTTTATTAAATAATATTTATGTTGTTTTAACCTATGCTTTATTAAATTGTATTTATGTTGTTTTATCCTATGCTTTATTAAATTGTATTTATGTTGTTTTATCCTATGCTTTATTAAATTGTATTTATGTTGTTTTATGCTATGCTTTATTAAATTGTATTTATGTTGTTTTAACCTATGCTTTATTAAATTGTATTTATGTTGTTTTAACCTATGCTTTATTAAATTGTATTTATGTTGTTTTATCCGATGCTTTATTAAATTGTATTTATGTTGTTTTATCCTATGCTTTATTAAACTGTATTTATGTTGTTTCGTCCTATGCTTTATTAAATTGTATTTATGTTGTTTTAACCCATGCTTTATTAAATTGTATTTATGTTGTTTTATCCTATGCTTTATTAAATTGTATTTATGTTGTTTTATCCTATGCTTTATTAAATTGTATTTATGTTGTTTTATCCTATGCTTTATTAAGTTGTATTTATGTTGTTTTATCCTATACTTTATTAAATTGTATTTATGTTGTTTTATCCTATGCTTTATTAAATTGTATTTATGTTGTTTTATCCTATGCTTTATTAAATTGTATTTATGTTGTTTTGTCCTATGCTTTATTAAATTGTATTTATGTTGTTTTAACCCATGCTTCATTAAATTATATTTATGTTGTTTTATCTTATCCTTTATTAAATTGTATTTATGTTGTTTTTTCCTATGCTTTATTAAATTGTATTTATGTTGTTTTAACCTATGCTTTATTAAATTGCATTTATGTTGTTTTATCTTATGCTTTATTAAATTGTATTTATGTTGTTTTATCCTATGCTTTATTAAATTGTATTTATGTTGTTTTATCCTATGCTTTATTAAATTGTATATATGTTGTTTTAACCTATGCTTTATTAAACTGTATTTTTGTTGTTTTATCCTATGCTTTATTAAGTTGTATTTATGTTGTTTTATCCTATACTTTATTAAATTATATTTATGTTGTTTTATCCTATGCTTTATTAAGTTGTATTTATGTTGTTTTATCCTATACTTTATTAAATTGTATTTATGTTGTTTTATCCGATGCTTTATTAAATTGTATTTATGTTGTTTTATCCTATGCTTTATTAAATTGTATTTATGTTGTTTCGTCCTATGCTTTATTAAATTGTATTTATGTTGTTTTAACCCATGCTTTATTAAATTGTATTTATGTTGTTTTATCCTATGCTTTTTTAAATTGTATTTATGTTGTTTTATCCTATGCTTTATTAAATTGTATTTATGTTGTTTTATCCTATGCTTTATTAAATTGTATTTATGTTGTTTTATCCTATGCTTTATTAAATTGTATTTATGTTGTTTTATCCTATGCTTTATTAAATTGTATTTATGTTGTTTTATCCTATGCTTTATTAAATTGTATTTATGTTGTTTTATCCTATGCTTTATTAAATTGTATTTACGTTGTTTTATCCTATGCTTTATTAAGTTGTATTTATGTTGTTTTATCCTATACTTTATTAAATTGTATTTATGTTGTCTTATCTTATGCTTTATTAAATTGTATTTATGTTGTTTTATCCTATGCTTTATTAAATTGTATTTATGTTGTTTTATCCTATGCTTTATTAAATTGTATATATGTTGTTTTATCCTATGCTTTATTAAATTGTATTTATGTTGTTTTGTCCTATGCTTAAATTAAATTTTATTTATGTTGTTTTAACCTATGCTTTATTAAGTTGTATTTTTTGTTGTTTTATCCTATGCTTTATTAAATTGTATTTATGTTGTTTTATCCTATGCTTTATTAAATTGTATTTATGTTGTTTTAACCTATGCTTTATTAAACTGTATTTATGTTGTTTTATCCTATGCTTTATTAAATTGTATTTATGTTCTTTTATCCTATGCTTTATTAAACTGTATTTATGTTGTTTTATCCTATGCTTTATTAAATTGTATTTATGTTCTTTTATCCTATGCTTTATTAAATTGTATTTATGTTGTTTATCCTATGCTTTATTAAATTGTATTTATGTTGTTTTGTCCTATGCTTTATTAAATTGTATTTATGTTGTTTTAGCCCATGCTTTATTAAATTGTATTTATGTTGTTTTATCCTATGCTTTATTAAATTGTATTTATGATGTTTTATCCTATGCTTTATTAAATTGTATTTATGTTGTTTTATCCTATGCTTTATTAAATTGTACTTATGTTGTTTTATCCTATGCTTTATTAAATTGTATTTATGTTGCTTTATCCAATGCTTTATTAAACTGCATTTATATTGTTTTATGCTATGCTTTATTAAATTGTATTCATGTTGTTTTATCCTATGCTTTATTAAATTGTATTTATGTTGTTTTATCCTATGCTTTATTAAATTGTATTTATGTTGTTTTATCCTATGCTTTATTAAATTGTATTTATGTTGTTTTATCCTATGCTTTATTAAATTGTATTTATGTTGTTTTATCCTATGCTTTATTAAATTGTGTTTATGTTGTTTTATCCTATGCTTTATTAAATTGTATTTATGTTGTTTTAACCCATGTTTTATTAAATTGTATTTATGTTGTTTTATCCTATGCTTTATTAAATTGTATATATGTTGTTTTATCCTATGCTTTATTAAATTGTATTTATCTTGTTTTGTCCTATGCTTTATTAAATATTATTTATGTTGTTTTAACCTATGCTTTATTAAATTGTATTTATGTTGTTTTATCCTATGCTTTATTAAATTGTATTTATGTTGTTTTATCCTATGCTTTATTAAATTGTATTTATGTTGTTTTATGCTATGCTTTATTAAATTGTATTTATGTTGTTTTAACCTATGCTTTATTAAATTGTATTTATGTTGTTTTAACCTATGCTTTATTAAATTGTATTTATGTTGCTTTAACCTATGCTTTATTATATTGTATTTATGTTCTTTTATCCTATGCTTTATTAAATTGTATTTATGTTGTTTTATCCGATGCTTTATTAAATTGTATTTATATTGTTTTAACTTCTGCTTTATTAAATTGTATTTATGTTGTTTTATCCGATGCTTTATTAAATTGTATTTATGTTGTTTTATCCTATGCTTTATTAAACTGTATTTATGTTGTTTCGTCCTATGCTTTATTAAATTGTATTTATGTTGTTTTAACCCATGCTTTTTTAAATTGTATTTATGTTGTTTTATCCTATGCTTTATTAAATTGTATTTATGTTGTTTTATCCTATGCTTTATTAAATTGTATTTATGTTGTTTTATCCTATGCTTTATTAAGTTGTATTTATGTTGTTTTATCCTATACTTTATTAAATTGTATTTATGTTGTTTTATCTTATCCTTTAATAAATTGTATTTATGTTGTTTTAACCTATGCTTTATTAAACTGTATTTATGTTGTTTTATCCTATGCTTTATTAAATTGTATTTATGTTCTTTTATCCTATGCTTTATTAAATTGTATTTATGTTGTTTTAACCTATGCTTTATTAACCTGTATTTATGTTGTTTTATCCTATGCTTTATTAAAATGTATTTATGTTGTTTTATCCTATGCTTTATTAAATTGTATTTATGTTGTTTTATCCTATGCTTTATTAAATTGTATTTATGTTGTTTAATCATATGCTTTATTAAATTGTATTTATGTTGTTTTATCCTATGCTTTATTAAATTGTGTTTATGTTGTTTTATCCTATGCTTTATTAAATTGCGTTTATGTTGTTTTATCCTATGCTTTATTAAATTGTATTTATGTTGTTTTATCCTATGCTTTATTAAATTGTATTTATGTTGTTTTATCCTATGCTTTATGAAATTTTATTTATGTTGTTTTATCCTATGCTTTATTAAATTGTATTTATGTTGTTTTATCGTATGCTTTATTAAATTCTATTTATGTTGTTTTATCGTATGCTTTATTAAAGTGCATTTATGTTGTTTTATCCTATGCTTTATTAAATTGTATTTATGTTGTTTTATCCTATGCTTTATTAAATTGTATTTATGTTGTTTTATCCTATGCTTTATTAAATTCTATTTATGTTGTTTTATCGTATGCTTTATTAAAGTGCATTTATGTTGTTTTATCCTATGCTTTATTAAATTGTATTTATGTTGTTTTATCCTATGCTTTATTAAATTGTATTTATGTTGTTTTATCCTATGCTTTATTAAATTGTATTTATGTTGTTTTATCCTATGCTTTATTAAATTGTATTTATGTTGTTTTATCCTATGCTTTATTAAATTGTATTTATGTTGTTTTATCCTATGCTTTATTAAATTGTATTTACGTTGTTTTATCCTATGCTTTATTAAGTTGTATTTATGTTGTTTTATCCTATACTTTATTAAATTGTATTTATGTTGTCTTATCTTATGCTTTATTAAATTGTATTTATGTTGTTTTATCCTATGCTTTATTAAATTGTATTTATGTTGTTTTATCCTATGCTTTATTAAATTGTATATATGTTGTTTTATCCTATGCTTTATTAAATTGTATTTATGTTGTTTTGTCCTATGCTTAAATTAAATTTTATTTATGTTGTTTTAACCTATGCTTTATTAAGTTGTATTTTTTGTTGTTTTATCCTATGCTTTATTAAATTGTATTTATGTTGTTTTATCCTATGCTTTATTAAATTGTATTTATGTTGTTTTAACCTATGCTTTATTAAACTGTATTTATGTTGTTTTATCCTATGCTTTATTAAATTGTATTTATGTTCTTTTATCCTATGCTTTATTAAACTGTATTTATGTTGTTTTATCCTATGCTTTATTAAATTGTATTTATGTTCTTTTATCCTATGCTTTATTAAATTGTATTTATGTTGTTTATCCTATGCTTTATTAAATTGTATTTATGTTGTTTTGTCCTATGCTTTATTAAATTGTATTTATGTTGTTTTAGCCCATGCTTTATTAAATTGTATTTATGTTGTTTTATCCTATGCTTTATTAAATTGTATTTATGATGTTTTATCCTATGCTTTATTAAATTGTATTTATGTTGTTTTATCCTATGCTTTATTAAATTGTACTTATGTTGTTTTATCCTATGCTTTATTAAATTGTATTTATGTTGCTTTATCCAATGCTTTATTAAACTGCATTTATATTGTTTTATGCTATGCTTTATTAAATTGTATTCATGTTGTTTTATCCTATGCTTTATTAAATTGTATTTATGTTGTTTTATCCTATGCTTTATTAAATTGTATTTATGTTGTTTTATCCTATGCTTTATTAAATTGTATTTATGTTGTTTTATCCTATGCTTTATTAAATTGTATTTATGTTGTTTTATCCTATGCTTTATTAAATTGTGTTTATGTTGTTTTATCCTATGCTTTATTAAATTGTATTTATGTTGTTTTAACCCATGTTTTATTAAATTGTATTTATGTTGTTTTATCCTATGCTTTATTAAATTGTATATATGTTGTTTTATCCTATGCTTTATTAAATTGTATTTATCTTGTTTTGTCCTATGCTTTATTAAATATTATTTATGTTGTTTTAACCTATGCTTTATTAAATTGTATTTATGTTGTTTTATCCTATGCTTTATTAAATTGTATTTATGTTGTTTTATCCTATGCTTTATTAAATTGTATTTATGTTGTTTTATGCTATGCTTTATTAAATTGTATTTATGTTGTTTTAACCTATGCTTTATTAAATTGTATTTATGTTGTTTTAACCTATGCTTTATTAAATTGTATTTATGTTGCTTTAACCTATGCTTTATTATATTGTATTTATGTTGTTTTATCCTATGCTTTATTAAATTGTATTTATGTTGTTTTATCCGATGCTTTATTAAATTGTATTTATATTGTTTTAACTTCTGCTTTATTAAATTGTATTTATGTTGTTTTATCCGATGCTTTATTAAATTGTATTTATGTTGTTTTATCCTATGCTTTATTAAACTGTATTTATGTTGTTTCGTCCTATGCTTTATTAAATTGTATTTATGTTGTTTTAACCCATGCTTTTTTAAATTGTATTTATGTTGTTTTATCCTATGCTTTATTAAATTGTATTTATGTTGTTTTATCCTATGCTTTATTAAATTGTATTTATGTTGTTTTATCCTATGCTTTATTAAGTTGTATTTATGTTGTTTTATCCTATACTTTATTAAATTGTATTTATGTTGTTTTATCTTATCCTTTAATAAATTGTATTTATGTTGTTTTAACCTATGCTTTATTAAACTGTATTTATGTTGTTTTATCCTATGCTTTATTAAATTGTATTTATGTTCTTTTATCCTATGCTTTATTAAATTGTATTTATGTTGTTTTAACCTATGCTTTATTAACCTGTATTTATGTTGTTTTATCCTATGCTTTATTAAAATGTATTTATGTTGTTTTATCCTATGCTTTATTAAATTGTATTTATGTTGTTTTATCCTATGCTTTATTAAATTGTATTTATGTTGTTTAATCATATGCTTTATTAAATTGTATTTATGTTGTTTTATCCTATGCTTTATTAAATTGTGTTTATGTTGTTTTATCCTATGCTTTATTAAATTGCGTTTATGTTGTTTTATCCTATGCTTTATTAAATTGTATTTATGTTGTTTTATCCTATGCTTTATTAAATTGTATTTATGTTGTTTTATCCTATGCTTTATGAAATTTTATTTATGTTGTTTTATCCTATGCTTTATTAAATTGTATTTATGTTGTTTTATCGTATGCTTTATTAAATTCTATTTATGTTGTTTTATCGTATGCTTTATTAAAGTGCATTTATGTTGTTTTATCCTATGCTTTATTAAATTGTATTTATGTTGTTTTATCCTATGCTTTATTAAATTGTATTTATGTTGTTTTATCCTATGCTTTATTAAATTCTATTTATGTTGTTTTATCGTATGCTTTATTAAAGTGCATTTATGTTGTTTTATCCTATGCTTTATTAAATTGTATTTATGTTGTTTTATCCTATGCTTTATTAAATTGTATTTATGTTGTTTTGTCCTATGCTTTATTAAATTGTATTTATGTTGTTTTAACCCATGCTTCATTAAATTATATTTATGTTGTTTTATCTTATCCTTTATTAAATTGTATTTATGTAGTTTTTTCCTATGCTTTATTAAATTGTATTTATGTTGTTTTAACCTATGCTTCATTAAAATGCATTTATGTTGTTTTATCTTATG
This sequence comes from Phyllobates terribilis, assembly GCF_046119375.1. NCBI lineage: Eukaryota > Metazoa > Chordata > Amphibia > Anura > Dendrobatidae > Phyllobates > Phyllobates terribilis. The sequence continues at coordinate 1,066,889 of NW_027363193.1, read as the reverse complement.
CTTTATTAAATTGTATTTATGTTGTTTTATCCTATGCTTTATTAAATTGTATTTATGTTGTTTTATCCTATGCTTTATTAAATTGTATATATGTTGTTTTATCCTATGCTTTATTAAATTGTATTTATGTTGTTTTGTCCTATGCTTAAATTAAATTTTATTTATGTTGTTTTAACCTATGCTTTATTAAATTGTATTTTTGTTGTTTTATCCTATGCTTTATTAAATTGTATTTATGTTGTTTTATCCTATGCTTTATTAAATTGTATTTATGTTGTTTTAACCTATGCTTTATTAAACTGTATTTATGTTGTTTTATCCTATGCTTTATTAAATTGTATTTATGTTCTTTTATCCTATGCTTTATTAAATTGTATTTATGTTGTTTTAACCTATGCTTTATTAAACTGTATTTATGTTGTTTTATCCTATGCTTTATTAAAATGTATTTATGTTGTTTTATCCTATGCTTTATTAAATTGTATGTATGTTGTTTTATCCTATGCTTTATTAAATTGTATTTATGTTGTTTAATCATATGCTTTATTAAATTGTATTTATGTTGTTTTATCCTATGCTTTATTAAATTGTGTTTATGTTGTTTTATCCTATGCTTTATTAAATTGTATTTATGTTGTTTTATCCTATGCTTTATTAAATTGTATTTATGTTGTTTTATCCTATGCTTTATGAAATTTTATTTATGTTGTTTTATCCTATGCTTTATTAAATTGTATTTATGTTGTTTTATCCTATGCTTTATTAAATTCTATTTATGTTGTTTTATCGTATGCTTTATTAAAGTGCATTTATGTTGTTTTATCCTATGCTTTATTAAATTGTATTTATGTTGTTTTATCCTATGCTTTATTAAATTGTATTTATGTTGTTTTATCCTATGCTTAATTAAATTGTATTTATGTTGTTTTATCGTATGCTTTATTAAATTTTATTTATGTTGTTTTATCGTATGCTTTATTAAATTGTATTTATGTTGTTTTATCCTATGCTTTATTAAATTGTGTTTATTTTGTTTTATCCTATGCTTTATTAAATTGTATTTATGTTGTTTTAACCCATGTTTTATTAAATTGTATTTATGTTGTTTTATCCTATGCTTTATTAAATTGTATATATGTTGTTTTGTCCTATGCTTTATTAAATTGTATGTATCTTGTTTTCTCCTGTGCTTTATTAAATTGTATTTATGTTGTTTTAACCTATGCTTTATTAAATTGTATTTATGTTGTTTTATCCTATGCTTTATTAAATTGTATTTATGTTGTTTTAACCTATGCTTTATTAAACTGTATTTATGTTGTTGTATCCTATGCTTTATTAAATTGTATTTATGTTCTTTTATCCTATGCTTTATTAAATTGTATTTATGTTGTTTATCCTATGCTTTATTAAATTGTATTTATGTTGTTTTGTCCTATGCTTTATTAAATTGTATTTATGTTGTTTTAACCCATGCTTTATTAAATTGTATTTATGTTGTTTTATCCTATGCTTTATTAAATTGTATTTATGATGTTTTATCCTATGCTTTATTAAATTGTATTTATGTTGTTTTATCCTATGCTTTATTAAATTGTACTTATGTTGTTTTATCCTATGCTTTATTAAATTGTATTTATGTTGCTTTATCCTATGCTTTATTAAACTGCATTTATGTTGTTTTATGCTATGCTTTATTAAATTGTATTCATGTTGTTTTATCCTATGCTTTCTTAAATTGTATTTATGTTGTTTTATCCTATGCTTTATTAAATTGTATTTATGTTGTTTTATCCTAAGCTTTATTAAATTGTATTTATGTTGTTTTATCCTATGCTTTATTAAATTTTATTTATGTTGTTTTATCCTATGCTTTATTAAATTGTGTTTATGTTGTTTTATCCTATGCTTTATTAAATTGTATTTATGTTGTTTTAACCCATGTTTTATTAAATTGTATTTATGTTGTTTTATCCTATGCTTTATTAAATTGTATATATGTTGTTTTATCCTATGCTTTATTAAATTGTATTTATCTTGTTTTGTCCTATGCTTTATTAAATTATATTTATGTTGTTTTAACCTATGCTTTATTAAATTGTATTTATGTTGTTTTATCCTATGCTTTATTAAATTGTATTTATGTTGTTTTATCCTATGCTTTATTAAATTGTATTTATGTTGTTTTATGCTATGCTTTATTAAATTGTATTTATCTTGTTTTAACCTATGCTTTATTAAATTGTATTTATGTTGTTTTAACCTATGCTTTATTAAATTGTATTTATTTTGCTTTAACCTATGCTTTATTATATTGCATTTATGTTGTTTTATCCTATGCTTTATTAAATTGTATTTATGTTGTTTTATCCTATGCTTTATTAAATTGTATTTATATTGTTTTAACTTCTGCTTTATTAAATTGTATTTATGTTGTTTTATCCTATGCTTTATTAAATTGTATTTATGTTGTTTCGTCCTATGCTTTATTAAATTGTATTTATGTCGTTTTAACCCATGCTTTATTAAATTGTATTTATGTTGTTTTATCCTATGCTTTATTAAATTGTATTTATGTAGTTTTAACCCATGCTTTATTAAATTGTATTCATGTGGTTTTATCCTATGCTTTATTAAATTGTATGTATGTTGTTTTATCCTATGCTTTATTAAATTGTATTTATGTTGTTTATCCTATGCTTTATTAAATTGTATTTATGATGTTTTATCCTATGCTTTATTAAATTGTATTTATGTTGTTTTATCCTATGCTTTATTAAATTGTACTTATGTTGTTTTATCCTATGCTTTATTAAATTGTTTTTATGTTGCTTTATCCTATGCTTTATTAAACTGCATTTATGTTGTTTTATGCTGTGCTTTATTAAATTGTATTCATGTTGTTTTATCCTATGCTTTATTAAATTGTATTTATGTTGTTTTATCCTATGCTTTATTAAATTGTATTTATGTTGTTTTATCCTATGCTTTATTAAATTGTATTTATGTTGTTTTATCCTATGCTTTATTAAATTGTGTTTATGTTGTTTTATCCTATGCTTTATTAAATTGTATTTATGTTGTTTTAACCCATGTTTTATTAAATTGTATTTATGTTGTTTTATCCTATGCTTTATTAAATTGTATATATGTTGTTTTATCCTATGCTTTATTAAATTGTGTTTATGTTGTTTTATCCTATGCTTTATTAAATTGTATTTATGTTGTTTTATCCTATGCTTTATTAAATTGTATTTATGTTGTTTTATCCTATGCTTTATTAAATTGTATTTATGTTGTTTTGTCCTATGCTTTATTAAATTGTATTTATGTTTTTTAACCCATGCTTCATTAAATTATATTTATGTTGTTTTATCTTATGCTTTATTAAATTGTATTTATGTTGTTTTTTCCTATGCTTTATTAAATTATATTTATGTTGTTTTAACCTATGCTTTATTAAATTGCATTTATGTTGTTTTATCTTATGCTTTATTAAATTGTATTTATGTTGTTTTATCCTATGCTTTATTAAATTGTATTTATGTTGTTTTGTCCTATGCTTAAATTAAATTTTATTTATGTTGTTTTAACCTATGCTTTATTAAATTGTATTTTTTGTTGTTTTATCCTATGCTTTATTAAATTGTATTTATGTTGTTTTATCCTATGCTTTATTAAATTGTATTTATGTTGTTTTAACCTATGCTTTATTAAACTGTATTTATGTTGTTTTATCCTATGCTTTATTAAATTGTATTTATGTTCTTTTATCCTATGCTTTATTAAATTGTATTTATGTTGTTTATCCTATGCTTTATTAAATTGTATTTATGTTGTTTTGTCCTATGCTTTATTAAATTGTATTTATGTTGTTTTAACCCATGCTTTATTAAATTGTATTTATGTTGTTTTATCCTATGCTTTATTAAATTGTATTTATGATGTTTTATCCTATGCTTTATTAAATTGTATTTATGTTGTTTTATCCTATGCTTTATTAAATTGTATTTATGTTGCTTTATCCTATGCTTTATTAAACTGCATTTATGTTGTTTTATGCTATGCTTTATTAAATTGTATTCATGTTGTTTTATCCTATGCTTTATTAAATTGTATTTATGTTGTTTTATCCTATGCTTTATTAAATTGTATTTATGTTGTTTTATCCTATGCTTTATTAAATTGTATTTATATTGTTTTAACTTCTGCTTTATTAAATTGTATTTATGTTGTTTTATCCTATGCTTTATTAAATTGTATTTATGTTGTTTCGTCCTATGCTTTATTAAATTGTATTTATGTTGTTTTAACCCATGCTTTATTAAATTGTATTTATGTTGTTTTATCCAATGCTTTATTAAATTGTATTTATGTTGTTTTATCCTATGATTTATTAAATTGTGTTTATGTTGTTTTATCCTATGCTTTATTAAATTGTATTTATGTAGTTTTAACCCATGCTTTATTAAATTGTATTCATGTGGTTTTATCCTATGCTTTATTAAATTGTATGTATGTTGTTTTATCCTATGCTTTATTAAATTGTATTTATGTTGTTTATCCTATGCTTTATTAAATTGTATTTATGATGTTTTATCCTATGCTTTATTAAATTGTATTTATGTTGTTTTATCCTATGCTTTATTAAATTGTACTTATGTTGTTTTATCCTATGCTTTATTAAATTGTTTTTATGTTGCTTTATCCTATGCTTTATTAAACTGCATTTATGTTGTTTTATGCTGTGCTTTATTAAATTGTATTCATGTTGTTTTATCCTATGCTTTATTAAATTGTATTTATGTTGTTTTATCCTATGCTTTATTAAATTGTATTTATGTTGTTTTATCCTATGCTTTATTAAATTGTATTTATGTTGTTTTATCCTATGTTTTATTAAATTGTGTTTATGTTGTTTTATCCTATGCTTTATTAAATTGTATTTATGTTGTTTTAACCCATGTTTTATTAAATTGTATTTATGTTGTTTTATCCTATGCTTTATTAAATTGTATATATGTTGTTTTATCCTATGCTTTATTAAATTGTGTTTATGTTGTTTTATCCTATGCTTTATTAAATTGTATTTATGTTGTTTTATCCTATGCTTTATTAAATTGTATTTATGTTGTTTTATCCTATGCTTTATTAAATTGTATTTATGTTGTTTTGTCCTATGCTTTATTAAATTGTATTTATGTTTTTTAACCCATGCTTCATTAAATTATATTTATGTTGTTTTATCTTATGCTTTATTAAATTGTATTTATGTTGTTTTTTCCTATGCTTTATTAAATTATATTTATGTTGTTTTAACCTATGCTTTATTAAATTGCATTTATGTTGTTTTATCTTATGCTTTATTAAATTGTATTTATGTTGTTTTATCCTATGCTTTATTAAATTGTATTTATGTTGTTTTATCCTATGCTTTATTAAATTGTATTTATGTTGTTTTGTCCTATGCTTAAATTAAATTTTATTTATGTTGTTTTAACCTATGCTTTATTAAATTGTATTTTTTGTTGTTTTATCCTATGCTTTATTAAATTGTATTTATGTTGTTTTATCCTATGCTTTATTAAATTGTATTTATGTTGTTTTAACCTATGCTTTATTAAACTGTATTTATGTTGTTTTATCCTATGCTTTATTAAATTGTATTTATGTTCTTTTATCCTATGCTTTATTAAATTGTATTTATGTTGTTTATCCTATGCTTTATTAAATTGTATTTATGTTGTTTTGTCCTATGCTTTATTAAATTGTATTTATGTTGTTTTAACCCATGCTTTATTAAATTGTATTTATGTTGTTTTATCCTATGCTTTATTAAATTGTATTTATGATGTTTTATCCTATGCTTTATTAAATTGTATTTATGTTGTTTTATCCTATGCTTTATTAAATTGTATTTATGTTGCTTTATCCTATGCTTTATTAAACTGCATTTATGTTGTTTTATGCTATGCTTTATTAAATTGTATTCATGTTGTTTTATCCTATGCTTTATTAAATTGTATTTATGTTGTTTTATCCTATGCTTTATTAAATTGTATTTATGTTGTTTTATCCTATGCTTTATTAAATTGTATATATGTTGTTTTATCCTATGCTTTATTAAATTGTATTTATGTTGTTTTGTCCTATGCTTAAATTAAATTTTATTTATGTTGTTTTAACCTATGCTTTATTAAATTGTATTTTTGTTGTTTTATCCTATGCTTTATTAAATTGTATTTATGTTGTTTTATCCTATGCTTTATTAAATTGCATTTATGTTGTTTTATCTTATGCTTTATTAAATTGTATTTATCTTGTTTTATCCTATGCTTTATTAAATTGTATTTATGTTGTTTTATCCTATGCTTTATTAAATTGTATATATGTTGTTTTATCCTATGCTTTATTAAATTGTATTTATGTTGTTTTGTCCTATGCTTAAATTAAATTTTATTTATGTTGTTTTAACCTATGCTTTATTAAATTGTATTTTTGTTGTTTTATCCTATGCTTTATTAAATTGTATTTATGTTGTTTTATCCTATGCTTTATTAAATTGTATTTATGTTATTTTAACCTATGCTTTATTAAACTGTATTTATGTTGTTTTATCCTATGCTTTATTAAATTGTATTTATGTTCTTTTATCCTATGCTTTATTAAATTGTATTTATGTTGTTTTAACCTATGCTTTATTAACCTGTATTTATGTTGTTTTATCCTATGCTTTATTAAAATGTATTTATGTTGTTTTATCCTATGCTTTATTAAATTGTATTTATGTTGTTTTATCCTATGCTTTATTAAATTGTATTTATGTTGTTTAATCATATGCTTTATTAAATTGTATTTATGTTGTTTTATCCTATGCTTTATTAAATTGTGTTTATGTTGTTTTATCCTATGCTTTATTAAATTGTATTTATGTTGTTTTATCCTATGCTTTATTAAATTGTATTTATGTTGTTTTATCCTATGCTTTATGAAATTTTATTTATGTTGTTTTATCCTATGCTTTATTAAATTGTATTTATGTTGTTTTATCCTATGCTTTATTAAATTGTATTTATGTTGTTTTATCCTATGCTTTATTAAATTCTATTTATGTTGTTTTATCGTATGCTTTATTAAAGTGCATTTATGTTGTTTTATCCTATGCTTTATTAAATTGTATTTATGTTGTTTTATCCTATGCTTTATTAAATTGTATTTATGTTGTTTTATCCTATGCTTAATTAAATTGTATTTATATTGTTTTATCCTATGCTTTATTAAATTGTATTTATGTTGTTTTTTCGTATGCTTTATTAAATTGTATTTATGTTGTTTTATCCTATGCTTTATTAAATTGTGTTTATTTTGTTTTATCCTATGCTTTATTAAATTGTATTTATGTTGTTTTAACCCATGTTTTATTAAATTGTATTTATGTTGTTTTATCCTATGCTTTATTAAATTGTATATATGTTGTTTTGTCCTATGCTTTATTAAATTGTATTTATCTTGTTTTGTCCTGTGCTTTATTAAATTGTATTTATGTTGTTTTAACCTATGCTTTATTAAATTGTATTTATGTTGTTTTATCCTATGCTTTATTAAATTGTATTTATGTTGTTTTATCCTATGCTTTATTAAATTGTATTTATGTTGTTTTAACCTATGCTTTATTAAATTGTATTTATGTTGTTTTAACCTATGCTTTATTAAATTGTATTTATGTTGTTTTATCCTATGCTTTATTAAATTGTGTTTATGTTGCTTTAACCTTTGCTTTATTAAATTGTATTTATGTTGTTTTATCCTATGCTTTATTAAATTGTATTTATGTTGTTTTATCCTATGCTTTATTTTATTGTATTATGTTGTTTTATCGTATGCTTTATTAAATTGTATTTATGTCGTTTTAACCCATGCTTTATTAAATTGTATTCATGTGGTTTTATCCTATGCTTTATTAAATTGTATGTATGTTGTTTTATCCTATGCTTTATTAAATTGTATTTATGTTGTTTATCCTATGCTTTATTAAATTGTATTTATGTTGTTTTGTCCTATGCTTTATTAAATTGTATTTATGTTGTTTTAACCCATGCTTTATTAAATTGTATTTATGTTGTTTTATCCTATGCTTTATTAAATTGTATTTATGATGTTTTATCCTATGCTTTATTAAATTGTATTTATGTTGTTTTATCCTATGCTTTATTAAATTGTACTTATGTTGTTTTATCCTATGCTTTATTAAATTGTTTTTATGTTGCTTTATCCTATGCTTTATTAAACTGCATTTATGTTGTTTTATGCTGTGCTTTATTAAATTGTATTCATGTTGTTTTATCCTATGCTTTATTAAATTGTATTTATGTTGTTTTATCCTATACTTTATTAAATTGTATTTATGTTGTTTTATCCTATGCTTTATTAAATTGTATTTATGTTGTTTTATCCTATGCTTTATTAAATTGTATTTATGTTGTTTTATCCTATGCTTTATTAAATTGTATTTATGTTGTTTTATCCTATGCTTTATTAAATTGTGTTTATGTTGTTTTATCCTATGCTTTATTAAATTGTATTTATGTTGTTTTAAACCATGTTTTATTAAATTGTATTTATGTTGTTTTAACCTATGCTTTATTAAATTGCATTTATGTTGTTTTATCTTATGCTTTATTAAATTGTATTTATGTTGTTTTATCCTATGCTTTATTAAATTGTATTTATGTTGTTTTATCCTATGCTTTATTAAATTGTATTTATGTTGTTTTGTCCTATGCTTAAATTAAATTTTATTTATGTTGTTTTAACCTATGCTTTATTAAATTGTATTTTTTGTTGTTTTATCCTATGCTTTATTAAATTGTATTTATGTTGTTTTATCCTATGCTTTATTAAATTGTATTTATGTTGTTTTAACCTATGCTTTATTAAACTGTATTTATGTTGTTTTATCCTATGCTTTATTAAATTGTATTTATGTACTTTTATCCTATGCTTTATTAAATTGTATTTATGTTGTTTATCCTATGCTTTATTAAATTGTATTTATGTTGTTTTGTCCTATGCTTTATTAAATTGTATTTATGTTGTTTTAACCCATGCATTATTAAATTGTATTTATGTTGTTTTATCCTATGCTTTATTAAATTGTATTTATGATGTTTTATCCTATGCTTTATTAAATTGTATTTATGTTGTTTTATCCTATGCTTTATTAAATTGTACTTATGTTGTTTTATCCTATGCTTTATTAAATTGTATTTATGTTGCTTTATCCTATGCTTTATTAAACTGCATTTATGTTGTTTTATGCTATGCTTTATTAAATTGTATTCATGTTGTTTTATCCTATGCTTTATTAAATTGTATTTATGTTGTTTTATCCTATGCTTTATTAAATTGTATTTATGTTGTTTTATCCTATGCTTTATTAAATTGTATTTATGTTGTTTTATCCTCTGCTTTATTAAACTGTATTTATGTTGTTTTATCCTATGCTTTATTAAATTGCATTTATGTTGTTTTATCTTATGCTTTATTAATTTGTATTTATGTTGTTTTATCCTATGCTTTATTAAATTGTATTTATGTTGTTTTATCCTATGCTTTATTAAATTGTATATATGTTGTTTTATCCTATGCTTTATTAAATTGTATTTATGTTGTTTTGTCCTATGCTTTATTAAATTGTATTTATGTTGTTTATCCTATGCTTTATTAAATTGTATTTATGTTGTTTTGTCCTATGCTTTATTAAATTGTATTTATCTTGTTTTAACCCATGCTTTATTAAATTGTATTTATGTTGTTTTATCCTATGCTTTATTAAATTGTATTTATGTTGTTTTGTCCTATGCTTTATTAAATTGTATTTATGTTGTTTTAACCCATGCTTTATTAAATTTTATTTATGTTGTTTTATCCTATGCTTTATTAAATTGTATTTATGATGTTTTATCCTATGCTTTATTAAATTGTATTTATGTTGTTTTATCCTATGCTTTATTAAATTGTACTTATGTTGTTTTATCCTATGCTTTATTAAATTGTTTTTATGTTGCTTTATCCTATGCTTTATTAAACTGCATTTATGTTGTTTTATGCTGTGCTTTATTAAATTGTATTCATGTTGTTTTATCCTATGCTTTATTAAATTGTATTTATGTTGTTTTATCCTATGCTTTATTAAATTGTATTTATGTTGTTTTATCCTATGCTTTATTAAATTGTATTTATGTTGTTTTATCCTATGCTTTATTAAATTGTATTTATGTTGTTTTATCCTATGCTTTATTAAATTGTGTTTATGTTGTTTTATCCTATGCTTTATTAAATTGTATTTATGTTGTTTTAAACCATGTTTTATTAAATTGTATTTATGTTTTTTTATCCTATGCTTTATTAAATTGTATATATGTTGTTTTATCCTATGCTTTATTAAATTGTATTTATCTTGTTTTGTCCTATGCTTTATTAAATTATATTTATTTTGTTTTAACCTATGCTTTATTAAATTGTATTTATGTTGTTTTATCCTATGCTTTATTAAATTGTATTTATGTTGTTTTATCCTATGCTTTATTAAATTGTATTTATGTTGTTTTAACTTATGCTTTATTAAATTGTATTTATGTTGTTTTATCCGATGCTTTATTAAATTGTATTTATGTTGTTTTATCCTATGCTTTATTAAATTGTATTTATGTTGTTTCATCCTATGCTTTATTAAATTTTATTTATGTTGTTTTATCCTATGCTTTATTAAATTGTATTTATGTTTTTTATCCTATGATTTATTAAATTGTGTTTATGTTGTTTTATCCTATGCTTTATTAAATTGTATTTATGTCGTTTTAACCCATGCTTTATTAAATTGTATTCATGTGGTTTTATCCTATGCTTTATTAAATTGTATGTATGTTGTTTTATCCTATGCTTTATTAAATTGTATTTATGTTGTTTATCCTATGCTTTATTAAATTGTATTTATGTTGTTTTGTCCTATGCTTTATTAAATTGTATTTATGTTGTTTTAACCCATGCTTTATTAAATTGTATTTATGTTGTTTTAACCTATGCTTTATTAAATTGTATTTATGATGTTTTATCCTATGCTTTATTAAATTGTATTTATGTTGTTTTATCCTATGCTTTACTAAATTGTATATATGTTGTTTTGTCCTATGCTTTATTAAATTGTATTTATCTTGTTTTGTCCTGTGCTTTATTAAATTGTATTTATGTTGTTTTAACCTATGCTTTATTAAATTGTATTTATGTTGTTTTATCCTATGCTTTATTAAATTGTATTTATGTTGTTTTATCCTATGCTTTATTAAATTGTATTTATGTTGTTTTATCCTATGCTTTATTAAATTGTATTTATGTTGTTTTAACCCATGTTTTATTAAATTGTTTTTATGCTGTTTTATCCTATGCTTTATTAAATTGTATATATGTTGTTTTGTGCTATGCTTTATTAAATTGTATTTATCTTGTTTTGTCCTGTGCTTTATTAAATTGTATTTATGTTGTTTTAACCTATGCTTTATTAAATTGTATTTATGTTGTTTTATCCTATGCTTTATTAAATTGTATTTATGTTGTTTTATCCTATGCTTTATTAAATTGTATTTATGTTGTTTTATCCTATGCTTTATTAAATTGTATTTATGTTGTTTTAACCTATGCTTTATTAAATTGTATTTATGTTGTTTTAACCTATGCTTTATTAAATTGTATTTATGTTGTTTTATCCTATGCTTTATTAAATTGTGTTTATGTTGCTTTAACCTTTGCTTTAATAAATTGTATTTATGTTGTTTTATCCTATGCTTTTTTAAATTGTATTTATGTTGTTTTATCCTATGCTTTATTTTATTGTATTATGTTGTTTTATCGTATGCTTTATTAAATTGTATTTATGTTGTTTTATCCTATGATTTATTTAATTGTGTTTATGTTGTTTTATCCTATGCTTTATTAAATTGTATTTATGTCGTTTTAACCCATGCTTTATTAAATTGTATTCATGTGGTTTTATCCTATGCTTTATTAAATTGTATTTATGTTATTTTATCCTATGCTTTATTAATTTGTATTTATGTTGTTTATCCTATGCTTTATTAAATTGTATTTATGTTGTTTTGTCCTATGCTTTATTAAATTGTATTTATGTTGGTTTAACCCATGCTTTATTAAATTGTATTTATGTTGTTTTATCCTATGCTTTATTAAATTGTATTTATGATGTTTTATCCTATGCTTTATTAAATTGTATTTATTTTGTTTTATCCTATGCTTTATTAAATTGTACTTATGTTGTTTTATCCTATGCTTTATTAAATTGTACTTATGTTGTTTTATCCTATGCTTTATTAAATTGTTTTTATGTTGCTTTATCCTATGCTTTATTAAACTGCATTTATGTTGTTTTATGCTGTGCTTTATTAAATTGTATTCATGTTGTTTTATCCTATGCTTTATTAAATTGTATTTATGTTGTTTTATCCTATACTTTATTAAATTGTATTTATGTTGTTTTATCCTATGCTTTATTAAATTGTATTTATGTTGTTTTATCCTATGCTTTATTAAATTGTATTTATGTTGTTTTATCCTATGCTTTATTAAATTGTATTTATGTTGTTTTATCCTATGCTTTATTAAATTGTGTTTATGTTGTTTTATCCTATGCTTTATTAAATTGTATTTATGTTGTTTTAAACCATGTTTTATTAAATTGTATTTATGTTGTTTTAACCTATGCTTTATTAAATTGCATTTATGTTGTTTTATCTTATGCTTTATTAAATTGTATTTATGTTGTTTTATCCTATGCTTTATTAAATTGTATTTATGTTGTTTTATCCTATGCTTTATTAAATTGTATTTATGTTGTTTTGTCCTATGCTTAAATTAAATTTTATTTATGTTGTTTTAACCTATGCTTTATTAAATTGTATTTTTTGTTGTTTTATCCTATGCTTTATTAAATTGTATTTATGTTGTTTTATCCTATGCTTTATTAAATTGTATTTATGTTGTTTTAACCTATGCTTTATTAAACTGTATTTATGTTGTTTTATCCTATGCTTTATTAAATTGTATTTATGTACTTTTATCCTATGCTTTATTAAATTGTATTTATGTTGTTTATCCTATGCTTTATTAAATTGTATTTATGTTGTTTTGTCCTATGCTTTATTAAATTGTATTTATGTTGTTTTAACCCATGCATTATTAAATTGTATTTATGTTGTTTTATCCTATGCTTTATTAAATTGTATTTATGATGTTTTATCCTATGCTTTATTAAATTGTATTTATGTTGTTTTATCCTATGCTTTATTAAATTGTACTTATGTTGTTTTATCCTATGCTTTATTAAATTGTATTTATGTTGCTTTATCCTATGCTTTATTAAACTGCATTTATGTTGTTTTATGCTATGCTTTATTAAATTGTATTCATGTTGTTTTATCCTATGCTTTATTAAATTGTATTTATGTTGTTTTATCCTATGCTTTATTAAATTGTATTTATGTTGTTTTATCCTATGCTTTATTAAATTATATTTATGTTGTTTTATCCTCTGCTTTATTAAACTGTATTTATGTTGTTTTATCCTATGCTTTATTAAATTGCATTTATGTTGTTTTATCTTATGCTTTATTAAATTGTATTTATGTTGTTTTATCCTATGCTTTATTAAATTGTATTTATGTTGTTTTATCCTATGCTTTATTAAATTGTATATATGTTGTTTTATCCTATGCTTTATTAAATTGTATTTATGTTGTTTTGTCCTATGCTTTATTAAATTGTATTTATGTTGTTTATCCTATGCTTTATTAAATTGTATTTATGTTGTTTTGTCCTATGCTTTATTAAATTGTATTTATCTTGTTTTAACCCATGCTTTATTAAATTGTATTTATGTTGTTTTATCCTATGCTTTATTAAATTGTATTTATGTTGTTTTGTCCTATGCTTTATTAAATTGTATTTATGTTGTTTTAACCCATGCTTTATTAAATTTTATTTATGTTGTTTTATCCTATGCTTTATTAAATTGTATTTATGATGTTTTATCCTATGCTTTATTAAATTGTATTTATGTTGTTTTATCCTATGCTTTATTAAATTGTACTTATGTTGTTTTATCCTATGCTTTATTAAATTGTTTTTATGTTGCTTTATCCTATGCTTTATTAAACTGCATTTATGTTGTTTTATGCTGTGCTTTATTAAATTGTATTCATGTTGTTTTATCCTATGCTTTATTAAATTGTATTTATGTTGTTTTATCCTATGCTTTATTAAATTGTATTTATGTTGTTTTATCCTATGCTTTATTAAATTGTATTTATGTTGTTTTATCCTATGCTTTATTAAATTGTATTTATGTTGTTTTATCCTATGCTTTATTAAATTGTGTTTATGTTGTTTTATCCTATGCTTTATTAAATTGTATTTATGTTGTTTTAAACCATGTTTTATTAAATTGTATTTATGTTGTTTTATCCTATGCTTTATTAAATTGTATATATGTTGTTTTATCCTATGCTTTATTAAATTGTATTTATCTTGTTTTGTCCTATGCTTTATTAAATTATATTTATTTTGTTTTAACCTATGCTTTATTAAATTGTATTTATGTTGTTTTATCCTATGCTTTATTAAATTGTATTTATGTTGTTTTATCCTATGCTTTATTAAATTGTATTTATGTTGTTTTAACTTATGCTTTATTAAATTGTATTTATGTTGTTTTATCCGATGCTTTATTAAATTGTATTTATGTTGTTTTATCCTATGCTTTATTAAATTGTATTTATGTTGTTTCATCCTATGCTTTATTAAATTTTATTTATGTTGTTTTATCCTATGCTTTATTAAATTGTATTTATGTTTTTTATCCTATGATTTATTAAATTGTGTTTATGTTGTTTTATCCTATGCTTTATTAAATTGTATTTATGTCGTTTTAACCCATGCTTTATTAAATTGTATTCATGTGGTTTTATCCTATGCTTTATTAAATTGTATGTATGTTGTTTTATCCTATGCTTTATTAAATTGTATTTATGTTGTTTATCCTATGCTTTATTAAATTGTATTTATGTTGTTTTGTCCTATGCTTTATTAAATTGTATTTATGTTGTTTTAACCCATGCTTTATTAAATTGTATTTATGTTGTTTTAACCTATGCTTTATTAAATTGTATTTATGATGTTTTATCCTATGCTTTATTAAATTGTATTTATGTTGTTTTATCCTATGCTTTACTAAATTGTATATATGTTGTTTTGTCCTATGCTTTATTAAATTGTATTTATCTTGTTTTGTCCTGTGCTTTATTAAATTGTATTTATGTTGTTTTAACCTATGCTTTATTAAATTGTATTTATGTTGTTTTATCCTATGCTTTATTAAATTGTATTTATGTTGTTTTATCCTATGCTTTATTAAATTGTATTTATGTTGTTTTATCCTATGCTTTATTAAATTGTATTTATGTTGTTTTAACCCATGTTTTATTAAATTGTTTTTATGCTGTTTTATCCTATGCTTTATTAAATTGTATATATGTTGTTTTGTGCTATGCTTTATTAAATTGTATTTATCTTGTTTTGTCCTGTGCTTTATTAAATTGTATTTATGTTGTTTTAACCTATGCTTTATTAAATTGTATTTATGTTGTTTTATCCTATGCTTTATTAAATTGTATTTATGTTGTTTTATCCTATGCTTTATTAAATTGTATTTATGTTGTTTTATCCTATGCTTTATTAAATTGTATTTATGTTGTTTTAACCTATGCTTTATTAAATTGTATTTATGTTGTTTTAACCTATGCTTTATTAAATTGTATTTATGTTGTTTTATCCTATGCTTTATTAAATTGTGTTTATGTTGCTTTAACCTTTGCTTTAATAAATTGTATTTATGTTGTTTTATCCTATGCTTTTTTAAATTGTATTTATGTTGTTTTATCCTATGCTTTATTTTATTGTATTATGTTGTTTTATCGTATGCTTTATTAAATTGTATTTATGTTGTTTTATCCTATGATTTATTTAATTGTGTTTATGTTGTTTTATCCTATGCTTTATTAAATTGTATTTATGTCGTTTTAACCCATGCTTTATTAAATTGTATTCATGTGGTTTTATCCTATGCTTTATTAAATTGTATTTATGTTATTTTATCCTATGCTTTATTAATTTGTATTTATGTTGTTTATCCTATGCTTTATTAAATTGTATTTATGTTGTTTTGTCCTATGCTTTATTAAATTGTATTTATGTTGGTTTAACCCATGCTTTATTAAATTGTATTTATGTTGTTTTATCCTATGCTTTATTAAATTGTATTTATGATGTTTTATCCTATGCTTTATTAAATTGTATTTATTTTGTTTTATCCTATGCTTTATTAAATTGTACTTATGTTGTTTTATCCTATGCTTTATTAAATTGTATTTATGTTGCTTTATCCTATGCTTTATTAAACTGCATTTATGTTGTTTTATGCTATGCTTTATTATATTGTATTCATGTTGTTTTATCCTATGCTTTATGAAATTTTATTTATGTTGTTTTATCCTATGCTTTGTTAAATTGTATTTATGTTGTTTTATCCTATGCTTTATTAAATTGTATTTATGTTGTTTTATCGTATGCTTTATTAAAGTGCATTTATGTTGTTTTATCCTATTCTTTATTAAATTGTATTTATGTTGTTTTATCCTATGCTTTATTAAATTGTATTTATGTTGTTTTATCCTATGCTTAATTAAATTGTATTTATGTTGTTTTATCCTATGCTTTATTAAATTGTATTTATGTTGTTTTATCGTATGCTTTATTAAATTGTATTTATGTTGTTTTATCCTATGCTTTATTAAATTGTGTTTATTTTGTTTTATCCTATGCTTTATTAAATTGTATTTATGTTGTTTTAACCCATGTTTTATTAAATTGTATTTATGTTGTTTTATCCTATGCTTTATTAAATTGTATATATGTTGTTTTGTCCTATGCTTTATTAAATTGTATTTATCTTGTTTTGTCCTGTGCTTTATTAAATTGTATTTATGTTGTTTTAACCTATGCTTTATTAAATTGTATTTCTGTTGTTTTATCCTATGCTTTATTAAATTGTATTTATGTTGTTTTATCCTATGCTTTATTAAATTGTATTTATGTTGTTTTATCCTATGTTTTAATAAATTGTATTTATGTTGTTTTAACCTATGCTTTATTAAATTGTATTTATGTTGTTTTAACCTATGCTTTATTAAATTGTATTTATGTTGTTTTATCCTATGCTTTATTAAATTGTGTTTATGTTGCTTTAACCTTTGCTTTATTAAATTGTATTTATGTTGTTTTATCCTATGCTTTATTAAATTGTATTTATGTTGTTTTATCCTATGCTTTATTTTATTGTATTAAGTTGTTTTATCGTATGCTTTATTAAGTTTTATTTATGTTGTTTTATCCTATGATTTATTAAATTGTGTTATGTTGTTTTATCCTATGCTTTATTAAATTGTATTTATGTCATTTTAACCCATGCTTTATTAAATTGTATTCATATGGTTTTATCCTATGCTTTATTAAATTGTATTTATGTTGTTTTATCCTATGCTTTATTAAATTGTACTTATGTTGTTTATCTTATGCTTTATTAAATTGTATTTATGTTGTTTTGTCCTATGCTTTATTAAATTGTATTTATGTTGTTTTAACCCATGCTTTATTAAATTGTATTTATGTTGTTTTATCCTATGCTTTATTAAATTGTATTTATGATGTTTTATCCTATGCTTTATTAAATTGTATTTATGTTCTTTTATCCTATGCTTTATTAAATTGTATTTATGTTGTTTATCCTATGCTTTATTAAATTGTATTTATGTTGTTTTGTCCTATGCTTTATTAAATTGTATTTATGTTGTTTTAACCCATGCATTATTAAATTGTATTTATGTTGTTTTATCCTATGCTTTATTAAATTGTATTTATGATGTTTTATCCTATGCTTTATTAAATTGTATTTATGTTGTTTTATCCTATGCTTTATTAAATTGTACTTATGTTGTTTTATCCTATGCTTTATTAAATTGTATTTATGTTGCTTTAACCTATGCTTTATTAAACTGCATTTATGTTGTTTTATGCTATGCTTTATTAAATTGTATTCATGTTGTTTTATCCTATGCTTTATTAAATTGTATTTATGTTGTTTTATCCTATGCTTTATTAAATTGTATTTATGTTGTTTTATCCTATGCTTTATTAAATTGTATTTATGTTGTTTTATCCTCTGCTTTATTAAACTGTATTTATGTTGTTTTATCCTATGCTTTATTAAATTGCATTTATGTTGTTTTATCTTATGCTTTATTAAATTGTATTTATGTTGTTTTATCCTATGCTTTATTAAATTGTATTTATGTTGTTTTATCCTATGCTTTATTAAATTGTATATATGTTGTTTTATCCTATGCTTTATTAAATTGTATTTATGTTGTTTTGTCCTATGCTTTATTAAATTGTATTTATGTTGTTTATCATATGCTTTATTAAATTGTATTTATGTTGTTTTGTCCTATGCTTTATTAAATTGTATTTATCTTGTTTTAACCCATGCTTTATTAAATTGTATTTATGTTGTTTTATCCTATGCTTTATTAAATTGTATTTATGTTGTTTTGTCCTATGCTTTATTAAATTGTATTTATGTTGTTTTAACCCATGCTTTATTAAATTGTATTTATGTTGTTTTATCCTATGCTTTATTAAATTGTATTTATGATGTTTTATCCTATGCTTTATTAAATTGTATTTATGTTGCTTTATCCTATGCTTTATTAAATTGTACTTATGTTGTTTTATCCTATGCTTTATTAAATTGTTTTTATGTTGCTTTATCCTATGCTTTATTAAACTGCATTTATGTTGTTTTATGCTGTGCTTTATTAAATTGTATTCATGTTGTTTTATCCTATGCTTTATTAAATTGTATTTATGTTGTTTTATCCTATGCTTTATTAAATTGTATTTATGTTGTTTTATCCTATGCTTTATTAAATTGTATTTATGTTGTTTTATCCTATGCTTTATTAAATTGTATTTATGTTGTTTTATCCTATGCTTTATTAAATTGTGTTTATGTTGTTTTATCCTATGCTTTATTAAATTGTATTTATGTTGTTTTAAACCATGTTTTATTAAATTGTATTTATGTTGTTTTATCCTATGCTTTATTAAATTGTATATATGTTGTTTTATCCTATGCTTTATTAAATTGTATTTATCTTGTTTTGTCCTATGCTTTATTAAATTATATTTATTTTGTTTTAACCTATGCTTTATTAAATTGTATTTATGTTGTTTTATCCTATGCTTTATTAAATTGTATTTATGTTGTTTTATCCTATGCTTTATTAAATTGTATTTATGTTGTTTTAACTTATGCTTTATTAAATTGTATTTATGTTGTTTTATCCGATGCTTTATTAAATTGTATTTATGTTGTTTTATCCTATGCTTTATTAAATTGTATTTATGTTGTTTCATCCTATGCTTTATTAAATTTTATTTATGTTGTTTTAACCTATGCTTTATTAAATTGCATTTTTTGTTGTTTTATCCTATGCTTTATTAAATTGTGTTTATGTTGTTTTATCCTATGCTTTATTAAATTGTATTTATGTTGTTTTATCCTATGCTTTATTAAATTGTATTTATGTTGTTTTATCCTATGCTTTATTAAATTGTATTTATGTTGTTTTGTCCTATGCTTTATTAAATTGTATTTATGTTGTTTTAACCCATGCTTCATTAAATTATATTTATGTTGTTTTATCTTATGCTTTATTAAATTGTATTTATGTTGTTTTTTCCTATGCTTTATTAAATTATATTTATGTTGTTTTAACCTATGCTTTATTAAATTGCATTTATGTTGTTTTATCTTATGCTTTATTAAATTGTATTTATGTTGTTTTATCCTATGCTTTATTAAATTGTATTTATGTTGTTTTATCCTATGCTTTATTAAATTGTATATATGTTGTTTTATCCTATGCTTTATTAAATTGTATTTATGTTGTTTTGTCCTATGCTTAAATTAAATTTTATTTATGTTGTTTTAACCTATGCTTTATTAAATTGTATTTTTTGTTGTTTTATCCTATGCTTTATTAAATTGTATTTATGTTGTTTTATCCTATTCTTTATTAAATTGTATTTATGTTGTTTTAACCTATGCTTTATTAAACTGTATTTATGTTGTTTTATCCTATGCTTTATTAAATTGTATTTATGTTCTTTTATCCTATGCTTTATTAAATTGTATTTATGTTGTTTATCCTATGCTTTATTAAATTGTATTTATGTTCTTTTATCCTATGCTTTATTAAATTGTATTTATGTTGTTTTAACCCATGCTTTATTAAATTGTATTTATGTTGTTTTATCCTATGCTTTATTAAATTGTATTTATGATGTTTTATCCTATGCTTTATTAAATTGTATTTATGTTGTTTTATCCTATGCTTTATTAAATTGTACTTATGTTGTTTTATCCTATGCTTTATTAAATTGTATTTATGTTGCTTTATCCTATGCTTTATTAAACTGCATTTATGTTGTTTTATGCTATGCTTTATTAAATTGTATTCATGTTGTTTTATCCTATGCTTTATTAAATTGTATTTATGTTGTTTTAACCCATGCTTTATTAAATTGTATTTATGTTGTTTTATCCTATGCTTTATTAAATTGTATTTATGTTGTTTTATCCTATGATTTATTAAATTGTGTTTATGTTATTTTATCCTATGCTTTATTAAATTGTATTTATGTCGTTTTAACCCATGCTTTATTAAATTGTATTCATGTGGTTTTATCCTATGCTTTATTAAATTGTATGTATGTTGTTTTATCTTATGCTTTATTAAATTGTATTTATGTTGTTTATCCTATGCTTTATTAAATTGTATTTATGTTGTTTTGTCCTATGCTTTATTAAATTGTATTTATGTTGTTTTAACCCATGCTTTATTAAATTGTATTTATGTTGTTTTAACCTATGCTTTATTAAATTGTATTTATGATGTTTTATCCTATGCTTTATTAAATTGTATTCATGTTGTTTTATCCTATGCTTTACTAAATTGTATATATGTTGTTTTGTCCTATGCTTTATTAAATTGTATTTATCTTGTTTTGTCCTGTGCTTTATTAAATTGTATTTATGTTGTTTTAACCCATGCATTATTAAATTGTATTTATGTTGTTTTATCCTATGCTTTATTAAATTGTATTTATGATGTTTTATCCTATGCTTTATTAAATTGTATTTATGTTGTTTTATCCTATGCTTTATTAAATTGTACTTATGTTGTTTTATCCTATGCTTTATTAAATTGTATTTATGTTGCTTTAACCTATGCTTTATTAAACTGCATTTATGTTGTTTTATGCTATGCTTTATTAAATTGTATTCATGTTGTTTTATCCTATGCTTTATTAAATTGTATTTATGTTGTTTTATCCTATGCTTTATTAAATTGTATTTATGTTGTTTTATCCTATGCTTTATTAAATTGTATTTATGTTGTTTTATCCTCTGCTTTATTAAACTGTATTTATGTTGTTTTATCCTATGCTTTATTAAATTGCATTTATGTTGTTTTATCTTATGCTTTATTAAATTGTATTTATGTTGTTTTATCCTATGCTTTATTAAATTGTATTTATGTTGTTTTATCCTATGCTTTATTAAATTGTATATATGTTGTTTTATCCTATGCTTTATTAAATTGTATTTATGTTGTTTTGTCCTATGCTTTATTAAATTGTATTTATGTTGTTTATCATATGCTTTATTAAATTGTATTTATGTTGTTTTGTCCTATGCTTTATT
Organism: Phyllobates terribilis; assembly: GCF_046119375.1. Classification (NCBI taxonomy): domain Eukaryota; kingdom Metazoa; phylum Chordata; class Amphibia; order Anura; family Dendrobatidae; genus Phyllobates; species Phyllobates terribilis. The sequence goes on along the minus strand of NW_027363193.1, from coordinate 1,044,937 downwards.
AAATTGTATTTATCTTGTTTTAACCCATGCTTTATTAAATTGTATTTATGTTGTTTTATCCTATGCTTTATTAAATTGTATTTATGTTGTTTTGTCCTATGCTTTATTAAATTGTATTTATGTTGTTTTAACCCATGCTTTATTAAATTGTATTTATGTTGTTTTATCCTATGCTTTATTAAATTGTATTTATGATGTTTTATCCTATGCTTTATTAAATTGTATTTATGTTGCTTTATCCTATGCTTTATTAAATTGTACTTATGTTGTTTTATCCTATGCTTTATTAAATTGTTTTTATGTTGCTTTATCCTATGCTTTATTAAACTGCATTTATGTTGTTTTATGCTGTGCTTTATTAAATTGTATTCATGTTGTTTTATCCTATGCTTTATTAAATTGTATTTATGTTGTTTTATCCTATGCTTTATTAAATTGTATTTATGTTGTTTTATCCTATGCTTTATTAAATTGTATTTATGTTGTTTTATCCTATGCTTTATTAAATTGTATTTATGTTGTTTTATCCTATGCTTTATTAAATTGTGTTTATGTTGTTTTATCCTATGCTTTATTAAATTGTATTTATGTTGTTTTAAACCATGTTTTATTAAATTGTATTTATGTTGTTTTATCCTATGCTTTATTAAATTGTATATATGTTGTTTTATCCTATGCTTTATTAAATTGTATTTATCTTGTTTTGTCCTATGCTTTATTAAATTATATTTATTTTGTTTTAACCTATGCTTTATTAAATTGTATTTATGTTGTTTTATCCTATGCTTTATTAAATTGTATTTATGTTGTTTTATCCTATGCTTTATTAAATTGTATTTATGTTGTTTTAACTTATGCTTTATTAAATTGTATTTATGTTGTTTTATCCGATGCTTTATTAAATTGTATTTATGTTGTTTTATCCTATGCTTTATTAAATTGTATTTATGTTGTTTCATCCTATGCTTTATTAAATTTTATTTATGTTGTTTTAACCTATGCTTTATTAAATTGCATTTTTTGTTGTTTTATCCTATGCTTTATTAAATTGTGTTTATGTTGTTTTATCCTATGCTTTATTAAATTGTATTTATGTTGTTTTATCCTATGCTTTATTAAATTGTATTTATGTTGTTTTATCCTATGCTTTATTAAATTGTATTTATGTTGTTTTGTCCTATGCTTTATTAAATTGTATTTATGTTGTTTTAACCCATGCTTCATTAAATTATATTTATGTTGTTTTATCTTATGCTTTATTAAATTGTATTTATGTTGTTTTTTCCTATGCTTTATTAAATTATATTTATGTTGTTTTAACCTATGCTTTATTAAATTGCATTTATGTTGTTTTATCTTATGCTTTATTAAATTGTATTTATGTTGTTTTATCCTATGCTTTATTAAATTGTATTTATGTTGTTTTATCCTATGCTTTATTTTATTGTATTATGTTGTTTTATCGTATGCTTTATTAAATTGTATTTATGTCGTTTTAACCCATGCTTTATTAAATTGTATTCATGTGGTTTTATCCTATGCTTTATTAAATTGTATGTATGTTGTTTTATCCTATGCTTTATTAAATTGTATTTATGTTGTTTATCCTATGCTTTATTAAATTGTATTTATGTTGTTTTGTCCTATGCTTTATTAAATTGTATTTATGTTGTTTTAACCCATGCTTTATTAAATTGTATTTATGTTGTTTTATCCTATGCTTTATTAAATTGTATTTATGATGTTTTATCCTATGCTTTATTAAATTGTATTTATGTTGTTTTATCCTATGCTTTATTAAATTGTACTTATGTTGTTTTATCCTATGCTTTATTAAATTGTTTTTATGTTGCTTTATCCTATGCTTTATTAAACTGCATTTATGTTGTTTTATGCTGTGCTTTATTAAATTGTATTCATGTTGTTTTATCCTATGCTTTATTAAATTGTATTTATGTTGTTTTATCCTATACTTTATTAAATTGTATTTATGTTGTTTTATCCTATGCTTTATTAAATTGTATTTATGTTGTTTTATCCTATGCTTTATTAAATTGTATTTATGTTGTTTTATCCTATGCTTTATTAAATTGTATTTATGTTGTTTTATCCTATGCTTTATTAAATTGTGTTTATGTTGTTTTATCCTATGCTTTATTAAATTGTATTTATGTTGTTTTAAACCATGTTTTATTAAATTGTATTTATGTTGTTTTAACCTATGCTTTATTAAATTGCATTTATGTTGTTTTATCTTATGCTTTATTAAATTGTATTTATGTTGTTTTATCCTATGCTTTATTAAATTGTATTTATGTTGTTTTATCCTATGCTTTATTAAATTGTATTTATGTTGTTTTGTCCTATGCTTAAATTAAATTTTATTTATGTTGTTTTAACCTATGCTTTATTAAATTGTATTTTTTGTTGTTTTATCCTATGCTTTATTAAATTGTATTTATGTTGTTTTATCCTATGCTTTATTAAATTGTATTTATGTTGTTTTAACCTATGCTTTATTAAACTGTATTTATGTTGTTTTATCCTATGCTTTATTAAATTGTATTTATGTACTTTTATCCTATGCTTTATTAAATTGTATTTATGTTGTTTATCCTATGCTTTATTAAATTGTATTTATGTTGTTTTGTCCTATGCTTTATTAAATTGTATTTATGTTGTTTTAACCCATGCATTATTAAATTGTATTTATGTTGTTTTATCCTATGCTTTATTAAATTGTATTTATGATGTTTTATCCTATGCTTTATTAAATTGTATTTATGTTGTTTTATCCTATGCTTTATTAAATTGTACTTATGTTGTTTTATCCTATGCTTTATTAAATTGTATTTATGTTGCTTTATCCTATGCTTTATTAAACTGCATTTATGTTGTTTTATGCTATGCTTTATTAAATTGTATTCATGTTGTTTTATCCTATGCTTTATTAAATTGTATTTATGTTGTTTTATCCTATGCTTTATTAAATTGTATTTATGTTGTTTTATCCTATGCTTTATTAAATTGTATTTATGTTGTTTTATCCTCTGCTTTATTAAACTGTATTTATGTTGTTTTATCCTATGCTTTATTAAATTGCATTTATGTTGTTTTATCTTATGCTTTATTAAATTGTATTTATGTTGTTTTATCCTATGCTTTATTAAATTGTATTTATGTTGTTTTATCCTATGCTTTATTAAATTGTATATATGTTGTTTTATCCTATGCTTTATTAAATTGTATTTATGTTGTTTTGTCCTATGCTTTATTAAATTGTATTTATGTTGTTTATCCTATGCTTTATTAAATTGTATTTATGTTGTTTTGTCCTATGCTTTATTAAATTGTATTTATCTTGTTTTAACCCATGCTTTATTAAATTGTATTTATGTTGTTTTATCCTATGCTTTATTAAATTGTATTTATGTTGTTTTGTCCTATGCTTTATTAAATTGTATTTATGTTGTTTTAACCCATGCTTTATTAAATTTTATTTATGTTGTTTTATCCTATGCTTTATTAAATTGTATTTATGATGTTTTATCCTATGCTTTATTAAATTGTATTTATGTTGTTTTATCCTATGCTTTATTAAATTGTACTTATGTTGTTTTATCCTATGCTTTATTAAATTGTTTTTATGTTGCTTTATCCTATGCTTTATTAAACTGCATTTATGTTGTTTTATGCTGTGCTTTATTAAATTGTATTCATGTTGTTTTATCCTATGCTTTATTAAATTGTATTTATGTTGTTTTATCCTATGCTTTATTAAATTGTATTTATGTTGTTTTATCCTATGCTTTATTAAATTGTATTTATGTTGTTTTATCCTATGCTTTATTAAATTGTATTTATGTTGTTTTATCCTATGCTTTATTAAATTGTGTTTATGTTGTTTTATCCTATGCTTTATTAAATTGTATTTATGTTGTTTTAAACCATGTTTTATTAAATTGTATTTATGTTGTTTTATCCTATGCTTTATTAAATTGTATATATGTTGTTTTATCCTATGCTTTATTAAATTGTATTTATCTTGTTTTGTCCTATGCTTTATTAAATTATATTTATTTTGTTTTAACCTATGCTTTATTAAATTGTATTTATGTTGTTTTATCCTATGCTTTATTAAATTGTATTTATGTTGTTTTATCCTATGCTTTATTAAATTGTATTTATGTTGTTTTAACTTATGCTTTATTAAATTGTATTTATGTTGTTTTATCCGATGCTTTATTAAATTGTATTTATGTTGTTTTATCCTATGCTTTATTAAATTGTATTTATGTTGTTTCATCCTATGCTTTATTAAATTTTATTTATGTTGTTTTAACCTATGCTTTATTAAATTGCATTTTTTGTTGTTTTATCCTATGCTTTATTAAATTGTATTTATTTTGTTTTATCCTATGCTTTATTAAATTGTGTTTATGTTGTTTTATCCTATGCTTTATTAAATTGTATTTATGCTGTTTTATCCTATGCTTTATTAAATTGTATTTATGTTGTTTTATCCTATGCTTTATTAAATTGTATTTATGTTGTTTTGTCCTATGCTTTATTAAATTGTATTTATGTTGTTTTAACCCATGCTTCATTAAATTATATTTATGTTGTTTTATCTTATGCTTTATTAAATTGTATTTATGTTGTTTTTTCCTATGCTTTATTAAATTATATTTATGTTGCTTTATCCTATGCTTTATTAAACTGCATTTATGTTGTTTTATGCTATGCTTTATTAAATTGTATTCATGTTGTTTTATCCTATGCTTTATTAAATTGTATTTATGTTGTTTTATCCTATGTTTATTAAATTGTATTTATGTTGTTTTAACCCATGCTTTATTAAATTGTATTTATGTTGTTTTATCCTATGCTTTATTAAATTGTATTTATGTTTTTTTATCCTATGATTTATTAAATTGTGTTTATGTTGTTTTATCCTATGCTTTATTAAATTGTATTTATGTCGTTTTAACCCATGCTTTATTAAATTGTATTCATGTGGTTTTATCCTATGCTTTATTAAATTGTATGTATGTTGTTTTATCCTATGCTTTATTAAATTGTATTTATGTTGTTTATCCTATGCTTTATTAAATTGTATTTATGTTGTTTTGTCCTATGCTTTATTAAATTGTATTTATGTTGTTTTAACCCATGCTTTATTAAATTGTATTTATGTTGTTTTAACCTATGCTTTATTAAATTGTATTTATGATGTTTTATCCTATGCTTTATTAAATTGTATTTATGTTGTTTTATCCTATGCTTTACTAAATTGTATATATGTTGTTTTGTCCTATGCTTTATTAAATTGTATTTATCTTGTTTTGTCCTGTGCTTTATTAAATTGTATTTATGTTGTTTTAACCTATGCTTTATTAAATTGTATTTATGTTGTTTTATCCTATGCTTTATTAAATTGTATTTATGTTGTTTTATCCTATGCTTTATTAAATTGTATTTATGTTGTTTTATCCTATGCTTTATTAAATTGTATTTATGTTGTTTTAACCCATGTTTTATTAAATTGTTTTTATGCTGTTTTATCCTATGCTTTATTAAATTGTATATATGTTGTTTTGTGCTATGCTTTATTAAATTGTATTTATCTTGTTTTGTCCTGTGCTTTATTAAATTGTATTTATGTTGTTTTAACCTATGCTTTATTAAATTGTATTTATGTTGTTTTATCCTATGCTTTATTAAATTGTATTTATGTTGTTTTATCCTATGCTTTATTAAATTGTATTTATGTTGTTTTATCCTATGCTTTATTAAATTGTATTTATGTTGTTTTAACCTATGCTTTATTAAATTGTATTTATGTTGTTTTAACCTATGCTTTATTAAATTGTATTTATGTTGTTTTATCCTATGCTTTATTAAATTGTGTTTATGTTGCTTTAACCTTTGCTTTAATAAATTGTATTTATGTTGTTTTATCCTATGCTTTTTTAAATTGTATTTATGTTGTTTTATCCTATGCTTTATTTTATTGTATTATGTTGTTTTATCGTATGCTTTATTAAATTGTATTTATGTTGTTTTATCCTATGATTTATTTAATTGTGTTTATGTTGTTTTATCCTATGCTTTATTAAATTGTATTTATGTCGTTTTAACCCATGCTTTATTAAATTGTATTCATGTGGTTTTATCCTATGCTTTATTAAATTGTATTTATGTTATTTTATCCTATGCTTTATTAATTTGTATTTATGTTGTTTATCCTATGCTTTATTAAATTGTATTTATGTTGTTTTGTCCTATGCTTTATTAAATTGTATTTATGTTGGTTTAACCCATGCTTTATTAAATTGTATTTATGTTGTTTTATCCTATGCTTTATTAAATTGTATTTATGATGTTTTATCCTATGCTTTATTAAATTGTATTTATTTTGTTTTATCCTATGCTTTATTAAATTGTACTTATGTTGTTTTATCCTATGCTTTATTAAATTGTATTTATGTTGCTTTATCCTATGCTTTATTAAACTGCATTTATGTTGTTTTATGCTATGCTTTATTATATTGTATTCATGTTGTTTTATCCTATGCTTTATGAAATTTTATTTATGTTGTTTTATCCTATGCTTTGTTAAATTGTATTTATGTTGTTTTATCCTATGCTTTATTAAATTGTATTTATGTTGTTTTATCGTATGCTTTATTAAAGTGCATTTATGTTGTTTTATCCTATTCTTTATTAAATTGTATTTATGTTGTTTTATCCTATGCTTTATTAAATTGTATTTATGTTGTTTTATCCTATGCTTAATTAAATTGTATTTATGTTGTTTTATCCTATGCTTTATTAAATTGTATTTATGTTGTTTTATCGTATGCTTTATTAAATTGTATTTATGTTGTTTTATCCTATGCTTTATTAAATTGTGTTTATTTTGTTTTATCCTATGCTTTATTAAATTGTATTTATGTTGTTTTAACCCATGTTTTATTAAATTGTATTTATGTTGTTTTATCCTATGCTTTATTAAATTGTATATATGTTGTTTTGTCCTATGCTTTATTAAATTGTATTTATCTTGTTTTGTCCTGTGCTTTATTAAATTGTATTTATGTTGTTTTAACCTATGCTTTATTAAATTGTATTTCTGTTGTTTTATCCTATGCTTTATTAAATTGTATTTATGTTGTTTTATCCTATGCTTTATTAAATTGTATTTATGTTGTTTTATCCTATGTTTTAATAAATTGTATTTATGTTGTTTTAACCTATGCTTTATTAAATTGTATTTATGTTGTTTTAACCTATGCTTTATTAAATTGTATTCATGTTGTTTTATCCTATGCTTTATTAAATTGTGTTTATGTTGCTTTAACCTTTGCTTTATTAAATTGTATTTATGTTGTTTTATCCTATGCTTTATTAAATTGTATTTATGTTGTTTTATCCTATGCTTTATTTTATTGTATTAAGTTGTTTTATCGTATGCTTTATTAAGTTTTATTTATGTTGTTTTATCCTATGATTTATTAAATTGTGTTATGTTGTTTTATCCTATGCTTTATTAAATTGTATTTATGTCATTTTAACCCATGCTTTATTAAATTGTATTCATATGGTTTTATCCTATGCTTTATTAAATTGTATTTATGTTGTTTTATCCTATGCTTTATTAAATTGTACTTATGTTGTTTATCTTATGCTTTATTAAATTGTATTTATGTTGTTTTGTCCTATGCTTTATTAAATTGTATTTATGTTGTTTTAACCCATGCTTTATTAAATTGTATTTATGTTGTTTTATCCTATGCTTTATTAAATTGTATTTATGATGTTTTATCCTATGCTTTATTAAATTGTATTTATGTTCTTTTATCCTATGCTTTATTAAATTGTATTTATGTTGTTTATCCTATGCTTTATTAAATTGTATTTATGTTGTTTTGTCCTATGCTTTATTAAATTGTATTTATGTTGTTTTAACCCATGCATTATTAAATTGTATTTATGTTGTTTTATCCTATGCTTTATTAAATTGTATTTATGATGTTTTATCCTATGCTTTATTAAATTGTATTTATGTTGTTTTATCCTATGCTTTATTAAATTGTACTTATGTTGTTTTATCCTATGCTTTATTAAATTGTATTTATGTTGCTTTAACCTATGCTTTATTAAACTGCATTTATGTTGTTTTATGCTATGCTTTATTAAATTGTATTCATGTTGTTTTATCCTATGCTTTATTAAATTGTATTTATGTTGTTTTATCCTATGCTTTATTAAATTGTATTTATGTTGTTTTATCCTATGCTTTATTAAATTGTATTTATGTTGTTTTATCCTCTGCTTTATTAAACTGTATTTATGTTGTTTTATCCTATGCTTTATTAAATTGCATTTATGTTGTTTTATCTTATGCTTTATTAAATTGTATTTATGTTGTTTTATCCTATGCTTTATTAAATTGTATTTATGTTGTTTTATCCTATGCTTTATTAAATTGTATATATGTTGTTTTATCCTATGCTTTATTAAATTGTATTTATGTTGTTTTGTCCTATGCTTTATTAAATTGTATTTATGTTGTTTATCATATGCTTTATTAAATTGTATTTATGTTGTTTTGTCCTATGCTTTATTAAATTGTATTTATCTTGTTTTAACCCATGCTTTATTAAATTGTATTTATGTTGTTTTATCCTATGCTTTATTAAATTGTATTTATGTTGTTTTGTCCTATGCTTTATTAAATTGTATTTATGTTGTTTTAACCCATGCTTTATTAAATTGTATTTATGTTGTTTTATCCTATGCTTTATTAAATTGTATTTATGATGTTTTATCCTATGCTTTATTAAATTGTATTTATGTTGCTTTATCCTATGCTTTATTAAATTGTACTTATGTTGTTTTATCCTATGCTTTATTAAATTGTTTTTATGTTGCTTTATCCTATGCTTTATTAAACTGCATTTATGTTGTTTTATGCTGTGCTTTATTAAATTGTATTCATGTTGTTTTATCCTATGCTTTATTAAATTGTATTTATGTTGTTTTATCCTATGCTTTATTAAATTGTATTTATGTTGTTTTATCCTATGCTTTATTAAATTGTATTTATGTTGTTTTATCCTATGCTTTATTAAATTGTATTTATGTTGTTTTATCCTATGCTTTATTAAATTGTGTTTATGTTGTTTTATCCTATGCTTTATTAAATTGTATTTATGTTGTTTTAAACCATGTTTTATTAAATTGTATTTATGTTGTTTTATCCTATGCTTTATTAAATTGTATATATGTTGTTTTATCCTATGCTTTATTAAATTGTATTTATCTTGTTTTGTCCTATGCTTTATTAAATTATATTTATTTTGTTTTAACCTATGCTTTATTAAATTGTATTTATGTTGTTTTATCCTATGCTTTATTAAATTGTATTTATGTTGTTTTATCCTATGCTTTATTAAATTGTATTTATGTTGTTTTAACTTATGCTTTATTAAATTGTATTTATGTTGTTTTATCCGATGCTTTATTAAATTGTATTTATGTTGTTTTATCCTATGCTTTATTAAATTGTATTTATGTTGTTTCATCCTATGCTTTATTAAATTTTATTTATGTTGTTTTAACCTATGCTTTATTAAATTGCATTTTTTGTTGTTTTATCCTATGCTTTATTAAATTGTGTTTATGTTGTTTTATCCTATGCTTTATTAAATTGTATTTATGTTGTTTTATCCTATGCTTTATTAAATTGTATTTATGTTGTTTTATCCTATGCTTTATTAAATTGTATTTATGTTGTTTTGTCCTATGCTTTATTAAATTGTATTTATGTTGTTTTAACCCATGCTTCATTAAATTATATTTATGTTGTTTTATCTTATGCTTTATTAAATTGTATTTATGTTGTTTTTTCCTATGCTTTATTAAATTATATTTATGTTGTTTTAACCTATGCTTTATTAAATTGCATTTATGTTGTTTTATCTTATGCTTTATTAAATTGTATTTATGTTGTTTTATCCTATGCTTTATTAAATTGTATTTATGTTGTTTTATCCTATGCTTTATTAAATTGTATATATGTTGTTTTATCCTATGCTTTATTAAATTGTATTTATGTTGTTTTGTCCTATGCTTAAATTAAATTTTATTTATGTTGTTTTAACCTATGCTTTATTAAATTGTATTTTTTGTTGTTTTATCCTATGCTTTATTAAATTGTATTTATGTTGTTTTATCCTATTCTTTATTAAATTGTATTTATGTTGTTTTAACCTATGCTTTATTAAACTGTATTTATGTTGTTTTATCCTATGCTTTATTAAATTGTATTTATGTTCTTTTATCCTATGCTTTATTAAATTGTATTTATGTTGTTTATCCTATGCTTTATTAAATTGTATTTATGTTCTTTTATCCTATGCTTTATTAAATTGTATTTATGTTGTTTTAACCCATGCTTTATTAAATTGTATTTATGTTGTTTTATCCTATGCTTTATTAAATTGTATTTATGATGTTTTATCCTATGCTTTATTAAATTGTATTTATGTTGTTTTATCCTATGCTTTATTAAATTGTACTTATGTTGTTTTATCCTATGCTTTATTAAATTGTATTTATGTTGCTTTATCCTATGCTTTATTAAACTGCATTTATGTTGTTTTATGCTATGCTTTATTAAATTGTATTCATGTTGTTTTATCCTATGCTTTATTAAATTGTATTTATGTTGTTTTAACCCATGCTTTATTAAATTGTATTTATGTTGTTTTATCCTATGCTTTATTAAATTGTATTTATGTTGTTTTATCCTATGATTTATTAAATTGTGTTTATGTTATTTTATCCTATGCTTTATTAAATTGTATTTATGTCGTTTTAACCCATGCTTTATTAAATTGTATTCATGTGGTTTTATCCTATGCTTTATTAAATTGTATGTATGTTGTTTTATCTTATGCTTTATTAAATTGTATTTATGTTGTTTATCCTATGCTTTATTAAATTGTATTTATGTTGTTTTGTCCTATGCTTTATTAAATTGTATTTATGTTGTTTTAACCCATGCTTTATTAAATTGTATTTATGTTGTTTTAACCTATGCTTTATTAAATTGTATTTATGATGTTTTATCCTATGCTTTATTAAATTGTATTCATGTTGTTTTATCCTATGCTTTACTAAATTGTATATATGTTGTTTTGTCCTATGCTTTATTAAATTGTATTTATCTTGTTTTGTCCTGTGCTTTATTAAATTGTATTTATGTTGTTTTAACCTATGCTTTATTAAATTGTATTTATGTTGTTTTATCCTATGCTTTATTAAATTGTATTTATGTTGTTTTATCCTATGCTTTATTAAATTGTATTTATGTTGTTTTATCCTATGTTTTAATAAATTGTATTTATGTTGTTTTAACCTATGCTTTATTAAATTGTATTTATGTTGTTTTAACCTATGCTTTATTAAATTGTATTTATGTTGTTTTATCCTATGCTTTATTAAATTGTGTTTATGTTGCTTTAACCTTTGCTTTATTAAATTGTATTTATGTTGTTTTATCCTATGCTTTATTAAATTGTATTTATGTTGTTTTATCCTATGCTTTATTTTATTGTATTATGTTGTTTTATCGTATGCTTTATTAAGTTTTATTTATGTTGTTTTATCCTATGATTTATTAAATTGTGTTTATGTTGTTTTATCCTATGCTTTATTAAATTGTATTTATGTCATTTTAACCCATGCTTTATTAAATTGTATTCATATGGTTTTATCCTATGCTTTATTAAATTGTATTTATGTTGTTTTATCCTATGCTTTATTAAATTGTATTTATGTTGTTTATCTTATGCTTTATTAAATTGTATTTATGTTGTTTTGTCCTATGCTTTATTAAATTGTATTTATGTTGTTTTAACCCATGCTTTATTAAATTGTATTTATGTTGTTTTATCCTATGCTTTATTAAATTGTATTTATGATGTTTTATCCTATGCTTTATTAAATTGTATTTATGTTCTTTTATCCTATGCTTTATTAAATTGTATTTATGTTGTTTATCCTATGCTTTATTAAATTGTATTTATGTTGTTTTGTCCTATGCTTTATTAAATTGTATTTATGTTGTTTTAACCCATGCATTATTAAATTGTATTTATGTTGTTTTATCCTATGCTTTATTAAATTGTATTTATGATGTTTTATCCTATGCTTTATTAAATTGTATTTATGTTGTTTTATCCTATGCTTTATTAAATTGTACTTATGTTGTTTTATCCTATGCTTTATTAAATTGTATTTATGTTGCTTTATCCTATGCTTTATTAAACTGCATTTATGTTGTTTTATGCTATGCTTTATTAAATTGTATTCATGTTGTTTTATCCTATGCTTTATTAAATTGTATTTATGTTGTTTTATCCTATGCTTTATTAAATTGTATTTATGTTGTTTTATCCTATGCTTTATTAAATTGTATTTATGTTGTTTTATCCTCTGCTTTATTAAACTGTATTTATGTTGTTTTATCCTATGCTTTATTAAATTGCATTTATGTTGTTTTATCTTATGCTTTATTAAATTGTATTTATGTTGTTTTATCCTATGCTTTATTAAATTGTATTTATGTTGTTTTATCCTATGCTTTATTAAATTGTATATATGTTGTTTTATCCTATGCTTTATTAAATTGTATTTATGTTGTTTTGTCCTATGCTTTATTAAATTGTATTTATGTTGTTTATCCTATGCTTTATTAAATTGTATTTATGTTGTTTTGTCCTATGCTTTATTAAATTGTATTTATGTTGTTTTAACCCATGCTTTATTAAATTGTATTTATGTTGTTTTATCCTATGCTTTATTAAATTGTATTTATGTTGTTTTGTCCTATGCTTTATTAAATTGTATTTATGTTGTTTTAACCCATGCTTTATTAAATTGTATTTATGTTGTTTTATCCTATGCTTTATTAAATTGTATTTATGATGTTTTATCCTATGCTTTATTAAATTGTATTTATGTTGTTTTATCCTATGCTTTATTAAATTGTACTTATGTTGTTTTATCCTATGCTTTATTAAATTGTTTTTATGTTGCTTTATCCTATGCTTTATTAAACTGCATTTATGTTGTTTTATGCTGTGCTTTATTAAATTGTATTCATGTTGTTTTATCCTATGCTTTATTAAATTGTATTTATGTTGTTTTATCCTATGCTTTATTAAATTGTATTTATGTTGTTTTATCCTATGCTTTATTAAATTGTATTTATGTTGTTTTATCCTATGCTTTATTAAATTGTATTTATGTTGTTTTATCCTATGCTTTATTAAATTGCGTTTATGTTGTTTTATCCTATGCTTTATTAAATTGTATTTATGTTGTTTTAAACCATGTTTTATTAAATTGTATTTATGTTGTTTTATCCTATGCTTTATTAAATTGTATATATGTTGTTTTATCCTATGCTTTATTAAATTGTATTTATCTTGTTTTGTCCTATGCTTTATTAAATTATATTTATTTTGTTTTAACCTATGCTTTATTAAATTGTATTTATGTTATTTTATCTTATGCTTTATTAAATTGTATTTATGTTGTTTATCCTATGCTTTATTAAATTGTATTTATGTTGTTTTGTCCTATGCTTTATTAAATTGTATTTATGTTGTTTTAACCCATGCTTTATTAAATTGTATTTATGTTGTTTTAACCTATGCTTTATTAAATTGTATTTATGATGTTTTATCCTATGCTTTATTAAATTGTATTCATGTTGTTTTATCATATGCTTTACTAAATTGTATATATGTTGTTTTGTCCTATGCTTTATTAAATTGTATTTATCTTGTTTTGTCCTGTGCTTTATTAAATTGTATTTATGTTGTTTTAACCTATGCTTTATTAAATTGTATTTATGTTGTTTTATCCTATGCTTTATTAAATTGTATTTATGTTGTTTTATCCTATGCTTTATTAAATTGTATTTATGTTGTTTTATCCTATGTTTTAATAAATTGTATTTATGTTGTTTTAACCTATGCTTTATTAAATTGTATTTATGTTGTTTTAACCTATGCTTTATTAAATTGTATTTATGTTGTTTTATCCTATGCTTTATTAAATTGTGTTTATGTTGCTTTAACCTTTGCTTTATTAAATTGTATTTATGTTGTTTTATCCTATGCTTTATTAAATTGTATTTATGTTGTTTTATCCTATGCTTTATTTTATTGTATTATGTTGTTTTATCGTATGCTTTATTAAGTTTTATTTATGTTGTTTTATCCTATGATTTATTAAATTGTGTTTATGTTGTTTTATCCTATGCTTTATTAAATTGTATTTATGTCATTTTAACCCATGCTTTATTAAATTGTATTCATATGGTTTTATCCTATGCTTTATTAAATTGTATTTATGTTGTTTTATCCTATGCTTTATTAAATTGTATTTATGTTGTTTATCTTATGCTTTATTAAATTGTATTTATGTTGTTTTGTCCTATGCTTTATTAAATTGTATTTATGTTGTTTTAACCCATGCTTTATTAAATTGTATTTATGTTGTTTTATCCTATGCTTTATTAAATTGTATTTATGATGTTTTATCCTATGCTTTATTAAATTGTATTTATGTTCTTTTATCCTATGCTTTATTAAATTGTATTTATGTTGTTTATCCTATGCTTTATTAAATTGTATTTATGTTGTTTTGTCCTATGCTTTATTAAATTGTATTTATGTTGTTTTAACCCATGCATTATTAAATTGTATTTATGTTGTTTTATCCTATGCTTTATTAAATTGTATTTATGATGTTTTATCCTATGCTTTATTAAATTGTATTTATGTTGTTTTATCCTATGCTTTATTAAATTGTACTTATGTTGTTTTATCCTATGCTTTATTAAATTGTATTTATGTTGCTTTATCCTATGCTTTATTAAACTGCATTTATGTTGTTTTATGCTATGCTTTATTAAATTGTATTCATGTTGTTTTATCCTATGCTTTATTAAATTGTATTTATGTTGTTTTATCCTATGCTTTATTAAATTGTATTTATGTTGTTTTATCCTATGCTTTATTAAATTGTATTTATGTTGTTTTATCCTCTGCTTTATTAAACTGTATTTATGTTGTTTTATCCTATGCTTTATTAAATTGCATTTATGTTGTTTTATCTTATGCTTTATTAAATTGTATTTATGTTGTTTTATCCTATGCTTTATTAAATTGTATTTATGTTGTTTTATCCTATGCTTTATTAAATTGTATATATGTTGTTTTATCCTATGCTTTATTAAATTGTATTTATGTTGTTTTGTCCTATGCTTTATTAAATTGTATTTATGTTGTTTATCCTATGCTTTATTAAATTGTATTTATGTTGTTTTGTCCTATGCTTTATTAAATTGTATTTATGTTGTTTTAACCCATGCTTTATTAAATTGTATTTATGTTGTTTTATCCTATGCTTTATTAAATTGTATTTATGTTGTTTTGTCCTATGCTTTATTAAATTGTATTTATGTTGTTTTAACCCATGCTTTATTAAATTGTATTTATGTTGTTTTATCCTATGCTTTATTAAATTGTATTTATGATGTTTTATCCTATGCTTTATTAAATTGTATTTATGTTGTTTTATCCTATGCTTTATTAAATTGTACTTATGTTGTTTTATCCTATGCTTTATTAAATTGTTTTTATGTTGCTTTATCCTATGCTTTATTAAACTGCATTTATGTTGTTTTATGCTGTGCTTTATTAAATTGTATTCATGTTGTTTTATCCTATGCTTTATTAAATTGTATTTATGTTGTTTTAACCTATGCTTTATTAAATTGTATTTATGATGTTTTATCCTATGCTTTATTAAATTGTATTTATGTTGTTTTATCCTATGCTTTACTAAATTGTATATATGTTGTTTTGTCCTATGCTTTATTAAATTGTATTTATCTTGTTTTGTCCTGTGCTTTATTAAATTGTATTTATGTTGTTTTAACCTATGCTTTATTAAATTGTATTTATGTTGTTTTATCCTATGCTTTATTAAATTGTATTTATGTTGTTTTATCCTATGCTTTATTAAATTGTATTTATGTTGTTTTATCCTATGCTTTATTAAATTGTATTTATGTTGTTTTAACCCATGTTTTATTAAATTGTTTTTATGCTGTTTTATCCTATGCTTTATTAAATTGTATATATGTTGTTTTGTGCTATGCTTTATTAAATTGTATTTATCTTGTTTTGTCCTGTGCTTTATTAAATTGTATTTATGTTGTTTTAACCTATGCTTTATTAAATTGTATTTATGTTGTTTTATCCTATGCTTTATTAAATTGTATTTATGTTGTTTTATCCTATGCTTTATTAAATTGTATTTATGTTGTTTTATCCTATGCTTTATTAAATTGTATTTATGTTGTTTTAACCTATGCTTTATTAAATTGTATTTATGTTGTTTTAACCTATGCTTTATTAAATTGTATTTATGTTGTTTTATCCTATGCTTTATTAAATTGTGTTTATGTTGCTTTAACCTTTGCTTTAATAAATTGTATTTATGTTGTTTTATCCTATGCTTTTTTAAATTGTATTTATGTTGTTTTATCCTATGCTTTATTTTATTGTATTATGTTGTTTTATCGTATGCTTTATTAAATTGTATTTATGTTGTTTTATCCTATGATTTATTTAATTGTGTTTATGTTGTTTTATCCTATGCTTTATTAAATTGTATTTATGTCGTTTTAACCCATGCTTTATTAAATTGTATTCATGTGGTTTTATCCTATGCTTTATTAAATTGTATTTATGTTATTTTATCCTATGCTTTATTAATTTGTATTTATGTTGTTTATCCTATGCTTTATTAAATTGTATTTATGTTGTTTTGTCCTATGCTTTATTAAATTGTATTTATGTTGGTTTAACCCATGCTTTATTAAATTGTATTTATGTTGTTTTATCCTATGCTTTATTAAATTGTATTTATGATGTTTTATCCTATGCTTTATTAAATTGTATTTATTTTGTTTTATCCTATGCTTTATTAAATTGTACTTATGTTGTTTTATCCTATGCTTTATTAAATTGTATTTATGTTGCTTTATCCTATGCTTTATTAAACTGCATTTATGTTGTTTTATGCTATGCTTTATTATATTGTATTCATGTTGTTTTATCCTATGCTTTATGAAATTTTATTTATGTTGTTTTATCCTATGCTTTGTTAAATTGTATTTATGTTGTTTTATCCTATGCTTTATTAAATTGTATTTATGTTGTTTTATCGTATGCTTTATTAAAGTGCATTTATGTTGTTTTATCCTATTCTTTATTAAATTGTATTTATGTTGTTTTATCCTATGCTTTATTAAATTGTATTTATGTTGTTTTATCCTATGCTTAATTAAATTGTATTTATGTTGTTTTATCCTATGCTTTATTAAATTGTATTTATGTTGTTTTATCGTATGCTTTATTAAATTGTATTTATGTTGTTTTATCCTATGCTTTATTAAATTGTGTTTATTTTGTTTTATCCTATGCTTTATTAAATTGTATTTATGTTGTTTTAACCCATGTTTTATTAAATTGTATTTATGTTGTTTTATCCTATGCTTTATTAAATTGTATATATGTTGTTTTGTCCTATGCTTTATTAAATTGTATTTATCTTGTTTTGTCCTGTGCTTTATTAAATTGTATTTATGTTGTTTTAACCTATGCTTTATTAAATTGTATTTCTGTTGTTTTATCCTATGCTTTATTAAATTGTATTTATGTTGTTTTATCCTATGCTTTATTAAATTGTATTTATGTTGTTTTATCCTATGTTTTAATAAATTGTATTTATGTTGTTTTAACCTATGCTTTATTAAATTGTATTTATGTTGTTTTAACCTATGCTTTATTAAATTGTATTCATGTTGTTTTATCCTATGCTTTATTAAATTGTGTTTATGTTGCTTTAACCTTTGCTTTATTAAATTGTATTTATGTTGTTTTATCCTATGCTTTATTAAATTGTATTTATGTTGTTTTATCCTATGCTTTATTTTATTGTATTAAGTTGTTTTATCGTATGCTTTATTAAGTTTTATTTATGTTGTTTTATCCTATGATTTATTAAATTGTGTTATGTTGTTTTATCCTATGCTTTATTAAATTGTATTTATGTCATTTTAACCCATGCTTTATTAAATTGTATTCATATGGTTTTATCCTATGCTTTATTAAATTGTATTTATGTTGTTTTATCCTATGCTTTATTAAATTGTACTTATGTTGTTTATCTTATGCTTTATTAAATTGTATTTATGTTGTTTTGTCCTATGCTTTATTAAATTGTATTTATGTTGTTTTAACCCATGCTTTATTAAATTGTATTTATGTTGTTTTATCCTATGCTTTATTAAATTGTATTTATGATGTTTTATCCTATGCTTTATTAAATTGTATTTATGTTCTTTTATCCTATGCTTTATTAAATTGTATTTATGTTGTTTATCCTATGCTTTATTAAATTGTATTTATGTTGTTTTGTCCTATGCTTTATTAAATTGTATTTATGTTGTTTTAACCCATGCATTATTAAATTGTATTTATGTTGTTTTATCCTATGCTTTATTAAATTGTATTTATGATGTTTTATCCTATGCTTTATTAAATTGTATTTATGTTGTTTTATCCTATGCTTTATTAAATTGTACTTATGTTGTTTTATCCTATGCTTTATTAAATTGTATTTATGTTGCTTTAACCTATGCTTTATTAAACTGCATTTATGTTGTTTTATGCTATGCTTTATTAAATTGTATTCATGTTGTTTTATCCTATGCTTTATTAAATTGTATTTATGTTGTTTTATCCTATGCTTTATTAAATTGTATTTATGTTGTTTTATCCTATGCTTTATTAAATTGTATTTATGTTGTTTTATCCTCTGCTTTATTAAACTGTATTTATGTTGTTTTATCCTATGCTTTATTAAATTGCATTTATGTTGTTTTATCTTATGCTTTATTAAATTGTATTTATGTTGTTTTATCCTATGCTTTATTAAATTGTATTTATGTTGTTTTATCCTATGCTTTATTAAATTGTATATATGTTGTTTTATCCTATGCTTTATTAAATTGTATTTATGTTGTTTTGTCCTATGCTTTATTAAATTGTATTTATGTTGTTTATCATATGCTTTATTAAATTGTATTTATGTTGTTTTGTCCTATGCTTTATTAAATTGTATTTATCTTGTTTTAACCCATGCTTTATTAAATTGTATTTATGTTGTTTTATCCTATGCTTTATTAAATTGTATTTATGTTGTTTTGTCCTATGCTTTATTAAATTGTATTTATGTTGTTTTAACCCATGCTTTATTAAATTGTATTTATGTTGTTTTATCCTATGCTTTATTAAATTGTATTTATGATGTTTTATCCTATGCTTTATTAAATTGTATTTATGTTGCTTTATCCTATGCTTTATTAAATTGTACTTATGTTGTTTTATCCTATGCTTTATTAAATTGTTTTTATGTTGCTTTATCCTATGCTTTATTAAACTGCATTTATGTTGTTTTATGCTGTGCTTTATTAAATTGTATTCATGTTGTTTTATCCTATGCTTTATTAAATTGTATTTATGTTGTTTTATCCTATGCTTTATTAAATTGTATTTATGTTGTTTTATCCTATGCTTTATTAAATTGTATTTATGTTGTTTTATCCTATGCTTTATTAAATTGTATTTATGTTGTTTTATCCTATGCTTTATTAAATTGTGTTTATGTTGTTTTATCCTATGCTTTATTAAATTGTATTTATGTTGTTTTAAACCATGTTTTATTAAATTGTATTTATGTTGTTTTATCCTATGCTTTATTAAATTGTATATATGTTGTTTTATCCTATGCTTTATTAAATTGTATTTATCTTGTTTTGTCCTATGCTTTATTAAATTATATTTATTTTGTTTTAACCTATGCTTTATTAAATTGTATTTATGTTGTTTTATCCTATGCTTTATTAAATTGTATTTATGTTGTTTTATCCTATGCTTTATTAAATTGTATTTATGTTGTTTTAACTTATGCTTTATTAAATTGTATTTATGTTGTTTTATCCGATGCTTTATTAAATTGTATTTATGTTGTTTTATCCTATGCTTTATTAAATTGTATTTATGTTGTTTCATCCTATGCTTTATTAAATTTTATTTATGTTGTTTTAACCTATGCTTTATTAAATTGCATTTTTTGTTGTTTTATCCTATGCTTTATTAAATTGTGTTTATGTTGTTTTATCCTATGCTTTATTAAATTGTATTTATGTTGTTTTATCCTATGCTTTATTAAATTGTATTTATGTTGTTTTATCCTATGCTTTATTAAATTGTATTTATGTTGTTTTGTCCTATGCTTTATTAAATTGTATTTATGTTGTTTTAACCCATGCTTCATTAAATTATATTTATGTTGTTTTATCTTATGCTTTATTAAATTGTATTTATGTTGTTTTTTCCTATGCTTTATTAAATTATATTTATGTTGTTTTAACCTATGCTTTATTAAATTGCATTTATGTTGTTTTATCTTATGCTTTATTAAATTGTATTTATGTTGTTTTATCCTATGCTTTATTAAATTGTATTTATGTTGTTTTATCCTATGCTTTATTAAATTGTATATATGTTGTTTTATCCTATGCTTTATTAAATTGTATTTATGTTGTTTTGTCCTATGCTTAAATTAAATTTTATTTATGTTGTTTTAACCTATGCTTTATTAAATTGTATTTTTTGTTGTTTTATCCTATGCTTTATTAAATTGTATTTATGTTGTTTTATCCTATTCTTTATTAAATTGTATTTATGTTGTTTTAACCTATGCTTTATTAAACTGTATTTATGTTGTTTTATCCTATGCTTTATTAAATTGTATTTATGTTCTTTTATCCTATGCTTTATTAAATTGTATTTATGTTGTTTATCCTATGCTTTATTAAATTGTATTTATGTTCTTTTATCCTATGCTTTATTAAATTGTATTTATGTTGTTTTAACCCATGCTTTATTAAATTGTATTTATGTTGTTTTATCCTATGCTTTATTAAATTGTATTTATGATGTTTTATCCTATGCTTTATTAAATTGTATTTATGTTGTTTTATCCTATGCTTTATTAAATTGTACTTATGTTGTTTTATCCTATGCTTTATTAAATTGTATTTATGTTGCTTTATCCTATGCTTTATTAAACTGCATTTATGTTGTTTTATGCTATGCTTTATTAAATTGTATTCATGTTGTTTTATCCTATGCTTTATTAAATTGTATTTATGTTGTTTTAACCCATGCTTTATTAAATTGTATTTATGTTGTTTTATCCTATGCTTTATTAAATTGTATTTATGTTGTTTTATCCTATGATTTATTAAATTGTGTTTATGTTATTTTATCCTATGCTTTATTAAATTGTATTTATGTCGTTTTAACCCATGCTTTATTAAATTGTATTCATGTGGTTTTATCCTATGCTTTATTAAATTGTATGTATGTTGTTTTATCTTATGCTTTATTAAATTGTATTTATGTTGTTTATCCTATGCTTTATTAAATTGTATTTATGTTGTTTTGTCCTATGCTTTATTAAATTGTATTTATGTTGTTTTAACCCATGCTTTATTAAATTGTATTTATGTTGTTTTAACCTATGCTTTATTAAATTGTATTTATGATGTTTTATCCTATGCTTTATTAAATTGTATTCATGTTGTTTTATCCTATGCTTTACTAAATTGTATATATGTTGTTTTGTCCTATGCTTTATTAAATTGTATTTATCTTGTTTTGTCCTGTGCTTTATTAAATTGTATTTATGTTGTTTTAACCTATGCTTTATTAAATTGTATTTATGTTGTTTTATCCTATGCTTTATTAAATTGTATTTATGTTGTTTTATCCTATGCTTTATTAAATTGTATTTATGTTGTTTTATCCTATGTTTTAATAAATTGTATTTATGTTGTTTTAACCTATGCTTTATTAAATTGTATTTATGTTGTTTTAACCTATGCTTTATTAAATTGTATTTATGTTGTTTTATCCTATGCTTTATTAAATTGTGTTTATGTTGCTTTAACCTTTGCTTTATTAAATTGTATTTATGTTGTTTTATCCTATGCTTTATTAAATTGTATTTATGTTGTTTTATCCTATGCTTTATTTTATTGTATTATGTTGTTTTATCGTATGCTTTATTAAGTTTTATTTATGTTGTTTTATCCTATGATTTATTAAATTGTGTTTATGTTGTTTTATCCTATGCTTTATTAAATTGTATTTATGTCATTTTAACCCATGCTTTATTAAATTGTATTCATATGGTTTTATCCTATGCTTTATTAAATTGTATTTATGTTGTTTTATCCTATGCTTTATTAAATTGTATTTATGTTGTTTATCTTATGCTTTATTAAATTGTATTTATGTTGTTTTGTCCTATGCTTTATTAAATTGTATTTATGTTGTTTTAACCCATGCTTTATTAAATTGTATTTATGTTGTTTTATCCTATGCTTTATTAAATTGTATTTATGATGTTTTATCCTATGCTTTATTAAATTGTATTTATGTTCTTTTATCCTATGCTTTATTAAATTGTATTTATGTTGTTTATCCTATGCTTTATTAAATTGTATTTATGTTGTTTTGTCCTATGCTTTATTAAATTGTATTTATGTTGTTTTAACCCATGCATTATTAAATTGTATTTATGTTGTTTTATCCTATGCTTTATTAAATTGTATTTATGATGTTTTATCCTATGCTTTATTAAATTGTATTTATGTTGTTTTATCCTATGCTTTATTAAATTGTACTTATGTTGTTTTATCCTATGCTTTATTAAATTGTATTTATGTTGCTTTATCCTATGCTTTATTAAACTGCATTTATGTTGTTTTATGCTATGCTTTATTAAATTGTATTCATGTTGTTTTATCCTATGCTTTATTAAATTGTATTTATGTTGTTTTATCCTATGCTTTATTAAATTGTATTTATGTTGTTTTATCCTATGCTTTATTAAATTGTATTTATGTTGTTTTATCCTCTGCTTTATTAAACTGTATTTATGTTGTTTTATCCTATGCTTTATTAAATTGCATTTATGTTGTTTTATCTTATGCTTTATTAAATTGTATTTATGTTGTTTTATCCTATGCTTTATTAAATTGTATTTATGTTGTTTTATCCTATGCTTTATTAAATTGTATATATGTTGTTTTATCCTATGCTTTATTAAATTGTATTTATGTTGTTTTGTCCTATGCTTTATTAAATTGTATTTATGTTGTTTATCCTATGCTTTATTAAATTGTATTTATGTTGTTTTGTCCTATGCTTTATTAAATTGTATTTATGTTGTTTTAACCCATGCTTTATTAAATTGTATTTATGTTGTTTTATCCTATGCTTTATTAAATTGTATTTATGTTGTTTTGTCCTATGCTTTATTAAATTGTATTTATGTTGTTTTAACCCATGCTTTATTAAATTGTATTTATGTTGTTTTATCCTATGCTTTATTAAATTGTATTTATGATGTTTTATCCTATGCTTTATTAAATTGTATTTATGTTGTTTTATCCTATGCTTTATTAAATTGTACTTATGTTGTTTTATCCTATGCTTTATTAAATTGTTTTTATGTTGCTTTATCCTATGCTTTATTAAACTGCATTTATGTTGTTTTATGCTGTGCTTTATTAAATTGTATTCATGTTGTTTTATCCTATGCTTTATTAAATTGTATTTATGTTGTTTTATCCTATGCTTTATTAAATTGTATTTATGTTGTTTTATCCTATGCTTTATTAAATTGTATTTATGTTGTTTTATCCTATGCTTTATTAAATTGTATTTATGTTGTTTTATCCTATGCTTTATTAAATTGCGTTTATGTTGTTTTATCCTATGCTTTATTAAATTGTATTTATGTTGTTTTAAACCATGTTTTATTAAATTGTATTTATGTTGTTTTATCCTATGCTTTATTAAATTGTATATATGTTGTTTTATCCTATGCTTTATTAAATTGTATTTATCTTGTTTTGTCCTATGCTTTATTAAATTATATTTATTTTGTTTTAACCTATGCTTTATTAAATTGTATTTATGTTGTTTTATCTTATGCTTTATTAAATTGTATTTATGTTGTTTATCCTATGCTTTATTAAATTGTATTTATGTTGTTTTGTCCTATGCTTTATTAAATTGTATTTATGTTGTTTTAACCCATGCTTTATTAAATTGTATTTATGTTGTTTTAACCTATGCTTTATTAAATTGTATTTATGATGTTTTATCCTATGCTTTATTAAATTGTATTCATGTTGTTTTATCATATGCTTTACTAAATTGTATATATGTTGTTTTGTCCTATGCTTTATTAAATTGTATTTATCTTGTTTTGTCCTGTGCTTTATTAAATTGTATTTATGTTGTTTTAACCTATGCTTTATTAAATTGTATTTATGTTGTTTTATCCTATGCTTTATTAAATTGTATTTATGTTGTTTTATCCTATGCTTTATTAAATTGTATTTATGTTGTTTTATCCTATGTTTTAATAAATTGTATTTATGTTGTTTTAACCTATGCTTTATTAAATTGTATTTATGTTGTTTTAACCTATGCTTTATTAAATTGTATTTATGTTGTTTTATCCTATGCTTTATTAAATTGTGTTTATGTTGCTTTAACCTTTGCTTTATTAAATTGTATTTATGTTGTTTTATCCTATGCTTTATTAAATTGTATTTATGTTGTTTTATCCTATGCTTTATTTTATTGTATTATGTTGTTTTATCGTATGCTTTATTAAGTTTTATTTATGTTGTTTTATCCTATGATTTATTAAATTGTGTTTATGTTGTTTTATCCTATGCTTTATTAAATTGTATTTATGTCATTTTAACCCATGCTTTATTAAATTGTATTCATATGGTTTTATCCTATGCTTTATTAAATTGTATTTATGTTGTTTTATCCTATGCTTTATTAAATTGTATTTATGTTGTTTATCTTATGCTTTATTAAATTGTATTTATGTTGTTTTGTCCTATGCTTTATTAAATTGTATTTATGTTGTTTTAACCCATGCTTTATTAAATTGTATTTATGTTGTTTTATCCTATGCTTTATTAAATTGTATTTATGATGTTTTATCCTATGCTTTATTAAATTGTATTTATGTTCTTTTATCCTATGCTTTATTAAATTGTATTTATGTTGTTTATCCTATGCTTTATTAAATTGTATTTATGTTGTTTTGTCCTATGCTTTATTAAATTGTATTTATGTTGTTTTAACCCATGCATTATTAAATTGTATTTATGTTGTTTTATCCTATGCTTTATTAAATTGTATTTATGATGTTTTATCCTATGCTTTATTAAATTGTATTTATGTTGTTTTATCCTATGCTTTATTAAATTGTACTTATGTTGTTTTATCCTATGCTTTATTAAATTGTATTTATGTTGCTTTATCCTATGCTTTATTAAACTGCATTTATGTTGTTTTATGCTATGCTTTATTAAATTGTATTCATGTTGTTTTATCCTATGCTTTATTAAATTGTATTTATGTTGTTTTATCCTATGCTTTATTAAATTGTATTTATGTTGTTTTATCCTATGCTTTATTAAATTGTATTTATGTTGTTTTATCCTCTGCTTTATTAAACTGTATTTATGTTGTTTTATCCTATGCTTTATTAAATTGCATTTATGTTGTTTTATCTTATGCTTTATTAAATTGTATTTATGTTGTTTTATCCTATGCTTTATTAAATTGTATTTATGTTGTTTTATCCTATGCTTTATTAAATTGTATATATGTTGTTTTATCCTATGCTTTATTAAATTGTATTTATGTTGTTTTGTCCTATGCTTTATTAAATTGTATTTATGTTGTTTATCCTATGCTTTATTAAATTGTATTTATGTTGTTTTGTCCTATGCTTTATTAAATTGTATTTATGTTGTTTTAACCCATGCTTTATTAAATTGTATTTATGTTGTTTTATCCTATGCTTTATTAAATTGTATTTATGTTGTTTTGTCCTATGCTTTATTAAATTGTATTTATGTTGTTTTAACCCATGCTTTATTAAATTGTATTTATGTTGTTTTATCCTATGCTTTATTAAATTGTATTTATGATGTTTTATCCTATGCTTTATTAAATTGTATTTATGTTGTTTTATCCTATGCTTTATTAAATTGTACTTATGTTGTTTTATCCTATGCTTTATTAAATTGTTTTTATGTTGCTTTATCCTATGCTTTATTAAACTGCATTTATGTTGTTTTATGCTGTGCTTTATTAAATTGTATTCATGTTGTTTTATCCTATGCTTTATTAAATTGTATTTATGTTGTTTTATCCTATGCTTTATTAAATTGTATTTATGTTGTTTTATCCTATGCTTTATTAAATTGTATTTATGTTGTTTTATCCTATGCTTTATTAAATTGTATGTATGTTGTTTTATCCTATGCTTTATTAAATTGCGTTTATGTTGTTTTATCCTATGCTTTATTAAATTGTATTTATGTTGTTTTAAACCATGTTTTATTAAATTGTATTTATGTTGTTTTATCCTATGCTTTATTAAATTGTATATATGTTGTTTTATCCTATGCTTTATTAAATTGTATTTATCTTGTTTTGTCCTATGCTTTATTAAATTATATTTATTTTGTTTTAACCTATGCTTTATTAAATTGTATTTATGTTGTTTTATCCTATGCTTTATTAAATTGTATTTATGTTGTTTTATCCTATGCTTTATTAAATTGTATTTATGTTGTTTTAACTTATGCTTTATTAAATTGTATTTATGTTGTTTTATCCGATGCTTTATTAAATTGTATTTATGTTGTTTTATCCTATGCTTTATTAAATTGTATTTATGTTGTTTCATCCTATGCTTTATTAAATTTTATTTATTTTGTTTTAACCTATGCTTTATTAAATTGCATTTTTTGTTGTTTTATCCTATGCTTTATTAAATTGTATTTATGTTGTTTTATCCTATGCTTTATTAAATTGTGTTTATGTTGTTTTATCCTATGCTTTATTAAATTGTATTTATGTTGTTTATCCTATGCTTTATTAAATTGTATTTATGTTGTTTTATCCTATGCTTTATTAAATTGTATTTATGTTGTTTTGTCCTATGCTTTATTAAATTGTATTTATGTTGTTTTAACCCATGCTTCATTAAATTATATTTATGTTGTTTTATCTTATGCTTTATTAAATTGTATTTATGTTGTTTTTTCCTATGCTTTATTAAATTATATTTATGTTGTTTTAACCTATGCTTTATTAAATTGCATTTATGTTGTTTTATCTTATGCTTTATTAAATTGTATTTATGTTGTTTTATCCTATGCTTTATTAAATTGTATTTATGTTGTTTTATCCTATGCTTTATTAAATTGTATATATGTTGTTTTATCCTATGCTTTATTAAATTGTATTTATGTTGTTTTGTCCTATGCTTAAATTAAATTTTATTTATGTTGTTTTAACCTATGCTTTATTAAATTGTATTTTTTGTTGTTTTATCCTATGCTTTATTAAATTGTATTTATGTTGTTTTATCCTATTCTTTATTAAATTGTATTTATGTTGTTTTAACCTATGCTTTATTAAACTGTATTTATGTTGTTTTATCCTATGCTTTATTAAATTGTATTTATGTTCTTTTATCCTATGCTTTATTAAATTGTATTTATGTTGTTTATCCTATGCTTTATTAAATTGTATTTATGTTCTTTTATCCTATGCTTTATTAAATTGTATTTATGTTGTTTTAACCCATGCTTTATTAAATTGTATTTATGTTGTTTTATCCTATGCTTTATTAAATTGTATTTATGATGTTTTATCCTATGCTTTATTAAATTGTATTTATGTTGTTTTATCCTATGCTTTATTAAATTGTACTTATGTTGTTTTATCCTATGCTTTATTAAATTGTATTTATGTTGCTTTATCCTATGCTTTATTAAACTGCATTTATGTTGTTTTATGCTATGCTTTATTAAATTGTATTCATGTTGTTTTATCCTATGCTTTATTAAATTGTATTTATGTTGTTTTATCCTATGCTTTATTAAATTGTCTTTATGTTGTTTTAACCCATGCTTTATTAAATTGTATTTATGTTGTTTTATCCTATGCTTTATTAAATTGTATGTATGTTGTTTTATCCTATGATTTATTAAATTGTGTTTATGTTATTTTATCCTATGCTTTATTAAATTGTATTTATGTCGTTTTAACCCATGCTTTATTAAATTGTATTCATGTGGTTTTATCCTATGCTTTATTAAATTGTATGTATGTTGTTTTATCTTATGCTTTATTAAATTATATTTATGTTGTTTATCCTATGCTTTATTAAATTGCATTTATGTTGTTTTGTCCTATGCTTTATTAAATTGTATTTATGTTGTTTTAACCCATGCTTTATTCAATTGTATTCATGTTGTTTTAACCTATGCTTTATTAAATTGTATTTATGATGTTTTATCCTATGCTTTATTAAATTGTATTCATGTTGTTTTATCCTATGCTTTACTAAATTGTATATATGTTGTTTTGTCCTATGCTTTATTAAATTGTATTTATGTTGTTTTGTCCTATGCTTTATTAAATTGTATTTATGTTGTTTATCCTATGCTTTATTAAATTGTATTTATGTTGTTTTGTCCTATGCTTTATTAAATTGTATTTATGTTGTTTTAACCCATGCTTTATTAAATTGTATTTATGTTGTTTTATCCTATGCTTTATTAAATTGTATTTATGTTGTTTTGTCCTATGCTTTATTAAATTGTATTTATGTTGTTTTAACCCATGCTTTATTAAATTGTATTTATGTTGTTTTATCCTATGCTTTATTAAATTGTATTTATGATGTTTTATCCTATGCTTTATTAAATTGTATTTATGTTGTTTTATCCTATGCTTTATTAAATTGTACTTATGTTGTTTTATCCTATGCTTTATTAAATTGTTTTTATGTTGCTTTATCCTATGCTTTATTGAACTGCATTTATGTTGTTTTATGCTGTGCTTTATTAAATTGTATTCATGTTGTTTTATCCTATGCTTTATTAAATTGTATTTATGTTGTTTTATCCTATGCTTTATTAAATTGTATTTATGTTGTTTTATCCTATGCTTTATTAAATTGTATTTATGTTGTTTTATCCTATGCTTTATTAAATTGTATTTATGTTGTTTTATCCTATGCTTTATTAAATTGTGTTTATGTTGTTTTATCCTATGCTTTATTAAATTGTATTTATGTTGTTTTAAACCATGTTTTATTAAATTGTATTTATGTTGTTTTATCCTATGCTTTATTAAATTGTATATATGTTGTTTTATCCTATGCTTTATTAAATTGTATTTATCTTGTTTTGTCCTATGCTTTATTAAATTATATTTATTTTGTTTTAACCTATGCTTTATTAAATTGTATTTATGTTGTTTTATCCTATGCTTTATTAAATTGTATTTATGTTGTTTTATCCTATGCTTTATTAAATTGTATTTATGTTGTTTTAACTTATGCTTTATTAAATTGTATTTATGTTGTTTTATCCGATGCTTTATTAAATTGTATTTATGTTGTTTTATCCTATGCTTTATTAAATTGTATTTATGTTGTTTCATCCTATGCTTTATTAAATTTTATTTATGTTGTTTGAACCTATGCTTTATTAAATTGCATTTTTTGTTGTTTTATCCTATGCTTTATTAAATTGTATTTATGTTGTTTTATCCTATGCTTTATTAAATTGTGTTTATGTTGTTTTATCCTATGCTTTATTAAATTGTATTTATGTTGTTTTATTCTATGCTTTATTAAATTGTATTTATGTTGTTTTATCCTATGCTTTATTAAATTGTATTTATGTTGTTTTGTCCTATGCTTTATTAAATTGTATTTATGTTGTTTTAACCCATGCTTCATTAAATTATATTTATGTTGTTTTATCTTATGCTTTATTAAATTGTATTTATGTTGTTTTTTCCTATGCTTTATTAAATTATATTTATGTTGTTTTAACCTATGCTTTATTAAATTGCATTTATGTTGTTTTATCTTATGCTTTATTAAATTGTATTTATGTTGTTTTATCCTATGCTTTATTAAATTGTATTTATGTTGTTTTATCCTATGCTTTATTAAATTGTATATATGTTGTTTTATCCTATGCTTTATTAAATTGTATTTATGTTGTTTTGTCCTATGCTTAAATTAAATTTTATTTATGTTGTTTTAACCTATGCTTTATTAAATTGTATTTTTTGTTGTTTTATCCTATGCTTTATTAAATTGTATTTATGTTGTTTTATCCTATTCTTTATTAAATTGTATTTATGTTGTTTTAACCTATGCTTTATTAAACTGTATTTATGTTGTTTTATCCTATGCTTTATTAAATTGTATTTATGTTCTTTTATCCTATGCTTTATTAAATTGTATTTATGTTGTTTATCCTATGCTTTATTAAATTGTATTTATGTTCTTTTATCCTATGCTTTATTAAATTGTATTTATGTTGTTTTAACCCATGCTTTATTAAATTGTATTTATGTTGTTTTATCCTATGCTTTATTAAATTGTATTTATGATGTTTTATCCTATGCTTTATTAAATTGTATTTATGTTGTTTTATCCTATGCTTTATTAAATTGTACTTATGTTGTTTTATCCTATGCTTTATTAAATTGTATTTATGTTGCTTTATCCTATGCTTTATTAAACTGCATTTATGTTGTTTTATGCTATGCTTTATTAAATTGTATTCATGTTGTTTTATCCTATGCTTTATTAAATTGTATTTATGTTGTTTTATCCTATGCTTTATTAAATTGTATTTATGTTGTTTTAACCCATGCTTTATTAAATTGTATTTATGTTGTTTTATCCTATGCTTTATTAAATTGTATTTATGTTGTTTTATCCTATGATTTATTAAATTGTGTTTATGTTATTTTATCCTATGCTTTATTAAATTGTATTTATGTCGTTTTAACCCATGCTTTATTAAATTGTATTCATGTGGTTTTATCCTATGCTTTATTAAATTGTATGTATGTTGTTTTATCTTATGCTTTATTAAATTGTATTTATGTTGTTTATCCTATGCTTTATTAAATTGCATTTATGTTGTTTTGTCCTATGCTTTATTAAATTGTATTTATGTTGTTTTAACCCATGCTTTATTAAATTGTATTCATGTTGTTTTAACCTATGCTTTATTAAATTGTATTTATGATGTTTTATCCTATGCTTTATTAAATTGTATTCATGTTGTTTTATCCTATGCTTTACTAAATTGTATATATGTTGTTTTGTCCTATGCTTTATTAAATTGTATTTATCTTGTTTTGTCCTGTGCTTTATTAAATTGTATTTATGTTGTTTTAACCTATGCTTTATTAAATTGTATTTATGTTGTTTTATCCTATGCTTTATTAAATTGTATTTATGTTGTTTTATCCTATGCTTTATTAAATTGTATTTATGTTGTTTTAACCTATGCTTTATTAAATTGTATTTATGTTGTTTTAACCTATGCTTTATTAAATTGTATTTATGTTGTTTTATCCTATGCTTTATTAAATTGTGTTTATGTTGCTTTAACCTTTGCTTTATTAAATTGTATTTATGTTGTTTTATAATATGCTTTATTAAATTGTATTTATGTTGTTTTATCCTATGCTTTATTTTATTGTATTATCTTGTTTTATCGTATGCTTTATTAAATTGTATTTATGTTGTTTTATCCTATGATTTATTAAATTGTGTTTATGTTGTTTTACCCTATGCTTTATTAAATTGTATTTATGTCATTTTAACCCATGCTTTATTAAATTGTATTCATGTGGTTTTATCCTATGCTTTATTAAAGTGTATTTATGTTGTTTTATCCTATGCTTTATTAAATTGTATTTATGTTGTTTATCCTATGCTTTATTAAATTGTATTTATGTTGTTTTGTCCTATGCTTTATTAAATTGTATTTATGTTGTTTTAACCCATGCTTTATTAAATTGTATTTATGTTGTTTTATCCTATGCTTTATTAAATTGTATTTATGATGTTTTATCCTATGCTTTATTAAATTGTATTTATGTTGTTTTATCCTATGCTTTATTAAATTGTACTTATGTTGTTTTATCCTATGCTTTATTAAATTGTATTTATGTTGCTTTATCCTATGCTTTATTAAACTGCATTTATGTTGTTTTATGCTATGCTTTATTAAATTGTATTCATGTTGTTTTATCCTATGCTTTATGAAATTTTATTTATGTTGTTTTATCCTATGCTTTGTTAAATTGTATTTATGTTGTTTTATCCTATGCTTTATTAAATTGTATTTATGTTGTTTTATCGTATGCTTTATTAAAGTGCATTTATGTTGTTTTATCCTATTCTTTATTAAATTGTATTTATGTTGTTTTATCCTATGCTTTATTAAATTGTATTTATGTTGTTTTATCCTATGCTTAATTAAATTGTATTTATGTTGTTTTATCCTATGCTTTATTAAATTGTATTTATGTTGTTTTATCCTATGCTTTATTAAATTGTATTTATGTTGTTTTATCCTATGCTTTATTAAATTGTGTTTATTTTGTTTTATCCTATGCTTTATTAAATTGTATTTATGTTGTTTTAACCCATGTTTTATTAAATTGTTTTTATGTTGTTTTATCCTATGCTTTATTAAATTGTATATATGTTGTTTTGTGCTATGCTTTATTAAATTGTATTTATCTTGTTTTGTCCTGTGCTTTATTAAATTGTATTTATGTTGTTTTAACCTATGCTTTATTAAATTGTATTTATGTTGTTTTATCCTATGCTTTATTAAATTGTATTTATGTTGTTTTATCCTATGCTTTATTAAATTGTATTTATGTTGTTTTATCCTATGCTTTATTAAATTGTATTTATGTTGTTTTAACCTATGCTTTATTAAATTGTATTTATGTTGTTTTAACCTATGCTTTATTAAATTGTATTTATGTTGTTTTATCCTATGCTTTATTAAATTGTGTTTATGTTGCTTTAACCTTTGCTTTAATAAATTGTATTTATGTTGTTTTATCCTATGCTTTATTAAATTGTATTTATGTTGTTTTATCCTATGCTTTATTTTATTGTATTATGTTGTTTTATCGTATGCTTTATTAAATTGTATTTATGTTGTTTTATCCTATGATTTATTTAATTGTGTTTATGTTGTTTTATCCTATGCTTTATTAAATTGTATTTATGTCGTTTTAACCCATGCTTTATTAAATTGTATTCATGTGGTTTTATCCTATGCTTTATTAAATTGTATTTATGTTATTTTATCCTATGCTTTATTAATTTGTATTTATGTTGTTTATCCTATGCTTTATTAAATTGTATTTATGTTGTTTTGTCCTATGCTTTATTAAATTGTATTTATGTTGGTTTAACCCATGCTTTATTAAATTGTATTTATGTTGTTTTATCCTATGCTTTATTAAATTGTATTTATGATGTTTTATCCTATGCTTTATTAAATTGTATTTATTTTGTTTTATCCTATGCTTTATTAAATTGTACTTATGTTGTTTTATCCTATGCTTTATTAAATTGTATTTATGTTGCTTTATCCTATGCTTTATTAAACTGCATTTATGTTGTTTTATGCTATGCTTTATTAAATTGTATTCATGTTGTTTTATCCTATGCTTTATGAAATTTTATTTATGTTGTTTTATCCTATGCTTTGTTAAATTGTATTTATGTTGTTTTATCCTATGCTTTATTAAATTGTATTTATGTTGTTTTATCGTATGCTTTATTAAAGTGCATTTATGTTGTTTTATCCTATTCTTTATTAAATTGTATTTATGTTGTTTTATCCTATGCTTTATTAAATTGTATTTATGTTGTTTTATCCTATGCTTAATTAAATTGTATTTATGTTGTTTTATCCTATGCTTTATTAAATTGTATTTATGTTGTTTTATCGTATGCTTTATTAAATTGTATTTATGTTGTTTTATCCTATGCTTTATTAAATTGTGTTTATTTTGTTTTATCCTATGCTTTATTAAATTGTATTTATGTTGTTTTAACCCAAGTTTTATTAAATTGTATTTATGTTGTTTTATCCTATGCTTTATTAAATTGTATATATGTTGTTTTGTCCTATGCTTTATTAAATTGTATTTATCTTGTTTTGTCCTGTGCTTTATTAAATTGTATTTATGTTGTTTTAACCTATGCTTTATTAAATTGTATTTATGTTGTTTTATCCTATGCTTTATTAAATTGTATTTATGTTGTTTTATCCTATGCTTTATTAAATTGTATTTATGTTGTTTTATCCTATGTTTTAATAAATTGTATTTATGTTGTTTTAACCTATGCTTTATTAAATTGTATTTATGTTGTTTTAACCTATGCTTTATTAAATTGTATTTATGTTGTTTTATCCTATGCTTTATTAAATTGTGTTTATGTTGCTTTAACCTTTGCTTTATTAAATTGTATTTATGTTGTTTTATCCTATGCTTTATTAAATTGTATTTATGTTGTTTTATCCTATGCTTTATTTTATTGTATTATGTTGTTTTATCGTATGCTTTATTAAGTTGTATTTATGTTGTTTTATCCTATGATTTATTAAATTGTGTTTATGTTGTTTTATCCTATGCTTTATTAAATTGTATTTATGTCATTTTAACCCATGCTTTATTAAATTGTATTCATATGGTTTTATCCTATGCTTTATTAAATTGTATTTATGTTGTTTTATCCTATGCTTTATTAAATTGTATTTATGTTGTTTATCTTATGCTTTATTAAATTGTATTTATGTTGTTTTGTCCTATGCTTTATTAAATTGTATTTATGTTGTTTTAACCCATTCTTTATTAAATTGTATTTATGTTGTTTTATCCTATGCTTTATTAAATTGTATTTATGATGTTTTATCCTATGCTTTATTAAATTGTATTTATGTTGTTTTATCCTATGCTTTATTAAATTGTACTTATGTTGTTTTATCCTATGCTTTATTAAATTGTATTTATGTTGCTTTATCCCATGCTTTATTAAACTGCATTTATGTTGTTTTATGCTATGCTTTATTAAATTGTATTCATGTTGTTTTATCCTATGCTTTATTAAATTGTATTTATGTTGTTTTATCCTATGCTTTATTAAATTGTATTTATGTTGTTTTATCCTATGCTTTATTAAATTGTATTTATGTTGTTTTATCCAATGCTTTATTAAATTGTATTTATGTTGTTTTATCCTATGCTTTATTAAATTGTATTTATGTTGTTTTATCCTATGCTTTATTAAATTGTGTTTATGTTGTTTTATCCTCTGCTTTATTAAATTGTATTTATGTTGTTTTAACCCATGTTTTATTAAATTGTATTTATGTTATTTTATCCTATGCTTTATTAAATTGTATATATGTTGTTTTATCCTATGCTTTATTAAATTGTATTTATCTTGTTTTGTCCTATGCTTTATTAAATTATATTTATGTTGTTTTAACCTATGCTTTATTAAATTGTATTTATGTTGTTTTATCCTATGCTTTATTAAATTGTATTTATGTTGTTTTATCCTATGCTTTATTAAATTGTATTTATGTTGTTTTATCCTATGCTTTATTAAATTGTATTTATGTTGTTTTATCCTATGCTTTATTAAATTGTATTTATGTTGTTTTAACCTATGCTTTATTAAATTGTATTTATGTTGTTTTAACCTATGCTTTATTAAATTGTATTTATGTTGTTTTAACCTATGCTTTATTAAATTGTATTTATGTTGCTTTAGCCTATGCTTTATTATATTGTATTTATGTTGTTTTATCCTATGCTTTATTAAATTGTATTTATGTTGTTTTATCCTATGCTTTATTAAATTGTATTTATATTGTTTTAACTTATGCTTTATTAAATTGTATTTATGTTGTTTTATCCGATGCTTTATTAAATTGTATTTATGTTGTTTTATCCTATGCTTTATTAAATTGTATTTATGTTGTTTCTTCCTATGCTTTATTAAATTGTATTTATGTTGTTTTAACCCATGCTTTATTAAATTGTATTTATGTTGTTTTATCCTATGCTTTATTAAATTGTATTTATGTGGTTTTATCCTATGCTTTATTAAATTGTATTTATGTTGTTTTATCCTATGCTTTATTAAGTTGTATTTATGTTGTTTTATCCTATACTTTATTAAATTGTATTTATGTTGTTTTATCCTATGCTTTATTAAATTGTATTTATGTTGTTTTATCATATGCTTTATTAAATTGTATTTATGTTGTTTTATCCTATGCTTTATTAAATTGTATTTATGTTGTTTTATCATATGCTTTATTAAATTGTATTTATGTTGTTTTATCCTCTGCTTTATTAAATTGTATTTATGTTGTTTTATCGTATGCTTTATTAAACTGTATTTATGTTGTTTTATCCTATGCTTTATTAAATTGTATTTATGTTGTTTTATCCTATGCTTTATTAAATTGTATTTATGTTGTTTTATCCTATGCTTTATTAAATTGTGTTTATGTTGTTTTAACCTATGCTTTATTAAATTGTATTTATGTTGTTTTATCCTATGCTTTATTAAATTGTATTTATGTTGTTTTATCCTATGCTTTATTAAATTGTATTTATGTTGTTTTATCCTATGCTTTATTAAATTGTATTTATGTTGTTTTATCCTATGCTTTATTAAATTGTATTTATGTTGTTTTAACCTATGCTTTATTAAATTGTATTTATGTTGTTTTAACCTATGCTTTATTAAATTGTATTTATGTTGTTTTAACCTATGCTTTATTAAATTGTATTTATGTTGCTTTAACCTATGCTTTATTATATTGTATTTATGTTGTTTTATCCTATGCTTTATTAAATTGTATTTATGCTGTTTTATCCTATGCTTTATTAAATTGTATTTATATTGTTTTAACTTATGCTTTATTAAATTGTATTTATGTTGTTTTATCCGATGCTTTATTAAATTGTATTTATGTTGTTTTATCCTATGCTTTATTAAATTGTATTTATGTTGTTTCTTCCTATGCTTTATTAAATTGTATTTATGTTGTTTTAACCCATGCTTTATTAAATTGTATTTATGTTGTTTTATCCTATGCTTTATTAAATTGTATTTATGTGGTTTTATCCTATGCTTTATTAAATTGTATTTATGTTGTTTTATCCTATGCTTTATTAAGTTGTATTTATGTTGTTTTATCCTATACTTTATTAAATTGTATTTATGTTGTTTTATCCTATGCTTTATTAAATTGTATTTATGTTGTTTTATCATATGCTTTATTAAATTGTATTTATGTTGTTTTATCCTATGCTTTATTAAATTGTATTTATGTTGTTTTATCATATGCTTTATTAAATTGTATTTATGTTGTTTTATCCTCTGCTTTATTAAATTGTATTTATGTTGTTTTATCGTATGCTTTATTAAACTGTATTTATGTTGTTTTATCCTATGCTTTATTAAATTGTATTTATGTTGTTTTGTCCTATGCTTTATTAAATTGTATTTATGTTGTTTTAACCCATGCTTCATTAAATTATATTTATGTTGTTTTATCTTATGCTTTATTAAATTGTATTTATGTTGTTTTTTCCTATGCTTTATTAAATTGTATTTATGTTGTTTTAACCTATGCTTTATTAAATTGCATTTATGTTGTTTTATCTTATGCTTTATTAAATTGTATTTATGTTGTTTTATCCTATGCTTTATTAAATTGTATTTATGTTGTTTTATCCTATGCTTTATTAAATTGTATATATGTTGTTTTATCATATGCTTTATTAAATTGTATTTATGTTGTTTTGTCCTATGCTTAAATTAAATTTTATTTATGTTGTTTTAACCTATGCTTTATTAAATTGTATTTTTGTTGTTTTATCCTATGCATTATTAAATTGTATTTATGTTGTTTTATCCTATGCTTTATTAAATTGTATTTATGTTGTTTTAACCTATGCTTTATTAAACTGTATTTATGTTGTTTTATCCTATGCTTTATTAAATTGTATTTATGTTCTTTTATCCTATGCTTTATTAAATTGTATTTATGTTGTTTTAACCTATGCTTTATTAAATTGTATTTATGTTGTTTTATCCTATGCTTTATTAAATTGTATTTATGTTAATTTAACCTATGCTTTATTAAACTGTATTCATGTTGTTTTATCCTATGCTTTATTAAACTGTATTTATGTTGTTTTGTCCTATGCTTTATTAAATTGTATTTATGTTGTTTTAACCCATGCTTTACAAAATTTATTTATTTTGTTTTATCCTATGCTTTATTAAATTGTATTTATGTTGTTTTGTCCTATGCTTTATTAAATTGTATTTATGTTGTTTTATCCTATGCTTTATTAAATTGTATTCATGTTGTTTTATCCTATGCTTTATTAAATTGTATTCATGTTGTTTTATCCTATGCTTTATTAAATTGTATTTGTGTTGTTTTATCCTATGCTTTATTAAATTGTATTTATGTTGTTTTATCCTATGTTTTATTAAAATGTATTTATGTTGTTTTAACCCATGCTTTATTATATCGTGTTTATGTTGTTTTATCCTATGCTTAATTAAATTGTATTTATGTTGTTTTAACCTATGCTTTATTAAATTGTATTTATGTTGTTTTATCCTATGTTATATTAAATTGTATTTACGTGGTTTCATCCTATGCTTTATTAAATTGTATTTATGTTGTTTTAACCTATGCTTTATTAAATTGTATTTATTTTGTTTTATCCTATGCTTTATTAAATTGTATTTATGTTGTTTTATCCTATGCTTTATTAAATTGTATTTTTGTTGTTTTATTCTTTGCTTTATTAAATTGTATTTATGTTGTTTTATCCTATGCTTTATTAAATTCATCTTTGCTGTTTTATCCTATGCTTTATTAAATTGCATTTATGTTGTTTTATCCTATGCTTTATTAAATTGTATTTATGTGGTTTTATCCTATGCTTTATTAAATTGTATTTATGTTGTTTTATCCTCAGCTTTATTAAATTGTATTTATGTGGTTTTATCCTATGCTTTATTAAATTGTATTTAAGTTGTTTTATCCTATGCTTTATTAAGTTGCATTTATGTTGTTTTATCCTATACTTTATTAAATTGTATTTATGTTGTTTTATCCTATGCTTTATTAAATTGTATTTATGTTGTTTTATCCTATGCTTTATTAAATTGTATTTATGTTGTTTTATCCTATGCTTAATTAAATTGTATTTATGTTGTTTTATCCTATGCTTTATTAAATTGTATTTATGTTGTTTTATCCTATGCTTTATTAAATTGTATTTATGTTGTTGTATCCTATGCTTTATTAAATTGTATTTATGTTGTTTTATCCTATGATTTCTTAAATTGTATTTATGTTGTTGTATCCTATGCTTTATTAAATCGTGTTTATGTTGTTTTATCCCATGCTTTATTAAATTGTATTGATGTTGTTTTATCCTATGCTTTATTAAATTGCATCTATGTTGTTTTATCCTATGCTTTATTAAATTGTATTTATGTTGTTTTATCCTATGCTTTATTAAATTGTATTCATGTGGTTTTATCCTATGCTTTATTAAATTGGATTCATGTTGTTTTATCTTATGCTTTATTAAATTGTATTTATGTTGTTTTATCTTATGCTTTATTAAATTGTATTTATGTTGTTTTGTCCTATGCTTTATTAAATTGTATTTATGTTGTTTTAACCCATGCTTTATTAAATTGTATTTATGTTGTTTTATCCTATGCATTATTAAATTGTATTTATGTTGTTTTGTCCTATGCTTTATTAAATTGTATTTATGTTGTTTTATCCTATGCTTTATTAAATTGTATTTATGTTGTTTTATCCTATGCTTTATTAAATTTTATTTATGTTGTTTTATCCTATGCTTTATTAAATTGTATTTATGTTGTTTTATCCTATGCTTTATTAAATTGTATTTATGTTGTTTTATCCTCTGCTTTATTAAACTGTATTTATGTTGTTTTATCCTATGCTTTATTAAATTGCATTTATGTTGTTTTATCTTATGCTTTATTAAATTGTATTTATGTTGTTTTATCCTATGCTTTATTAAATTGTATTTATGTTGTTTTATCCTATGCTTTATTAAATTGTATATATGTTGTTTTATCCTATGCTTTATTA
The DNA here is from genome assembly GCF_046119375.1 of Phyllobates terribilis. Lineage (NCBI taxonomy): Eukaryota > Metazoa > Chordata > Amphibia > Anura > Dendrobatidae > Phyllobates > Phyllobates terribilis. Next base: position 1,004,547 of record NW_027363193.1, on the reverse strand, counting down.
AATTGTATTTATGTTGTTTTGTCCTATGCTTTATTAAATTGTATTTATGTTGTTTATCCTATGCTTTATTAAATTGTATTTATGTTGTTTTGTCCTATGCTTTATTAAATTGTATTTATGTTGTTTTAACCCATGCTTTATTAAATTGTATTTATGTTGTTTTATCCTATGCTTTATTAAATTGTATTTATGTTGTTTTAACCCATGCTTTATTAAATTGTATTTATGATGTTTTATCCTATGCTTTATTAAATTGTATTTATGTTGTTTTATCCTATGCTTTATTAAATTGTACTTATGTTGTTTTATCCTATGCTTTATTAAATTGTATTTATGTTGTTTTATCCTATGCTTTATTAAATTGTATTTATGTTGTTTTAACTTATGCTTTATTAAATTGTATTTATGTTGTTTTATCCGATGCTTTATTAAATTGTATTTATGTTGTTTTATCCTATGCTTTATTAAATTGTATTTATGTTGTTTCATCCTATGCTTTATTAAATTTTATTTATGTTGTTTTAACCTATGCTTTATTAAATTGCATTTTTTGTTGTTTTATCCTATGCTTTATTAAATTGTATTTATGTTGTTTTATCCTATGCTTTATTAAATTGTGTTTATGTTGTTTTATCCTATGCTTTATTAAATTGTATTTATGTTGTTTTATCCTATGCTTTATTAAATTGTATTTATGTTGTTTTATCCTATGCTTTATTAAATTGTATTTATGTTGTTTTGTCCTATGCTTTATTAAATTGTATTTATGTTGTTTTAACCCATGCTTCATTAAATTATATTTATGTTGTTTTATCTTATGCTTTATTAAATTGTATTTATGTTGTTTTTTCCTATGCTTTATTAAATTATATTTATGTTGTTTTAACCTATGCTTTATTAAATTGCATTTATGTTGTTTTATCTTATGCTTTATTAAATTGTATTTATGTTGTTTTAACCTATGCTTTATTAAATTGTATTTATGTTGTTTTATCCTATGCTTTATTAAAATGTATTTATGTGGTTTCATCCTATGCTTTATTAAATTGTATTTATGTTGTTTTAACCTATGCTTTATTAAATTGTATTTATTTTGTTTTATCCTATGCTTTATTAAATTGTATTTATGTTGTTTTATCCTATGCTTTATTAAATTGTATTTTTGTTGTTTTATTCTTTGCTTTATTAAATTGTATTTATGTTGTTTTATCCTATGCTTTATTAAATTCATCTTTGCTGTTTTATCCTATGCTTTATTAAATTGCATTTATGTTGTTTTATCCTATGCTTTATTAAATTGTATTTATGTGGTTTTATCCTATGCTTTATTAAATTGTATTTATGTTGTTTTATCCTCAGCTTTATTAAATTGTATTTATGTGGTTTTATCCTATGCTTTATTAAATTGTATTTATGTTGTTTTATCCTATGCTTTATTAAGTTGTATTTATGTTGTTTTATCCTATACTTTATTAAATTGTATTTATGTTGTTTTATCCTATGCTTTATTAAATTATATTTATGTTGTTTTATCCTATGCTTTATTAAACTGTATTTATGTTGTTTTATCCTATGCTTAATTAAATTGTATTTATGTTGTTTTATCCTATGCTTTATTAAATTGTATTTATGTTGTTTTATCCTATGCTTTATTAAATTGTATTTATGTTGTTGTATCCTATGCTTTATTAAATTGTATTTATGTTGTTTTATCCTATGATTTCTTAAATTGTATTTATGTTGTTGTATCCTATGCTTTATTAAATCGTGTTTATGTTGTTTTATCCCATGCTTTATTAAATTGTATTGATGTTGTTTTATCCTATGCTTTATTAAATTGCATCTATGTTGTTTTATCCTATGCTTTATTAAATTGTATTTATGTTGTTTTATCCTATGCTTTATTAAATTGTATTCATGTGGTTTTATCCTATGCTTTATTAAATTGGATTCATGTTGTTTTATCTTATGCTTTATTAAATTGTATTTATGTTGTTTTATCTTATGCTTTATTAAATTGTATTTATGTTGTTTTATCCTATGCTTTATTAAATTGTATTTATGTGGTTTTATCCTATGCTTTATTAAATTGTATTTATGTTGTTTTATCCTATGCTTTATTAAATTGTATTTATGTTGTTTTGTCCTATGCTTTATTAAATTGTATTTATGTTGTTTTAACCCATGCTTTATTAAATTGTATTTATGTTGTTTTATCCTATGCATTATTAAATTGTATTTATGTTGTTTTATCCTATGCTTTATTAAATTGCATTTATGTTGTTTTATCTTATGCTTTATTAAATTGTATTTATGTTGTTTTATCCTATGCTTTATTAAATTGTATTTATGTTGTTTTATCCTATGCTTTATTAAATTGTATATATGTTGTTTTATCCTATGCTTTATTAAATTGTATTTATGTTGTTTTGTCCTATGCTTTATTAAATTGTATTTATGTTGTTTATCCTATGCTTTATTAAATTGTATTTATGTTGTTTTGTCCTATGCTTTATTAAATTGTATTTATGTTGTTTTAACCCATGCTTTATTAAATTGTATTTATGTTGTTTTATCCTATGCTTTATTAAATTGTATTTATGTTGTTTTGTCCTATGCTTTATTAAATTGTATTTATGTTGTTTTAACCCATGCTTTATTAAATTGTATTTATGATGTTTTATCCTATGCTTTATTAAATTGTATTTATGTTGTTTTATCCTATGCTTTATTAAATTGTACTTATGTTGTTTTATCCTATGCTTTATTAAATTGTTTTTATGTTGCTTTATCCTATGCTTTATTAAACTGCATTTATGTTGTTTTATGCTGTGCTTTATTAAATTGTATTCATGTTGTTTTATCCTATGCTTTATTAAATTGTATTTATGTTGTTTTATCCTATGCTTTATTAAATTGTATTTATGTTGTTTTATCCTATGCTTTATTAAATTGTATTTATGTTGTTTTATCCTATGCTTTATTAAATTGTATTTATGTTGTTTTATCCTATGCTTTATTAAATTGTGTTTATGTTGTTTTATCCTATGCTTTATTAAATTGTATTTATGTTGTTTTAAACCATGTTTTATTAAATTGTATTTATGTTGTTTTATCCTATGCTTTATTAAATTGTATATATGTTGTTTTATCCTATGCTTTATTAAATTGTATTTATCTTGTTTTGTCCTATGCTTTATTAAATTATATTTATTTTGTTTTAACCTATGCTTTATTAAATTGTATTTATGTTGTTTTATCCTATGCTTTATTAAATTGTATTTATGTTGTTTTATCCTATGCTTTATTAAATTGTATTTATGTTGTTTTAACTTATGCTTTATTAAATTGTATTTATGTTGTTTTATCCGATGCTTTATTAAATTGTATTTATGTTGTTTTATCCTATGCTTTATTAAATTGTATTTATGTTGTTTCATCCTTTGCTTTATTAAATTTTATTTATGTTGTTTTAACCTATGCTTTATTAAATTGCATTTTTTGTTGTTTTATCCTATGCTTTATTAAATTGTATTTATGTTATTTTATCCTATGCTTTATTAAATTGTGTTTATGTTGTTTTATCCTATGCTTTATTAAATTGTATTTATGTTGTTTTATCCTATGCTTTATTAAATTGTATTTATGTTGTTTTATCCTATGCTTTATTAAATTGTATTTATGTTGTTTTGTCCTATGCTTTATTAAATTGTATTTATGTTGTTTTAACCCATGCTTCATTAAATTATATTTATGTTGTTTTATCTTATGCTTTATTAAATTGTATTTATGTTGTTTTTTCCTATGCTTTATTAAATTATATTTATGTTGTTTTAACCTATGCTTTATTAAATTGCATTTATGTTGTTTTATCTTATGCTTTATTAAATTGTATGTATGTTGTTTTAACCTATGCTTTATTAAATTGTATTTATGTTGTTTTATCCTATGTTATATTAAATTGTATTTACGTGGTTTCATCCTATGCTTTATTAAATTGTATTTATTTTGTTTTAACCTATGCTTTATTAAATTGTATTTATGTTGTTTTATCCTATGCTTTATTAAATTGTATTTATGTTGTTTTAACCTATGCTTTATTAAATTGTATTTATGTTGTTTTATCCTATGCTTTATTAAAATGTATTCATGTGGTTTCATCCTATGCTTTATTAAATTGTATTTATGTTGTTTTAACCTATGCTTTATTAAATTGTATTTATTTTGTTTTATCCTATGCTTTATTAAATTGTATTTATGTTGTTTTATCCTATGCTTTATTAAATTGTATTTTTGTTGTTTTATTCTTTGCTTTATTAAATTGTATTTATGTTGTTTTATCCTATGCTTTATTAAATTCATCTTTGCTGTTTTATCCTATGCTTTATTAAATTGCATTTATGTTGTTTTATCCTATGCTTTATTAAATTGTATTTATGTGGTTTTATCCTATGCTTTATTAAATTGTATTTATGTTGTTTTATCCTCAGCTTTATTAAATTGTATTTATGTGGTTTTATCCTATGCTTTATTAAATTGTATTTATGTTGTTTTATCCTATGCTTTATTAAGTTGTATTTATGTTGTTTTATCCTATACTTTATTAAATTGTATTTATGTTGTTTTATCCTATGCTTTATTAAATTGTATTTATGTTGTTTTATCCTATGCTTTATTAAACTGTATTTATGTTGTTTTATCCTATGTTTAATTAAATTGTATTTATGTTGTTTTATCCTATGCTTTATTAAATTGTATTTATGTTGTTTTATCCTATGCTTTATTAAATTGTATTTATGTTGTTGTATCCTATGCTTTATTAAATTGTATTTATGTTGTTTTATCCTATGATTTCTTAAATTGTATTTATGTTGTTGTATCCTATGCTTTATTAAATCGTGTTTATGTTGTTTTATCCCATGCTTTATTAAATTGTATTGATGTTGTTTTATCCTATGCTTTATTAAATTGCATCTATGTTGTTTTATCCTATGCTTTATTAAATTGTATTTATGTTGTTTTATCCTATGCTTTATTAAATTGTATTCATGTGGTTTTATCCTATGCTTGATTAAATTGGATTCATGTTGTTTTATCTTATGCTTTATTAAATTGTATTTATGTTGTTTTATCTTATGCTTTATTAAATTGTATTTATGTTGTTTTATCCTATGCTTTATTAAATTGTATTTATGTGGTTTTATCCTATGCTTTATTAAATTGTATTTATGTTGTTTTATCCTATGCTTTATTAAATTGTATTTATGTTGTTTTATCCTAAGCTTTATTAAATTGTATTTATGTTGTTTTGTCCTATGCTTTATTAAATTGTATTTATGTTGTTTTAACCCATGCTTTATTAAATTGTATTTATGTTTTTTTATCCTATGCTTTATTAAATTTTATTTATGTTGTTTTATCCTATGCTTTATTAAATTGTATTTATGTTGTTTTATCCTATGCTTTATTAAATTGTATTTATGTTGTTTTATCCTCTGCTTTATTAAACTGTATTTATGTTGTTTTATCCTATGCTTTATTAAATTGCATTTATGTTGTTTTATCTTATGCTTTATTAAATTGTATTTATGTTGTTTTATCCTATGCTTTATTAAATTGTATTTATGTTGTTTTATCCTATGCTTTATTAAATTGTATATATGTTGTTTTATCCTATGCTTTATTAAATTGTATTTATGTTGTTTTGTCCTATGCTTTATTAAATTGTATTTATGTTGTTTATCCTATGCTTTATTAAATTGTATTTATGTTGTTTTGTCCTATGCTTTATTAAATTGTATTTATGTTGTTTTAACCCATGCTTTATTAAATTGTATTTATGTTGTTTTATCCTATGCTTTATTAAATTGTATTTATGTTGTTTTGTCCTATGCTTTATTAAATTGTATTTATGTTGTTTTAACCCATGCTTTATTAAATTGTATTTATGTTGTTTTATCCTATGCTTTATTAAATTGTATTTATGATGTTTTATCCTATGCTTTATTAAATTGTATTTATGTTGTTTTATCCTATGCTTTATTAAATTGTACTTATGTTGTTTTATCCTATGCTTTATTAAATTGTTTTTATGTTGCTTTATCCTATGCTTTATTAAACTGCATTTATGTTGTTTTATGCTGTGCTTTATTAAATTGTATTCATGTTGTTTTATCCTATGCTTTATTAAATTGTATTTATGTTGTTTTATCCTATGCTTTATTAAATTGTATTTATGTTGTTTTATCCTATGCTTTATTAAATTGTATTTATGTTGTTTTATCCTATGCTTTATTAAATTGTATTTATGTTGTTTTATCCTATGCTTTATTAAATTGTGTTTATGTTGTTTTATCCTATGCTTTATTAAATTGTATTTATGTTGTTTTAAACCATGTTTTATTAAATTGTATTTATGTTGTTTTATCCTATGCTTTATTAAATTGTATATATGTTGTTTTATCCTATGCTTTATTAAATTGTATTTATCTTGTTTTGTCCTATGCTTTATTAAATTATATTTATTTTGTTTTAACCTATGCTTTATTAAATTGTATTTATGTTGTTTTATCCTATGCTTTATTAAATTGTATTTATGTTGTTTTATCCTATGCTTTATTAAATTGTATTTATGTTGTTTTAACTTATGCTTTATTAAATTGTATTTATGTTGTTTTATCCGATGCTTTATTAAATTGTATTTATGTTGTTTTATCCTATGCTTTATTAAATTGTATTTATGTTGTTTCATCCTATGCTTTATTAAATTTTATTTATGTTGTTTTAACCTATGCTTTATTAAATTGCATTTTTTGTTGTTTTATCCTATGCTTTATTAAATTGTATTTATGTTGTTTTATCCTATGCTTTATTAAATTGTGTTTATGTTGTTTTATCCTATGCTTTATTAAATTGTATTTATGTTGTTTTATCCTATGCTTTATTAAATTGTATTTATGTTGTTTTATCCTATGCTTTATTAAATTGTATTTATGTTGTTTTGTCCTATGCTTTATTAAATTGTATTTATGTTGTTTTAACACATGCTTCATTAAATTATATTTATGTTGTTTTATCTTATGCTTTATTAAATTGTATTTATGTTGTTTTTTCCTATGCTTTATTAAATTATATTTATGTTGTTTTAACCTATGCTTTATTAAATTGCATTTATGTTGTTTTATCTTATGCTTTATTAAATTGTATTTATGTTGTTTTATCCTATGCTTTATTAAATTGTATTTATGTTGTTTTATCCTATGCTTTATTAAATTGTATATATGTTGTTTTATCCTATGCTTTATTAAATTGTATTTATGTTGTTTTGTCCTATGCTTAAATTAAATTTTATTTATGTTGTTTTAACCTATGCTTTATTAAATTGTATTTTTTGTTGTTTTATCCTATGCTTTATTAAATTGTATTTATGTTGTTTTATCCTAATCTTTATTAAATTGTATTTATGTTGTTTTAACCTATGCTTTATTAAACTGTATTTATGTTGTTTTATCCTATGCTTTATTAAATTGTATTTATGTTCTTTTATCCTATGCTTTATTAAATTGTATTTATGTTGTTTATCCTATGCTTTATTAAATTGTATTTATGTTCTTTTATCCTATGCTTTATTAAATTGTATTTATGTTGTTTTAACCCATGCTTTATTAAATTGTATTTATGTTGTTTTATCCTATGCTTTATTAAATTGTATTTATGATGTTTTATCCTATGCTTTATTAAATTGTATTTATGTTGTTTTATCCTATGCTTTATTAAATTGTACTTATGTTGTTTTATCCTATGCTTTATTAAATTGTATTTATGTTGCTTTATCCTATGCTTTATTAAACTGCATTTATGTTGTTTTATGCTATGCTTTATTAAATTGTATTCATGTTGTTTTATCCTATGCTTTATTAAATTGTATTTATGTTGTTTTATCCTATGCTTTATTAAATTGTATTTATGTTGTTTTAACCCATGCTTTATTAAATTGTATTTATGTTGTATTATCCTATGCTTTATTAAATTGTATTTATGTTGTTTTATCCTATGATTTATTAAATTGTGTTTATGTTGTTTTATCCTATGCTTTATTAAATTGTATTTATGTCGTTTTAACCCATGCTTTATTAAATTGTATTCATGTGGTTTTATCCTATGCTTTATTAAATTGTATTTATGTTGTTTTATCCTATGCTTTATTAAATTGTATTTATGTTGTTTATCCTATGCTTTATTAAATTGTATTTATGTTGTTTTGTCCTATGCTTTATTAAATTGTATTTATGTTGTTTTAACCCATGCTTTATTAAATTGTATTTATGTTGTTTTAACCTATGCTTTATTAAATTGTATTTATGATGTTTTATCCTATGCTTTATTAAATTGTATTTATGTTGTTTTATCCTATGCTTTACTAAATTGTATATATGTTGTTTTGTCCTATGCTTTATTAAATTGTATTTATCTTGTTTTGTCCTGTGCTTTATTAAATTGTATTTATGTTGTTTTAACCTATGCTTTATTAAATTGTATTTATGTTGTTTTATCCTATGCTTTATTAAATTGTATTTATGTTGTTTTATCCTATGCTTTATTAAATTGTATTTATGTTGTTTTAACCTATGTTTTATTAAATTGTATTTATGTTGTTTTAACCTATGCTTTATTAAATTGTATTTATGTTGTTTTATCCTATGCTTTATTAAATTGTGTTTATGTTGTTTTAACCTTTGCTTTATTAAATTGTATTTATGTTGTTTTATCCTATGCTTTATTAAATTGTATTTATGTTGTTTTATCCTATGCTTTATTTTATTGTATTATCTTGTTTTATCGTATGCTTTATTAAATTGTATTTATGTTGTTTTATCCTATGATTTATTAAATTGTGTTTATGTTGTTTTACCCTATGCTTTATTAAATTGTATTTATGTCATTTTAACCCATGCTTTATTAAATTGTATTCATGTGGTTTTATCCTATGCTTTATTAAATTGTATTTATGTTGTTTTATCCTATGCTTTATTAAATTGTATTTATGTTGTTTTGTCCTATGCTTTATTAAATTGTATTTATGTTGTTTTAACCCATGCTTTATTAAATTGTATTTATGTTGTTTTATCCTATGCTTTATTAAATTGTATTTATGATGTTTTATCCTATGCTTTATTAAATTGTATTTATGTTGTTTTATCCTATGCTTTATTAAATTGTACTTATGTTGTTTTATCCTATGCTTTATTAAATTGTATTTATGTTGCTTTATCCTATGCTTTATTAAACTGCATTTATGTTGTTTTATGCTATGCTTTATTAAATTGTATTCATGTTGTTTTATCCTATGCTTTATGAAATTTTATTTATGTTGTTTTATCCTATGCTTTGTTAAATTGTATTTATGTTGTTTTATCCTATGCTTTATTAAATTGTATTTATGTTGTTTTATCGTATGCTTTATTAAAGTGCATTTATGTTGTTTTATCCTATTCTTTATTAAATTGTATTTATGTTGTTTTATCCTATGCTTTATTAAATTGTATTTATGTTGTTTTATCCTATGCTTAATTAAATTGTATTTATGTTGTTTTATCCTATGCTTTATTAAATTGTATTTATGTTGTTTTATCCTATGCTTTATTAAATTGTATTTATGTTGTTTTATCCTATGATTTATTAAATTGTGTTTATTTTGTTTTATCCTATGCTTTATTAAATTGTATTTATGTTGTTTTAACCCATGTTTTATTAAATTGTTTTTATGTTGTTTTATCCTATGCTTTATTAAATTGTATATATGTTGTTTTGTGCTATGCTTTATTAAATTGTATTTATCTTGTTTTGTCCTGTGCTTTATTAAATTGTATTTATGTTGTTTTAACCTATGCTTTATTAAATTGTATTTATGTTGTTTTATCCTATGCTTTATTAAATTGTATTTATGTTGTTTTATCCTATGCTTTATTAAATTGTATTTATGTTGTTTTATCCTATGCTTTATTAAATTGTATTTATGTTATTTTAACCTATGCTTTATTAAATTGTATTTATGTTGTTTTAACCTATGCTTTATTAAATTGTATTTATGTTGTTTTATCCTATGCTTTATTAAATTGTGTTTATGTTGCTTTAACCTTTGCTTTAATAAATTGTATTTATGTTGTTTTATCCTATGCTTTATTAAATTGTATTTATGTTGTTTTATCCTATGCTTTATTTTATTGTATTATGTTGTTTTATCGTATGCTTTATTAAATTGTATTTATGTTGTTTTATCCTATGATTTATTTAATTGTGTTTATGTTGTTTTATCCTATGCTTTATTAAATTGTATTTATGTCGTTTTAACTCATGCTTTATTAAATTGTATTCATGTGGTTTTATCCTATGCTTTATTAAATTGTATTTATGTTATTTTATCCTATGCTTTATTAATTTGTATTTATGTTGTTTATCCTATGCTTTATTAAATTGTATTTATGTTGTTTTGTCCTATGCTTTATTAAATTGTATTTATGTTGGTTTAACCCATGCTTTATTAAATTGTATTTATGTTGTTTTATCCTATGCTTAATTAAATTGTATTTATGTTGTTTTATCCTATGCTTTATTAAATTGTATTTATGTTGTTTTATCATATGCTTTATTAAATTGTATTTATGTTGTTTTATCCTATGCTTTATTAAATTGTGTTTATTTTGTTTTATCCTATGCTTTATTAAATTGTATTTATGTTGTTTTAACCCATGTTTTATTAAATTGTATTTATGTTGTTTTATCCTATGCTTTATTAAATTGTATATATGTTGTTTTGTCCTATGCTTTATTAAATTGTATTTATCTTGTTTTGTCCTGTGCTTTATTAAATTGTATTTATGTTGTTTTAACCTATGCTTTATTAAATTGTATTTATGTTGTTTTATCCTATGCTTTATTAAATTGTATTTATGTTGTTTTATCCTATGCTTTATTAAATTGTATTTATGTTGTTTATCTTATGCTTTATTAAATTGTATTTATGTTGTTTTGTCCTATGCTTTATTAAATTGTATTTATGTTGTTTTAACCTATGCTTTATTAAATTGTGTTTATGTTGTTTTATCCTATGCTTTATTAAATTGTATTTATGTTGTTTTAACCCATGTTTTATTAAATTGTATTTATGTTATTTTATCCTATGCTTTATTAAATTGTATATATGTTGTTTTATCCTATGCTTTATTAAATTGTATTTATCTTGTTTTGTCCTATGCTTTATTAAATTATATTTATGTTGTTTTAACCTATGCTTTATTAAATTGTATTTATGTTGTTTTATCCTATGCTTTATTAAATTGTATTTATGTTGTTTTATCCTATGCTTTATTAAATTGTATTTATGTTGTTTTATCCTATGCTTTATTAAATTGTATTTATGTTGTTTTATCCTATGCTTTATTAAATTGTATTTATGTTGTTTTAACCTATGCTTTATTAAATTGTATTTATGTTGTTTTAACCTATGCTTTATTAAATTGTATTTATGTTGTTTTAACCTATGCTTTATTAAATTGTATTTATGTTGCTTTAACCTATGCTTTATTATATTGTATTTATGTTGTTTTATCCTATGCTTTATTAAATTGTATTTATGTTGTTTTATCCTATGCTTTATTAAATTGTATTTATATTGTTTTAACTTATGCTTTATTAAATTGTATTTATGTTGTTTTATCCGATGCTTTATTAAATTGTATTTATGTTGTTTTATCCTATGCTTTATTAAATTGTATTTATGTTGTTTCTTCCTATGCTTTATTAAATTGTATTTATGTTGTTTTAACCCATGCTTTATTAAATTGTATTTATGTTGTTTTATCGTATGCTTTATTAAACTGTATTTATGTTGTTTTATCGTATGCTTTATTAAATTGTATTTATGTTGTTTTATCCTATGCTTTATTAAATTGTGTTTATGTTGTTTTATCCTATGCTTTTTTTAAATAGTATTTATGTTGTTTTATCCTATGCTTTATTAAATTGTATTTATGTTGTTTTATCCTATGCTTTATTAAATTGTATTTATGTTGTTTTGTCCTATGCTTTATTAAATTGTATTTATGTTGTTTTAACCCATGCTTCATTAAATTATATTTATGTTGTTTTATCTTATGCTTTATTAAATTGTATTTATGTTGTTTTTTCCTATGCTTTATTAAATTGTATTTATGTTGTTTTAACCTATGCTTTATTAAGTTGCATTTATGTTGTTTTATCTTATGCTTTATTAAATTGTATTTATGTTGTTTTATCCTATGCTTTATTAAATTGTATTTATGTTGTTTTATCCTATGCTTTATTAAATTGTATATATGTTGTTTTATCCTATGCTTTATTAAATTGTATTTATGTTGTTTTGTCCTATGCTTAAATTAAATTTTATTTATGTTGTTTTAACCTATGCTTTATTAAATTGTATTTTTGTTGTTTTATCCTATGCATTATTAAATTGTATTTATGTTGTTTTATCCTATGCTTTATTAAATTGTATTTATGTTGTTTTAACCTATGCTTTATTAAACTGTATTTATGTTGTTTTATCCTATGCTTTATTAAATTGTATTTATGTTCTTTTATCCTATGCTTTATTAAATTGTATTTATGTTGTTTTAACCTATGCTTTATTAAATTGTATTTATGTTGTTTTATCCTATGCTTTATTAAATTGTATTTATGTTAATTTAACCTATGCTTTATTAAACTGTATTCATGTTGTTTTATCCTATGCTTTATTAAACTGTATTTATGTTGTTTTGTCCTATGCTTTATTAAATTGTATTTATGTTGTTTTAACCCATGCTTTACTAAATTGTATTTATGTTGTTTTATCCTATGCTTTATTAAATTGTATTTATGTTGTTTTGTCCTATGCTTTATTAAATTGTATTTATGTTGTTTTATCCTATGCTTTATTAAATTGTATTCATGTTGTTTTATCCTATGCTTTATTAAATTGTATTCATGTTGTTTTATCCTATGCTTTATTAAATTGTATTTGTGTTGTTTTATCCTATGCTTTATTAAATTGTATTTATGTTGTTTTATCCTATGCTTTATTAAAATGTATTTATGTTGTTTTAACCCATGCTTTATTATATCGTGTTTATGTTGTTTTATCCTATGCTTAATTAAATTGTATTTATGTTGTTTTAACCTATGCTTTATTAAATTGTATTTATGTTGTTTTATCCTATGTTATATTAAATTGCATTTACGTGGTTTCATCCTATGCTTTATTAAATTGTATTTATTTTGTTTTAACCTATGCTTTATTAAATTGTATTTATGTTGTTTTATCCTATGCTTTATTAAATTGTATTTATGTTGTTTTATCCTATGCTTTATTAAATTGTATTTATGTTGTTTTATCCTATGCTTTATTAAAATGTATTTATGTGGTTTCATCCTATGCTTTATTAAATTGTATTTATGTTATTTTAACCTATGCTTTATTAAATTGTATTTATTTTGTTTTATCCTATGCTTTATTAAATTGTATTTATGTTGTTTTATCCTATGCTTTATTAAATTGTATTTTTGTTGTTTTATTCTTTGCTTTATTAAATTGTATTTATGTTGTTTTATCCTATGCTTTATTAAATTCATCTTTGCTGTTTTATCCTATGCTTTATTAAATTGCATTTATGTTGTTTTATCCTATGCTTTATTAAATTGTATTTATGTGGTTTTATCCTATGCTTTATTAAATTGTATTTATGTTGTTTTATCCTCAGCTTTATTAAATTGTATTTATGTGGTTTTATCCTATGCTTTATTAAATTGTATTTATGTTGTTTTATCCTATGCTTTATTAAGTTGTATTTATGTTGTTTTATCCTATACTTTATTAAATTGTATTTATGTTGTTTTATCCTATGCTTTATTAAATTGTATTTATGTTGTTTTATCCTATGCTTTATTAAATTGTATTTATGTTGTTTTATCCTATGCTTTATTAAATTGTATTTATGTTGTTTTATCCTATGCTTTATTAAATTGTATTTATGTTGTTGTATCCTATGCTTTATTAAATTGTATTTATGTTGTTTTATCCTATGATTTCTTAAATTGTATTTATGTTGTTGTATCCTATGCTTTATTAAATCGTGTTTATGTTGTTTTATCCCATGCTTTATTAAATTGTATTGATGTTGTTTTATCCTATGCTTTATTAAATTGCATCTATGTTGTTTTATCCTATGCTTTATTAAATTGTATTTATGTTGTTTTATCCTATGCTTTATTAAATTGTATTCATGTGGTTTTATCCTATGCTTTATTAAATTGTATTCATGTTGTTTTATCTTATGCTTTATTAAATTGTATTTATGTTGTTTTATCTTATGCTTTATTAAATTGTATTTATGTTGTTTTATCCTATGCTTTATTAAATTGTATTTATGTGGTTTTATCCTATGCTTTATTAAATTGTATTTATGTTGTTTTATCCTATGCTTTATTAAATTGTATTTATGTTGTTTTATCCTAAGCTTTATTAAATTGTATTTATGTTGTTTTGTCCTATGCTTTATTAAATTGTATTTATGTTGTTTTAACCCATGCTTTATTAAATTGTATTTATGTTGTTTTATCCTATGCATTATTAAATTGTATTTATGTTGTTTTGTCCTATGCTTTATTAAATTGTATTTATGTTGTTTTATCCTATGCTTTATTAAATTGTATTTATGTTGTTTTATCCTATGCTTTATTAAATTTTATTTATGTTGTTTTATCCTATGCTTTATTAAATTGCATTTATGTTGTTTTAACCTATGCTTTATTAAATTGCATTTATGTTGTTTTATCCTATGCTTTATTAAATTGTATTCATGTTGTTTTATCCTATGCTTTATTAAATTGTATTCATGTTGTTTTATCCTATGCTTTATTAAATTGTATTTGTGTTGTTTTATCCTATGCTTTATTAAATTGTATTTATGTTGTTTTAACCCATGCTTTATTATATCGTGTTTATGTTGTTTTATCCTATGCTTTAATAAATTGTATTTATGTTGTTTTAACCTATGCTTTATTAAATTGTATTTATGTTGTTTTATCCTATGTTATATTAAATTGTATTTACGTGGTTTCATCCTATGCTTTATTAAATTGTATTTATTTTGTTTTAACCTATGCTTTATTACATTGTATTTATGTTGTTTTATCCTATGCTTTATTAAATTGTATTTATGTTGTTTTATCCTATGCTTTATTAAATTTTATTTATGTTGTTTTATCCTATGCTTTATTAAATTGCATTTATGTTGTTTTAACCTATGCTTTATTAAATTGCATTTATGTTGTTTTATCCTATGCTTTATTAAATTGTATTCATGTTGTTTTATCCTATGCTTTATTAAATTGTATTCATGTTGTTTTATCCTATGCTTTATTAAATTGTATTTGTGTTGTTTTATCCTATGCTTTATTAAATTGTATTTATGTTGTTTTAACCCATGCTTTATTATATCGTGTTTATGTTGTTTTATCCTATGCTTTAATAAATTGTATTTATGTTTTTTTAACCTATGCTTTATTAAATTGTATTTATGTTGTTTTATCCTATGTTATATTAAATTGTATTTACGTGGTTTCATCCTATGCTTTATTAAATTGTATTTATTTTGTTTTAGCCTATGCTTTATTACATTGTATTTATGTTGTTTTATCCTATGCTTTATTAAATTGTATTTATGTTGTTTTAACCTATGCTCTATTAAATTGTATTTATGTTGTGTTATCCTATGCTTTATTAAATTGTATTTATGTGGTTTCATCCTATGCTTTATTAAATTGTATTTATGTTGTTTTAACCTATGCTTTATTAAATTGTATTTATTTTGTTTTATCCTATGCTTTATTAAATTGTATTTATGTTGTTTTATCCTACGCTTTATTAAATTGTATTTATGTTGTTTTATTCTTTACTTTATTAAATTGTATTTATGTTGTTTTATCCTATGCTTTTTTAAATTCGTCTTTGTTGTTTTATCCTATGCTTTATTAAATTGAATTTATGTGGTTTTATCCTATGCTTTATTAAATTGTATTTATGTTGTTTTATCCTCAGCTTTATTAAATTGTATTTATGTGGTTTTATCCTATGCTTTATTAAATTGTATTTATGTTGTTTTATCCTATGCTTTATTAAATTGTATTTATGTTGTTTTATCCTACGCTTTATTAAATTGTATTTATGTTGTTTTATTCTTTGCTTTATTAAATTGTATTTATGTTGTTTTATCCTATGCTTTTTTAAATTTGTCTTTGTTGTTTTATCCTATGCTTTATTAAATTGTATTTATGTTGTTTTATCCTATGCTTTATTAAATTGTATTTATGTTGTTTTATCATATGCTTTATTAAATTGTATTTATGTTGCTTTATCCTATGCTTTATTAAATTGTATTTATGTTGTTTTATCGTATGCTTTATTAAACTGTATTTATGTTGTTTTATCCTATGCTTTATTAAATTGTATTTATGTTGTTTTATTCTTTGCTTTATTAAATTGTATTTATGTTGTTTTATCCTATGCTTTTTTAAATTCGTCTTTGTTGTTTTATCCTATGCTTTATTAAATTGTATTTATGTGGTTTTATCCTATGCTTTATTAAATTGTATTTATGTTGTTTTATCCTCAGCTTTATTAAATTGTATTTATGTGGTTTTATCCTATGCTTTATTAAATTGTATTTATGTTGTTTTATCCTATGCTTTATTAAATTGTATTTATGTTGTTTTATCCTACGCTTTATTAAATTGTATTTATGTTGTTTTATTCTTTGCTTTATTAAATTGTATTTATGTTGTTTTATCCTATGCTTTTTTAAATTCGTATTTGTTGTTTTATCCTATGCTTTATTAAATTGTATTTATGTGGTTTTATCCTATGCTTTATTAAATTGTATTTATGTTGTTTTATCCTCAGCTTTATTAAATTGTATTTATGTGGTTTTATCCTATGCTTTATTAAATTGTATTTATGTTGTTTTATCCTATGCTTTTTAAATTGTATTTATGTTGTTTTATCCTATGCTTTATTAAATTGTATTTATGTTGTTTTATCCTATGATTTATTAAATTGTATTTATGTTGTTTTATCATATGCTTTATTAAATTGTATTTATGTTGTTTTATCCTATGCTTTATTAAATTGTATTTATGTTGTTTTATCCTATGCTTTATTAAATTGTATTTATGTTGCTTTATCCTATGCTTTATTAAATTGTATTTATGTTGTTTTATCGTATGCTTTATTAAACTGTATTTATGTTGTTTTATCCTATGCTTTATTAAATTGTATTTATGTTGTTTTATCCTATGCTTTATTAAATTGTATTTATGTTGTTTTAACCCATGCTTTATTAAATTGTATTTATGTTGTTTTATCCTATGCTTTATTAAATTGTATTTATGTTGTTTTAACCTATGCTTTAGTAAATTGTATTTATGTTGTTTTAACCCATGCTTTCTTAAATTGTATTTATGTTGTTTTATCCTATGCTTTATTAAATTGTACTTATGTTGTTTTATCCTATGCTTTCTTAAATTGTATTTATGTTGTTGTATCCTATGCTTTATTAAATCGTGTTTATGTTGTTTTATCCCATGCTTTATTAAATTGTATTTATGTTGTTTTATCCTATGCTTTATTAAATTGCATCTATGTTGTTTTATCCTATGCTTTATTAAATTGTATTTATGTTGTTTTATCCTATGCTTTATTAAATTGTATTCATGTGTTTTTATCCTATGCTTTATTAAATTGTATTCATGTTGTTTTATCTTATGCTTTATTAAATTGTATTTATGTTGTTTTATCTTATGCTTTATTATATTGTATTTATGTTGTTTTATCCTATGCTTTATTAAATTGTATTTATGTGGTTTTATCCTATGCTTTATTAAATTGTATTTATGTTGTTTTATCCTATGCTTTATTAAATTGTATTTATGTTGTTTTATCCTAAGCTTTATTAAATTGTATTTATGTTGTTTTGTCCTATGCTTTATTAAATTGTATTTATGTTGTTTTAACCCATGCTTTACTAAATTGTATTTATGTTGTTTTATCCTATGCTTTATTAAATTGTATTTATGTTGTTTTAACCTATGCTTTATTAAATTGTATTTATGTTGTTTTATCCTATGTTATATTAAATTGTATTTACGTGGTTTCATCCTATGCTTTATTAAATTGTATTTATTTTGTTTTAACCTATGCTTTATTAAATTGTATTTATGTTGTTTTATCCTATGCTTTATTAAATTGTATTTATGTTGTTTTATCCTATGCTTTATTAAATTGTATTTATGTTGTTTTAACCTATGCTTTATTAAATTGTATTTATGTTGTTTTATCCTATGCTTTATTAAATTGTATTTATGTGGTTTCATCCTATGCTTTATTAAATTGTATTTATGTTGTTTTAACCTATGCTTTATTAAATTGTATTCATTTTGTTTTATCCTATGCTTTATTAAATTGTATTTATGTTGTTTTATCCTATGCTTTATTAAATTGTATTTATGTTTTTTTATTCTTTGCTTTATTAAATTGTATTTATGTTGTTTTATCCTATGCTTTATTAAATTAATCTTTGTTGTTTTATCCTATGCTTTATTAAATTGCATTTATGTTGTTTTATCCTATGCTTTATTAAATTGTATTTATGTTGTTTTATCCTAAGCTTTATTAAATTGTATTTATGTTGTTTTATCCTATGCTTTATTAAATTGTATTTATGTTGTTTTAACCTATGCTTTATTAAATTGTATTTATGTTGTTTTATCCTATGCTTTATTAAATTGTATTTATGTTGTTTTATCCTATGCTTTATTAAATTGTATTTATGTTGTTTTATCCTATGCTTTATTAAATTGTATTTATGTTGTTTTATTCTTTGCTTTATTAAATTGTATTTATGTTGTTTTATCCTATGCTTTATTAAATTCATCTATGTTGTTTTATCCTATGCTTTATTAAATTGTATTTATGTTGTTTCAATCTATGCTTTATTAAATTGTGTTTATGTGGTTTTATCCTATGATTTATTAAATTGTATTTATGTTGTTTTATCCTATGCTTTATTAAATTGTATTTATGTGGTTTTATCCTATGCTTTATTAAATTGTATTTATGTTGTTTTATCCTATGCTTTATTAAATTGCATCTATGTTGTTTTATCCTATGCTTTATTAAATTGTATTTATGTTGTTTTATCCTATGCTTTATTAAATTATATTTATGTTGTTTTAACCCATGCTTTATTAAATTGTATTTATGTTGTTTTATCCTATGCTTTATTAAATTGTATTTATGTTGTTTTATCCTATGCTTTATTAAATTGTATTTATGTTGTTTTATCATATGCTTTATTAAATTGTATTCATGTTGTTTTATCCTATGCTTTCTTAAACTGTATTTATGTTGTTTTATCCTATGCTTTATTAAATTGTATTTATGTTGTTTTATCCTATGCTTTATTAAATTGTGTTTATGTTGTTTTATCCTATGCTTTATGAAATTGTATTTATGTTGTTTTATCCTATGCTTTATTAAATTGTATTTATGTTGTTTTGTCCTATGCTTTATTAAATTGTATTTATGTTGTTTTAACCCATGCTTCATTAAATTGTATTTATGTTGTTTTATCTTATGCTTTATTAAATTGTATTTATGTTGTTTTATCGTATGCTTTATTAAACTGCATTTATGTTGTTTTATCCTATGCTTTATTAAATTGTATTTATGTTGTTTTATCCTATGCTTTATTAAATTGTATTTATGTTGTTTTATCCTATGCTTTATTAAATTGTATTTATGTTGTTTTATCGTATGCTTTATTAAATTGTATTTATGTTGTTTTATCCTATGCTTTATTAAATTGTGTTTATGTTGTTTTATCCTATGCTTTATTAAATTGTATTTATGTTGTTTTAACCTATGTTTTATTAAATTGTATTTATGTTGTTTTATCCTATGCTTTATTAAATTGTATATATGTTGTTTTATCCAATGGTTTATTAAATTGTATTTATCTTGTTTTGTCCTATGCTTTATTAAATTGTATTTATGTTGTTTTAACCTATGCTTTATTAAATTGTATTTATGTTGTTTTATCCTATGCTTTATTAAATTGTATTTATGTTGTTTTATCCTATGCTTTATTAAATTGTATTTATGTTGTTTTATCCTATGCTTTATTAAATTGTATTTATGTTGTTTTAACCTATGCTTTATTAAATTGTGTTTATGTTGTTTTATCCTATGCTTTATTAAATTGTATTTATGTTGCTTTAATCTATGCTTTATTAAATTGTATTTATGTTGTTTTATCCTATGCTTTATTAAATTGTATTTAAGTTGTTTTATCCTATGCTTTATTAAATTGTATTATGTTGTTTTATCGTATGCTTTATTAAATTGTATTTATGTTGTTTTATCCTATGCTTTATTAAATTGTGTTTATGTTGTTTTATACTATGCTTTATTAAATTGTATTTATGTTGTTTTAACCCATGATTTATTAAATTGTATTTATGTGGTTTTATCCTATGCTTTATTAAATTGTATTTATGTTGTTTTATCCTATGCTTTATTAAATTGTATTTATGTTGTTTTATCCTATGCTTTATTAAATTGTATTTATGTTGTTTTAACCTATGCTTTATTAAATTGTATTTATGTTGTTTTATCCTATGCTTTATTAAATTGTATTTATGTGGTTTCATCGTATGCTTTATTAAATTGTATTTATGTTGTTTTAACCTATGCTTTATTAAATTGTATTTATGTTGTTTTATCCTATGCTTTATTAAATTGTATTTATGTTGTTTTATCCTATGCTTTATTAAATTTTATTTATGTTGTTTTATTCTATGCTTTATTAAATTGTATTTATGTTGTTTTATTCTTTGCTTTATTAAATTGTATTTATGTTGTTTTATCCTATGCTTTATTAAATTCATCTATGTTGTTTTATCCTATGCTTTATTAAATTGTATTTATGTTGTTTTATTCTATGCTTTATTAAATTGTGTTTATGTGGTTTTATCCTATGATTTATTAAATTGTATTTATGTTGTTTTATCCTATGCTTTATTAAATTGAATTTATGTGGTTTTATCCTATGCTTTATTAAATTGTATTTATGTGGTTTTATCCTATACTTTATTAAATTGCATCTATGTTGTTTTATACTATGCTTTATTAAATTGTATTTATGTTGTTTTATACTATGCTTTATTAAATTGTATTTATGTTGTTTTAACCCATGCTTTATTAAATTGTATTTATGTTGTTTTAACCTATGCTTTATTAAATTGTATTTATGTTGTTTTATCCTATGCTTTATTAAATTGTATTTATGTTGTTTTATCCTATGCTTTATTAAATTGTATTCATGTTCTTTTATCCTATGCTTTATTAAACTGTATTTATGTTGTTTTATCCTATGCTTTATTAAATTGTATTTATGTTGTTTTATCCTATGCTTTATTAAATTGTATTCATGTTGTTTTATCCTATGCTTTATTAAATTGTATTTATGTTGTTTTATCCTATGCTTTATTAAATTGTATTTATGTTGTTTTATCCTATGCTTTATTAAACTGTATTTATGTTGTTTTATCCTATGCTTTATTAAATTGTATTTATGTTGTTTTATCGTATGCTTTATTAAATTGTATTTATGTTGTTTTATCCTATGCTTTATTAAATTGTATTTATGTTGTTTTATCCTATGCTTTATTAAAATGTATTTATGTTGTTTTAACCCATGCTTTATTATATCGTGTTTATGTTGTTTTATCCTATGCTTTATGAAATTGTATTTATGTTGTTTTAACCTGTTTTATTAAATTGTATTTACGTGTTTCCATCCTATGCTTTATTAAATTGTATTTATTTTGTTTTATCCTATGCTTTATTAAATTGCATCTATGTTGTTTTATCCTATGCTTTATTAAATTGTATTTATGTTGTTTTATCCTATGCTTTATTAAATTGTATTTATGTTGTATTAACCCATGCTTTATTAAATTGTATTTATGTTGTTTTATCCTATGCTTTATTAAATTGTATTTATGTGGTTTTATCCTATGCTTTATTAAATTGTATTCATGTTGTTTTATCCTATGCTTTCTTAAACTGTATTTATGTTGTTTTATCCTATGCTTTACTAAATTGTATTTATGTTGTTTTATCCTATGCTTTATTAAATTGTATTCATGTTGTTTTATCCTATGCTTTATTAAATTTTATTTATGTTGTTTTATCCTATGATTTATTAAATTGTATTTATGTTGTTTTATCCTATGCTTTATTAAATTGTATTTATGTTGTTTTATCCTATGGTTTATTAAATTATATTTATGTTGTTTTAATCTATGCTTTATTAAATTGTATTTATGTTGTTTAATCCTATGCTTTATTAAATTGTATTTATGTTGTTTTATCCTATGCTTTATTAAATTGTATTTATGTTGTTTTAACCCATGCTTTATTAAATTGTATTTATGTGGTTTTATCCTATGCTTTATTAAATTGTATTTATGTTGTTTTATCCTATGCTTTATTAAATTGTATTTATGTTCTTTTATCCTATGCTTTATTAAATTGTATTTATGTTCTTTTATCCTATGCTTTATTAAATTGTATTTATGTTGTTTTATCCTATGCTTTATTAAATTGTATTATGTTGTTTTATCGTATGCTTTATTAAATTGTATTTATGTTGTTTTAGTCTATGCTTTATTAAATTGTGTTTATGTTGTTTTATCCTATGCTTTATTAAATTGTATTAATGTTGTTTTAACCCATGCTTTATTAAATTGTATTTATGTGGTTTTATCCTATGCTTTATTAAATTGTATTTATGTTGTTTTATCCTATGCTTTATTAAAATGTATTTATGTTGTTTTAACCCATGCTTTATTATATCGTGTTTATGTTGTTTTATCCTATGCTTTATGAAATTGTATTTATGTTGTTTTAACCTGTTTTATTAAATTGTATTTACGTGTTTTCATCCTATGCTTTATTAAATTGTATTTATTTTGTTTTATCCTATGCTTTATTAAATTGCATCTATGTTGTTTTATCCTATGCTTTATTAAATTGTATTTATGTTGTTTTATCCTATGCTTTATTAAATTGTATTTATGTTGTTTTAACCCATGCTTTATTAAATTGTATTTATGTTGTTTTATCCTATGCTTTATTAAATTGTATTTATGTTGTTTTATCCTATGCTTTATTAAATTGTATTCATGTTGTTTTATCCTATGCTTTCTTAAACTGTATTTATGTTGTTTTATCCTATGCTTTACTAAATTGTATTTATGTTGTTTTATCCTATGCTTTATTAAATTGTATTCATGTTGTTTTATCCTATGCTTTATTAAATTGTATTTATGTTGTTTTATCCTATGATTTATTAAATTGTATTTATGTTGTTTTATCCTATGCTTTATTAAATTGTATTTATGTTGTTTTATCCTATGGTTTATTAAATTATATTTATGTTGTTTTAATCTATGGTTTATTAAATTGTATTTATGTTGTTTAATCCTATGCTTTATTAAATTGTATTTATGTTGTTTTATCCTATGCTTTATTAAATTGTATTTATGTTGTTTTAACCCATGCTTTATTAAATTGTATTTATGTGGTTTTATCATATGCTTTATTAAATTGTATTTATGTTGTTTTATCCTATGCTTTATTAAATTGTATTTATGTTGTTTTATCCTATGCTTTATTAAATTGTATTTATGTTCTTTTATCCTATGCTTTATTAAATTGTATTTATGTTGTTTTATCCTATGCTTTATTAAATTGTATTATGTTGTTTTATCGTATGCTTTATTAAATTGTATTTATGTTGTTTTAGTCTATGCTTTATTAAATTGTGTTTATGTTGTTTTATCCTATGCTTTATTAAATTGTATTAATGTTGTTTTAACCCATGCTTTATTAAATTGTATTTATGTGGTTTTATCCTATGCTTTATTAAATTGTATTTATGTTGTTTTATCCTATGCTTTATTAAATTGTATTTATGTTGTTTTATCCTATGCTTTATTAAATTGTAGTTATGTTGTTTTAACCCATGCTTTATTAAATTGTATTTATGTGGTTTTATCCTATGCTTTATTAAATTGGATTTATGTTGTTTAATCCTATGCTTTATTAAATTGTATTTATGTTGTTTTATCCTATGCTTTATTAAATTGTATTTATGTTGTTTTATCCTATGCTTTATTAAATTGTATTTATGTTGTTTTATCCTATGCTTTATTAAATTGTATTATGTTGTTTTATCGTATGCTTTATTAAATTGTATTTATGTTGTTTTATCCTATGCTTTATTAAATTGTGTTTATGTTGTTTTATCCTATGCTTTATTAATTTGTATTAATGTTGTTTTAACCCATGCTTTATTAAATTGTATTTATATGGTTTTATCCTATGCTTTATTAAATTGTATTTATGTTGTTTTAACCCATGCTTTATTAAATTGTATTTATGTTGTTTTATCCTATGCTTTATTAAATAGTATTTATGTTGTTTTATCCTATGCTTTATTAAATTGTATTCATGTTGTTTTATCCTATGCTTTCTTAAACTGTATTTATGTTGTTTTATCCTATGCTTTACTAAATTGTATTTATGTTGTTTTATCCTATGCTTTATTAAATTGTATTCATGTTGTTTTATCCTATGCTTTATTAAATTGTATTTATGTTGTTTTATCCTATGATTTATTAAATTGTATTTATGTTGTTTTATCCTATGCTTTATTAAATTGTATTTATGTTGTTTTATCCTATGGTTTATTAAATTATATTTATGTTGTTTTAATCTATGCTTTATTAAATTGTATTTATGTTGTTTAATCCTATGCTTTATTAAATTGTATTTATGTTGTTTTAACCTATGCTCTATTAAATTGTATTTATGTTGTGTTATCCTATGCTTTATTAAATTGTATTTATGTGGTTTCATCCTATGCTTTATTAAATTGTATTTATGTTGTTTTAACCTATGCTTTATTAAATTGTATTTATTTTGTTTTATCCTATGCTTTATTAAATTGTATTTATGTTGTTTTATCCTACGCTTTATTAAATTGTATTTATGTTGTTTTATTCTTTACTTTATTAAATTGTATTTATGTTGTTTTATCCTATGCTTTTTTAAATTCGTCTTTGTTGTTTTATCCTATGCTTTATTAAATTGAATTTATGTGGTTTTATCCTATGCTTTATTAAATTGTATTTATGTTGTTTTATCCTCAGCTTTATTAAATTGTATTTATGTGGTTTTATCCTATGCTTTATTAAATTGTATTTATGTTGTTTTATCCTATGCTTTATTAAATTGTATTTATGTTGTTTTATCCTACGCTTTATTAAATTGTATTTATGTTGTTTTATTCTTTGCTTTATTAAATTGTATTTATGTTGTTTTATCCTATGCTTTTTTAAATTTGTCTTTGTTGTTTTATCCTATGCTTTATTAAATTGTATTTATGTTGTTTTATCCTATGCTTTATTAAATTGTATTTATGTTGTTTTATCATATGCTTTATTAAATTGTATTTATGTTGCTTTATCCTATGCTTTATTAAATTGTATTTATGTTGTTTTATCGTATGCTTTATTAAACTGTATTTATGTTGTTTTATCCTATGCTTTATTAAATTGTATTTATGTTGTTTTATTCTTTGCTTTATTAAATTGTATTTATGTTGTTTTATCCTATGCTTTTTTAAATTCGTCTTTGTTGTTTTATCCTATGCTTTATTAAATTGTATTTATGTGGTTTTATCCTATGCTTTATTAAATTGTATTTATGTTGTTTTATCCTCAGCTTTATTAAATTGTATTTATGTGGTTTTATCCTATGCTTTATTAAATTGTATTTATGTTGTTTTATCCTATGCTTTATTAAATTGTATTTATGTTGTTTTATCCTACGCTTTATTAAATTGTATTTATGTTGTTTTATTCTTTGCTTTATTAAATTGTATTTATGTTGTTTTATCCTATGCTTTTTTAAATTCGTATTTGTTGTTTTATCCTATGCTTTATTAAATTGTATTTATGTGGTTTTATCCTATGCTTTATTAAATTGTATTTATGTTGTTTTATCCTCAGCTTTATTAAATTGTATTTATGTGGTTTTATCCTATGCTTTATTAAATTGTATTTATGTTGTTTTATCCTATGCTTTTTAAATTGTATTTATGTTGTTTTATCCTATGCTTTATTAAATTGTATTTATGTTGTTTTATCCTATGATTTATTAAATTGTATTTATGTTGTTTTATCATATGCTTTATTAAATTGTATTTATGTTGTTTTATCCTATGCTTTATTAAATTGTATTTATGTTGTTTTATCCTATGCTTTATTAAATTGTATTTATGTTGCTTTATCCTATGCTTTATTAAATTGTATTTATGTTGTTTTATCGTATGCTTTATTAAACTGTATTTATGTTGTTTTATCCTATGCTTTATTAAATTGTATTTATGTTGTTTTATCCTATGCTTTATTAAATTGTATTTATGTTGTTTTAACCCATGCTTTATTAAATTGTATTTATGTTGTTTTATCCTATGCTTTATTAAATTGTATTTATGTTGTTTTAACCTATGCTTTAGTAAATTGTATTTATGTTGTTTTAACCCATGCTTTCTTAAATTGTATTTATGTTGTTTTATCCTATGCTTTATTAAATTGTACTTATGTTGTTTTATCCTATGCTTTCTTAAATTGTATTTATGTTGTTGTATCCTATGCTTTATTAAATCGTGTTTATGTTGTTTTATCCCATGCTTTATTAAATTGTATTTATGTTGTTTTATCCTATGCTTTATTAAATTGCATCTATGTTGTTTTATCCTATGCTTTATTAAATTGTATTTATGTTGTTTTATCCTATGCTTTATTAAATTGTATTCATGTGTTTTTATCCTATGCTTTATTAAATTGTATTCATGTTGTTTTATCTTATGCTTTATTAAATTGTATTTATGTTGTTTTATCTTATGCTTTATTATATTGTATTTATGTTGTTTTATCCTATGCTTTATTAAATTGTATTTATGTGGTTTTATCCTATGCTTTATTAAATTGTATTTATGTTGTTTTATCCTATGCTTTATTAAATTGTATTTATGTTGTTTTATCCTAAGCTTTATTAAATTGTATTTATGTTGTTTTGTCCTATGCTTTATTAAATTGTATTTATGTTGTTTTAACCCATGCTTTACTAAATTGTATTTATGTTGTTTTATCCTATGCTTTATTAAATTGTATTTATGTTGTTTTAACCTATGCTTTATTAAATTGTATTTATGTTGTTTTATCCTATGTTATATTAAATTGTATTTACGTGGTTTCATCCTATGCTTTATTAAATTGTATTTATTTTGTTTTAACCTATGCTTTATTAAATTGTATTTATGTTGTTTTATCCTATGCTTTATTAAATTGTATTTATGTTGTTTTATCCTATGCTTTATTAAATTGTATTTATGTTGTTTTAACCTATGCTTTATTAAATTGTATTTATGTTGTTTTATCCTATGCTTTATTAAATTGTATTTATGTGGTTTCATCCTATGCTTTATTAAATTGTATTTATGTTGTTTTAACCTATGCTTTATTAAATTGTATTCATTTTGTTTTATCCTATGCTTTATTAAATTGTATTTATGTTGTTTTATCCTATGCTTTATTAAATTGTATTTATGTTTTTTTATTCTTTGCTTTATTAAATTGTATTTATGTTGTTTTATCCTATGCTTTATTAAATTAATCTTTGTTGTTTTATCCTATGCTTTATTAAATTGCATTTATGTTGTTTTATCCTATGCTTTATTAAATTGTATTTATGTTGTTTTATCCTAAGCTTTATTAAATTGTATTTATGTTGTTTTATCCTATGCTTTATTAAATTGTATTTATGTTGTTTTAACCTATGCTTTATTAAATTGTATTTATGTTGTTTTATCCTATGCTTTATTAAATTGTATTTATGTTGTTTTATCCTATGCTTTATTAAATTGTATTTATGTTGTTTTATCCTATGCTTTATTAAATTGTATTTATGTTGTTTTATTCTTTGCTTTATTAAATTGTATTTATGTTGTTTTATCCTATGCTTTATTAAATTCATCTATGTTGTTTTATCCTATGCTTTATTAAATTGTATTTATGTTGTTTCAATCTATGCTTTATTAAATTGTGTTTATGTGGTTTTATCCTATGATTTATTAAATTGTATTTATGTTGTTTTATCCTATGCTTTATTAAATTGTATTTATGTGGTTTTATCCTATGCTTTATTAAATTGTATTTATGTTGTTTTATCCTATGCTTTATTAAATTGCATCTATGTTGTTTTATCCTATGCTTTATTAAATTGTATTTATGTTGTTTTATCCTATGCTTTATTAAATTATATTTATGTTGTTTTAACCCATGCTTTATTAAATTGTATTTATGTTGTTTTATCCTATGCTTTATTAAATTGTATTTATGTTGTTTTATCCTATGCTTTATTAAATTGTATTTATGTTGTTTTATCATATGCTTTATTAAATTGTATTCATGTTGTTTTATCCTATGCTTTCTTAAACTGTATTTATGTTGTTTTATCCTATGCTTTATTAAATTGTATTTATGTTGTTTTATCCTATGCTTTATTAAATTGTGTTTATGTTGTTTTATCCTATGCTTTATGAAATTGTATTTATGTTGTTTTATCCTATGCTTTATTAAATTGTATTTATGTTGTTTTGTCCTATGCTTTATTAAATTGTATTTATGTTGTTTTAACCCATGCTTCATTAAATTGTATTTATGTTGTTTTATCTTATGCTTTATTAAATTGTATTTATGTTGTTTTATCGTATGCTTTATTAAACTGCATTTATGTTGTTTTATCCTATGCTTTATTAAATTGTATTTATGTTGTTTTATCCTATGCTTTATTAAATTGTATTTATGTTGTTTTATCCTATGCTTTATTAAATTGTATTTATGTTGTTTTATCGTATGCTTTATTAAATTGTATTTATGTTGTTTTATCCTATGCTTTATTAAATTGTGTTTATGTTGTTTTATCCTATGCTTTATTAAATTGTATTTATGTTGTTTTAACCTATGTTTTATTAAATTGTATTTATGTTGTTTTATCCTATGCTTTATTAAATTGTATATATGTTGTTTTATCCAATGGTTTATTAAATTGTATTTATCTTGTTTTGTCCTATGCTTTATTAAATTGTATTTATGTTGTTTTAACCTATGCTTTATTAAATTGTATTTATGTTGTTTTATCCTATGCTTTATTAAATTGTATTTATGTTGTTTTATCCTATGCTTTATTAAATTGTATTTATGTTGTTTTATCCTATGCTTTATTAAATTGTATTTATGTTGTTTTAACCTATGCTTTATTAAATTGTGTTTATGTTGTTTTATCCTATGCTTTATTAAATTGTATTTATGTTGCTTTAATCTATGCTTTATTAAATTGTATTTATGTTGTTTTATCCTATGCTTTATTAAATTGTATTTAAGTTGTTTTATCCTATGCTTTATTAAATTGTATTATGTTGTTTTATCGTATGCTTTATTAAATTGTATTTATGTTGTTTTATCCTATGCTTTATTAAATTGTGTTTATGTTGTTTTATACTATGCTTTATTAAATTGTATTTATGTTGTTTTAACCCATGATTTATTAAATTGTATTTATGTGGTTTTATCCTATGCTTTATTAAATTGTATTTATGTTGTTTTATCCTATGCTTTATTAAATTGTATTTATGTTGTTTTATCCTATGCTTTATTAAATTGTATTTATGTTGTTTTAACCTATGCTTTATTAAATTGTATTTATGTTGTTTTATCCTATGCTTTATTAAATTGTATTTATGTGGTTTCATCGTATGCTTTATTAAATTGTATTTATGTTGTTTTAACCTATGCTTTATTAAATTGTATTTATGTTGTTTTATCCTATGCTTTATTAAATTGTATTTATGTTGTTTTATCCTATGCTTTATTAAATTTTATTTATGTTGTTTTATTCTATGCTTTATTAAATTGTATTTATGTTGTTTTATTCTTTGCTTTATTAAATTGTATTTATGTTGTTTTATCCTATGCTTTATTAAATTCATCTATGTTGTTTTATCCTATGCTTTATTAAATTGTATTTATGTTGTTTTATTCTATGCTTTATTAAATTGTGTTTATGTGGTTTTATCCTATGATTTATTAAATTGTATTTATGTTGTTTTATCCTATGCTTTATTAAATTGAATTTATGTGGTTTTATCCTATGCTTTATTAAATTGTATTTATGTGGTTTTATCCTATACTTTATTAAATTGCATCTATGTTGTTTTATACTATGCTTTATTAAATTGTATTTATGTTGTTTTATACTATGCTTTATTAAATTGTATTTATGTTGTTTTAACCCATGCTTTATTAAATTGTATTTATGTTGTTTTAACCTATGCTTTATTAAATTGTATTTATGTTGTTTTATCCTATGCTTTATTAAATTGTATTTATGTTGTTTTATCCTATGCTTTATTAAATTGTATTCATGTTCTTTTATCCTATGCTTTATTAAACTGTATTTATGTTGTTTTATCCTATGCTTTATTAAATTGTATTTATGTTGTTTTATCCTATGCTTTATTAAATTGTATTCATGTTGTTTTATCCTATGCTTTATTAAATTGTATTTATGTTGTTTTATCCTATGCTTTATTAAATTGTATTTATGTTGTTTTATCCTATGCTTTATTAAACTGTATTTATGTTGTTTTATCCTATGCTTTATTAAATTGTATTTATGTTGTTTTATCGTATGCTTTATTAAATTGTATTTATGTTGTTTTATCCTATGCTTTATTAAATTGTATTTATGTTGTTTTATCCTATGCTTTATTAAAATGTATTTATGTTGTTTTAACCCATGCTTTATTATATCGTGTTTATGTTGTTTTATCCTATGCTTTATGAAATTGTATTTATGTTGTTTTAACCTGTTTTATTAAATTGTATTTACGTGTTTCCATCCTATGCTTTATTAAATTGTATTTATTTTGTTTTATCCTATGCTTTATTAAATTGCATCTATGTTGTTTTATCCTATGCTTTATTAAATTGTATTTATGTTGTTTTATCCTATGCTTTATTAAATTGTATTTATGTTGTATTAACCCATGCTTTATTAAATTGTATTTATGTTGTTTTATCCTATGCTTTATTAAATTGTATTTATGTGGTTTTATCCTATGCTTTATTAAATTGTATTCATGTTGTTTTATCCTATGCTTTCTTAAACTGTATTTATGTTGTTTTATCCTATGCTTTACTAAATTGTATTTATGTTGTTTTATCCTATGCTTTATTAAATTGTATTCATGTTGTTTTATCCTATGCTTTATTAAATTTTATTTATGTTGTTTTATCCTATGATTTATTAAATTGTATTTATGTTGTTTTATCCTATGCTTTATTAAATTGTATTTATGTTGTTTTATCCTATGGTTTATTAAATTATATTTATGTTGTTTTAATCTATGCTTTATTAAATTGTATTTATGTTGTTTAATCCTATGCTTTATTAAATTGTATTTATGTTGTTTTATCCTATGCTTTATTAAATTGTATTTATGTTGTTTTAACCCATGCTTTATTAAATTGTATTTATGTGGTTTTATCCTATGCTTTATTAAATTGTATTTATGTTGTTTTATCCTATGCTTTATTAAATTGTATTTATGTTCTTTTATCCTATGCTTTATTAAATTGTATTTATGTTCTTTTATCCTATGCTTTATTAAATTGTATTTATGTTGTTTTATCCTATGCTTTATTAAATTGTATTATGTTGTTTTATCGTATGCTTTATTAAATTGTATTTATGTTGTTTTAGTCTATGCTTTATTAAATTGTGTTTATGTTGTTTTATCCTATGCTTTATTAAATTGTATTAATGTTGTTTTAACCCATGCTTTATTAAATTGTATTTATGTGGTTTTATCCTATGCTTTATTAAATTGTATTTATGTTGTTTTATCCTATGCTTTATTAAAATGTATTTATGTTGTTTTAACCCATGCTTTATTATATCGTGTTTATGTTGTTTTATCCTATGCTTTATGAAATTGTATTTATGTTGTTTTAACCTGTTTTATTAAATTGTATTTACGTGTTTTCATCCTATGCTTTATTAAATTGTATTTATTTTGTTTTATCCTATGCTTTATTAAATTGCATCTATGTTGTTTTATCCTATGCTTTATTAAATTGTATTTATGTTGTTTTATCCTATGCTTTATTAAATTGTAT
The DNA here is from genome assembly GCF_046119375.1 of Phyllobates terribilis. Lineage (NCBI taxonomy): Eukaryota > Metazoa > Chordata > Amphibia > Anura > Dendrobatidae > Phyllobates > Phyllobates terribilis. The sequence continues at coordinate 972,102 of NW_027363193.1, read as the reverse complement.
TTATGTTGTTTTAACCCATGCTTTATTAAATTGTATTTATGTTGTTTTATCCTATGCTTTATTAAATTGTATTTATGTTGTTTTATCCTATGCTTTATTAAATTGTATTCATGTTGTTTTATCCTATGCTTTCTTAAACTGTATTTATGTTGTTTTATCCTATGCTTTACTAAATTGTATTTATGTTGTTTTATCCTATGCTTTATTAAATTGTATTCATGTTGTTTTATCCTATGCTTTATTAAATTGTATTTATGTTGTTTTATCCTATGATTTATTAAATTGTATTTATGTTGTTTTATCCTATGCTTTATTAAATTGTATTTATGTTGTTTTATCCTATGGTTTATTAAATTATATTTATGTTGTTTTAATCTATGGTTTATTAAATTGTATTTATGTTGTTTAATCCTATGCTTTATTAAATTGTATTTATGTTGTTTTATCCTATGCTTTATTAAATTGTATTTATGTTGTTTTAACCCATGCTTTATTAAATTGTATTTATGTGGTTTTATCATATGCTTTATTAAATTGTATTTATGTTGTTTTATCCTATGCTTTATTAAATTGTATTTATGTTGTTTTATCCTATGCTTTATTAAATTGTATTTATGTTCTTTTATCCTATGCTTTATTAAATTGTATTTATGTTGTTTTATCCTATGCTTTATTAAATTGTATTATGTTGTTTTATCGTATGCTTTATTAAATTGTATTTATGTTGTTTTAGTCTATGCTTTATTAAATTGTGTTTATGTTGTTTTATCCTATGCTTTATTAAATTGTATTAATGTTGTTTTAACCCATGCTTTATTAAATTGTATTTATGTGGTTTTATCCTATGCTTTATTAAATTGTATTTATGTTGTTTTATCCTATGCTTTATTAAATTGTATTTATGTTGTTTTATCCTATGCTTTATTAAATTGTAGTTATGTTGTTTTAACCCATGCTTTATTAAATTGTATTTATGTGGTTTTATCCTATGCTTTATTAAATTGGATTTATGTTGTTTAATCCTATGCTTTATTAAATTGTATTTATGTTGTTTTATCCTATGCTTTATTAAATTGTATTTATGTTGTTTTATCCTATGCTTTATTAAATTGTATTTATGTTGTTTTATCCTATGCTTTATTAAATTGTATTATGTTGTTTTATCGTATGCTTTATTAAATTGTATTTATGTTGTTTTATCCTATGCTTTATTAAATTGTGTTTATGTTGTTTTATCCTATGCTTTATTAATTTGTATTAATGTTGTTTTAACCCATGCTTTATTAAATTGTATTTATATGGTTTTATCCTATGCTTTATTAAATTGTATTTATGTTGTTTTAACCCATGCTTTATTAAATTGTATTTATGTTGTTTTATCCTATGCTTTATTAAATAGTATTTATGTTGTTTTATCCTATGCTTTATTAAATTGTATTCATGTTGTTTTATCCTATGCTTTCTTAAACTGTATTTATGTTGTTTTATCCTATGCTTTACTAAATTGTATTTATGTTGTTTTATCCTATGCTTTATTAAATTGTATTCATGTTGTTTTATCCTATGCTTTATTAAATTGTATTTATGTTGTTTTATCCTATGATTTATTAAATTGTATTTATGTTGTTTTATCCTATGCTTTATTAAATTGTATTTATGTTGTTTTATCCTATGGTTTATTAAATTATATTTATGTTGTTTTAATCTATGCTTTATTAAATTGTATTTATGTTGTTTAATCCTATGCTTTATTAAATTGTATTTATGTTGTTTTATCCTATGCTTTATTAAATTGTATTAATGTTGTTTTAACCCATGCTTTATTAAATTGTATTTATGTGGTTTTATCCTATGCTTTATTAAATTGTATTTATGTTGTTTTATCCTATGCTTTATTAAAATGTATTTATGTTGTTTTAACCCATGCTTTATTATATCGTGTTTATGTTGTTTTATCCTATGCTTTATGAAATTGTATTTATGTTGTTTTAACCTGTTTTATTAAATTGTATTTACGTGTTTTCATCCTATGCTTTATTAAATTGTATTTATTTTGTTTTATCCTATGCTTTATTAAATTGCATCTATGTTGTTTTATCCTATGCTTTATTAAATTGTATTTATGTTGTTTTATCCTATGCTTTATTAAATTGTATTTATGTTGTTTTAACCCATGCTTTATTAAATTGTATTTATGTTGTTTTATCCTATGCTTTATTAAATTGTATTTATGTTGTTTTATCCTATGCTTTATTAAATTGTATTCATGTTGTTTTATCCTATGCTTTCTTAAACTGTATTTATGTTGTTTTATCCTATGCTTTACTAAATTGTATTTATGTTGTTTTATCCTATGCTTTATTAAATTGTATTCATGTTGTTTTATCCTATGCTTTATTAAATTGTATTTATGTTGTTTTATCCTATGATTTATTAAATTGTATTTATGTTGTTTTATCCTATGCTTTATTAAATTGTATTTATGTTGTTTTATCCTATGGTTTATTAAATTATATTTATGTTGTTTTAATCTATGGTTTATTAAATTGTATTTATGTTGTTTAATCCTATGCTTTATTAAATTGTATTTATGTTGTTTTATCCTATGCTTTATTAAATTGTATTTATGTTGTTTTAACCCATGCTTTATTAAATTGTATTTATGTGGTTTTATCATATGCTTTATTAAATTGTATTTATGTTGTTTTATCCTATGCTTTATTAAATTGTATTTATGTTGTTTTATCCTATGCTTTATTAAATTGTATTTATGTTCTTTTATCCTATGCTTTATTAAATTGTATTTATGTTGTTTTATCCTATGCTTTATTAAATTGTATTATGTTGTTTTATCGTATGCTTTATTAAATTGTATTTATGTTGTTTTAGTCTATGCTTTATTAAATTGTGTTTATGTTGTTTTATCCTATGCTTTATTAAATTGTATTAATGTTGTTTTAACCCATGCTTTATTAAATTGTATTTATGTGGTTTTATCCTATGCTTTATTAAATTGTATTTATGTTGTTTTATCCTATGCTTTATTAAATTGTATTTATGTTGTTTTATCCTATGCTTTATTAAATTGTAGTTATGTTGTTTTAACCCATGCTTTATTAAATTGTATTTATGTGGTTTTATCCTATGCTTTATTAAATTGGATTTATGTTGTTTAATCCTATGCTTTATTAAATTGTATTTATGTTGTTTTATCCTATGCTTTATTAAATTGTATTTATGTTGTTTTATCCTATGCTTTATTAAATTGTATTTATGTTGTTTTATCCTATGCTTTATTAAATTGTATTATGTTGTTTTATCGTATGCTTTATTAAATTGTATTTATGTTGTTTTATCCTATGCTTTATTAAATTGTGTTTATGTTGTTTTATCCTATGCTTTATTAATTTGTATTAATGTTGTTTTAACCCATGCTTTATTAAATTGTATTTATATGGTTTTATCCTATGCTTTATTAAATTGTATTTATGTTGTTTTAACCCATGCTTTATTAAATTGTATTTATGTTGTTTTATCCTATGCTTTATTAAATTGTATTTATGTTGTTTTATCCTATGCTTTATTAAATTGTATTCATGTTGTTTTATCCTATGCTTTCTTAAACTGTATTTATGTTGTTTTATCCTATGCTTTACTAAATTGTATTTATGTTGTTTTATCCTATGCTTTATTAAATTGTATTCATGTTGTTTTATCCTATGCTTTATTAAATTGTATTTATGTTGTTTTATCCTATGATTTATTAAATTGTATTTATGTTGTTTTATCCTATGCTTTATTAAATTGTATTTATGTTGTTTTATCCTATGGTTTATTAAATTATATTTATGTTGTTTTAATCTATGCTTTATTAAATTGTATTTATGTTGTTTAATCCTATGCTTTATTAAATTGTATTTATGTTGTTTTATCCTATGCTTTATTAAATTGTATTTATGTTGTTTTAACCCATGCTTTATTAAATTGTATTTATGTGGTTTTATCATATGCTTTATTAAATTGTATTTATGTTGTTTTATCCTATGCTTTTTTAAATTGTATTTATGTTGTTTTATCCTATGCTTTATTAAATTGTATTTATGTTGTTTTAACCCATGCTTTATTAAATTGTATTTATGTGGTTTTATCATATGCTTTATTAAATTGTATTTATGTTGTTTTATCCTATGCTTTTTTAAATTGTATTTATGTTGTTTTATCCTATGCTTTATTAAATTGTATTTATGTTGCTTTAACCTATGCTTTATTAAATTGTATTTATGTTGTTTTATCCTATGCTTTATTAAATTGTATTTAAGTTGTTTTATCCTATGCTTTATTAAATTGTATTATGTTGTTTTATCGTATGCTTTATTAAATTGTATTTATGTTGTTTTATCCTATGCTTTATTAAATTGTGTTTATGTTGTTTTATACTATGCTTTATTAAATTGTATTTATGTTGTTTTAACCCATGATTTATTAAATTGTATTTATGTGGTTTTATCCTATGCTTTATTAAATTGTATTTATGTTGTTTTATCCTATGCTTTATTAAATTGTATTTATGTTGTTTTATCCTATGCTTTATTAAATTGTATTTATGTTGTTTTAACCTATGCTTTATTAAATTGTATTTATGTTGTTTTATCCTATGCTTTATTAAATTGTATTTATGTGGTTTCATCGTATGCTTTATTAAATTGTATTTATGTTGTTTTAACCTATGCTTTATTAAATTGTATTTATGTTGTTTTATCCTATGCTTTATTAAATTGTATTTATGTTGTTTTATCCTATGCTTTATTAAATTGTATTTATGTTGTTTTATTCTATGCTTTATTAAATTGTATTTATGTTGTTTTATTCTTTGCTTTATTAAATTGTAGTTATGTTGTTTTATCCTATGCTTTATTAAATTCATCTATGTTGTTTTATCCTATGCTTTATTAAATTGTATTTATGTTGTTTTATTCTATGCTTTATTAAATTGTGTTTATGTGGTTTTATCCTATGATTTATTAAATTGTATTTATGTTGTTTTATCCTATGCTTTATTAAATTTAATTTATGTGGTTTTATCCTATGCTTTATTAAATTGTATTTATGTTGTTTTATCCTATGCTTTATTAAATTGCATCTATGTTGTTTTATCCTATGCTTTATTAAATTGTATTTATGTTGTTTTATACTATGCTTTATTAAATTGTATTTATGTTGTTTTAACCCATGCTTTATTAAATTGTATTTATGTTGTTTTAACCTATGCTTTATTAAATTGTATTTATGTTGTTTTATCCTATGCTTTATTAAATTGTATTCATGTTCTTTTATCCTATGCTTTATTAAACTGTATTTATGTTGTTTTATCCTATGCTTTATTAAATTGTATTTATGTTGTTTTATCCTATGCTTTATTAAATTGTATTCATGTTGTTTTATCCTATGCTTTATTAAATTGTATTTATGTTGTTTTATCCTATGCTTTATTAAATTGTATTTATGTTGTTTTATCTTATGCTTTATTAAACTGTATTTATGTTGTTTTATCCTATGCTTTATTAAATTGTATTTATGTTGTTTTATCGTATGCTTTATTAAATTGTATTTATGTTGTTTTATCCTATGCTTTATTAAATTGTATTTATGTTGTTTTATCCTATGCTTTATTAAAATGTATTTATGTTGTTTTAACCCATGCTTTATTATATTGTGTTTATGTTGTTTTATCCTATGCTTTATGAAATTGTATTTATGTTGTTTTAACCTGTTTTATTAAATTGTATTTACGTGTTTTCATCCTATGCTTTATTAAATTGCATTTATTTTGTTTTATCCTATGCTTTATTAAATTGTATTTATGTTGTTTTATCCTATGCTTTATTAAATTGTATTTATGTTGTTTTAACCCATGCTTTATTAAATTGTATTTATGTTGTTTTATCCTATGCTTTATTAAATTGTATTTATGTTGTTTTATCCTATGCTTTATTAAATTGTATTCATGTTGTTTTATCCTATGCTTTCTTAAACTGTATATATGTTGTTTTATCCTATGCTTTACTAAATTGTATTTATGTTGTTTTATCCTATGCTTTATTAAATTGTATTCATGTTGTTTTATCCTATGCTTTATTAAATTGTATTTATGTTGTTTTATCCTATGATTTATTAAATTGTATTTATGTTGTTTTATCCTATGCTTTATTAAATTGTATTTATGTTGTTTTATCCTATGGTTTATTAAATTATATTTATGTTGTTTTAATCTATGCTTTATTAAATTGTATTTATGTTGTTTAATCCTATGCTTTATTAAATTGTATTTATGTTGTTTTATCCTATGCTTTATTAAATTGTATTTATGTTGTTTTAACCCATGCTTTATTAAATTGTATTTATGTGGTTTTATCCTATGCTTTATTAAATTGTATTTATGTTGTTTTATCCTATGCTTTATTAAATTGTATTTATGTTGTTTTATCCTATGCTTTATTAAATTGTATTTATGTTCTTTTATCCTATGCTTTATTAAATTGTATTTATGTTGTTTTATCCTATGCTTTATTAAATTGTATTATGTTGTTTTATCGTATGCTTTATTAAATTGTATTTATGTTGTTTTAGTCTATGCTTTATTAAATTGTGTTTATGTTGTTTTATCCTATGCTTTATTAAATTGTATTAATGTTGTTTTAACCCATGCTTTATTAAATTGTATTTATGTGGTTTTATCCTATGCTTTATTAAATTGTATTAATGTTGTTTTAACCCATGCTTTATTAAATTGTATTTATGTGGTTTTATCCTATGCTTTATTAAATTGTATTTATGTTGTTTTATCCTATGCTTTATTAAAATGTATTTATCTTGTTTTAACCCATGCTTTATTATATCGTGTTTATGTTGTTTTATCCTATGCTTTATGAAATTGTATTTATGTTGTTTTAACCTGTTTTATTAAATTGTATTTACGTGTTTTCATCCTATGCTTTATTAAATTGTATTTATTTTGTTTTATCCTATGCTTTATTAAATTGCATCTATGTTGTTTTATCCTATGCTTTATTAAATTGTATTTATGTTGTTTTATCCTATGCTTTATTAAATTGTATTTATGTTGTTTTAACCCATGCTTTATTAAATTGTATTTATGTTGTTTTATCCTATGCTTTATTAAATTGTATTTATGTTGTTTTATCCTATGCTTTATTAAATTGTATTCATGTTGTTTTATCCTATGCTTTCTTAAACTGTATTTATGTTGTTTTATCCTATGCTTTACTAAATTGTATTTATGTTGTTTTATCCTATGCTTTATTAAATTGTATTCATGTTGTTTTATCCTATGCTTTATTAAATTGTATTTATGTTGTTTTATCCTATGCTTTATTAAATTGTATTTATGTTCTTTTATCCTATGCTTTATTAAATTGTATTTATGTTGTTTTATCCTATGCTTTATTAAATTGTATTATGTTGTTTTATCGTATGCTTTATTAAATTGTATTTATGTTGTTTTAGTCTATGCTTTATTAAATTGTGTTTATGTTGTTTTATCCTATGCTTTATTAAATTGTATTAATGTTGTTTTAACCCATGCTTTATTAAATTGTATTTATGTGGTTTTATCCTATGCTTTATTAAATTGTATTTATGTTGTTTTATCCTATGCTTTATTAAATTGTATTTATGTTGTTTTATCCTATGCTTTATTAAATTGTATTTATGTTGTTTTAACCCATGCTTTATTAAATTGTATTTATGTGGTTTTATCCTATGCTTTATTAAATTGGATTTATGTTGTTTAATCCTATGCTTTATTAAATTGTATTTATGTTGTTTTATCCTATGCTTTATTAAATTGTATTTATGTTGTTTTATCCTATGCTTTATTAAATTGTATTTATGTTGTTTTATCCTATGCCTTATTAAATTGTATTATGTTGTTTTATCGTATGCTTTATTAAATTGTATTTATGTTGTTTTATCCTATGCTTTATTAAATTGTGTTTATGTTGTTTTATCCTATGCTTTATTAAATTGTATTAATGTTGTTTTAACCCATGCTTTATTAAATTGTATTTATATGGTTTTATCCTATGCTTTATTAAATTGTATTTATGTTGTTTTATCCTATGCTTTATTAAATTGTAATTATGTTGTTTTATCCTATGCTTTATTAAATTGTATTTATGTTGTTTTAACCTATGTTTTATTAAATTGTATTTATGTTGTTTTATCCTATGCTTTATTAAATTGTATATATGTTGTTTTATCCAATGGTTTATTAAATTGTATTTATCTTGTTTTGTCCTATGCTTTATTAAATTGTATTTATGTTGTTTTAACCTATGCTTTATTAAATTGTATTTATGTTGTTTTATCCTATGCTTTATTAAATTGTATTTATGTTGTTTTATCCTATGCTTTATTAAATTGTATTTATGTTGTTTTATCCTATGCTTTATTAAATTGTATTTATGTTGTTTTAACCTATGCTTTATTAAATTGTGTTTATGTTGTTTTATCCTATGCTTTATTAAATTGTATTTATGTTGCTTTAACCTATGCTTTATTAAATTGTATTTATGTTGTTTTATCCTATGCTTTATTAAATTGTATTTAAGTTGTTTTATCCTATGCTTTATTAAATTGTATTATGTTGTTTTATCGTATGCTTTATTAAATTGTATTTATGTTGTTTTATCCTATGCTTTATTAAATTGTGTTTATGTTGTTTTATACTATGCTTTATTAAATTGTATTTATGTTGTTTTAACCCATGATTTATTAAATTGTATTTATGTGGTTTTATCCTATGCTTTATTAAATTGTATTTATGTTGTTTTATCCTATGCTTTATTAAATTGTATTTATGTTGTTTTATCCTATGCTTTATTAAATTGTATTTATGTTGTTTTAACCTATGCTTTATTAAATTGTATTTATGTTGTTTTGTCCTATGCTTTATTAAATTGTATTTATGTGGTTTCATCGTATGCTTTATTAAATTGTATTTATGTTGTTTTAACCTATGCTTTATTAAATTGTATTTATGTTGTTTTATCCTATGCTTTATTAAATTGTATTTATGTTGTTTTATCCTATGCTTTATTAAATTGTATTTATGTTGTTTTATTCTATGCTTTATTAAATTGTATTTATGTTGTTTTATTCTTTGCTTTATTAAATTGTATTTATGTTGTTTTATCCTATGCTTTATTAAATTCATCTATGTTGTTTTATCCTATGCTTTATTAAATTGTATTTATGTTGTTTTATTCTATGCTTTATTAAATTGTGTTTATGTGGTTTTATCCTATGATTTATTAAATTGTATTTATGTTGTTTTATCCTATGCTTTATTAAATTGAATTTATGTGGTTTTATCCTATGCTTTATTAAATTGTATTTATGTTGTTTTATCCTATGCTTTATTAAATTGCATCTATGTTGTTTTATCCTATGCTTTATTAAATTATATTTATGTTGTTTTATACTATGCTTTATTAAATTGTATTTATGTTGTTTTAACCCATGCTTTATTAAATTGTATTTATGTTGTTTTAACCTATGCTTTATTAAATTGTATTTATGTTGTTTTATCCTATGCTTTATTAAATTGTATTTATGTTGTTTTATCCTATGCTTTATTAAATTGTATTCATGTTCTTTTATCCTATGCTTTATTAAACTGTATTTATGTTGTTTTATCCTATGCTTTATTAAATTGTATTTATGTTGTTTTATCCTATGCTTTATTAAATTGTATTCATGTTGTTTTATCCTATGCTTTATTAAATTGTATTTATGTTGTTTTATCCTATGCTTTATTAAATTGTATTTATGTTGTTTTATCCTATGCTTTATTAAACTGTATTTATGTTGTTTTATCCTATGCTTTATTAAATTGTATTTATGTTGTTTTATCGTATGCTTTATTAAATTGTATTTATGTTGTTTTATCCTATGCTTTATTAAATTGTATTTATGTTGTTTTATCCTATGCTTTATTAAAATGTATTTATGTTGTTTTAACCCATGCTTTATTATATTGTGTTTATGTTGTTTTATCCTATGCTTTATGAAATTGTATTTATGTTGTTTTAACCTGTTTTATTAAATTGTATTTACGTGTTTTCATCCTATGCTTTATTAAATTGCATTTATTTTGTTTTATCCTATGCTTTATTAAATTGCATCTATGTTGTTTTATCCTATGCTTTATTAAATTGTATTTATGTTGTTTTATCCTATGCTTTATTAAATTGTATTTATGTTGTTTTAACCCATGCTTTATTAAATTGTATTTATGTTGTTTTATCCTATGCTTTATTAAATTGTATTTATGTTGTTTTATCCTATGCTTTATTAAATTGTATTCATGTTGTTTTATCCTATGCTTTCTTAAACTGTATTTATGTTGTTTTATCCTATGCTTTACTAAATTGTATTTATGTTGTTTTATCCTATGCTTTATTAAATTGTATTCATGTTGTTTTATCCTATGCTTTATTAAATTGTATTTATGTTGTTTTATCCTATGATTTATTAAATTGTATTTATGTTGTTTTATCCTATGCTTTATTAAATTGTATTTATGTTGTTTTATCCTATGGTTTATTAAATTATATTTATGTTGTTTTAATCTATGCTTTATTAAATTGTATTTATGTTGTTTAATCCTATGCTTTATTAAATTGTATTTATGTTGTTTTATCCTATGCTTTATTAAATTGTATTTATGTTGTTTTAACCCATGCTTTATTAAATTGTATTTATGTGGTTTTATCCTATGCTTTATTAAATTGTAATTATGTTGTTTTATCCTATGCTTTATTAAATTGTATTTATGTTGTTTTATCCTATGCTTTATTAAATTATATTTATGTTCTTTATCCTATGCTTTATTAAATTGTATTTATGTTGTTTTATCCTATGCTTTATTAAATTGTATTATGTTGTTTTATCGTATGCTTTATTAAATTGTATTTATGTTGTTTTAGTCTATGCTTTATTAAATTGTGTTTATGTTGTTTTATCCTATGCTTTATTAAATTGTATTAATGTTGTTTTAACCCATGCTTTATTAAATTGTATTTATGTGGTTTTATCCTATGCTTTATTAAATTGTATTAATGTTGTTTTAACCCATGCTTTATTAAATTGTATTTATGTGGTTTTATCCTATGCTTTATTAAATTGTATTTATGTTGTTTTATCCTATGCTTTATTAAAATGTATTTATGTTGTTTTAACCCATGCTTTATTATATCGTGTTTATGTTGTTTTATCCTATGCTTTATGAAATTGTATTTATGTTGTTTTAACCTGTTTTATTAAATTGTATTTACGTGTTTTCATCCTATGCTTTATTAAATTGTATTTATTTTGTTTTATCCTATGCTTTATTAAATTGCATCTATGTTGTTTTATCCTATGCTTTATTAAATTGTATTTATGTTGTTTTATCCTATGCTTTATTAAATTGTATTTATGTTGTTTTAACCCATGCTTTATTAAATTGTATTTATGTTGTTTTATCCTATGCTTTATTAAATTGTATTTATGTTGTTTTATCCTATGCTTTATTAAATTGTATTCATGTTGTTTTATCCTATGCTTTCTTAAACTGTATTTATGTTGTTTTATCCTATGCTTTACTAAATTGTATTTATGTTGTTTTATCCTATGCTTTATTAAATTGTATTCATGTTGTTTTATCCTATGCTTTATTAAATTGTATTTATGTTGTTTTATCCTATGATTTATTAAATTGTATTTATGTTGTTTTATCCTATGCTTTATTAAATTGTATTTATGTTGTTTTATCCTATGGTTTATTAAATTATATTTATGTTGTTTTAATCTATGCTTTATTAAATTGTATTTATGTTGTTTAATCCTATGCTTTATTAAATTGTATTTATGTTGTTTTATCCTATGCTTTATTAAATTGTATTTATGTTGTTTTAACCCATGCTTTATTAAATTGTATTTATGTGGTTTTATCATATGCTTTATTAAATTGTATTTATGTTGTTTTATCCTATGCTTTATTAAATTGTATTTATGTTGTTTTATCCTATGCTTTATTAAATTGTATTTATGTTCTTTTATCCTATGCTTTATTAAATTGTATTTATGTTGTTTTATCCTATGCTTTATTAAATTGTATTATGTTGTTTTATCGTATGCTTTATTAAATTGTATTTATGTTGTTTTAGTCTATGCTTTATTAAATTGTGATTATGTTGTTTTATCCTATGCTTTATTAAATTGTATTAATGTTGTTTTAACCCATGCTTTATTAAATTGTATTTATGTGGTTTTATCCTATGCTTTATTAAATTGTATTTATGTTGTTTTATCCTATGCTTTATTAAATTGTATTTATGTTGTTTTATCCTATGCTTTATTAAATTGTATTTATGTTGTTTTAACCCATGCTTTATTAAATTGTATTTATGTGGTTTTATCCTATGCTTTATTAAATTGGATTTATGTTGTTTAATCCTATGCTTTATTAAATTGTATTTATGTTGTTTTATCCTATGCTTTATTAAATTGTATTTATGTTGTTTTATCCTATGCTTTATTAAATTGTATTTATGTTGTTTTATCCTATGCCTTATTAAATTGTATTATGTTGTTTTATCGTATGCTTTATTAAATTGTATTTATGTTGTTTTATCCTATGCTTTATTAAATTGTGTTTATGTTGTTTTATCCTATGCTTTATTAAATTGTATTAATGTTGTTTTAACCCATGCTTTATTAAATTGTATTTATATGGTTTTATCCTATGCTTTATTAAATTGTATTTATGTTGTTTTATCCTATGCTTTATTAAATTGTAATTATGTTGTTTTATCCTATGCTTTATTAAATTGTATTTATGTTGTTTTAACCTATGTTTTATTAAATTGTATTTATGTTGTTTTATCCTATGCTTTATTAAATTGTATATATGTTGTTTTATCCAATGGTTTATTAAATTGTATTTATCTTGTTTTGTCCTATGCTTTATTAAATTGTATTTATGTTGTTTTAACCTATGCTTTATTAAATTGTATTTATGTTGTTTTATCCTATGCTTTATTAAATTGTATTTATGTTGTTTTATCCTATGCTTTATTAAATTGTATTTATGTTGTTTTATCCTATGCTTTATTAAATTGTATTTATGTTGTTTTAACCTATGCTTTATTAAATTGTGTTTATGTTGTTTTATCCTATGCTTTATTAAATTGTATTTATGTTGCTTTAACCTATGCTTTATTAAATTGTATTTATGTTGTTTTATCCTATGCTTTATTAAATTGTATTTAAGTTGTTTTATCCTATGCTTTATTAAATTGTATTATGTTGTTTTATCGTATGCTTTATTAAATTGTATTTATGTTGTTTTATCCTATGCTTTATTAAATTGTGTTTATGTTGTTTTATACTATGCTTTATTAAATTGTATTTATGTTGTTTTAACCCATGATTTATTAAATTGTATTTATGTGGTTTTATCCTATGCTTTATTAAATTGTATTTATGTTGTTTTATCCTATGCTTTATTAAATTGTATTTATGTTGTTTTATCCTATGCTTTATTAAATTGTATTTATGTTGTTTTAACCTATGCTTTATTAAATTGTATTTATGTTGTTTTATCCTATGCTTTATTAAATTGTATTTATGTGGTTTCATCGTATGCTTTATTAAATTGTATTTATGTTGTTTTAACCTATGCTTTATTAAATTGTATTTATGTTGTTTTATCCTATGCTTTATTAAATTGTATTTATGTTGTTTTATCCTATGCTTTATTAAATTGTATTTATGTTGTTTTATTCTATGCTTTATTAAATTGTATTTATGTTGTTTTATTCTTTGCTTTATTAAATTGTATTTATGTTGTTTTATCCTATGCTTTATTAAATTCATCTATGTTGTTTTATCCTATGCTTTATTAAATTGTATTTATGTTGTTTTATTCTATGCTTTATTAAATTGTGTTTATGTGGTTTTATCCTATGATTTATTAAATTGTATTTATGTTGTTTTATCCTATGCTTTATTAAATTGAATTTATGTGGTTTTATCCTATGCTTTATTAAATTGTATTTATGTTGTTTTATCCTATGCTTTATTAAATTGCATCTATGTTGTTTTATCCTATGCTTTATTAAATTATATTTATGTTGTTTTATACTATGCTTTATTAAATTGTATTTATGTTGTTTTAACCCATGCTTTATTAAATTGTATTTATGTTGTTTTAACCTATGCTTTATTAAATTGTATTTATGTTGTTTTATCCTATGCTTTATTAAATTGTATTTATGTTGTTTTATCCTATGCTTTATTAAATTGTATTCATGTTCTTTTATCCTATGCTTTATTAAACTGTATTTATGTTGTTTTATCCTATGCTTTATTAAATTGTATTTATGTTGTTTTATCCTATGCTTTATTAAATTGTATTCATGTTGTTTTATCCTATGCTTTATTAAATTGTATTTATGTTGTTTTATCCTATGCTTTATTAAATTGTAATTATGTTGTTTTATCCTATGCTTTATTAAATTGTATTTATGTTGTTTTAACCTATGTTTTATTAAATTGTATTTATGTTGTTTTATCCTATGCTTTATTAAATTGTATATATGTTGTTTTATCCAATGGTTTATTAAATTGTATTTATCTTGTTTTGTCCTATGCTTTATTAAATTGTATTTATGTTGTTTTAACCTATGCTTTATTAAATTGTATTTATGTTGTTTTATCCTATGCTTTATTAAATTGTATTTATGTTGTTTTATCCTATGCTTTATTAAATTGTATTTATGTTGTTTTATCCTATGCTTTATTAAATTGTATTTATGTTGTTTTAACCTATGCTTTATTAAATTGTGTTTATGTTGTTTTATCCTATGCTTTATTAAATTGTATTTATGTTGCTTTAACCTATGCTTTATTAAATTGTATTTATGTTGTTTTATCCTATGCTTTATTAAATTGTATTTAAGTTGTTTTATCCTATGCTTTATTAAATTGTATTATGTTGTTTTATCGTATGCTTTATTAAATTGTATTTATGTTGTTTTATCCTATGCTTTATTAAATTGTGTTTATGTTGTTTTATACTATGCTTTATTAAATTGTATTTATGTTGTTTTAACCCATGATTTATTAAATTGTATTTATGTGGTTTTATCCTATGCTTTATTAAATTGTATTTATGTTGTTTTATCCTATGCTTTATTAAATTGTATTTATGTTGTTTTATCCTATGCTTTATTAAATTGTATTTATGTTGTTTTAACCTATGCTTTATTAAATTGTATTTATGTTGTTTTATCCTATGCTTTATTAAATTGTATTTATGTGGTTTCATCGTATGCTTTATTAAATTGTATTTATGTTGTTTTAACCTATGCTTTATTAAATTGTATTTATGTTGTTTTATCCTATGCTTTATTAAATTGTATTTATGTTGTTTTATCCTATGCTTTATTAAATTGTATTTATGTTGTTTTATTCTATGCTTTATTAAATTGTATTTATGTTGTTTTATTCTTTGCTTTATTAAATTGTATTTATGTTGTTTTATCCTATGCTTTATTAAATTCATCTATGTTGTTTTATCCTATGCTTTATTAAATTGTATTTATGTTGTTTTATTCTATGCTTTATTAAATTGTGTTTATGTGGTTTTATCCTATGATTTATTAAATTGTATTTATGTTGTTTTATCCTATGCTTTATTAAATTGAATTTATGTGGTTTTATCCTATGCTTTATTAAATTGTATTTATGTTGTTTTATCCTATGCTTTATTAAATTGCATCTATGTTGTTTTATCCTATGCTTTATTAAATTATATTTATGTTGTTTTATACTATGCTTTATTAAATTGTATTTATGTTGTTTTAACCCATGCTTTATTAAATTGTATTTATGTTGTTTTAACCTATGCTTTATTAAATTGTATTTATGTTGTTTTATCCTATGCTTTATTAAATTGTATTTATGTTGTTTTATCCTATGCTTTATTAAATTGTATTCATGTTCTTTTATCCTATGCTTTATTAAACTGTATTTATGTTGTTTTATCCTATGCTTTATTAAATTGTATTTATGTTGTTTTATCCTATGCTTTATTAAATTGTATTCATGTTGTTTTATCCTATGCTTTATTAAATTGTATTTATGTTGTTTTATCCTATGCTTTATTAAATTGTATTTATGTTGTTTTATCCTATGCTTTATTAAACTGTATTTATGTTGTTTTATCCTATGCTTTATTAAATTGTATTTATGTTGTTTTATCGTATGCTTTATTAAATTGTATTTATGTTGTTTTATCCTATGCTTTATTAAATTGTATTTATGTTGTTTTATCCTATGCTTTATTAAAATGTATTTATGTTGTTTTAACCCATGCTTTATTATATTGTGTTTATGTTGTTTTATCCTATGCTTTATGAAATTGTATTTATGTTGTTTTAACCTGTTTTATTAAATTGTATTTACGTGTTTTCATCCTATGCTTTATTAAATTGCATTTATTTTGTTTTATCCTATGCTTTATTAAATTGCATCTATGTTGTTTTATCCTATGCTTTATTAAATTGTATTTATGTTGTTTTATCCTATGCTTTATTAAATTGTATTTATGTTGTTTTAACCCATGCTTTATTAAATTGTATTTATGTTGTTTTATCCTATGCTTTATTAAATTGTATTTATGTTGTTTTATCCTATGCTTTATTAAATTGTATTCATGTTGTTTTATCCTATGCTTTCTTAAACTGTATTTATGTTGTTTTATCCTATGATTTATTAAATTGTATTTATGTTGTTTTATCCTATGCTTTATTAAATTGTATTCATGTTGTTTTATCCTATGCTTTATTAAATTGTATTTATGTTGTTTTATCCTATGATTTATTAAATTGTATTTATGTTGTTTTATCCTATGCTTTATTAAATTGTATTTATGTTGTTTTATCCTATGGTTTATTAAATTATATTTATGTTGTTTTAATCTATGCTTTATTAAATTGTATTTATGTTGTTTAATCCTATGCTTTATTAAATTGTATTTATGTTGTTTTATCCTATGCTTTATTAAATTGTATTTATGTTGTTTTAACCCATGCTTTATTAAATTGTATTTATGTGGTTTTATCCTATGCTTTATTAAATTGTATTTATGTTGTTTTATCCTATGCTTTATTAAATTGTATTTATGTTGTTTTATCCTATGCTTTATTAAATTATATTTATGTTCTTTATCCTATGCTTTATTAAATTGTATTTATGTTGTTTTATCCTATGCTTTATTAAATTGTATTATGTTGTTTTATCGTATGCTTTATTAAATTGTATTTATGTTGTTTTAGTCTATGCTTTATTAAATTGTGTTTATGTTGTTTTATCCTATGCTTTATTAAATTGTATTAATGTTGTTTTAACCCATGCTTTATTAAATTGTATTTATGTGGTTTTATCCTATGCTTTATTAAATTGTATTAATGTTGTTTTAACCCATGCTTTATTAAATTGTATTTATGTGGTTTTATCCTATGCTTTATTAAATTGTATTTATGTTGTTTTATCCTATGCTTTATTAAAATGTATTTATGTTGTTTTAACCCATGCTTTATTATATCGTGTTTATGTTGTTTTATCCTATGCTTTATGAAATTGTATTTATGTTGTTTTAACCTGTTTTATTAAATTGTATTTACGTGTTTTCATCCTATGCTTTATTAAATTGTATTTATTTTGTTTTATCCTATGCTTTATTAAATTGCATCTATGTTGTTTTATCCTATGCTTTATTAAATTGTATTTATGTTGTTTTATCCTATGCTTTATTAAATTGTATTTATGTTGTTTTAACCCATGCTTTATTAAATTGTATTTATGTTGTTTTATCCTATGCTTTATTAAATTGTATTTATGTTGTTTTATCCTATGCTTTATTAAATTGTATTCATGTTGTTTTATCCTATGCTTTCTTAAACTGTATTTATGTTGTTTTATCCTATGCTTTACTAAATTGTATTTATGTTGTTTTATCCTATGCTTTATTAAATTGTATTCATGTTGTTTTATCCTATGCTTTATTAAATTGTATTTATGTTGTTTTATCCTATGATTTATTAAATTGTATTTATGTTGTTTTATCCTATGCTTTATTAAATTGTATTTATGTTGTTTTATCCTATGGTTTATTAAATTATATTTATGTTGTTTTAATCTATGCTTTATTAAATTGTATTTATGTTGTTTAATCCTATGCTTTATTAAATTGTATTTATGTTGTTTTATCCTATGCTTTATTAAATTGTATTTATGTTGTTTTAACCCATGCTTTATTAAATTGTATTTATGTGGTTTTATCATATGCTTTATTAAATTGTATTTATGTTGTTTTATCCTATGCTTTATTAAATTGTATTCATGTTGTTTTATCCTATGCTTTATTAAATTGTATTTATGTTCTTTTATCCTATGCTTTATTAAATTGTATTTATGTTGTTTTATCCTATGCTTTATTAAATTGTATTATGTTGTTTTATCGTATGCTTTATTAAATTGTATTTATGTTGTTTTAGTCTATGCTTTATTAAATTGTGTTTATGTTGTTTTATCCTATGCTTTATTAAATTGTATTAATGTTGTTTTAACCCATGCTTTATTAAATTGTATTTATGTGGTTTTATCCTATGCTTTATTAAATTGTATTTATGTTGTTTTATCCTATGCTTTATTAAATTGTATTTATGTTGTTTTATCCTATGCTTTATTAAATTGTATTTATGTTGTTTTAACCCATGCTTTATTAAATTGTATTTATGTGGTTTTATCCTATGCTTTATTAAATTGGATTTATGTTGTTTAATCCTATGCTTTATTAAATTGTATTTATGTTGTTTTATCCTATGCTTTATTAAATTGTATTTATGTTGTTTTATCCTATGCTTTATTAAATTGTATTTATGTTGTTTTATCCTATGCCTTATTAAATTGTATTATGTTGTTTTATCGTATGCTTTATTAAATTGTATTTATGTTGTTTTATCCTATGCTTTATTAAATTGTGTTTATGTTGTTTTATCCTATGCTTTATTAAATTGTATTAATGTTGTTTTAACCCATGCTTTATTAAATTGTATTTATATGGTTTTATCCTATGCTTTATTAAATTGTATTTATGTTGTTTTATCCTATGCTTTATTAAATTGTAATTATGTTGTTTTATCCTATGCTTTATTAAATTGTATTTATGTTGTTTTAACCTATGTTTTATTAAATTGTATTTATGTTGTTTTATCCTATGCTTTATTAAATTGTATATATGTTGTTTTATCCAATGGTTTATTAAATTGTATTTATCTTGTTTTGTCCTATGCTTTATTAAATTGTATTTATGTTGTTTTAACCTATGCTTTATTAAATTGTATTTATGTTGTTTTATCCTATGCTTTATTAAATTGTATTTATGTTGTTTTATCCTATGCTTTATTAAATTGTATTTATGTTGTTTTATCCTATGCTTTATTAAATTGTATTTATGTTGTTTTAACCTATGCTTTATTAAATTGTGTTTATGTTGTTTTATCCTATGCTTTATTAAATTGTATTTATGTTGCTTTAACCTATGCTTTATTAAATTGTATTTATGTTGTTTTATCCTATGCTTTATTAAATTGTATTTAAGTTGTTTTATCCTATGCTTTATTAAATTGTATTATGTTGTTTTATCGTATGCTTTATTAAATTGTATTTATGTTGTTTTATCCTATGCTTTATTAAATTGTGTTTATGTTGTTTTATACTATGCTTTATTAAATTGTATTTATGTTGTTTTAACCCATGATTTATTAAATTGTATTTATGTGGTTTTATCCTATGCTTTATTAAATTGTATTTATGTTGTTTTATCCTATGCTTTATTAAATTGTATTTATGTTGTTTTATCCTATGCTTTATTAAATTGTATTTATGTTGTTTTAACCTATGCTTTATTAAATTGTATTTATGTTGTTTTATCCTATGCTTTATTAAATTGTATTTATGTGGTTTCATCGTATGCTTTATTAAATTGTATTTATGTTGTTTTAACCTATGCTTTATTAAATTGTATTTATGTTGTTTTATCCTATGCTTTATTAAATTGTATTTATGTTGTTTTATCCTATGCTTTATTAAATTGTATTTATGTTGTTTTATTCTATGCTTTATTAAATTGTATTTATGTTGTTTTATTCTTTGCTTTATTAAATTGTATTTATGTTGTTTTATCCTATGCTTTATTAAATTGCATCTATGTTGTTTTATCCTATGCTTTATTAAATTATATTTATGTTGTTTTATACTATGCTTTATTAAATTGTATTTATGTTGTTTTAACCCATGCTTTATTAAATTGTATTTATGTTGTTTTAACCTATGCTTTATTAAATTGTATTTATGTTGTTTTATCCTATGCTTTATTAAATTGTATTTATGTTGTTTTATCCTATGCTTTATTAAATTGTATTCATGTTCTTTTATCCTATGCTTTATTAAACTGTATTTATGTTGTTTTATCCTATGCTTTATTAAATTGTATTTATGTTGTTTTATCCTATGCTTTATTAAATTGTATTCATGTTGTTTTATCCTATGCTTTATTAAATTGTATTTATGTTGTTTTATCCTATGCTTTATTAAATTGTATTTATGTTGTTTTATCCTATGCTTTATTAAACTGTATTTATGTTGTTTTATCCTATGCTTTATTAAATTGTATTTATGTTGTTTTATCGTATGCTTTATTAAATTGTATTTATGTTGTTTTATCCTATGCTTTATTAAATTGTATTTATGTTGTTTTATCCTATGCTTTATTAAATTGTATTTATGTTGTTTTAACCTATGCTTTATTAAATTGTGTTTATGTTGTTTTATCCTATGCTTTATTAAATTGTATTTATGTTGCTTTAACCTATGCTTTATTAAATTGTATTTATGTTGTTTTATCCTATGCTTTATTAAATTGTATTTAAGTTGTTTTATCCTATGCTTTATTAAATTGTATTATGTTGTTTTATCGTATGCTTTATTAAATTGTATTTATGTTGTTTTATCCTATGCTTTATTAAATTGTGTTTATGTTGTTTTATACTATGCTTTATTAAATTGTATTTATGTTGTTTTAACCCATGATTTATTAAATTGTATTTATGTGGTTTTATCCTATGCTTTATTAAATTGTATTTATGTTGTTTTATCCTATGCTTTATTAAATTGTATTTATGTTGTTTTATCCTATGCTTTATTAAATTGTATTTATGTTGTTTTAACCTATGCTTTATTAAATTGTATTTATGTTGTTTTATCCTATGCTTTATTAAATTGTATTTATGTGGTTTCATCGTATGCTTTATTAAATTGTATTTATGTTGTTTTAACCTATGCTTTATTAAATTGTATTTATGTTGTTTTATCCTATGCTTTATTAAATTGTATTTATGTTGTTTTATCCTATGCTTTATTAAATTGTATTTATGTTGTTTTATTCTATGCTTTATTAAATTGTATTTATGTTGTTTTATTCTTTGCTTTATTAAATTGTATTTATGTTGTTTTATCCTATGCTTTATTAAATTGCATCTATGTTGTTTTATCCTATGCTTTATTAAATTATATTTATGTTGTTTTATACTATGCTTTATTAAATTGTATTTATGTTGTTTTAACCCATGCTTTATTAAATTGTATTTATGTTGTTTTAACCTATGCTTTATTAAATTGTATTTATGTTGTTTTATCCTATGCTTTATTAAATTGTATTTATGTTGTTTTATCCTATGCTTTATTAAATTGTATTCATGTTCTTTTATCCTATGCTTTATTAAACTGTATTTATGTTGTTTTATCCTATGCTTTATTAAATTGTATTTATGTTGTTTTATCCTATGCTTTATTAAATTGTATTCATGTTGTTTTATCCTATGCTTTATTAAATTGTATTTATGTTGTTTTATCCTATGCTTTATTAAATTGTATTTATGTTGTTTTATCCTATGCTTTATTAAACTGTATTTATGTTGTTTTATCCTATGCTTTATTAAATTGTATTTATGTTGTTTTATCGTATGCTTTATTAAATTGTATTTATGTTGTTTTATCCTATGCTTTATTAAATTGTATTTATGTTGTTTTATCCTATGCTTTATTAAAATGTATTTATGTTGTTTTAACCCATGCTTTATTATATTGTGTTTATGTTGTTTTATCCTATGCTTTATGAAATTGTATTTATGTTGTTTTAACCTGTTTTATTAAATTGTATTTACGTGTTTTCATCCTATGCTTTATTAAATTGTATTTATTTTGTTTTATCCTATGCTTTATTAAATTGCATCTATGTTGTTTTATCCTATGCTTTATTAAATTGTATTTATGTTGTTTTATCCTATGCTTTATTAAATTGTATTTATGTTGTTTTAACCCATGCTTTATTAAATTGTGTTTATGTTGTTTTATCCTATGCTTTATTAAATTGTATTTATGTTGTTTTATCCTATGCTTTATTAAACTGTATTTATGTTGTTTTATCCTATGCTTTATTAAATTGTATTTATGTTGTTTTATCGTATGCTTTATTAAATTGTATTTATGTTGTTTTATCCTATGCTTTATTAAATTGTATTTATGTTGTTTTATCCTATGCTTTATTAAATTGTATTTATGTTGTTTTAACCTATGCTTTATTAAATTGTGTTTATGTTGTTTTATCCTATGCTTTATTAAATTGTATTTATGTTGCTTTAACCTATGCTTTATTAAATTGTATTTATGTTGTTTTATCCTATGCTTTATTAAATTGTATTTAAGTTGTTTTATCCTATGCTTTATTAAATTGTATTATGTTGTTTTATCGTATGCTTTATTAAATTGTATTTATGTTGTTTTATCCTATGCTTTATTAAATTGTGTTTATGTTGTTTTATACTATGCTTTATTAAATTGTATTTATGTTGTTTTAACCCATGATTTATTAAATTGTATTTATGTGGTTTTATCCTATGCTTTATTAAATTGTATTTATGTTGTTTTATCCTATGCTTTATTAAATTGTATTTATGTTGTTTTATCCTATGCTTTATTAAATTGTATTTATGTTGTTTTAACCTATGCTTTATTAAATTGTATTTATGTTGTTTTATCCTATGCTTTATTAAATTGTATTTATGTGGTTTCATCGTATGCTTTATTAAATTGTATTTATGTTGTTTTAACCTATGCTTTATTAAATTGTATTTATGTTGTTTTATCCTATGCTTTATTAAATTGTATTTATGTTGTTTTATCCTATGCTTTATTAAATTGTATTTATGTTGTTTTATTCTATGCTTTATTAAATTGTATTTATGTTGTTTTATTCTTTGCTTTATTAAATTGTATTTATGTTGTTTTATCCTATGCTTTATTAAATTGCATCTATGTTGTTTTATCCTATGCTTTATTAAATTATATTTATGTTGTTTTATACTATGCTTTATTAAATTGTATTTATGTTGTTTTAACCCATGCTTTATTAAATTGTATTTATGTTGTTTTAACCTATGCTTTATTAAATTGTATTTATGTTGTTTTATCCTATGCTTTATTAAATTGTATTTATGTTGTTTTATCCTATGCTTTATTAAATTGTATTCATGTTCTTTTATCCTATGCTTTATTAAACTGTATTTATGTTGTTTTATCCTATGCTTTATTAAATTGTATTTATGTTGTTTTATCCTATGCTTTATTAAATTGTATTCATGTTGTTTTATCCTATGCTTTATTAAATTGTATTTATGTTGTTTTATCCTATGCTTTATTAAATTGTATTTATGTTGTTTTATCCTATGCTTTATTAAACTGTATTTATGTTGTTTTATCCTATGCTTTATTAAATTGTATTTATGTTGTTTTATCGTATGCTTTATTAAATTGTATTTATGTTGTTTTATCCTATGCTTTATTAAATTGTATTTATGTTGTTTTATCCTATGCTTTATTAAAATGTATTTATGTTGTTTTAACCCATGCTTTATTATATTGTGTTTATGTTGTTTTATCCTATGCTTTATGAAATTGTATTTATGTTGTTTTAACCTGTTTTATTAAATTGTATTTACGTGTTTTCATCCTATGCTTTATTAAATTGTATTTATTTTGTTTTATCCTATGCTTTATTAAATTGCATCTATGTTGTTTTATCCTATGCTTTATTAAATTGTATTTATGTTGTTTTATCCTATGCTTTATTAAATTGTATTTATGTTGTTTTAACCCATGCTTTATTAAATTGTGTTTATGTTGTTTTATCCTATGCTTTATTAAATTGTATTTATGTTGTTTTATCCTATGCTTTATTAAATTGTATTCATGTTGTTTTATCCTATGCTTTCTTAAACTGTATTTATGTTGTTTTATCCTATGCTTTACTAAATTGTATTTATGTTGTTTTATCCTATGCTTTATTAAATTGTATTCATGTTGTTTTATCCTATGCTTTATTAAATTGTATTTATGTTGTTTTATCCTATGCTTTATTAAATTGTATTTATGTGGTTTCATCGTATGCTTTATTAAATTGTATTTATGTTGTTTTAACCTATGCTTTATTAAATTGTATTTATGTTGTTTTATCCTATGCTTTATTAAATTGTATTTATGTTGTTTTATCCTATGCTTTATTAAATTGTATTTATGTTGTTTTATTCTATGCTTTATTAAATTGTATTTATGTTGTTTTATTCTTTGCTTTATTAAATTGTATTTATGTTGTTTTATCCTATGCTTTATTAAATTCATCTATGTTGTTTTATCCTATACTTTATTAAATTGTATTTATGTTGTTTTATTCTATGCTTTATTAAATTGCGTTTATGTGGTTTTATCCTATGATTTATTAAATTGTATTTATGTTGTTTTATCCTATGCTTTATTAAATTGAATTTATGTGGTTTTATCCTATGCTTTATTAAATTGTATTTATGTTGTTTTATCCTATGCTTTATTAAATTGCATCTATGTTGTTTTATCCTATGCTTTATTAAATTGTATTTATGTTGTTTTATACTATGCTTTATTAAATTGTATTTATGTTGTTTTAACCCATGCTTTATTAAATTGTATTTATGTTGTTTTAACCTATGCTTTATTAAATTGTATTTATGTTGTTTTATCCTATGCTTTATTAAATTTTATTTATGTTGTTTTATCCTATGCTTTATTAAATTGTATTCATGTTCTTTTATCCTATGCTTTATTAAACTGTATTTATGTTGTTTTATCCTATGCTTTATTAAATTGTATTTATGTTGTTTTATCCTATGCTTTATTAAATTGTATTCATGTTGTTTTATCCTATGCTTTATTAAATTGTATTTATGTTGTTTTATCCTATGCTTTATTAAATTGTATTTATGTTGTTTTATCCTATGCTTTATTAAACTGTATTTATGTTGTTTTATCCTATGCTTTATTAAATTGTATTTATGTTGTTTTATCGTATGCTTTATTAAATTGTATTTATGTTGTTTTATCCTATGCTTTATTAAATTGTATTTATGTTGTTTTATCCTATGCTTTATTAAAATGTATTTATGTTGTTTTAACCCATGCTTTATTATATTGTGTTTATGTTGTTTTATCCTATGATTTATGAAATTGTATTTATGTTGTTTTAACCTGTTTTATTAAATTGTATTTACGTGTTTTCATCCTATGCTTTATTAAATTGCATTTATTTTGTTTTATACTATGCTTTATTAAATTGCATCTATGTTGTTTTATCCTATGCTTTATTAAATTGTATTTATGTTGTTTTATCCTATGCTTTATTAAATTGTATTTATGTTGTTTTAACCCATGCTTTATTAAATTGTATTTATGTTGTTTTATCCTATGCTTTATTAAATTGTATTTATGTTGTTTTATCCTATGCTTTATTAAATTGTATTCATGTTGTTTTATCCTATGCTTTCTTAAACTGTATTTATGTTGTTTTATCCTATGCTTTACTAAATTGTATTTATGTTGTTTTATCCTATGCTTTATTAAATTGTATTCATGTTGTTTTATCCTATGCTTTATTAAATTGTATTTATGTTGTTTTATCCTATGATTTATTAAATTGTATTTATGTTGTTTTATCCTATGCTTTATTAAATTGTATTTATGTTGTTTTATCCTATGGTTTATTAAATTATATTTATGTTGTTTTAATCTATGCTTTATTAAATTGTATTTATGTTGTTTAATCCTATGCTTTATTAAATTGTATTTATGTTGTTTTATCCTATGCTTTATTAAATTGTATTTATGTTGTTTTAACCCATGCTTTATTAAATTGTATTTATGTGGTTTTATCCTATGCTTTATTAAATTGTATTTATGTTGTTTTATCCTATGCTTTATTAAATTGTATTTATGTTGTTTTATCCTATGCTTTATTAAATTGTATTTATGTTCTTTATCCTATGCTTTATTAAATTGTATTTATGTTGTTTTATCCTATGCTTTATTAAATTGTATTATGTTGTTTTATCGTATGCTTTATTAAATTGTATTTATGTTGTTTTAGTCTATGCTTTATTAAATTGTGTTTATGTTGTTTTATCCTATGCTTTATTAAATTGTATTAATGTTGTTTTAACCCATGCTTTATTAAATTGTATTTATGTGGTTTTATCCTATGCTTTATTAAATTGTATTAATGTTGTTTTAACCCATGCTTTATTAAATTGTATTTATGTGGTTTTATCCTATGCTTTATTAAATTGTATTTATGTTGTTTTATCCTATGTTTTATTAAAATGTATTTATGTTGTTTTAACCCATGCTTTATTATATCGTGTTTATGTTGTTTTATCCTATGCTTTATGAAATTGTATTTATGTTGTTTTAACCTGTTTTATTAAATTGTATTTACGTGTTTTCATCCTATGCTTTATTAAATTGTATTTATTTTGTTTTATCCTATGCTTTATTAAATTGCATCTATGTTGTTTTATCCTATGCTTTATTAAATTGTATTTATGTTGTTTTATCCTATGCTTTATTAAATTGTATTTATGTTGTTTTAACCCATGCTTTATTAAATTGTATTTATGTTGTTTTATCCTATGCTTTATTAAATTGTATTTATGTTGTTTTATCCTATGCTTTATTAAATTGTATTCATGTTGTTTTATCCTATGCTTTCTTAAACTGTATTTATGTTGTTTTATCCTATGCTTTACTAAATTGTATTTATGTTGTTTTATCCTATGCTTTATTAAATTGTATTCATGTTGTTTTATCCTATGCTTTATTAAATTGTATTTATGTTGTTTTATCCTATGATTTATTAAATTGTATTTATGTTGTTTTATCCTATGCTTTATTAAATTGTATTTATGTTGTTTTATCCTATGGTTTATTAAATTATATTTATGTTGTTTTAATCTATGCTTTATTAAATTGTATTTATGTTGTTTAATCCTATGCTTTATTAAATTGTATTTATGTTGTTTTATCCTATGCTTTATTAAATTGTATTTATGTTGTTTTAACCCATGCTTTATTAAATTGTATTTATGTGGTTTTATCATATGCTTTATTAAATTGTATTTATGTTGTTTTATCCTATGCTTTATTAAATTGTATTTATGTTGTTTTATCCTATGCTTTATTAAATTGTATTTATGTTCTTTTATCCTATGCTTTATTAAATTGTATTTATGTTGTTTTATCCTATGCTTTATTAAATTGTATTATGTTGTTTTATCGTATGCTTTATTAAATTGTATTTATGTTGTTTTAGTCTATGCTTTATTAAATTGTGTTTATGTTGTTTTATCCTATGCTTTATTAAATTGTATTAATGTTGTTTTATCCTATGCTTTATTAAATTGTATTTATGTTGTTTTATCCTATGCTTTATTAAATTGTATTTATGTTCTTTTATCCTATGCTTTATTAAATTGTATTTATGTTGTTTTATCCTATGCTTTATTAAATTGTATTATGTTGTTTTATCGTATGCTTTATTAAATTGTATTTATGTTGTTTTAGTCTATGCTTTATTAAATTGTGTTTATGTTGTTTTATCCTATGCTTTATTAAATTGTATTAATGTTGTTTTAACCCATGCGTTATTAAATTGTATTTATGTGGTTTTATCCTATGCTTTATTAAATTGTATTTATGTTGTTTTATCCTATGCTTTATTAAATTGTATTTATGTTGTTTTATCCTATGCTTTATTAAATTGTATTTATGTTGTTTTAACCCATGCTTTATTAAATTGTATTTATGTGGTTTTATCCTATGCTTTATTAAATTGGATTTATGTTGTTTAATCCTATGCTTTATTAAATTGTATTTATGTTGTTTTATCCTATGCTTTATTAAATTGTATTTATGTTGTTTTATCCTATGCTTTATTAAATTGTATTTATGTTGTTTTATCCTATGCCTTATTAAATTGTATTATGTTGTTTTATCGTATGCTTTATTAAATTGTATTTATGTTGTTTTATCCTATGCTTTATTAAATTGTGTTTATGTTGTTTTATCCTATGCTTTATTAAATTGTATTAATGTTGTTTTAACCCATGCTTTATTAAATTGTATTTATATGGTTTAATCCTATGCTTTATTAAATTGTATTTATGTTGTTTTATCCTATGCTTTATTAAATTGTAATTATGTTGTTTTATCCTATGCTTTATTAAATTGTATTTATGTTGTTTTAACCTATGTTTTATTAAATTGTATTTATGTTGTTTTATCCTATGCTTTATTAAATTGTATATATGTTGTTTTATCCAATGGTTTATTAAATTGTATTTATCTTGTTTTGTCCTATGCTTTACTAAATTGTATTTATGTTGTTTTAACCTATGCTTTATTAAATTGTATTTATGTTGTTTTATCCTATGCTTTATTAAATTGTATTTATGTTGTTTTATCCTATGCTTTATTAAATTGTATTTATGTTGTTTTATCCTATGCTTTATTAAATTGTATTTATGTTGTTTTAACCTATGCTTTATTAAATTGTGTTTATGTTGTTTTATCCTATGCTTTATTAAATTGTATTTATGTTGCTTTAACCTATGCTTTATTAAATTGTATTTATGTTGTTTTATCCTATGCTTTATTAAATTGTATTTAAGTTGTTTTATCCTATGCTTTATTAAATTGTATTATGTTGTTTTATCGTATGCTTTATTAAATTGTATTTATGTTGTTTTATCCTATGCTTTATTAAATTGTGTTTATGTTGTTTTATCCTATGCTTTATTAAATTGTATTTATGTTGTTTTAACCCATGATTTATTAAATTGTATTTATGTGGTTTTATCCTATGCTTTATTAAATTGTATTTATGTTGTTTTATCCTATGCTTTATTAAATTGTATTTATGTTGTTTTATCCTATGCTTTATTAAATTGTATTTATGTTGTTTTAACCTATGCTTTATTAAATTGTATTTATGTTGTTTTATCCTATGCTTTATTAAATTGTATTTATGTGGTTTCATCGTATGCTTTATTAAATTGTATTTATGTTGTTTTAACCTATGCTTTATTAAATTGTATTTATGTTGTTTTATCCTATGCTTTATTAAATTGTATTTATGTTGTTTTATCCTATGCTTTATTAAATTGTATTTATGTTGTTTTATTCTATGCTTTATTAAATTGTATTTATGTTGTTTTATTCTTTGCTTTATTAAATTGTATTTATGTTGTTTTATCCTATGCTTTATTAAATTCATCTATGTTGTTTTATCCTATGCTTTATTAAATTGTATTTATGTTGTTTTATTCTATGCTTTATTAAATTGTGTTTATGTGGTTTTATCCTATGATTTATTAAATTGTATTTATGTTGTTTTATCCTATGCTTTATTAAATTGAATTTATGTGGTTTTATCCTATGCTTTATTAAATTGTATTTATGTTGTTTTATCCTATGCTTTATTAAATTGCATCTATGTTGTTTTATCCTATGCTTTATTAAATTGTATTTATGTTGTTTTATACTATGCTTTATTAAATTGTATTTATGTTGTTTTAACCCATGCTTTATTAAATTGTATTTATGTTGTTTTAACCTATGCTTTATTAAATTGTATTTATGTTGTTTTATCCTATGCTTTATTAAATTGTATTTATGTTGTTTTATCCTATGCTTTATTAAATTGTATTCATGTTCTTTTATCCTATGCTTTATTAAACTGTATTTATGTTGTTTTATCCTATGCTTTATTAAATTGTATTTATGTTGTTTTATCCTATGCTTTATTAAATTGTATTCATGTTGTTTTATCCTATGCTTTATTAAATTGTATTTATGTTGTTTTATCCTATGCTTTATTAAATTGTATTTATGTTGTTTTATCCTATGCTTTATTAAACTGTATTTATGTTGTTTTATCCTATGCTTTATTAAATTGTATTTATGTTGTTTTATCGTATGCTTTATTAAATTGTATTTATGTTGTTTTATCCTATGCTTTATTAAATTGTATTTATGTTGTTTTATCCTATGCTTTATTAAAATGTATTTATGTTGTTTTAACCCATGCTTTATTATATTGTGTTTATGTTGTTTTATCCTATGCTTTATGAAATTGTATTTATGTTGTTTTAACCTGTTTTATTAAATTGTATTTACGTGTTTTCATCCTATGCTTTATTAAATTGTATTTATTTTGTTTTATCCTATGCTTTATTAAATTGCATCTATGTTGTTTAATCCTATGCTTTATTAAATTGTATTTATGTTGTTTTATCCTATGCTTTATTAAATTGTATTTATGTTGTTTTAACCCATGCTTTATTAAATTGTATTTATGTTGTTTTATCCTATGCTTTATTAAATTGTATTTATGTTGTTTTATCCTATGCTTTATTAAATTGTATTCATGTTGTTTTATCCTATGCTTTCTTAAACTGTATTTATGTTGTTTTATCCTATGCTTTACTAAATTGTATTTATGTTGTTTTATCCTATGCTTTATTAAATTGTATTCATGTTGTTTTATCCTATGCTTTATTAAATTGTATTTATGTTGTTTTATCCTATGATTTATTAAATTGTATTTATGTTGTTTTATCCTATGCTTTATTAAATTGTATTTATGTTGTTTTATCCTATGGTTTATTAAATTATATTTATGTTGTTTTAATCTATGCTTTATTAAATTGTATTTATGTTGTTTAATCCTATGCTTTATTAAATTGTATTTATGTTGTTTTATCCTATGCTTTATTAAATTGTATTTATGTTGTTTTAACCCATGCTTTATTAAATTGTATTTATGTGGTTTTATCCTATGCTTTATTAAATTGTATTTATGTTGTTTTATCCTATGCTTTATTAAATTGTATTTATGTTGTTTTATCCTATGCTTTATTAAATTGTATTTATGTTGTTTTATCCTATGCTTTATTAAATTGTATTTATGTTGTTTTATCCTATGCTTTATTAAATTGTATTATGTTGTTTTATCGTATGCTTTATTAAATTGTATTTATGTTGTTTTAGTCTATGCTTTATTAAATTGTGTTTATGTTGTTTTATCCTATGCTTTATTAAATTGTATTAATGTTGTTTTAACCCATGCTTTATTAAATTGTATTTATGTGGTTTTATCCTATGCTTTATTAAATTGTATTTATGTTGTTTTATCCTATGCTTTATTAAAATGTATTTATGTTGTTTTAACCCATGCTTTATTATATCGCGTTTATATTGTTTTATCCTATGCTTTATGAAATTGTATTTATGTTGTTTTAACCTGTTTTATTAAATTGAATTTACATGTTTTCATCCTATGCTTTATTAAATTGTATTTATTTTGTTTTATCCTATGCTTTATTAAATTGCATCTATGTTGTTTTATCCTATGCTTTATTAAATTGTATTTATGTTGTTTTATCCTATGCTTTATTAAATTGTATTTATGTTGTTTTAACCCATGCTTTATTAAATTGTATTTATGTTGTTTTATCCTATGCTTTATTAAATTGTATTTATGTTGTTTTATCCTATGCTTTATTAAATTGTATTCATGTTGTTTTATCCTATGCTTTCTTAAACTGTATTTATGTTGTTTTATCATATGCTTTACTAAATTGTATTTATGTTGTTTTATCCTATGCTTTATTAAATTGTATTCATGTTGTTTTATCCTATGCTTTATTAAATTGTATTTATGTTGTTTTATCCTATGATTTATTAAATTGTATTTATGTTGTTTTATCCTATGCTTTATTAAATTGTATTTATGTTGTTTTATCCTATGGTTTATTAAATTATATGTATGTTGTTTTAATCTATGCTTTATTAAATTGTATTTATGTTGTTTAATCCTATGCTTTATTAAATTGTATTTATGTTGTTTTATCCTATGCTTTATTAAATTGTATTTATGTTGTTTTAACCCATGCTTTATTAAATTGTATTTATGTGATTTTATCATATGCTTTATTAAATTGTATTTATGTTGTTTTATCCTATGCTTTATTAAATTGTATTTATGTTGTTTTATCCTATGCTTTATTAAATTGTATTTATGTTCTTTTATCCTATGCTTTATTAAATTGTATTTATGTTGTTTTATCCTATGCTTTATTAAATTGTATTATGTTGTTTTATCGTATGCTTTATTAAATTGTATTTATGTTGTTTTAGTCTATGCTTTATTAAATTGTGTTTATGTTGTTTTATCCTATGCTTTATTAAATTGTATTAATGTTGTTTTAACCCATGCTTTATTAAATTGTATTTATGTGGTTTTATCCTATGCTTTATTAAATTGTATTTATGTTGTTTTATCCTATGCTTTATTAAATTGTATTTATGTTGTTTTATCCTATGCTTTATTAAATTGTATTTATGTTGTTTTAACCCATGCTTTATTAAATTGTATTTATGTGGTTTTATCCTATGCTTTATTAAATTGGATTTATGTTGTTTAATCCTATGCTTTATTAAATTGTATTTATGTTGTTTTATCCTATGCTTTATTAAATTGTATTTATGTTGTTTTATCCTATGCTTTATTAAATTGTATTTATGTTGTTTTATCCTATGCTTTATTAAATTGTATTATGTTGTTTTATCGTATGCTTTATTAAATTGTATTTATGTTGTTTTATCCTATGCTTTATTAAATTGTGTTTATGTTGTTTTATCCTATGCTTTATTAAATTGTATTAATGTTGTTTTAACCCATGCTTTATTAAATTGTATTTATATGGTTTTATCCTATGCTTTATTAAATTGTATTTATGTTGTTTTATCCTATGCTTTATTAAATTGTAATTATGTTGTTTTATCCTATGCTTTATTAAATTGTATTTATGTTGTTTTGTTGTATGCTTTATTAAATTGTAATTATGTTGTTTTATCCTATGCTTTATTAAATTGTATTCATGTTGTTTTATCCTATGCTTTCTTAAACTGTATTTATGTTGTTTTATCATATGCTTTACTAAATTGTATTTATGTTGTTTTATCCTATGCTTTATTAAATTGTATTCATGTTGTTTTATCCTATGCTTTATTAAATTGTATTTATGTTGTTTTATCCTATGATTTATTAAATTGTATTTATGTTGTTTTATCCTATGCTTTATTAAATTGTATTTATGTTGTTTTATCCTATGGTTTATTAAATTATATGTATGTTGTTTTAATCTATGCTTTATTAAATTGTATTTATGTTGTTTAATCCTATGCTTTATTAAATTGTATTTATGTTGTTTTATCCTATGCTTTATTAAATTGTATTTATGTTGTTTTAACCCATGCTTTATTAAATTGTATTTATGTGATTTTATCATATGCTTTATTAAATTGTATTTATGTTGTTTTATCCTATGCTTTATTAAATTGTATTTATGTTGTTTTATCCTATGCTTTATTAAATTGTATTTATGTTCTTTTATCCTATGCTTTATTAAATTGTATTTATGTTGTTTTATCCTATGCTTTATTAAATTGTATTATGTTGTTTTATCGTATGCTTTATTAAATTGTATTTATGTTGTTTTAGTCTATGCTTTATTAAATTGTGTTTATGTTGTTTTATCCTATGCTTTATTAAATTGTATTAATGTTGTTTTAACCCATGCTTTATTAAATTGTATTTATGTGGTTTTATCCTATGCTTTATTAAATTGTATTTATGTTGTTTTATCCTATGCTTTATTAAATTGTATTTATGTTGTTTTATCCTATGCTTTATTAAATTGTATTTATGTTGTTTTAACCCATGCTTTATTAAATTGTATTTATGTGGTTTTATCCTATGCTTTATTAAATTGGATTTATGTTGTTTAATCCTATGCTTTATTAAATTGTATTTATGTTGTTTTATCCTATGCTTTATTAAATTGTATTTATGTTGTTTTATCCTATGCTTTATTAAATTGTATTTATGTTGTTTTATCCTATGCTTTATTAAATTGTATTATGTTGTTTTATCGTATGCTTTATTAAATTGTATTTATGTTGTTTTATCCTATGCTTTATTAAATTGTGTTTATGTTGTTTTATCCTATGCTTTATTAAATTGTATTAATGTTGTTTTAACCCATGCTTTATTAAATTGTATTTATATGGTTTTATCCTATGCTTTATTAAATTGTATTTATGTTGTTTTATCCTATGCTTTATTAAATTGTAATTATGTTGTTTTATCCTATGCTTTATTAAATTGTATTTATGTTGTTTTGTTGTATGCTTTATTAAATTGTAATTATGTTGTTTTATCCTATGCTTTATTAAATTGTATTTATGTTGTTTTATTCTATGCTTTATTAAATTGTATTTATGTTGTTTTATCCTATGCTTTATTAAATTGTATTTATTTTGTTTTATCCTATGCTTTAATAAATTGTATTTATGTTGTTTTGTCCTATGCTTTAATAAATTGTATTTATGTTGTTTTAACCCATGCTTTATTAAATTGTATTTATGTTGTTTTATCCTAAGCTTTATTAAATTGTATTTATGTTGTTTTATCCTATGCTTTATTAAATTGTATTTATGTTGTTTTAACCTATGCTTTATTAAATTGTATTTATGTTGTTTTAACATATGCTTTATTAAATTGTATTTATGTTGATTTATCCTATGCTTTATTAAATTGTATTTATGTTGCTTTAACCTATGCTTTATTAAATTGTATTTATGTTGTTTTATCCTATGCTTTATTAAATTGTATTTAAGTTGTTTTATCCTATGCTTTATTAAATTGTATTTATGTTGTTCTAACTTATGCTTTATTAAATTGTATTTATGTTGTTTTATCCTATGCTTTATTAAATTGTATTTATGTTGTTTTATCGTATGCTTTATTAAACTGCATTTATGTTGTTTTATCCTATGCTCTATTAAATTGTATTTATGTTGTTTTATCCTATGCTTTATTAAATTGTATTTATGTTGTTTTATCCTATGCTTTATTAAATTGTTTTTATGTTGTTTTATCCTATGCTTTATTAAATTGTATTTATGTTGTTTTATCGTATGCTTTATTAAATTGTATTTATGTTGTTTTATCCTATGCTTTATTAAATTGTATTTATGTTGTTTTAACCCATGCTTTATTAAATTGTATTTATGTGGTTTTATCCTATGCTTTATTAAATTGGATTTATGTTGTTTAATCCTATGCTTTATTAAATTGTATTTATGTTGTTTTATCCTATGCTTTATTAAATTGTATTTATGTTGTTTTATCCTATTCTTTATTAAATTGTATTTATGTTGTTTTATCCTATGCTTTATTAAATTGTATTATGTTGTTTTATCGTATGCTTTATTAAATTGTATTTATGTTGTTTTATCCTATGCTTTATTAAATTGTGTTTATGTTGTTTTATCCTATGCTTTATTAAATTGTATTAATGTTGTTTTAACCCATGCTTTATTAAATTGTATTTATATGGTTTTATCCTATGCTTTATTAAATTGTATTTATGTTGTTTTATCCTATGCTTTATTAAATTGTAATTATGTTGTTTTATCCTATGCTTTATTAAATTGTATTTATGTTGTTTTGTTGTATGCTTTATTAAATTGTAATTATGTTGTTTTATCCTATGCTTTATTAAATTGTATTTATGTTGTTTTATTCTATGCTTTATTAAATTGTATTTATGTTGTTTTATCCTATGCTTTATTAAATTGTATTTATTTTGTTTTATCCTATGCTTTAATAAATTGTATTTATGTTGTTTTGTCCTATGCTTTAATAAATTGTATTTATGTTGTTTTAACCCATGCTTTATTAAATTGTATTTATGTTGTTTTATCCTAAGCTTTATTAAATTGTATTTATGTTGTTTTATCCTATGCTTTATTAAATTGTATTCATGTTGTTTTATCCTATGCTTTATTAAATTGTATTTATGTTGTTTTATCCTATGATTTATTAAATTGTATTTATGTTGTTTTATCCTATGCTTTATTAAATTGTATTTATGTTGTTTTATCCTATGGTTTATTAAATTATATGTATGTTGTTTTAATCTATGCTTTATTAAATTGTATTTATGTTGTTTAATCCTATGCTTTATTAAATTGTATTTATGTTGTTTTATCCTATGCTTTATTAAATTGTATTTATGTTGTTTTAACCCATGCTTTATTAAATTGTATTTATGTGATTTTATCATATGCTTTATTAAATTGTATTTATGTTGTTTTATCCTATGCTTTATTAAATTGTATTTATGTTGTTTTATCCTATGCTTTATTAAATTGTATTTATGTTCTTTTATCCTATGCTTTATTAAATTGTATTTATGTTGTTTTATCCTATGCTTTATTAAATTGTATTATGTTGTTTTATCGTATGCTTTATTAAATTGTATTTATGTTGTTTTAGTCTATGCTTTATTAAATTGTGTTTATGTTGTTTTATCCTATGCTTTATTAAATTGTATTAATGTTGTTTTAACCCATGCTTTATTAAATTGTATTTATGTGGTTTTATCCTATGCTTTATTAAATTGTATTTATGTTGTTTTATCCTATGCTTTATTAAATTGTATTTATGTTGTTTTATCCTATGCTTTATTAAATTGTATTTATGTTGTTTTAACCCATGCTTTATTAAATTGTATTTATGTGGTTTTATCCTATGCTTTATTAAATTGGATTTATGTTGTTTAATCCTATGCTTTATTAAATTGTATTTATGTTGTTTTATCCTATGCTTTATTAAATTGTATTTATGTTGTTTTATCCTATGCTTTATTAAATTGTATTTATGTTGTTTTATCCTATGCTTTATTAAATTGTATTATGTTGTTTTATCGTATGCTTTATTAAATTGTATTTATGTTGTTTTATCCTATGCTTTATTAAATTGTGTTTATGTTGTTTTATCCTATGCTTTATTAAATTGTATTAATGTTGTTTTAACCCATGCTTTATTAAATTGTATTTATATGGTTTTATCCTATGCTTTATTAAATTGTATTTATGTTGTTTTATCCTATGCTTTATTAAATTGTAATTATGTTGTTTTATCCTATGCTTTATTAAATTGTATTTATGTTGTTTTGTTGTATGCTTTATTAAATTGTAATTATGTTGTTTTATCCTATGCTTTATTAAATTGTATTCATGTTGTTTTATCCTATGCTTTCTTAAACTGTATTTATGTTGTTTTATCATATGCTTTACTAAATTGTATTTATGTTGTTTTATCCTATGCTTTATTAAATTGTATTCATGTTGTTTTATCCTATGCTTTATTAAATTGTATTTATGTTGTTTTATCCTATGATTTATTAAATTGTATTTATGTTGTTTTATCCTATGCTTTATTAAATTGTATTTATGTTGTTTTATCCTATGGTTTATTAAATTATATGTATGTTGTTTTAATCTATGCTTTATTAAATTGTATTTATGTTGTTTAATCCTATGCTTTATTAAATTGTATTTATGTTGTTTTATCCTATGCTTTATTAAATTGTATTTATGTTGTTTTAACCCATGCTTTATTAAATTGTATTTATGTGATTTTATCATATGCTTTATTAAATTGTATTTATGTTGTTTTATCCTATGCTTTATTAAATTGTATTTATGTTGTTTTATCCTATGCTTTATTAAATTGTATTTATGTTCTTTTATCCTATGCTTTATTAAATTGTATTTATGTTGTTTTATCCTATGCTTTATTAAATTGTATTATGTTGTTTTATCGTATGCTTTATTAAATTGTATTTATGTTGTTTTAGTCTATGCTTTATTAAATTGTGTTTATGTTGTTTTATCCTATGCTTTATTAAATTGTATTAATGTTGTTTTAACCCATGCTTTATTAAATTGTATTTATGTGGTTTTATCCTATGCTTTATTAAATTGTATTTATGTTGTTTTATCCTATGCTTTATTAAATTGTATTTATGTTGTTTTATCCTATGCTTTATTAAATTGTATTTATGTTGTTTTAACCCATGCTTTATTAAATTGTATTTATGTGGTTTTATCCTATGCTTTATTAAATTGGATTTATGTTGTTTAATCCTATGCTTTATTAAATTGTATTTATGTTGTTTTATCCTATGCTTTATTAAATTGTATTTATGTTGTTTTATCCTATGCTTTATTAAATTGTATTTATGTTGTTTTATCCTATGCTTTATTAAATTGTATTATGTTGTTTTATCGTATGCTTTATTAAATTGTATTTATGTTGTTTTATCCTATGCTTTATTAAATTGTGTTTATGTTGTTTTATCCTATGCTTTATTAAATTGTATTAATGTTGTTTTAACCCATGCTTTATTAAATTGTATTTATATGGTTTTATCCTATGCTTTATTAAATTGTATTTATGTTGTTTTATCCTATGCTTTATTAAATTGTAATTATGTTGTTTTATCCTATGCTTTATTAAATTGTATTTATGTTGTTTTGTTGTATGCTTTATTAAATTGTAATTATGTTGTTTTATCCTATGCTTTATTAAATTGTATTTATGTTGTTTTATTCTATGCTTTATTAAATTGTATTTATGTTGTTTTATCCTATGCTTTATTAAATTGTATTTATTTTGTTTTATCCTATGCTTTAATAAATTGTATTTATGTTGTTTTGTCCTATGCTTTAATAAATTGTATTTATGTTGTTTTAACCCATGCTTTATTAAATTGTATTTATGTTGTTTTATCCTAAGCTTTATTAAATTGTATTTATGTTGTTTTATCCTATGCTTTATTAAATTGTATTTATGTTGTTTTAACCTATGCTTTATTAAATTGTATTTATGTTGTTTTAACATATGCTTTATTAAATTGTATTTATGTTGATTTATCCTATGCTTTATTAAATTGTATTTATGTTGCTTTAACCTATGCTTTATTAAATTGTATTTATGTTGTTTTATCCTATGCTTTATTAAATTGTATTTAAGTTGTTTTATCCTATGCTTTATTAAATTGTATTTATGTTGTTCTAACTTATGCTTTATTAAATTGTATTTATGTTGTTTTATCCTATGCTTTATTAAATTGTATTTATGTTGTTTTATCGTATGCTTTATTAAACTGCATTTATGTTGTTTTATCCTATGCTCTATTAAATTGTATTTATGTTGTTTTATCCTATGCTTTATTAAATTGTATTTATGTTGTTTTATCCTATGCTTTATTAAATTGTTTTTATGTTGTTTTATCCTATGCTTTATTAAATTGTATTTATGTTGTTTTATCGTATGCTTTATTAAATTGTATTTATGTTGTTTTATCCTATGCTTTATTAAATTGTATTTATGTTGTTTTAACCCATGCTTTATTAAATTGTATTTATGTGGTTTTATCCTATGCTTTATTAAATTGGATTTATGTTGTTTAATCCTATGCTTTATTAAATTGTATTTATGTTGTTTTATCCTATGCTTTATTAAATTGTATTTATGTTGTTTTATCCTATGCTTTATTAAATTGTATTTATGTTGTTTTATCCTATGCTTTATTAAATTGTATTATGTTGTTTTATCGTATGCTTTATTAAATTGTATTTATGTTGTTTTATCCTATGCTTTATTAAATTGTGTTTATGTTGTTTTATCCTATGCTTTATTAAATTGTATTAATGTTGTTTTAACCCATGCTTTATTAAATTGTATTTATATGGTTTTATCCTATGCTTTATTAAATTGTATTTATGTTGTTTTATCCTATGCTTTATTAAATTGTAATTATGTTGTTTTATCCTATGCTTTATTAAATTGTATTTATGTTGTTTTGTTGTATGCTTTATTAAATTGTAATTATGTTGTTTTATCCTATGCTTTATTAAATTGTATTTATGTTGTTTTATTCTATGCTTTATTAAATTGTATTTATGTTGTTTTATCCTATGCTTTATTAAATTGTATTTATTTTGTTTTATCCTATGCTTTAATAAATTGTATTTATGTTGTTTTGTCCTATGCTTTAATAAATTGTATTTATGTTGTTTTAACCCATGCTTTATTAAATTGTATTTATGTTGTTTTATCCTAAGCTTTATTAAATTGTATTTATGTTGTTTTATCCTATGCTTTATTAAATTGTATTTATGTTGTTTTAACCTATGCTTTATTAAATTGTATTTATGTTGTTTTAACATATGCTTTATTAAATTGTATTTATGTTGATTTATCCTATGCTTTATTAAATTGTATTTATGTTGCTTTAACCTATGCTTTATTAAATTGTATTTATGTTGTTTTATCCTATGCTTTATTAAATTGTATTTAAGTTGTTTTATCCTATGCTTTATTAAATTGTATTTATGTTGTTCTAACTTATGCTTTATTAAATTGTATTTATGTTGTTTTATCCTATGCTTTATTAAATTGTATTTATGTTGTTTTATCGTATGCTTTATTAAACTGCATTTATGTTGTTTTATCCTATGCTCTATTAAATTGTATTTATGTTGTTTTATCCTATGCTTTATTAAATTGTATTTATGTTGTTTTATCCTATGCTTTATTAAATTGTTTTTATGTTGTTTTATCCTATGCTTTATTAAATTGTATTTATGTTGTTTTATCGAATGCTTTATTAAATTGTATTTATGTTGTTTTATCCTATGCTTTATTAAATTGTGTTTATGTTGTTTTATCCTATGCTTTATTAAATTGTATTTATGTTGTTTTAACCCATGTTTTATTAAATTGTATTTATGTTGTTTTATCCTATGCTTTATTATATTGTATTTATGTTGTTTTAACCCATGCTTTATTAAATTGTATTTATGTGGTTTTATCCTATGCTTTATTAAATTGTATTTATGTTGTTTTATCCTATGCTTTATTAAATTGTATTTATTTTGTTTTATCCTATGCTTTATTAAATTGTATTTATGTTCTTTTATCCTATGCTTTATTAAATTGTATTTATGTTGTTTTATCCTATGCTTTATTAAATTGTATTATGTTGTTTTATCATATGCTTTATTAAATTGTATTTATGTTATTTTAGTCTATGCTTTATTAAATTGTGTTTATGTTTCTTATCCTATGCTTTATTAAATTGTATTAATGTTGTTTTAACCCATGCTTTATTAAATTGTATTTATGTGGTTTTATCCTATGCTTTATTAAATTGTGTTTATGTTGTTTTATCCTATGCTTTATTAAATTGTATTTATGTTGTTTTATCCTATGCTTTATTAAATTGTATTTATGTTGTTTTAACCCATGCTTTATTAAATTGTATTTATGTGGTTTTATCCTATGCTTTATTAAATTTGATTTATGTTGTTTAATCCTATGCTTTATTAAATTGTATTTATGTTGTTTTATCCTATGCTTTATTAAATTGTATTTATGTTGTTTTATCCTATGCTTTATTAAATTGTATTTATGTTGTTTTATCCTATGCTTTATTAAATTGTATTATGTTGTTTTATCGTATGCTTTATTAAATTGTATTTATGTTGTTTTATCCTATGCTTTATTAAATTGTGTTTATGTTGTTTTATCCTATGCTTTATTAAATTGTATTAATGTTGTTTTAACCCATGCTTTATTAAATTGTATTTATATGGTTTTATCCTATGCTTTATTAAATTGTATTTATGTTGTTTTATCCTATGCTTTATTAAATTGTAATTATGTTGTTTTGTTGTATGCTTTATTAAATTGTATTTATGTTGTTTTAACCCATGCTTTATTAAATTGTATTTATGTTGTTTTGTCGTATGCTTTATTAAATTGTATTTATGTTGTTTTAACCCATGCTTTATTAAATTGTATTTATGTTGTTTTATCCTATGCTTTATTAAATTGTATTTATGTTGTTTTATTCTATGCTTTATTAAATTGTATTTATGTTGTTTTATCCTATGCTTTATTAAATTGTATTCATGTTGTTTTATCCTATGCTTTAATAAATTGTATTTATGTTATTTTGTCCTATGCTTTAATAAATTGTATTTATGTTGTTTTAACCCATGCTTTATTAAATTGTATTTATGTTGTTTTGTCGTATGCTTTATTAAATTGTATTTATGTTGTTTTAACCCATGCTTTATTAAATTGTATTTATGTTGTTTTATCCTATGCTTTATTAAATTGTATTTATGTTGTTTTATCCTATGCTTTATTAAATTGTATTTATGTTGTTTTATTCTATGCTTTATTAAATTGTATTTATGTTGTTTTATCCTATGCTTTATTAAATTGTATTTATGTTGTTTTATCCTATGCTTTAATAAATTGTATTTATGTTATTTTGTCCTATGCTTTAATAAATTGTATTTATGTTGTTTTAACCCATGCTTTATTAAATTGTATTTATGTTGTTTTATCCTAAGCTTTATTAAATTGTATTTATGTTGTTTTATCCTATGCTTTATTAAATTGTATTTATGTTGTTTTAACATATGCTTTATTAAATTGTATTTATGTTGATTTATCCTATGCTTTATTAAATTGTATTTATGTTGCTTTAACCTATGCTTTATTAAATTGTATTTATGTTGTTTTATCCTATGCTTTATTAAATTGTATTTAAGTTGTTTTATCCTATGCTTTATTAAATTGTATTTATGTTGTTTTAACTTATGCTTTATTAAATTGTATTTATGTTGTTTTATCCTATGCTTTATTAAATTGTATTTATGTTGTTTTATCGTATGCTTTATTAAACTGCATTTATGTTGTTTTATCCTATGCTCTATTAAATTGTATTTATGTTGTTTTATCCTATGCTTTATTAAATTGTATTTATGTTGTTTTATCCTATGCTTTATTAAATTGTTTTTATGTTGTTTTATCCTATGCTTTATTAAATTGTATTTATGTTGTTTTATCGTATGCTTTATTAAATTGTATTTATGTTGTTTTATCCTATGCTTTATTAAAT
Source organism: Phyllobates terribilis (assembly GCF_046119375.1). Classification (NCBI taxonomy): domain Eukaryota; kingdom Metazoa; phylum Chordata; class Amphibia; order Anura; family Dendrobatidae; genus Phyllobates; species Phyllobates terribilis. Next base: position 928,657 of record NW_027363193.1, on the reverse strand, counting down.
TGTGTTTATGTTGTTTTATCCTATGCTTTATTAAATTGTATTTATGTTGTTTTAACCCATGTTTTATTAAATTGTATTTATGTTGTTTTATCCTATGCTTTATTAAATTGTATATATGTTGTTTTATCCAATGGTTTATTAAATTGTATTTATCTTGTTTTGTCCTATGCTTTATTAAATTGTATTTATGTTGTTTTAACCTATGCTTTATTAAATTGTATTTATGTTGTTTTATCCTATGCTTTATTAAATTGTATTTATGTTGTTTTATCCTATGCTTTATTAAATTGTATTTATGTTGTTTTAACCTATGCTTTATTAAATTGTGTTTATGTTGTTTTATCCTATGCTTTATTAAATTGTATTTATGTTGCTTTAAACTATGCTTTATTAAATTGTATTTATGTTGTTTTATCCTATGCTTTATTAAATTGTATTTAAGTTGTTTTATCCTATGCTTTATTAAATTGTATTATGTTGTTTTATCGTATGCTTTATTAAATTGTATTTGTTGTTTTATCCTATGCTTTATTAAATTGTGTTTATGTTGTTTTATACTATGCTTTATTAAATTGTATTTATGTTGTTTTAACCCATGCTTTATGAAATTGTATTTATGTGGTTTTATCCTATGCTTTATTAAATTGTATTTATGTTGTTTTATCCTATGCTTTATTAAATTGTATTTATGTTGTTTTATCCTATGCTTTATTAAATTGTATTTATGTTGTTTTGTCCTATGCTTTATTAAATTGTATTTATGTTGATTTAACCCATGCTTTATTAAATTGTATTTATGTTGTTTTATCCTATGCTTTATTAAATTGTATTTATGTTGTTTTATCCTATGCTTTATTAAATTGTATTTATGTTGTTTTATCCTATGCTTTGTTAAATTGTATTTATGTAGTTTTATCCTATGCTTTATTAAATTGTATTTATGTTGTTTTATCCTATGCTTTATTAAATTGTATTTATGTGGTTTTATCCTATGCTTTATTAAATTGTATTTATGTTGTTTTATCCTATGCTTTATTAAATTGTATTTATGTTGTTTTAACCTATGTTTTATTAAATTGTATTTACGTGGTTTCATCCTATGCTTTATTAAATTGTATTTATTTTGTTTTAACCTATGCTTTATTAAATTGTATTTATGTTGTTTTATCCTATGCTTTATTAAATTGTATTTATGTTGTTTTAACCTATGCTTTATTAAATTGTATTTATGTTGTTTTATCCTATGCTTTATTAAATTGTATTTACGTGGTTTCATCGTATGCTTTATTAAATTGTATTTATGTTGTTTTAACCTATGCTTTATTAAATTGTATTTATGTTGATTTATCCTATGCTTTATTAAATTGTATTTATGTTGTTTTATCCTATGCTTTATTAAATTGTATTTATGTTGTTTTATCCTATGCTTTATTAAATTGTATTTATGTTGTTTTATTCTATGCTTTATTAAATTGTATTTATGTTGTTTTATTCTTTGCTTTATTAAATTGTATTTATGTTGTTTTATTCTATGCTTTATTAAATTGTGTTTATGTGATTTTATCCTATGATTTATTAAATTGTATTTATGTTGTTTTATCCTATGCTTTATTAAATTGTATTTATGTGGTTTTATCCTATGCTTTATTAAGTTGTATTTATGTTGTTTTATCCTATGCTTTATTAAATTGCATCTATGTTGTTTTATCCTATGCTTTATTAAATTGTATTTATGTTGTTTTATACTATGCTTTATTAAATTGTATTTATGTTGTTTTAACCCATGCTTTATTAAATTGTATTTATGTTGTTTTATCCTATGCTTTATTAAATTGTATTTATGTTGTTTTATCCTATGCTTTATTAAATTGTATTTATGTTGTTTTATCCTATGCTTTATTAAATTGTATTCATGTTGTTTTATCCTATGCTTTATTAAACTGTATTTATGTTGTTTTATCCTATGCTTTATTAAATTGTATTTATGTTGTTTTATCCTATGCTTTATTAAATTGAATTTATGTTGTTTTATCCTATGCTTTATTAAATTGTATTTATGTTGTTTTATCCCATGCTTTATTAAACTGTATTTATGTTGTTATATCCTATGTTTTATTAAATTGTATTTATGTTGTTTTATCGTATGCTTTATTAAATTGTATTTATGTTGTTTTATCCTATGCTTTATTAAATTGTATTTATGTTGTTTTATCCTATGCTTTATTAAAATGTATTTATGTTGTTTTAACCCATGCTTTATTATATCGTGTTTATGTTGTTTTATCCTATGCTTTATGAAATTGTATTTATGTTGTTTTAACCTATGTTTTATTAAATTGTATTTACGTGTTTTCATCCTATGCTTTATTAAATTGTATTTATTTTGTTTTAACCTATGCTTTATTAAATTGTATTTTCGTTGTTTTATCCTATGCTTTATTAAATTGTATTTATGTTCTTTTAACCTATGCTTTATTAAATTGTATTTATGTTGTTTTATCCTATGCTTTATTAAATTGTATTTATGTTGTTTTATCCTATGCTTTATTAAATTGTATTTATTTTGTTTTATCCTATGCTTTATTAAATTGTATTTATGTTGTTTTATTCTTTGCTTTATTAAATTGTATTGATGTTGTTTTATCCTATGCTTTATTAAATTCATCTATGTTGTTTTATCCTATGCTTTATTAAATTGTATTTATGTTGTTTCATTCTATGCTTCATTAAATTGTGTTTATGTGGTTTTATCCTATGATTTATTAAATTGTATTTATGTTGTTTTATCCTATGCTTTATTAAATTGTATTCATGTGGTTTTATCCTATGCTTTATTAAATTGTATTTATGTTGTTTTATCCTATGGTTTATTAAATTGTATATATGTTGTTTTATCCTATGCTTTATTAAATTGTATTTATGTTGTTTTATCCTATGCTTTATTAAATTGTATTTATGTTGTTTTAACCCATGCTTTATTAAATTGTATTTATGTTGTTTTATCCTATGCTTTATTAAATTGTATTTATGTTGTTTTATCCTATGCTTTATTAAATACATCTATGTTGTTTTATCCTATGCTTTATTAAATTGTATTTATGTTGTTTTATTCTATGCTTTATTAAATTGTGTTTATGTGGTTTTATCCTATGATTTATTAAATTGTATTTATGTTGTTTTATCCTATGGTTTATTAAATTGCATATATGTTGTTTTATCCTATGCTTTATTAAATTGTATTTATGTTGTTTTAACCTATGCTTTATTAAATTGTATTTATGTTGTTTTATCCTATGCTTTATTAAATTGTATTTATGTTGTTTTATCCTATGCTTTATTAAATTGTATTTATGTTGTTTTATCCTATGCTTTATTAAATTGTATTTATGTTGTTTTAACCTATGCTTTATTAAATTGTATTTATGTTGTTTTATTCTATGCTTTATTAAATTGTATTTATGTGGTTTTATCCTATGATTTATTAAATTGTATTTATGTTGTTTTATCCTATGCTTTATTAAATTGTATTTATGTGGTTTTATCCTATGCTTTATTAAATTGTATTTATGTTGTTTTATCCTATGCTTTATTACATTGCATCTATGTTGTTTTATACTATGCTTTATTAAATTGTATTTATGTTGTTTTATCCTATGCTTTATTAAATTGTATTTATGTTATTTTATCCTATGCTTTATTAAATTGTATTTATGTTGTTTTATCCTATGCTTTATTAAATTGTATTTATGTTGTTTTGTCATATGCTTTATTAAATTATATTTATGTTGTTTTGTCCTATGCTTTATTAAATTGTATTTATGTTGTTTTAACCCATGCTTTATTAAATTGTATTTATGTTGTTTTATCCTGTGCTTTATTAAATTGTATTTATGTTGTTTTATCCTATGCTTTATTAAATTTTATTTATGTTGTTTTATCCTATGCTTTATTAAATTGTATTTATGTTGTTTTCTCCTATGCTTTATTAAATTGTATTTATGTTGTTTTGTCCTATGCTTTATTAAATTGTATTTATGTTGTTTTATCCTATGCTTTATTAAATTGTATTTATGTTGTTTTATCCTATGCTTTATTAAATTGTATTTTTGTTGTTTATCCTATGCTTTATTAAATTGTATTCATGTTGTTTTATCCTATGCTTTACTAAACTGTTTTCATGTTGTTTTATCCTATGCTTTATTAAATTGTATTTAAGTTGTTTTATCCTGTGCTTTAATAAATTGTATTTATGTTGTTTAATCATATGCTTTATTAAATTGAATTTATGTTGTTTTATCCTATGCTTTATTAAATTGTGTTTATGTTGTTTTATCCTATGCTTTATTAAATTGTATTTATGTTGTTTTATCCTATGCTTTATTAAATTGTATTTATGTTGTTTTATCCTATGCTTTATTAAATTGTATTTAAGTTGTTTTATCCTATGCTTTATTAAATTGTATTTATGTTGTTTTATTGTATGCTTTATTGATCTGCATTTATGTTGTTTTATCCTATGCTTTATTAAATTGTATTTATGTTGTTTTATCCTATGCTTTATTAAATTGTATTTATGTTGTTTTATCCTATGCTTTATTAAATTGTATTTATGTTGTTTTATCCTATGCTTTATTAAATTGTATTTATGTTGTTTTAACCTATGCTTTATTAAATTGTATTTATGTTGTTTTATTCTATGCTTTATTAAATTGTATTTATGTGGTTTTATCCTATGATTTATTAAATTGTATTTATGTTGTTTTATCCTATGCTTTATTAAATTGTATTTATGTGGTTTTATCCTATGCTTTATTAAATTGTATTTATGTTGTTTTATCCTATGCTTTATTACATTGCATCTATGTTGTTTTATACTATGCTTTATTAAATTGTATTTATGTTGTTTTATCCTATGCTTTATTAAATTGTATTTATGTTATTTTATCCTATGCTTTATTAAATTGTATTTATGTTGTTTTATCCTATGCTTTATTAAATTGTATTTATGTTGTTTTGTCATATGCTTTATTAAATTATATTTATGTTGTTTTGTCCTATGCTTTATTAAATTGTATTTATGTTGTTTTAACCCATGCTTTATTAAATTGTATTTATGTTGTTTTATCCTGTGCTTTATTAAATTGTATTTATGTTGTTTTATCCTATGCTTTATTAAATTTTATTTATGTTGTTTTATCCTATGCTTTATTAAATTGTATTTATGTTGTTTTCTCCTATGCTTTATTAAATTGTATTTATGTTGTTTTGTCCTATGCTTTATTAAATTGTATTTATGTTGTTTTATCCTATGCTTTATTAAATTGTATTTATGTTGTTTTATCCTATGCTTTATTAAATTGTATTTTTGTTGTTTATCCTATGCTTTATTAAATTGTATTCATGTTGTTTTATCCTATGCTTTACTAAACTGTTTTCATGTTGTTTTATCCTATGCTTTATTAAATTGTATTTAAGTTGTTTTATCCTGTGCTTTAATAAATTGTATTTATGTTGTTTAATCATATGCTTTATTAAATTGAATTTATGTTGTTTTATCCTATGCTTTATTAAATTGTGTTTATGTTGTTTTATCCTATGCTTTATTAAATTGTATTTATGTTGTTTTATCCTATGCTTTATTAAATTGTATTTATGTTGTTTTATCCTATGCTTTATTAAATTGTATTTAAGTTGTTTTATCCTATGCTTTATTAAATTGTATTTATGTTGTTTTATTGTATGCTTTATTGATCTTTATTTATGTTGTTTTATCCTATGCTTTATTAAATTGTATTTATGTTGTTTTATCCTATGCTTTATTAAATTGTATTTATGTTGTTTTATCCTATGCTTTATTAAACTGTATTTATGTTGCATTATCCTATGCTTTATTAAATTGTATTTATGTTGTTTTATCCTATGCTTTATTAAATTGTATTTATGTTGTTTTAACCTATGCTTTATTAAATTGTATTTATGTTGTTTTATCCTATGCTTTATTAAATTGTATTTATGTTGTTTTATCCTAAGCTTTATTAAATTATATTTATGTTTTTTTATCCTATGCTTTATTAAATTGTATTTATGTTGTTTTAACCTATGCTTTATTAAATTATATTTATGTTGTTTTATCCTATGCTTTATTAAATTGTATTTATGTTGTTTTATCCTATGCTTTATTAAATTGTATTTATGTTGTTTTATCCTATGCTTTATTAAATTGTATTTATGTTGTTTTATCCTATGCTTTATTAAATTGTATTTATGTTGTTTTATTCTTTGCTTTATTAAATTGTATTTATGTTGTTTTATCCTATGCTTTATTAAATTCATCTATGTTGTTTTATCCTATGCTTTATTAAATTGTATTTATGTTGTTTCATTCTATGCTTTATTAAATTGTGTTTATGTGGTTTTATCCTATGATTTATTAAATTGTATTTATGTTGTTTTATCCTATGCTTTATTAAATTGTATTTATGTGGTTTTATCCTATGCTTTATTAAATTGTATTTATGTTGTTTTATCCTATGCTTTATTAAATTGCATCTATGTTGTTTTATCCTATGCTTTATTAAATTGTATTTATGTTGTTTTATCCTATGCTTTATTAAATTGTATTTATGTTGTTTTAACCCATGCTTTATTAAATTGTATTTATGTTGTTTTATCCTATGCTTTATTAAATTGTATTTATGTTGTTTTATCCTATGCTTTATTAAATTGTATTTATGTTGTTTTATCCTATGCTTTATTAAATTGTATTCATGTTGTTTTATCCTATGCTTTCTTAAACTGTATTTATGTTGTTTTATCCTATGCTTTATTAAATTGTATTTATGTTGTTTTATCCTATGCTTTATTAAATTGTATTTATGTTGTTTTATCCTATGCTTTATGAAATTGTATTTATGTTGTTTTATCCTATGCTTTATTAAATTGTATTTATGTTGTTTTGTCCTATACTTTATTAAATTGTATTTATGTTGTTTTAACCCATGCTTCATTAAATTGTATTTATGTTGTTTTATCTTATGCTTTATTAAATTGTATTTATGTTGTTTTATCGTATGCTTTATTAAACTGCATTTATGTTGTTTTATCCTATGCTTTATTAAATTGTATTTATGTTGTTTTATCCTATGCTTTATTAAAATGTATTTATGTTGTTTTAACCCATGCTTTATTATATCGTGTTTATGTTGTTTTATCCTATGCTTTATGAAATTGTATTTATGTTGTTTTAACCTATATTTTATTAAATTGTATTTACGTGTTTTCATCCTATGCTTTATTAAATTGTATTTATTTTGTTTTAACCTATGCTTTATTAAATTGTATTTTCGTTGTTTTATCCTATGCTTTATTAAATTGTATTTATGTTCTTTTAACCTATGCTTTATTAAATTGTATTTATGTTGTTTTATCCTATGCTTTATTAAATTGTATTTATGTTGTTTTATCCTATGCTTTATTAAATTGTATTTATGTTGTTTTATCCTATGCTTTATTAAATTGTATTTATGTTGTTTTATTCTTTGCTTTATTAAATTGTATTGATGTTGTTTTATCCTATGCTTTATTAAATTCATCTATGTTGTTTTATCCTATGCTTTATTAAATTGTATTTATGTTGTTTCATTCTATGCTTCATTAAATTGTGTTTATGTGGTTTTATCCTATGATTTATTAAATTGTATTTATGTTGTTTTATCCTATGCTTTATTAAATTGTATTCATGTGGTTTTATCCTATGCTTTATTAAATTGTATTTATGTTGTTTTATCCTATGGTTTATTAAATTGTATATATGTTGTTTTATCCTATGCTTTATTAAATTGTATTTATGTTGTTTTATCCTATGCTTTATTAATTGTATTTATGTTGTTTTAACCCATGCTTTATTAAATTGTATTTATGTTGTTTTATCCTATGCTTTATTAAATTGTATTTATGTTGTTTTATCCTATGCTTTATTAAATACATCTATGTTGTTTTATCCTATGCTTTATTAAATTGTATTTATGTTGTTTTATTCTATGCTTTATTAAATTGTGTTTATGTGGTTTTATCCTATGATTTATTAAATTGTATTTATGTTGTTTTATCCTATGGTTTATTAAATTGCATATATGTTGTTTTATCCTATGCTTTATTAAATTGTATTTATGTTGTTTTAACCTATGCTTTATTAAATTGTATTTATGTTGTTTTATCCTATGCTTTATTAAATTGTATTTATGTTGTTTTATCCTATGCTTTATTAAATTGTATTTATGTTGTTTTATCCTATGCTTTATTAAATTGTATTTATGTTGTTTTAACCTATGCTTTATTAAATTGTATTTATGTTGTTTTATTCTATGCTTTATTAAATTGTATTTATGTGGTTTTATCCTATGATTTATTAAATTGTATTTATGTTGTTTTATCCTATGCTTTATTAAATTGTATTTATGTGGTTTTATCCTATGCTTTATTAAATTGTATTTATGTTGTTTTATCCTATGCTTTATTACATTGCATCTATGTTGTTTTATACTATGCTTTATTAAATTGTATTTATGTTGTTTTATCCTATGCTTTATTAAATTGTATTTATGTTATTTTATCCTATGCTTTATTAAATTGTATTTATGTTGTTTTATCCTATGCTTTATTAAATTGTATTTATGTTGTTTTGTCATATGCTTTATTAAATTGTATTTATGTTGTTTTGTCCTATGCTTTATTAAATTGTATTTATGTTGTTTTAACCCATGCTTTATTAAATTGTATTTATGTTGTTTTATCCTGTGCTTTATTAAATTGTATTTATGTTGTTTTATCCTATGCTTTATTAAATTTTATTTATGTTGTTTTATCCTATGCTTTATTAAATTGTATTTATGTTGTTTTCTCCTATGCTTTATTAAATTGTATTTATGTTGTTTTGTCCTATGCTTTATTAAATTGTATTTATGTTGTTTTAACCCATGCTTTATTAAATTGTATTTATGTTGTTTTATCCTATGCTTTATTAAATTGTATTTATGTTGTTTTATCCTATGCTTTATTAAATTGTATTTTTGTTGTTTATCCTATGCTTTATTAAATTGTATTCATGTTGTTTTATCCTATGCTTTACTAAACTGTTTTCATGTTGTTTTATCCTATGCTTTATTAAATTGTATTTAAGTTGTTTTATCCTGTGCTTTAATAAATTGTATTTATGTTGTTTAATCATATGCTTTATTAAATTGAATTTATGTTGTTTTATCCTATGCTTTATTAAATTGTGTTTATGTTGTTTTATCCTATGCTTTATTAAATTGTATTTATGCTGTTTTATCCTATGCTTTATTAAATTGTATTTATGTTGTTTTATCCTATGCTTTATTAAATTGTATTTAAGTTGTTTTATCCTATGCTTTATTAAATTGTATTTATGTTGTTTTATTGTATGCTTTATTGATCTGCATTTATGTTGTTTTATCCTATGCTTTATTAAATTGTATTTATGTTGTTTTATCCTATGCTTTATTAAATTGTATTTATGTTGTTTTATCCTATGCTTTATTAAACTGTATTTATGTTGCATTATCCTATGCTTTATTAAATTGTATTTATGTTGTTTTATCCTATGCTTTATTAAATTGTATTTATGTTGTTTTAACCTATGCTTTATTAAATTGTATTTATGTTGTTTTATCCTATGCTTTATTAAATTGTATTTATGTTGTTTTATCCTAAGCTTTATTAAATTGTATTTATGTTTTTTTATCCTATGCTTTATTAAATTGTATTTATGTTGTTTTAACCTATGCTTTATTAAATTATATTTATGTTGTTTTATCCTATGCTTTATTAAATTGTATTTATGTTGTTTTATCCTATGCTTTATTAAATTGTATTTATGTTGTTTTATCCTATGCTTTATTAAATTGTATTTATGTTGTTTTATCCTATGCTTTATTAAATTGTATTTATGTTGTTTTATTCTTTGCTTTATTAAATTGTATTTATGTTGTTTTATCCTATGCTTTATTAAATTGTATTTATGTTGTTTCATTCTATGCTTTATTAAATTGTGTTTATGTGGTTTTATCCTATGATTTATTAAATTGTATTTATGTTGTTTTATCCTATGCTTTATTAAATTGTATTTATGTGGTTTTATCCTATGCTTTATTAAATTGTATTTATGTTGTTTTATCCTATGCTTTATTAAATTGCATCTATGTTGTTTTATCCTATGCTTTATTAAATTGTATTTATGTTGTTTTATCCTATGCTTTATTAAATTGTATTTATGTTGTTTTAACCCATGCTTTATTAAATTGTATTCATGTTGTTTTATCCTATGCTTTATTAAATTGTATTTATGTTGTTTTATCCTATGCTTTATTAAATTGTATTTATGTTGTTTTATCCTATGCTTTATTAAATTGTATTCATGTTGTTTTATCCTATGCTTTCTTAAACTGTATTTATGTTGTTTTATCCTATGCTTTATTAAATTGTATTTATGTTGTTTTATCCTATGCTTTATTAAATTGTATTTATGTTGTTTTATCCTATGCTTTATGAAATTGTATTTATGTTGTTTTATCCTATGCTTTATTAAATTGTATTTATGTTGTTTTGTCCTATACTTTATTAAATTGTATTTATGTTGTTTTAACCCATGCTTCATTAAATTGTATTTATGTTGTTATATCTTATGCTTTATTAAATTGTATTTATGTTGTTTTATCGTATGCTTTATTAAACTGCATTTATGTTGTTTTATCCTATGCTTTATTAAATTGTATTTATGTTGTTTTATCCTATGCTTTATTAAATTGTATTTATGTTGTTTTATCCTATGCTTTATTAAATTGTATTTATGTTGTTTTATCCTATGCTTTATTAAATTGTATTTATGTTGTTTTATCGTATGCTTTATTAAATTGTATTTATGTTGTTTTATCCTATGCTTTATTAAATTGTGTTTATGTTGTTTTATCCTATTCTTTATTAAATTGTATTTATGTTGTTTTAACCTATGTTTTATTAAATTGTATTTATGTTGTTTTATCCTATGCTTTATTAAATTGTATATATGTTGTTTTATCCAATGGTTTATTAAATTGTATTTATCTTGTTTTGTCCTATGCTTTATTAAATTGTATTTATGTTGTTTTAACCTATGCTTTATTAAATTGTATTTATGTTGTTTTATCCTATGCTTTATTAAATTGTATTTATGTTGTTTTATCCTATGCTTTATTAAATTGTATTTATGTTGTTTTATCCTATGCTTTATTAAATTGTATTTATGTTGTTTTATCCTATGCTTTATTAAATTGTATTTATGTTGTTTTAACCTATGCTTTATTAAATTGTATTTATGTTGTTTTATCCTATGCTTTATTAAATTGTATTTATGTTGTTTTATCCTAAGCTTTATTAAATTGTATTTATGTTTTTTTATCCTATGCTTTATTAAATTGTATTTATGTTGTTTTAACCTATGCTTTATTAAATTATATTTATGTTGTTTTATCCTATGCTTTATTAAATTGTATTTATGTTGTTTTATCCTATGCTTTATTAAATTGTATTTATGTTGTTTTATCCTATGCTTTATTAAATTGCATTTATGTTGTTTTATCCTATGCTTTATTAAATTGTATTTATGTTGTTTTATTCTTTGCTTTATTAAATTGTATTTATGTTGTTTTATCCTATGCTTTATTAAATTCATCTATGTTGTTTTATCCTATGCTTTATTAAATTGTATTTATGTTGTTTCATTCTATGCTTTATTAAATTGTGTTTATGTGGTTTTATCCTATGATTTATTAAATTGTATTTATGTTGTTTTATCCTATGCTTTATTAAATTGTATTTATGTGGTTTTATCCTATGCTTTATTAAATTGTATTTATGTTGTTTTATCCTATGCTTTATTAAATTGCATCTATGTTGTTTTATCCTATGCTTTATTAAATTGTATTTATGTTGTTTTATCCTATGCTTTATTAAATTGTATTTATGTTGTTTTAACCCATGCTTTATTAAATTGTATTTATGTTGTTTTATCCTATGCTTTATTAAATTGTATTTATGTTGTTTTATCCTATGCTTTATTAAATTGTATTTATGTTGTTTTATCCTATGCTTTATTAAATTGTATTCATGTTGTTTTATCCTATGCTTTCTTAAACTGTATTTATGTTGTTTTATCCTATGCTTTATTAAATTGTATTTATGTTGTTTTATCCTATGCTTTATTAAATTGTATTTATGTTGTTTTATCCTATGCTTTATGAAATTGTATTTATGTTGTTTTATCCTATGCTTTATTAAATTGTATTTATGTTGTTTTGTCCTATACTTTATTAAATTGTATTTATGTTGTTTTAACCCATGCTTCATTAAATTGTATTTATGTTGTTTTATCTTATGCTTTATTAAATTGTATTTATGTTGTTTTATCGTATGCTTTATTAAACTGCATTTATGTTGTTTTATCCTATGCTTTATTAAATTGTATTTATGTTGTTTTATCCTATGCTTTATTAAATTGTATTTATGTTGTTTTATCCTATGCTTTATTAAATTGTATTTATGTTGTTTTATCCTATGCTTTATTAAATTGTATTTATGTTGTTTTATCGTATGCTTTATTAAATTGTATTTATGTTGTTTTATCCTATGCTTTATTAAATTGTGTTTATGTTGTTTTATCCTATTCTTTATTAAATTGTATTTATGTTGTTTTAACCTATGTTTTATTAAATTGTATTTATGTTGTTTTATCCTATGCTTTATTAAATTGCATATATGTTGTTTTATCCAATGGTTTATTAAATTGTATTTATCTTGTTTTGTCCTATGCTTTATTAAATTGTATTTATGTTGTTTTAACCTATGCTTTATTAAATTGTATTTATGTTGTTTTATCCTATGCTTTATTAAATTGTATTTATGTTGTTTTATCCTATGCTTTATTAAATTGTATTTATGTTGTTTTATCCTATGCTTTATTAAATTGTATTTATGTTGTTTTAACCTATGCTTTATTAAATTGTGTTTATGTTGTTTTATCCTATGCTTTATTAAATTGTATTTATGTTGCTTTAACCTATGCTTTTTTAAATTGTATTCATGTTGTTTTATCCTATGCTTTATTAAATTGTATTTAAGTTGTTTTATCCTATGCTTTATTAAATTGTATTATGTTGTTTTATCGTATGCTTTATTAAATTGTATTTATGTTGTTTTATCCTATGCTTTATTAAATTGTGTTTATGTTGTTTTATACTATGCTTTATTAAATTGTATTTATGTTGTTTTAACCCATGATTTATTAAATTGTATTTATGTGGTTTTATCCTATGCTTTATTAAATTGTATTTATGTTGTTTTATCCTATGCTTTATTAAATTGTATTTATGTTGTTTTATCCTATGCTTTATTAAATTGTATTTATGTTGTTTTAACCTATGCTTTATTAAATTGTATTTATGTTGTTTTATCCTATGCTTTATTAAATTGTATTTATGTGGTTTCATCGTATGCTTTATTAAATTGTATTTATGTTGTTTTAACCTATGCTTTATTAAATTGTATTTATGTTGTTTTATCCTATGCTTTATTAAATTGTATTTATGTTGTTTTATCCTATGCTTTATTAAATTGTATTTATGTTGTTTTATTCTATGCTTTATTAAATTGTATTTATGTTGTTTTATTCTTTGCTTTATTAAATTGTATTTATGTTGTTTTATCCTATGCTTTATTAAATTCATCTATGTTGTTTTATCCTATGCTTTATTAAATTGTATTTATGTTCTTTTATTCTATGCTTTATTAAATTGTGTTTATGTGGTTTTATCCTATGATTTATTAAATTGTATTCATGTTGTTTTATCCTATGCTTTATTAAATTGAATTTATGTGGTTTTATCCTATGCTTTATTAAATTGTATTTATGTTGTTTTATGCTATGCTTTATTAAATTGCATCTATGTTGTTTTATCCTATGCTTTATTAAATTGTATTTATGTTGTTTTATACTATGCTTTATTAAATTGTATTTATGTTGTTTTAACCCATGCTTTATTAAATTGTATTTATGTTGTTTTAACCTATGCTTTATTAAATTGTATTTATGTTGTTTTATCCTATGCTTTATTAAATTGTATTTATGTTGTTTTATCGTATGCTTTATTAAACTGCATTTATGTTGTTTTATCCTATGCTCTATTAAATTGTATTTATGTTGTTTTATCCTATGCTTTATTAAATTGTATTTATGTTGTTTTATCCTATGCTTTATTAAATTGTTTTTATGTTGTTTTATCCTATGCTTTATTAAATTGTATTTATGTTGTTTTATCGCATGCTTTATTAAATTGTATTTATGTTGTTTTATCCTATGCTTTATTAAATTGTGTTTATGTTGTTTTATCCTATGCTTTATTAAATTGTATTTATGTTGTTTTAACCCATGTTTTATTAAATTGTATTTATGTTGTTTTATCCTATGCTTTATTAAATTGTATTTATGTTGTTTTATCGTATGCTTTATTAAACTGCATTTATGTTGTTTTATCCTATGCTTTATTAAATTGTTTTTATGTTGTTTTATCCTATGCTTTATTAAATTGTATTTATGTTGTTTTATCGTATGCTTTATTAAATTGTATTTATGTTGTTTTATCCTATGCTTTATTAAATTGTGTTTATGTTGTTTTATCCTATGCTTTATTAAATTGTATTTATGTTGTTTTAACCCATGTTTTATTAAATTGTATTTATGTTGCTTTATCCTATGCTTTATTAAATTGTATATATGTTGTTTTATCCAATGGTTTATTAAATTGTATTTATCTTGTTTTGTCCTATGCTTTATTAAATTGTATTTATGTTGTTTTAACCTATGCTTTATTAAATTGTATTTATGTTGTTTTATCCTATGCTTTATTAAATTGTATTTATGTTGTTTTATCCTATGCTTTATTAAATTGTATTTATGTTGTTTTATCCTATGCTTTATTAAATTGTATTTATGTTGTTTTATCCTATGCTTTATTAAATTGTATTTATGTAGTTTTATCCTATGCTTTAATAAATTGTATTTATGTTGTTTTATCCTATGCTTTATTAAATTGTATTTATGTGGTTTTATCCTATGCTTTATTAAATTGTATTTATGTTGTTTTATCCTATGCTTTAATAAATTGTATTTATGTTGTTTTGTCCTATGCTTTAATAAATTGTATTTATGTTGTTTTAACCCATGCTTTATTAAATTGTATTTATGTTGTTTTATCCTAAGCTTTATTAAATTGTATTTATGTTGTTTTAT
Source organism: Phyllobates terribilis (assembly GCF_046119375.1). Classification (NCBI taxonomy): domain Eukaryota; kingdom Metazoa; phylum Chordata; class Amphibia; order Anura; family Dendrobatidae; genus Phyllobates; species Phyllobates terribilis. The sequence goes on along the minus strand of NW_027363193.1, from coordinate 913,317 downwards.
CCTATGCTTTATTAAATTGTATTTATGTTGTTTTAACCTATGCTTTATTAAATTGTATTTATGTTGTTTTAACCTATGCTTTATTAAATTGTATTTATGTTGATTTATCCTATGCTTTATTAAATTGTATTTATGTTGCTTTAACCTATGCTTTATTAAATTGTATTTATGTTGTTTTATCCTATGCTTTATTAAATTGTATTTAAGTTGTTTTATCCTATGCTTTATTAAATTGTATTTATGTTGTTTTAACTTATGCTTTATTAAATTGTATTTATGTTGTTTTATCCTATGCTTAATTAAATTGTATTTATGTTGTTTTATCGTATGCTTTATTAAACTGCATTTATGTTGTTTTATCCTATGCTCTATTAAATTGTATTTATGTTGTTTTATCCTATGCTTTATTAAATTGTATTTATGTTGTTTTATCCTATGCTTTATTAAATTGTTTTTATGTTGTTTTATCCTATGCTTTATTAAATTGTATTTATGTTGTTTTATCGTATGCTTTATTAAATTGTATTTATGTTGTTTTATCCTATGCTTTATTAAATTGTGTTTATGTTGTTTTATCCTATGCTTTATTAAATTGTATTTATGTTGTTTTAACCCATGTTTTATTAAATTGTATTTATGTTGTTTTATCCTATGCTTTATTAAATTGTATTTATGTTGTTTTATCGTATGCTTTATTAAACTGCATTTATGTTGTTTTATCCTATGCTTTATTAAATTGTTTTTATGTTGTTTTATCCTATGCTTTATTAAATTGTATTTATGTTGTTTTATCGTATGCTTTATTAAATTGTATTTATGTTGTTTTATCCTATGCTTTATTAAATTGTGTTTATGTTGTTTTATCCTATGCTTTATTAAATTGTATTTATGTTGTTTTAACCCATGTTTTATTAAATTGTATTTATGTTGTTTTATCCTATGCTTTATTAAATTGTATATATGTTGTTTTATCCAATGGTTTATTAAATTGTATTTATCTTGTTTTGTCCTATGCTTTATTAAATTGTATTTATGTTGTTTTAACCTATGCTTTATTAAATTGTATTTATGTTGTTTTATCCTATGCTTTATTAAATTGTATTTATGTTGTTTTATCCTATGCTTTATTAAATTGTATTTATGTTGTTTTATCCTATGCTTTATTAAACTGTATTTATGTAGTTTTATCCTATGCTTTAATAAATTGTATTTATGTTGTTTTATCCTATGCTTTATTAAATTGTATTTATGTGGTTTTATCCTATGCTTTATTAAATTGTATTTATTTTGTTTTATCCTATGCTTTATTAAATTGTATTTATGTTGTTTTAACCTATGTTTTATTAAATTGTATTTACGTGGTTTCATCCTATGCTTTATTAAATTGTATTTATTTTGTTTTAACCTATGCTTTATTAAATTGTATTAATGTTGTTTTATCCTATGCTTTATTAAATTGTATTTATGTTGTTTTAACCTATGCTTTATTAAATTGTATTTATGTTGTTTTATCCTATGCTTTATTAAATTGTATTTACGTGGTTTCATCGTATGCTTTATTAAATTGTATTTATGTTGTTTTAACCTATGCTTTATTAAATTGTATTTATGTTGATTTATCCTATGCTTTATTAAATTGTATTTATGTTGTTTTATCCTATGCTTTATTAAATTGTATTTATGTTGTTTTATCCTATGCTTTATTAAATTGTATTTATGTTGTTTTATTCTATGCTTTATTAAATTGTATTTATGTTGTTTTATTCTTTGCTTTATTAAATTGTATTTATGTTGTTTTATTCTATGCTTTATTAAATTGTGTTTATGTGATTTTATCCTATGATTTATTAAATTGTATTTATGTTGTTTTATCCTATGCTTTATTAAATTGTATTTATGTGGTTTTATCCTATGCTTTATTAAGTTGTATTTATGTTGTTTTATCCTATGCTTTATTAAATTGCATCTATGTTGTTTTATCCTATGCTTTATTAAATTGTATTTATGTTATTTTATACTATGCTTTATTAAATTGTATTTATGTTGTTTTAACCCATGCTTTATTAAATTGTATTTACGTTGTTTTATCCTATGCTTTATTAAATTGTATTTATGTTGTTTTATCCTATGCTTTATTAAATTGTATTTATGTTGTTTTATCCTATGCTTTATTAAATTGTATTCATGTTGTTTTATCCTATGCTTTATTAAACTGTATTTATGTTGTTTTATCCTATGCTTTATTAAATTGTATTTATGTTGTTTTATCCTATGCTTTATTAAATTGTATTCATGTTGTTTTATCCTATGCTTTATTAAATTGTATTTATGTTGTTTTATCCTATGCTTTATTAAATTGTATTTATGTTGTTTTATCCTATGCTTTATTAAACTGTATTTATGTTGTTTTATCCTATGTTTTATTAAATTGTATTTATGTTGTTTTATCGTATGCTTTATTAAATTGTATTTATGTTGTTTTATCCTATGCTTTATTAAATTGTATTTATGTTGTTTTATCCTATGCTTTATTAAAATGTATTTATGTTGTTTTAACCCATGCTTTATTATATCGTGTTTATGTTGTTTTATCCTATGCTTTATGAAATTGTATTTATGTTGTTTTAACCTATGTTTTATTAAATTGTATTTACGTGTTTTCATCCTATGCTTTATTAAATTGTATTTATTTTGTTTTAACCTATGCTTTATTAAATTGTATTTTCGTTGCTTTATCCTATGCTTTATTAAATTGTATTTATGTTGTTTTATCCTATGCTTTATTAAATTGTATTTATGTTGTTTTATCCTATGCTTTATTAAATTGTATTTATGTTGTTTTATCCTATGCTTTATTAAATTGTATTTATGTTGTTTTAACCTATGCTTTATTAAATTGTATTTATGTTGTTTTATCCTATGCTTTATTAAATTGTATTTATGTTGTTTTATCCTATGCTTTATTAAATTGTATTTATGTTGTTTTATCCTATGCTTTATTAAATTGTATTTATGTTGTTTTATCCTATGCTTTATTAAATTGTATTTATGTAGTTTTATCCTATGCTTTAATAAATTGTATTTATGTTGTTTTATCCTATGCTTTATTAAATTGTATTTATGTGGTTTTATCCTATGCTTTATTAAATTGTATTTATGTTGTTTTATCCTATGCTTTAATAAATTGTATTTATGTTGTTTTGTCCTATGCTTTAATAAATTGTATTTATGTTGTTTTAACCCATGCTTTATTAAATTGTATTTATGTTGTTTTATCCTAAGCTTTATTAAATTGTATTTATGTTGTTTTATCCTATGCTTTATTAAATTGTATTTATGTTGTTTTAACCTATGCTTTATTAAATTGTATTTATGTTGTTTTAACCTATGCTTTATTAAATTGTATTTATGTTGATTTATCCTATGCTTTATTAAATTGTATTTATGTTGCTTTAACCTATGCTTTATTAAATTGTATTTATGTTGTTTTATCCTATGCTTTATTAAATTGTATTTAAGTTGTTTTATCCTATGCTTTATTAAATTGTATTTATGTTGTTTTAACTTATGCTTTATTAAATTGTATTTATGTTGTTTTATCCTATGCTTAATTAAATTGTATTTATGTTGTTTTATCGTATGCTTTATTAAACTGCATTTATGTTGTTTTATCCTATGCTCTATTAAATTGTATTTATGTTGTTTTATCCTATGCTTTATTAAATTGTATTTATGTTGTTTTATCCTATGCTTTATTAAATTGTTTTTATGTTGTTTTATCCTATGCTTTATTAAATTGTATTTATGTTGTTTTATCGTATGCTTTATTAAATTGTATTTATGTTGTTTTATCCTATGCTTTATTAAATTGTGTTTATGTTTTATCCTATGCTTTATTAAATTGTATTTATGTTGTTTTAACCCATGTTTTATTAAATTGTATTTATGTTGTTTTATCCTATGCTTTATTAAATTGTATTTATGTTGTTTTATCGTATGCTTTATTAAACTGCATTTATGTTGTTTTATCCTATGCTTTATTAAATTGTTTTTATGTTGTTTTATCCTATGCTTTATTAAATTGTATTTATGTTGTTTTATCGTATGCTTTATTAAATTGTATTTATGTTGTTTTATCCTATGCTTTATTAAATTGTGTTTATGTTGTTTTATCCTATGCTTTATTAAATTGTATTTATGTTGTTTTAACCCATGTTTTATTAAATTGTATTTATGTTGTTTTATCCTATGCTTTATTAAATTGTATATATGTTGTTTTATCCAATGGTTTATTAAATTGTATTTATCTTGTTTTGTCCTATGCTTTATTAAATTGTATTTATGTTGTTTTAACCTATGCTTTATTAAATTGTATTTATGTTGTTTTATCCTATGCTTTATTAAATTGTATTTATGTTGTTTTATCCTATGCTTTATTAAATTGTATTTATGTTGTTTTATCCTATGCTTTATTAAATTGTATTTATGTTGTTTTATCCTATGCTTTATTAAATTGTATTTATGTAGTTTTATCCTATGCTTTAATAAATTGTATTTATGTTGTTTTATCCTATGCTTTATTAAATTGTATTTATGTGGTTTTATCCTATGCTTTATTAAATTGTATTTATGTTGTTTTATCCTATGCTTTATTAAATTGTATTTATGTTGTTTTAACCTATGTTTTATTAAATTGTATTTACGTGGTTTCATCCTATGCTTTATTAAATTGTATTTATTTTGTTTTAACCTATGCTTTATTAAATTGTATTTATGTTGTTTTATCCTATGCTTTATTAAATTGTATTTATGTTGTTTTAACCTATGCTCTATTAAATTGTATTTATGTTGTTTTATCATATGCTTTATTAAATTGTATTTACGTGGTTTCATCGTATGCTTTATTAAATTGTATTTATGTTGTTTTAACCTATGCTTTATTAAATTGTATTTATGTTGATTTATCCTATGCTTTATTAAATTGTATTTATGTTGTTTTATCCTATGCTTTATTAAATTGTATTTATGTTGTTTTATCCTATGCTTTATTAAATTGTATTTATGTTGTTTTATTCTATGCTTTATTAAATTGTATTTATGTTGTTTTATTCTTTGCTTTATTAAATTGTATTTATGTTGTTTTATTCTATGCTTTATTAAATTGTGTTTATGTGATTTTATCCTATGATTTATTAAATTGTATTTATGTTGTTTTATCCTATGCTTTATTAAATTGTATTTATGTGGTTTTATCCTATGCTTTATTAAGTTGTATTTATGTTGTTTTATCCTATGCTTTATTAAATTGCATCTATGTTGTTTTATCCTATGCTTTATTAAATTGTATTTATGTTGTTTTATACTATGCTTTATTAAATTGTATTTATGTTGTTTTAACCCATGCTTTATTAAATTGTATTTACGTTGTTTTATCCTATGCTTTATTAAATTGTATTTATGTTGTTTTATCCTATGCTTTATTAAATTGTATTTATGTTGTTTTATCCTATGCTTTATTAAATTGTATTCATGTTGTTTTATCCTATGCTTTATTAAACTGTATTTATGTTGTTTTATCCTATGCTTTATTAAATTGTATTTATGTTGTTTTATCCTATGCTTTATTAAATTGTATTCATGTTGTTTTATCCTATGCTTTATTAAATTGTATTTATGTTGTTTTATCCTATGCTTTATTAAATTGTATTTATGTTGTTTTATCCTATGCTTTATTAAACTGTATTTATGTTGTTTTAGCCTATGTTTTATTAAATTGTATTTATGTAGTTTTATCGTATGCTTTATTAAATTGTATTTATGTTGTTTTATCCTATGCTTTATTAAATTGTATTTATGTTGTTTTATCCTATGCTTTATTAAAATGTATTTATGTTGTTTTAACCCATGCTTTGTTATTTCGTGTTTATGTTGTTTTATCCTATGCTTTATGAAATTGTATTTATGTTGTTTTAACCTATGTTTTATTAAATTGTATTTACGTGTTTTCATCCTATGCTTTATTAAATTGTATTTATTTTGTTTTAACCTATGCTTTATTAAATTGTATTTTCGTTGCTTTATCCTATGCTTTATTAAATTGTATTTATGTTCTTTTAACCTATGCTTTATTAAATTGTATTTATGTTGTTTTATCCTATGCTTTATTAAATTGTATTTATGTTGTTTTATCCTATGCTTTATTAAATTGTATTTATGTTGTTTTATCCTATGCTTTATTAAATTGTATTTATGTTGTTTTATTCTTTGCTTTATTAAATTGTATTTATGTTGTTTTATCCTATGCTTTATTAAATTCATCTATGTTGTTTTATCCTATGCTTTATTAAATTGTATTTATGTTGTTTCATTCTATGCTTTATTAAATTGTGTTTATGTGGTTTTATCCTATGATTTATTAAATTGTATTTATGTTGTTTTATCCTATGCTTTATTAAATTGTATTTATGTGGTTTTATCCTATGCTTTATTAAATTGTATTTATGTTGTTTTATCCTATGGTTTATTAAATTGCATATATGTTGTTTTATCCTATGCTTTATTAAATTGTATTTATGTTGTTTTATCCTATGCTTTATTAAATTGTATTTATGTTGTTTTAACCCATGCTTTATTAAATTGTATTTATGTTGTTTTATCCTATGCTTTATTAAATTGTATTTATGTTGTTTTATCCTATGCTTTATTAAATACATCTATGTTGTTTTATCCTATGCTTTATTAAATTGTATTTACGTTGTTTTATTCTATGCTTTATTAAATTGTGTTTATGTGGTTTTATCCTATGATTTATTAAATTGTATTTATGTTGTTTTATCCTATGGTTTATTAAATTGCATATATGTTGTTTTATCCTATGCTTTATTAAATTGTATTTATGTTGTTTTAACCTATGCTTTATTAAATTGTATTTATGTTGTTTTATCCTATGCTTTATTAAATTGTATTTATGTTGTTTTATCCTATGCTTTATTAAATTGTATTTATGTTGTTTTATCCTATGCTTTATTAAATTGTATTTATGTTGTTTTAGCCTATGCTTTATTAAATTGTATTTATGTTGTTTTATTCTTTGCTTTATTAAATTGTATTTATGTTGTTTTATCCTATGCTTTATTAAATTCATCTATGTTGTTTTATCCTATGCTTTATTAAATTGTATTTATGTTGTTTCATTCTATGCTTTATTAAATTGTGTTTATGTGGTTTTATCCTATGATTTATTAAATTGTATTTATGTTGTTTTATCCTATGCTTTATTAAATTGTATTTATGTGGTTTTATCCTATGCTTTATTAAATTGTATTTATGTTGTTTTATCCTATGCTTTATTAAATTGCATCTATGTTGTTTTATCCTATGCTTTATTAAATTGTATTTATGTTGTTTTATCCTATGCTTTATTAAATTGTATTTATGTTGTTTTAACCCATGCTTTATTAAATTGTATTTATGTTGTTTTATCCTATGCTTTATTAAATTGTATTTATGTTGTTTTATCCTATGCTTTATTAAATTGTATTTATTTTGTTTTATCCTATGCTTTATTAAATTGTATTCATGTTGTTTTATCCTATGCTTTCTTAAACTGTATTTATGTTGTTTTATCCTATGCTTTATTAAATTGTATTTATGTTGTTTTATCCTATGCTTTATTAAATTGTATTTATGTTGTTTTATCCTATGCTTTATGAAATTGTATTTATGTTGTTTTATCCTATGCTTTATTAAATTGTATTTATGTTGTTTTGTCCTATGCTTTATTAAATTGTATTTATGTTGTTTTAACCCATGCTTCATTAAATTGTATTTATGTTGTTTTATCTTATGCTTTATTAAATTGTATTTATGTTGTTTTATCGTATGCTTTATTAAACTGCATTTATGTTGTTTTATCCTATGCTTTATTAAATTGTATTTATGTTGTTTTATCCTTTGCTTTATTAAATTGTATTTATGTTGTTTTATCCTATGCTTTATTAAATTGTATTTATGTTGTTTTATCCTATGCTTTATTAAATTGTATTTATGTTGTTTTATCGTATGCTTTATTAAATTGTATTTATGTTGTTTTATCCTATGCTTTATTAAATTGTGTTTATGTTGTTTTATCCTATGCTTTATTAAATTGTATTTATGTTGTTTTAACCTATGTTTTATTAAATTGTATTTATGTTGTTTTATCCTATGCTTTATTAAATTGTATATATGTTGTTTTATCCAATGGTTTATTAAATTGTATTTTTCTTGTTTTGTCCTATGCTTTATTAAATTGTATTTATGTTGTTTTAACCTATGCTTTATTAAATTTTATTTATGTTTTTTTATCCTATGCTTTATTAAATTGTATTTATGTTGTTTTATCCTATGATTTATTAAATTGTATTTATGTTGTTTTATCCTATGCTTTATTAAATTGTATTTATGTTGTTTTAACCTATGCTTTATTAAATTGTGTTTATGTTGTTTTATCCTATGCTTTATTAAATTGTATTTATGTTGCTTTAACCTATGCTTTATTAAATTGTATTTATGTTGTTTTATCCTATGCTTTATTAAATTGTATTTAAGTTGTTTTATCCTATGCTTTATTAAATTGTATTATGTTGTTTTATCGTATGCTTTATTAAATTGTATTTATGTTGTTTTATCCTATGCTTTATTAAATTGTGTTTATGTTGTTTTATACTATGCTTTATTAAATTGTATTTATGTTGTTTTAACCCATGATTTATTAAATTGTATTTATGTGGTTTTATCCTATGCTTTATTAAATTGTATTTATGTTGTTTTATCCTATGCTTTATTAAATTGTATTTATGTTGTTTTATCCTATGCTTTATTAAATTGTATTTATGTTGTTTTAACCTATGCTTTATTAAATTGTATTTATGTTGTTTTATCCTATCCTTTATTAAATTGTATTTATGTGGTTTCATCGTATGCTTTATTAAATTGAATTTATGTTGTTTTAACCTATGCTTTATTAAATTGTATTTATGTTGTTTTATCCTATGCTTTATTAAATTGTATTTATGTTGTTTTATCCTATGCTTTATTAAATTGTATTTATGTTGTTTTATTCTATGCTTTATTAAATTGTATTTATGTTGTTTTATTCTTTGCTTTATTAAATTGTATTTATGTTGTTTTATCCTATGCTTTATTAAATTCATCTATGTTGTTTTATCCTATGCTTTATTAAATTGTATTTATGTTGTTTTATTCTATGCTTTATTAAATTGTGTTTATGTGGTTTTATCCTATGATTTATTAAATTGTATTTATGTTGTTTTATCCTATGTTTTATTAAATTGAATTTATGTGGTTTTATCCTATGCTTTATTAAATTGTATTTATGTTGTTTTATCCTATGCTTTATTAAATTGCATCTATGTTGTTTTATCCTATGCTTTATTAAATTGTATTTATGTTGTTTTATACTATGCTTTATTAAATTGTATTTACGTTGTTTTAACCCATGCTTTATTAAATTGTATTTATGTTGTTTTAACCTATGCTTTATTAAATTGTATTTATGTTGTTTTATCCTATGCTTTATTAAATTGTATTTATGTTGTTTTATTCTATGCTTTATTAAATTGTATTTATGTTGTTTTTTTCTTTGCTTTATTAAATTGTATTTATGTTGTTTTATCCTATGCTTTATTAAATTCATCTATGTTGTTTTATCCTATGCTTTATTAAATTGTATTTATGTTGTTTTATTCTATGCTTTATTAAATTGTGTTTATGTGGTTTTATCCTATGATTTATTAAATTGTATTTATGTTGTTTTATCCTATGTTTTATTAAATTGAATTTATGTGGTTTTATCCTATGCTTTATTAAATTGTATTTATGTTGTTTTATCCTATGCTTTATTAAATTGCATCTATGTTGTTTTATCCTATGCTTTATTAAATTGTATTTATGTTGTTTTATACTATGCTTTATTAAATTGTATTTACGTTGTTTTAACCCATGCTTTATTAAATTGTATTTATGTTGTTTTATCCTATGCTTTATTAAATTGTATTTATGTTGTTTTATCCTATGCTTTATTAAATTGTATTCATGTTGTTTTATCCTATGCTTTCTTAAACTGTATTTATGTTGTTTTATCCTATGCTTTACTAAATTGTATTTATGTTGTTTTATCCTATGCTTTATTAAATTGTATTCATGTTGTTTTATCCTATGCTTTATTAAATTGTATTTATGTTGTTTTATCCTATGATTTATTAAATTGTATTTATGTTGTTTTATCCTATGCTTTATTAAATTGTATTTATGTTGTTTTATCCTATGGTTTATTAAATTATATTTATGTTGTTTTAATCTATGCTTTATTAAATTGTATTTATGTTGTTTAATCCTATGCTTTATTAAATTGTATTTATGTTGTTTTATCCTATGCTTTATTAAATTGTATTTATGTTGTTTTAACCCATGCTTTATTAAATTGTATTTATGTGGTTTTATCCTATGCTTTATTAAATTGTATTTATGTTGTTTTATCCTATGCTTTATTAAATTGTATTTATGTTGTTTTATCCTATGCTTTATTAAATTGTATTTATGTTCTTTTATCCTATGCTTTATTAAATTGTATTTATGTTGTTTTATCCTATGCTTTATTAAATTGTATTATGTTGTTTTAGTCTATGCTTTATTAAATTGTGTTTATGTTGTTTTATCCTATGCTTTATTAAATTGTATTAATGTTGTTTTAACCCATGCTTTATTAAATTGTATTTATGTGGTTTTATCCTATGCTTTATTAAATTGTATTTATGTTGTTTTATCCTATGCTTTATTAAATTGTATTTATGTTGTTTTAACCCATGCTTTATTAAATTGTATTTATGTGGTTTTATCCTATGCTTTATTAAATTGGATTTATGTTGTTTTATCCTATGCTTTATTAAATTGTATTTATGTTGTATTAACCTATGCTTTATTAAATTGTGTTTATGTTGTTTTATCCTATGCTTTATTAAATTGTATTTATGTTGCTTTAACCTATGCTTTATTAAATTGTATTTATGTTGTTTTATCCTATGCTTTATTAAATTGTATTTAAGTTGTTTTATCCTATGCTTTATTAAATTGTATTATGTTGTTTTATCGTATGCTTTATTAAATTGTATTTATGTTGTTTTATCCTATGCTTTATTAAATTGTGTTTATGTTGTTTTATACTATGCTTTATTAAATTGTATTTATGTTGTTTTAACCCATGATTTATTAAATTGTATTTATGTGGTTTTATCCTATGCTTTATTAAATTGTATTTATGTTGTTTTATCCTATGCTTTATTAAATTGTATTTATGTTGTTTTATCCTATGCTTTATTAAATTGTATTTATGTTGTTTTAACCTATGCTTTATTAAATTGTATTTATGTTGTTTTATCCTATGCTTTATTAAATTGTATTTATGTGGTTTCATCGTATGCTTTATTAAATTGAATTTATGTTGTTTTAACCTATGCTTTATTAAATTGTATTTATGTTGTTTTATCCTTTGCTTTATTAAATTGTATTTATGTTGTTTTATCCTATGCTTTATTAAATTGTATTTATGTTGTTTTATTCTATGCTTTATTAAATTGTATTTATGTTGTTTTATTCTTTGCTTTATTAAATTGTATTTATGTTGTTTTATCCTATGCTTTATTAAATTCATCTATGTTGTTTTATCCTATGCTTTATTAAATTGTATTTATGTTGTTTTATTCTATGCTTTATTAAATTGTGTTTATGTGGTTTTATCCTATGATTTATTAAATTGTATTTATGTTGTTTTATCCTATGTTTTATTAAATTGAATTCATGTGGTTTTATCCTATGCTTTATTAAATTGTATTATGTTGTTTTATCGTATGCTTTATTAAATTGTATTTATGTTGTTTTATCCTATGCTTTATTAAATTGTGTTTATGTTGTTTTATACTATGCTTTATTAAATTGTATTTATGTTGTTTTAACCCATGATTTATTAAATTGTATTTATGTGGTTTTATCCTATGCTTTATTAAATTGTATTTATGTTGTTTTATCCTATGCTTTATTAAATTGTATTTATGTTGTTTTATCCTATGCTTTATTAAATTGTATTTATGTTGTTTTAACCTATGCTTTATTAAATTGTATTTATGTTGTTTTATCCTATGCTTTATTAAATTGTATTTATGTGGTTTCATCGTATGCTTTATTAAATTGAATTTATGTTGTTTTATCCTATGCTTTATTAAATTGTATTTATGTTGTTTTATCCTATGGTTTATTAAATTATATTTATGTTGTTTTAATCTATGCTTTATTAAATTGTATTTATGTTGTTTAATCCTATGCTTTATTAAATTGTATTTATGTTGTTTTATCCTATGCTTTATTAAATTGTATTTATGTTGTTTTAACCCATGCTTTATTAAATTGTATTTATGTGGTTTTATCCTATGCTTTATTAAATTGTATTTATGTTGTTTTATCCTATGCTTTATTAAATTGTATTTATGTTGTTTTATCCTATGCTTTATTAAATTGTATTTATGTTCTTTTATCCTATGCTTTATTAAATTGTATTTATGTTGTTTTATCCTATGCTTTATTAAATTGTATTATGTTGTTTTATCCTATGCTTTATTAAATTGTGTTTATGTTGTTTTATCCTATGCTTTATTAAATTGTATTAATGTTGTTTTAACCCATGCTTTATTAAATTGTATTTATGTGGTTTTATCCTATGCTTTATTAAATTGTATTTATGTTGTTTTATCCTATGCTTTATTAAATTGTATTTATGTTGTTTTATCCTATGCTTTATTAAATTGTATTTATGTTGTTTTAACCCATGCTTTATTAAATTGTATTTATGTTGTTTTAACCCATGCTTTATTAAATTGTATTTATGTGGTTTTATCCTATGCTTTATTAAATTGGATTTATGTTATTTTATCCTATGCTTTATTAAATTGTATTTATGTTGTTTTAACCTATGCTTTATTAAATTGTGTTTATGTTGTTTTATCCTATGCTTTATTAAATTGTATTTATGTTGCTTTAACCTATGCTTTATTAAATTGTATTTATGTTGTTTTATCCTATGCTTTATTAAATTGTATTTAAGTTGTTTTATCCTATGCTTTATTAAATTGTATTATGTTGTTTTATCGTATGCTTTATTAAATTGTATTTATGTTGTTTTATCCTATGCTTTATTAAATTGTGTTTATGTTGTTTTATACTATGCTTTATTAAATTGTATTTATGTTGTTTTAACCCATGATTTATTAAATTGTATTTATGTGGTTTTATCCTATGCTTTATTAAATTGTATTTATGTTGTTTTATCCTATGCTTTATTAAATTGTATTTATGTTGTTTTATCCTATGCTTTATTAAATTGTATTTATGTTGTTTTAACCTATGCTTTATTAAATTGTATTTATGTTGTTTTATCCTATGCTTTATTAAATTGTATTTATGTGGTTTCATCGTATGCTTTATTAAATTGAATTTATGTTGTTTTAACCTATGCTTTATTAAATTGTATTTATGTTGTTTTATCCTATGCTTTATTAAATTGTATTTATGTTGTTTTATCCTATGCTTTATTAAATTGTATTTATGTTGTTTTATTCTATGCTTTATTAAATTGTATTTATGTTGTTTTATCCTATGCTTTATTAAATTGTATTTATGTTGTTTTATCCTATGCTTTATTAAATTCATCTATGTTGTTTTATCCTATGCTTTATTAAATTGTATTTATGTTGTTTTATTCTATGCTTTATTAAATTGTGTTTATGTGGTTTTATCCTATGATTTATTAAATTGTATTTATGTTGTTTTATCCTATGTTTTATTAAATTGAATTTATGTGGTTTTATCCTATGCTTTATTAAATTGTATTATGTTGTTTTATCGTATGCTTTATTAAATTGTATTTATGTTGTTTTATCCTATGCTTTATTAAATTGTGTTTATGTTGTTTTATACTATGCTTTATTAAATTGTATTTATGTTGTTTTAACCCATGATTTATTAAATTGTATTTATGTGGTTTTATCCTATGCTTTATTAAATTGTATTTATGTTGTTTTATCCTATGCTTTATTAAATTGTATTTATGTTGTTTTATCCTATGCTTTATTAAATTGTATTTATGTTGTTTTAACCTATGCTTTATTAAATTGTATTTATGTTGTTTTATCCTATGCTTTATTAAATTGTATTTATGTGGTTTCATCGTATGCTTTATTAAATTGAATTTATGTTGTTTTAACCTATGCTTTATTAAATTGTATTTATGTTGTTTTATCCTATGCTTTATTAAATTGTATTTATGTTGTTTTATCCTATGCTTTATTAAATTGTATTTATGTTGTTTTATTCTATGCTTTATTAAATTGTATTTATGTTGTTTTATTCTTTGCTTTATTAAATTGTATTTATGTTGTTTTATCCTATGCTTTATTAAATTCATCTATGTTGTTTTATCCTATGCTTTATTAAATTGTATTTATGTTGTTTTATTCTATGCTTTATTAAATTGTGTTTATGTGGTTTTATCCTATGATTTATTAAATTGTATTTATGTTGTTTTTTCCTATGTTTTATTAAATTGAATTTATGTGGTTTTATCCTATGCTTTATTAAATTGTATTTATGTTGTTTTATCCTATGCTTTATTAAATTGCATCTATGTTGTTTTATCCTATGCTTTATTAAATTGTATTTATGTTGTTTTATACTATGCTTTATTAAATTGTATTTATGTTGTTTTAACCCATGCTTTATTAAATTGTATTTATGTTGTTTTAACCTATGCTTTATTAAATTGTATTTATGTTGTTTTATCCTATGCTTTATTAAATTGTATTTATGTTGTTTTATCCTATGCTTTATTAAATTGTATTCATGTTCTTTTATCCTATGCTTTATTAAACTGTATTTATGTTGTTTTATCCTATGCTTTAATAAATTGTATTTATGTTGTTTTATCCTATGCTTTATTAAATTGTATTCATGTTGTTTTATCCTATGCTTTATTAAATTGTATTTATGTTGTTTTATCCTATGCTTTATTAAATTGTATTTATGTCGTTTTATCCTATGCTTTATTAAAGTGTATTTATGTTGTTTTATCGTATGCTTTATTAAATTGTATTTATGTTGTTTTATCGTATGCTTTATTAAATTGTATTTATGTTGTTTTATCCTATGCTTTATTAAATTGTATTTATGTTGTTTTATCCTATGCTTTATTAAAATGTATTTATGTTGTTTTAACCCATGCTTTATTATATCGTGTTTATGTTGTCTTATCCTATGCTTTATTAAATTGTATTTATGTTGTTTTATTCTATGCTTTATTAAATTGTATTTATGTTGTTTTATTCTTTGCTTTATTAAATTGTATTTATGTTGTTTTATCCTATGCTTTATTAAATTCATCTATGTTGTTTTATCCTATGCTTTATTAAATTGTATTTATGTTGTTTTATTCTATGCTTTATTAAATTGTGTTTATGTGGTTTTATCCTATGATTTATTAAATTGTATTTATGTTGTTTTATCCTATGTTTTATTAAATTGAATTTATGTGGTTTTATCCTATGCTTTATTAAATTGTATTATGTTGTTTTATCGTATGCTTTATTAAATTGTATTTATGTTGTTTTATCCTATGCTTTATTAAATTGTGTTTATGTTGTTTTATACTATGCTTTATTAAATTGTATTTATGTTGTTTTAACCCATGATTTATTAAATTGTATTTATGTGGTTTTATCCTATGCTTTATTAAATTGTATTTATGTTGTTTTATCCTATGCTTTATTAAATTGTATTTATGTTGTTTTATCCTATGCTTTATTAAATTGTATTTATGTTGTTTTAACCTATGCTTTATTAAATTGTATTTATGTTGTTTTATCCTATGCTTTATTAAATTGTATTTATGTGGTTTCATCGTATGCTTTATTAAATTGAATTTATGTTGTTTTAACCTATGCTTTATTAAATTGTATTTATGTTGTTTTATCCTATGCTTTATTAAATTGTATTTATGTTGTTTTATCCTATGCTTTATTAAATTGTATTTATGTTGTTTTATTCTATGCTTTATTAAATTGTATTTATGTTGTTTTATTCTTTGCTTTATTAAATTGTGTTTATGTTGTTTTATCCTATGCTTTATTAAATTCATCTATGTTGTTTTATCCTATGCTTTATTAAATTGTATTTATGTTGTTTTATTCTATGCTTTATTAAATTGTGTTTATGTGGTTTTATCCTATGATTTATTAAATTGTATTTATGTTGTTTTATCCTATGTTTTATTAAATTGAATTTATGTGGTTTTATCCTATGCTTTATTAAATTGTATTTATGTTGTTTTATCCTATGCTTTATTAAATTGCATCTATGTTGTTTTATCCTATGCTTTATTAAATTGTATTTATGTTGTTTTATACTATGCTTTATTAAATTGTATTTATGTTGTTTTAACCCATGCTTTATTAAATTGTATTTATGTTGTTTTAACCTATGCTTTATTAAATTGTATTTATGTTGTTTTATCCTATGCTTTATTAAATTGTGTTTATGTTGTTTTATCCTATGCTTTATTAAATTCATCTATGTTGTTTTATCCTATGCTTTATTAAATTGTATTTATGTTGTTTTATTCTATGCTTTATTAAATTGTGTTTATGTGGTTTTATCCTATGATTTATTAAATTGTATTTATGTTGTTTTATCCTATGTTTTATTAAATTGAATTTATGTGGTTTTATCCTATGCTTTATTAAATTGTATTTATGTTGTTTTATCCTATGCTTTATTAAATTGCATCTATGTTGTTTTATCCTATGCTTTATTAAATTGTATTTATGTTGTTTTATACTATGCTTTATTAAATTGTATTTATGTTGTTTTAACCCATGCTTTATTAAATTGTATTTATGTTGTTTTAACCTATGCTTTATTAAATTGTATTTATGTTGTTTTATCCTATGCTTTATTAAATTGTATTTATGTTGTTTTATCCTATGCTTTATTAAATTGTATTCATGTTCTTTTATCCTATGCTTTATTAAACTGTATTTATGTTGTTTTATCCTATGCTTTAATAAATTGTATTTATGTTGTTTTATCCTATGCTTTATTAAATTGTATTCATGTTGTTTTATCCTATGCTTTATTAAATTGTATTTATGTTGTTTTATCCTATGCTTTATTAAATTGTATTTATGTTGTTTTATCCTATGCTTTATTAAACTGTATTTATGTTGTTTTATCGTATGCTTTATTAAATTGTATTTATGTTGTTTTATCGTATGCTTTATTAAATTGTATTTATGTTGTTTTATCCTATGCTTTATTAAATTGTATTTATGTTGTTTTATCCTATGCTTTATTAAAATGTATTTATGTTGTTTTAACCCATGCTTTATTATATCGTGTTTATGTTGTCTTATCCTATGCTTTATGAAATTGTATTTATGTTGTTTTAACCTTTTTTATTAAATTGTATTTACGTGTTTTCATCCTATGCTTTATTAAATTGTATTTATTTTGTTTTATCCTATGCTTTATTAAATTGCATCTATGTTGTTTTATCCTATGCTTTATTAAATTGTATTTATGTTGTTTTATCCTATGCTTTATTAAATTGTATTTATGTTGTTTTAACCCATGCTTTATTAAATTGTATTTATGTTGTTTTATCCTATGCTTTATTAAATTGTATTTATGTTGTTTTATCCTATGCTTTATTAAATTGTATTCATGTTGTTTTATCCTATGCTTTCTTAAACTGTATTTATGTTGTTTTATCCTATGCTTTACTAAATTGTATTTATGTTGTTTTATCCTATGCTTTATTAAATTGTATTCATGTTGTTTTATCCTATGCTTTATTAAATTGTATTTATGTTGTTTTATCCTATGATATATTAAATTGTATTTATGTTGTTTTATCCTATGCTTTATTAAATTGTATTTATGTTGTTTTATCCTATGGTTTATTAAATTATATTTATGTTGTTTTAATCTATGCTTTATTAAATTGTATTTATGTTGTTTAATCCTATGCTTTATTAAATTGTATTTATGTTGTTTTATCCTATGCTTTATTAAATTGTATTTATGTTGTTTTAACCCATGCTTTATTAAATTGTATTTATGTTGTTTTATCCTATGCTTTATTAAATTGTATTTATGTTCTTTTATCCTATGCTTTATTAAATTGTATTTATGTTGTTTTATCCTATGCTTTATTAAATTGTATTATGTTGTTTTAGTCTATGCTTTATTAAATTGTGTTTATGTTGTTTTATCCTATGCTTTATTAAATTGTATTAATGTTGTTTTAACCCATGCTTTATTAAATTGTATTTATGTGGTTTTATCCTATGCTTTATTAAATTGTATTTATGTTGTTTTATCCTATGCTTTATTAAATTGTATTTATGTTGTTTTATCCTATGCTTTATTAAATTGTATTTATGTTGTTTTAACCCATGCTTTATTAAATTGTATTTATGTGGTTTTATCCTATGCTTTATTAAATTGGATTTATGTTGTTTTATCCTATGCTTTATTAAATTGTATTTATGTTGTTTTAACCTATGCTTTATTAAATTGTGTTTATGTTGTTTTATCCTATGCTTTATTAAATTGTATTTATGTTGCTTTAACCTATGCTTTATTAAATTGTATTTATGTTGTTTTATCCTATGCTTTATTAAATTGTATTTAAGTTGTTTTATCCTATGCTTTATTAAATTGTATTATGTTGTTTTATCGTATGCTTTATTAAATTTTATTTATGTTGTTTTATCCTATGCTTTATTAAATTGTATTTATGTTGTTTTATCGTATGCTTTATTAAATTGTATTTATGTTGTTTTATCCTATGCTTTATGAAATTGTATTTATGTTGTTTTAACCTATGTTTTATTAAATTGTATTTACGTGTTTTCATCCTATGCTTTATTAAATTGTATTTATTTTGTTTTATCCTATGCTTTATTAAATTGCATCTATGTTGTTTTATCCTATGCTTTATTAAATTGTATTTATGTTGTTTTATCCTATGCTTTATTAAATTGTATTTATGTTGTTTTATTCTATGCTTTATTAAATTGTATTTATGTTGTTTTATCCTATGCTTTATTAAATTGTATTTATGTTGTTTTATCCTATGCTTTATTAAATTCATCTATGTTGTTTTATCCTATGCTTTATTAAATTGTATTTATGTTGTTTTATTCTATGCTTTATTAAATTGTGTTTATGTGGTTTTATCCTATGATTTATTAAATTGTATTTATGTTGTTTTATCCTATGTTTTATTAAATTGAATTTATGTGGTTTTATCCTATGCTTTATTAAATTGTATTATGTTGTTTTATCGTATGCTTTATTAAATTGTATTTATGTTGTTTTATCCTATGCTTTATTAAATTGTGTTTATGTTGTTTTATACTATGCTTTATTAAATTGTATTTATGTTGTTTTAACCCATGATTTATTAAATTGTATTTATGTGGTTTTATCCTATGCTTTATTAAATTGTATTTATGTTGTTTTATCCTATGCTTTATTAAATTGTATTTATGTTGTTTTATCCTATGCTTTATTAAATTGTATTTATGTTGTTTTAACCTATGCTTTATTAAATTGTATTTATGTTGTTTTATCCTATGCTTTATTAAATTGTATTTATGTGGTTTCATCGTATGCTTTATTAAATTGAATTTATGTTGTTTTAACCTATGCTTTATTAAATTGTATTTATGTTGTTTTATCCTATGCTTTATTAAATTGTATTTATGTTGTTTTATCCTATGCTTTATTAAATTGTATTTATGTTGTTTTATTCTATGCTTTATTAAATTGTATTTATGTTGTTTTATTCTTTGCTTTATTAAATTGTATTTATGTTGTTTTATCCTATGCTTTATTAAATTGTATTTATGTTGTTTTATTCTATGCTTTATTAAATTGTGTTTATGTGGTTTTATCCTATGATTTATTAAATTGTATTTATGTTGTTTTATCCTATGTTTTATTAAATTGAATTTATGTGGTTTTATCCTATGCTTTATTAAATTGTATTTATGTTGTTTTATCCTATGCTTTATTAAATTGCATCTATGTTGTTTTATCCTATGCTTTATTAAATTGTATTTATGTTGTTTTATACTATGCTTTATTAAATTGTATTTATGTTGTTTTAACCCATGCTTTATTAAATTGTATTTATGTTGTTTTAACCTATGCTTTATTAAATTGTATTTATGTTGTTTTATCCTATGCTTTATTAAATTGTATTTATGTTGTTTTATCCTATGCTTTATTAAATTGTATTCATGTTCTTTTATCCTATGCTTTATTAAACTGTATTTATGTTGTTTTATCCTATGCTTTAATAAATTGTATTTATGTTGTTTTATCCTATGCTTTATTAAATTGTATTCATGTTGTTTTATCCTATGCTTTATTAAATTGTATTTATGTTGTTTTATCCTATGCTTTATTAAATTGTATTTATGTCGTTTTATCCTATGCTTTATTAAAGTGTATTTATGTTGTTTTATCGTATGCTTTATTAAATTGTATTTATGTTGTTTTATCGTATGCTTTATTAAATTGTATTTATGTTGTTTTATCCTATGCTTTATTAAATTGTATTTATGTTGTTTTATCCTATGCTTTATTAAAATGTATTTATGTTGTTTTAACCCATGCTTTATTATATCGTGTTTATGTTGTCTTATCCTATGCTTTATTAAATTGTATTTATGTTGTTTTATTCTATGCTTTATTAAATTGTATTTATGTTGTTTTATTCTTTGCTTTATTAAATTGTATTTATGTTGTTTTATCCTATGCTTTATTAAATTCATCTATGTTGTTTTATCCTATGCTTTATTAAATTGTATTTATGTTGTTTTATTCTATGCTTTATTAAATTGTGTTTATGTGGTTTTATCCTATGATTTATTAAATTGTATTTATGTTGTTTTATCCTATGTTTTATTAAATTGAATTTATGTGGTTTTATCCTATGCTTTATTAAATTGTATTATGTTGTTTTATCGTATGCTTTATTAAATTGTATTTATGTTGTTTTATCCTATGCTTTATTAAATTGTGTTTATGTTGTTTTATACTATGCTTTATTAAATTGTATTTATGTTGTTTTAACCCATGATTTATTAAATTGTATTTATGTGGTTTTATCCTATGCTTTATTAAATTGTATTTATGTTGTTTTATCCTATGCTTTATTAAATTGTATTTATGTTGTTTTATCCTATGCTTTATTAAATTGTATTTATGTTGTTTTAACCTATGCTTTATTAAATTGTATTTATGTTGTTTTATCCTATGCTTTATTAAATTGTATTTATGTGGTTTCATCGTATGCTTTATTAAATTGAGTTTATGTTGTTTTAACCTATGCTTTATTAAATTGTATTTATGTTGTTTTATCCTATGCTTTATTAAATTGTATTTATGTTGTTTTATCCTATGCTTTATTAAATTGTATTTATGTTGTTTTATTCTATGCTTTATTAAATTGTATTTATGTTGTTTTATTCTTTGCTTTATTAAATTGTGTTTATGTTGTTTTATCCTATGCTTTATTAAATTCATCTATGTTGTTTTATCCTATGCTTTATTAAATTGTATTTATGTTGTTTTATTCTATGCTTTATTAAATTGTGTTTATGTGGTTTTATCCTATGATTTATTAAATTGTATTTATGTTGTTTTATCCTATGTTTTATTAAATTGAATTTATGTGGTTTTATCCTATGCTTTATTAAATTGTATTTATGTTGTTTTATCCTATGCTTTATTAAATTGCATCTATGTTGTTTTATCCTATGCTTTATTAAATTGTATTTATGTTGTTTTATACTATGCTTTATTAAATTGTATTTATGTTGTTTTAACCCATGCTTTATTAAATTGTATTTATGTTGTTTTAACCTATGCTTTATTAAATTGTATTTATGTTGTTTTATCCTATGCTTTATTAAATTGTGTTTATGTTGTTTTATCCTATGCTTTATTAAATTCATCTATGTTGTTTTATCCTATGCTTTATTAAATTGTATTTATGTTGTTTTATTCTATGCTTTATTAAATTGTGTTTATGTGGTTTTATCCTATGATTTATTAAATTGTATTTATGTTGTTTTATCCTATGTTTTATTAAATTGAATTTATGTGGTTTTATCCTATGCTTTATTAAATTGTATTTATGTTGTTTTATCCTATGCTTTATTAAATTGCATCTATGTTGTTTTATCCTATGCTTTATTAAATTGTATTTATGTTGTTTTATACTATGCTTTATTAAATTGTATTTATGTTGTTTTAACCCATGCTTTATTAAATTGTATTTATGTTGTTTTAACCTATGCTTTTTAAATTGTATTTATGTTGTTTTATCCTATGCTTTATTAAATTGTATTTATGTTGTTTTATCCTATGCTTTATTAAATTGTATTCATGTTCTTTTATCCTATGCTTTATTAAACTGTATTTATGTTGTTTTATCCTATGCTTTAATAAATTGTATTTATGTTGTTTTATCCTATGCTTTATTAAATTGTATTCATGTTGTTTTATCCTATGCTTTATTAAATTGTATTTATGTTGTTTTATCCTATGCTTTATTAAATTGTATTTATGTTGTTTTATCCTATGCTTTATTAAACTGTATTTATGTTGTTTTATCGTATGCTTTATTAAATTGTATTTATGTTGTTTTATCGTATGCTTTATTAAATTGTATTTATGTTGTTTTATCCTATGCTTTATTAAATTGTATTTATGTTGTTTTATCCTATGCTTTATTAAAATGTATTTATGTTGTTTTAACCCATGCTTTATTATATCGTGTTTATGTTGTCTTATCCTATGCTTTATGAAATTGTATTTATGTTGTTTTAACCTGTTTTATTAAATTGTATTTACGTGTTTTCATCCTATGCTTTATTAAATTGTATTTATTTTGTTTTATCCTATGCTTTATTAAATTGCATCTATGTTGTTTTATCCTATGCTTTATTAAATTGTATTTATGTTGTTTTATCCTATGCTTTATTAAATTGTATTTATGTTGTTTTAACCCATGCTTTATTAAATTGTATTTATGTTGTTTTATCCTATGCTTTATTAAATTGTATTTATGTTGTTTTATCCTATGCTTTATTAAATTGTATTCATGTTGTTTTATCCTATGCTTTCTTAAACTGTATTTATGTTGTTTTATCCTATGCTTTACTAAATTGTATTTATGTTGTTTTATCCTATGCTTTATTAAATTGTATTCATGTTGTTTTATCCTATGCTTTATTAAATTGTATTTATGTTGTTTTATCCTATGATATATTAAATTGTATTTATGTTGTTTTATCCTATGCTTTATTAAATTGTATTTATGTTGTTTTATCCTATGGTTTATTAAATTATATTTATGTTGTTTTAATCTATGCTTTATTAAATTGTATTTATGTTGTTTAATCCTATGCTTTATTAAATTGTATTTATGTTGTTTTATCCTATGCTTTATTAAATTGTATTTATGTTGTTTTAACCCATGCTTTATTAAATTGTATTTATGTTGTTTTATCCTATGCTTTATTAAATTGTATTTATGTTCTTTTATCCTATGCTTTATTAAATTGTATTTATGTTGTTTTATCCTATGCTTTATTAAATTGTATTATGTTGTTTTAGTCTATGCTTTATTAAATTGTGTTTATGTTGTTTTATCCTATGCTTTATTAAATTGTATTAATGTTGTTTTAACCCATGCTTTATTAAATTGTATTTATGTGGTTTTATCCTATGCTTTATTAAATTGTATTTATGTTGTTTTATCCTATGCTTTATTAAATTGTATTTATGTTGTTTTATCCTATGCTTTATTAAATTGTATTTATGTTGTTTTAACCCATGCTTTATTAAATTGTATTTATGTGGTTTTATCCTATGCTTTATTAAATTGGATTTATGTTGTTTTATCCTATGCTTTATTAAATTGTATTTATGTTGTTTTAACCTATGCTTTATTAAATTGTGTTTATGTTGTTTTATCCTATGCTTTATTAAATTGTATTTATGTTGCTTTAACCTATGCTTTATTAAATTGTATTTATGTTGTTTTATCCTATGCTTTATTAAATTGTATTTAAGTTGTTTTATCCTATGCTTTATTAAATTGTATTATGTTGTTTTATCGTATGCTTTATTAAATTGTATTTATGTTGTTTTATCCTATGCTTTATTAAATTGTATTTATGTTGTTTTATCGTATGCTTTATTAAATTGTATTTATGTTGTTTTATCCTATGCTTTATGAAATTGTATTTATGTTGTTTTAACCTATGTTTTATTAAATTGTATTTACGTGTTTTCATCCTATGCTTTATTAAATTGTATTTATTTTGTTTTATCCTATGCTTTATTAAATTGCATCTATGTTGTTTTATCCTATGCTTTATTAAATTGTATTTATGTTGTTTTATCCTATGCTTTATTAAATTGTATTTATGTTGTTTTAACCCATGCTTTATTAAATTGTATTTATGTTGTTTTATCCTATGCTTTATTAAATTGTATTTATGTTGTTTTATCCTATGCTTTATTAAATTGTATTCATGTTGTTTTATCCTATGCTTTCTTAAACTGTATTTATGTTGTTTTATCCTATGCTTTACTAAATTGTATTTATGTTGTTTTATCCTATGCTTTATTAAATTGTATTCATGTTGTTTTATCCTATGCTTTATTAAATTGTATTTATGTTGTTTTATCCTATGATTTATTAAATTGTATTTATGTTGTTTTATCCTATGCTTTATTAAATTGTATTTATGTTGTTTTATCCTATGGTTTATTAAATTATATTTATGTTGTTTTAATCTATGCTTTATTAAATTGTATTTATGTTGTTTAATCCTATGCTTTATTAAATTGTATTTATGTTGTTTTATCCTATGCTTTATTAAATTGTATTTATGTTGTTTTAACCCATGCTTTATTAAATTGTATTTATGTGGTTTTATCCTATGCTTTATTAAATTGTATTTATGTTGTTTTATCCTATGCTTTATTAAATTGTATTTATGTTGTTTTATCCTATGCTTTATTAAATTGTATTTATGTTCTTTTATCCTATGCTTTATTAAATTGTATTTATGTTGTTTTATCCTATGCTTTATTAAATTGTATTATGTTGTTTTATCGTATGCTTTATTAAATTGTATTTATGTTGTTTTAGTCTATGCTTTATTAAATTGTGTTTATGTTGTTTTATCCTATGCTTTATTAAATTGTATTAATGTTGTTTTAACCCATGCTTTATTAAATTGTATTTATGTGGTTTTATCCTATGCTTTATTAAATTGTATTTATGTTGTTTTATCCTATGCTTTATTAAATTGTATTTATGTTGTTTTATCCTATGCTTTATTAAATTGTATTTATGTTGTTTTAACCCATGCTTTATTAAATTGTATTTATGTGGTTTTATCCTATGCTTTATTAAATTGGATTTATGTTGTTTAATCCTATGCTTTATTAAATTGCATTTATGTTGTTTTATCCTATGCTTTATTAAATTGTATTTATGTTGTTTTATCCTATGCTTTATTAAATTGTATTTATGTTGTTTTATCCTATGCTTTATTAAATTGTATTATGTTGTTTTATCGTATGCTTTATTAAATTGTATTTATGTTGTTTTATCCTATGCTTTATTAAATTGTGTTTATGTTGTTTTATCCTATGCTTTATTAAATTGTATTAATGTTGTTTTAACCCATGCTTTATTAAATTGTATTTATATGGTTTTATCCTATGCTTTATTAAATTGTATTTATGTTGTTTTATCCTATGCTTTATTAAATTGTAATTATGTTGTTTTATCCTATGCTTTATTAAATTGTATTTATGTTGTTTTGTTGTATGCTTTATTAAATTGTATTTATGTTGTTTTAACCCATGCTTTATTAAATTGTATTTATGTTGTTTTGTCGTATGCTTTATTAAATTGTATTTATGTTGTTTTAACCCATGCTTTATTTAATTGTATTTATGTTGCTTTAACCTATGCTTTATTAAATTGTATTTATGTTGTTTTATTCTATGCTTTATTAAATTGTATTTATGTGGTTTTATCCTATGATTTATTAAATTGTATTTATGTTGTTTTATCCTATGCTTTATTAAATTGTATTTATGTGGTTTTATCCTATGCTTTATTAAGTTGTATTTATGTTGTTTTATCCTATGCTTATTAAATTGCATCTATGTTGTTTTATCCTATGCTTTATTAAATTGTATTTATGTTGTTTTATACTATGCTTTATTAAATTGTATTTATGTTGCTTTAACCCATGCTTTATTAAATTGTATTCATGTTGTTTTATCCTATGCTTCATTAAACTGTATTTATGTTGTTTTATCCTATGCTTTATTAAATTGTATTTATGTTGTTTTATCCTATGCTTTATTAAATTGTATTCATGTTGTTTTATCCTATGCTTTATTAAATTGTATTTATGTTGTTTTATCCTATGCTTTATTAAATTGTATTTATGTTGTTTTATCCTATGCTTTATTAAACTGTATTTATGTTGATTTATCCTATGCTTTATTAAATTGTATTTATGTTGTTTTATCCTATGCTTTATTAAATTGCATTTATGTTGTTTTATCCTATGCTTTATTAAATTGTATTTATGTTGTTTTATCCTATGCTTTATTAAAATGTATTTATGTTGTTTTAACCCATGCTTTATTATATCGTGTTTATGTTGTTTTATCCTATGCTTTATGAAATTGTATTTATGTTGTTTTAACGTATGTTTTATTAAATTGTATTTACGTGTTTTCATCCTATGCTTTATTAAATTGTATTTATTTTGTTTTAACCTATGCTTTATTAAATTGTATTTTCGTTGTTTTATCCTATGCTTTATTAAATTGTATTTATGTTGTTTTATCCTATGCTTTATTAAATTGTATTTATGTTGTTTTATCCTATGCTTTATTAAATTGTATTTATGTTGTTTTATCCTATGCTTTATTAAATTGTATTTATGTTGTTTTATCCTATGCTTTATTAAATTGTATTTATGTTGTTTTATTCTTTGCTTTATTAAATTGTATTTATGTTGTTTTATCCTATGCTTTATTAAATTCATCTATGTTGTTTTATCCTATGCTTTATTAAATTGTATTTATGTTGTTTCATTCTATGCTTTATTAAATTGTGTTTATGTGGTTTTATCCTATGATTTATTAAATTGTATTTATGTTGTTTTATCCTATGCTTTATTAAATTGTATTTATGTGGTTTTATCCTATGCTTTATTAAATTGTATTTATGTTGTTTTATCCTATGCTTTATTAAATTGTATTTATGTTGTTTTAACCCATGCTTTATTAAATTGTATTTATGTGGTTTTATCCTATGCTTTATTAAATTGCATTTATGTTGTTTTATCCTATGCTTTATTAAATTGTATTTATGTTGTTTTATCCTATGCTTTATTAAATTGTATTTATGTTCTTTTATCCTATGCTTTATTAAATTGTATTTATGTTGTTTTATCCTATGCTTTATTAAATTGTATTATGTTGTTTTATCGTATGCTTTATTAAATTGTATTTATGTTGTTTTAGTCTATGCTTTATTAAATTGTGTTTATGTTGTTTTATCCTATGCTTTATTAAATTGTATTAATGTTGTTTTAACCCATGCTTTATTAAATTGTATTTATGTGGTTTTATCCTATGCTTTATTAAATTGTATTTATGTTGTTTTATCCTATGCTTTATTAAATTGTATTTATGTTGTTTTATCCTATGCTTTATTAAATTGTATTTATGTTGTTTTAACCCATGCTTTATTAAATTGTATTTATGTGGTTTTATCCTATGCTTTATTAAATTGGATTTATGTTGTTTAATCCTATGCTTTATTAAATTGTATTTATGTTGTTTTATCCTATGCTTTATTAAATTGTATTTATGTTGTTTTATCCTATGCTTTATTAAATTGTATTTATGTTGTTTTATCCTATGCTTTATTAAATTGTATTATGTTGTTTTATCGTATGCTTTATTAAATTGTATTTATGTTGTTTTATCCTATGCTTTATTAAATTGTGTTTATGTTGTTTTATCCTATGCTTTATTAAATTGTATTAATGTTGTTTTAACCCATGCTTTATTAAATTGTATTTATATGGTTTTATCCTATGCTTTATTAAATTGTATTTATGTTGTTTTATCCTATGCTTTATTAAATTGTAATTATGTTGTTTTATCCTATGCTTTATTAAATTGTATTTATGTTGTTTTGTTGTATGCTTTATTAAATTGTATTTATGTTGTTTTAACCCATGCTTTATTAAATTGTATTTATGTTGTTTTGTCGTATGCTTTATTAAATTGTATTTATGTTGTTTTAACCCATGCTTTATTAAATTGTATTTATGTTGCTTTAACCTATGCTTTATTAAATTGCATTTATGTTGTTTTATTATATGCTTTATTAAATTGTGTTTATGTGGTTTTATCCTATGATTTATTAAATTGTATTTATGTTGTTTTATCCTATGCTTTATTAAATTGTATTTATGTGGTTTTATCCTATGCTTTATTAAGTTGTATTTATGTTGTTTTATCCTATGCTTATTAAATTGCATCTATGTTGTTTTATCCTATGCTTTATTAAATTGTATTTATGTTGTTTTATACTATGCTTTATTAAATTGTATTTATGTTGTTTTAACCCATGCTTTATTAAATTGTATTCATGTTGTTTTATCCTATGCTTCATTAAACTGTATTTATGTTGTTTTATCCTATGCTTTATTAAATTGTATTTATGTTGTTTTATCCTATGCTTTATTAAATTGTATTCATGTTGTTTTATCCTATGCTTTATTAAATTGTATTTATGTTGTTTTATCCTATGCTTTATTAAATTGTATTTATGTTGTTTTATCCTATGCTTTATTAAACTGTATTTATGTTGATTTATCCTATGCTTTATTAAATTGTATTTATGTTGTTTTATCCTATGCTTTATTAAATTGCATTTATGTTGTTTTATCCTATGCTTTATTAAATTGTATTTATGTTGTTTTATCCTATGCTTTATTAAAATGTATTTATGTTGTTTTAACCCATGCTGTATTATATCGTGTTTATGTTGTTTTATCCTATGCTTTATGAAATTGTATTTATGTTGTTTTAACGTATGTTTTATTAAATTGTATTTACGTGTTTTCATCCTATGCTTTATTAAATTGTATTTATTTTGTTTTAACCTATGCTTTATTAAATTGTATTTTCGTTGTTTTATCCTATGCTTTATTAAATTGTATTTATGTTGTTTTAATCTATGCTTTATTAAATTGTATTTATGTTGTTTTATCCTATGCTTTATTAAATTGTATTTATGTTGTTTTATCCTATGCTTTATTAAATTGTATTTATGTTGTTTTATCCTATGCTTTATTAAATTGTATTTATGTTGTTTTATCCTATGCTTTATTAAATTGTATTTATGTTGTTTTATTCTTTGCTTTATTAAATTGTATTTATGTTGTTTTATCCTATGCTTTATTAAATTCATCTATGTTGTTTTATCCTATGCTTTATTAAATTGTATTTATGTTGTTTCATTCTATGCTTTATTAAATTGTGTTTATGTGGTTTTATCCTATGATTTATTAAATTGTATTTATGTTGTTTTATCCTATGCTTTATTAAATTGTATTTATGTGGTTTTATCCTATGCTTTATTAAATTGTATTTATGTTGTTTTATCCTATGCTTTATTAAATTGCATCTATGTTGTTTTATCCTATGCTTTATTAAATTGTATTTATGTTGTTTTATCCTATGCTTTATTAAATTGTATTTATGTTGTTTTAACCCATGCTTTATTAAATTGTATTTATGTTGTTTTATCCTATGCTTTATTAAATTGTATTTATGTTGTTTTATCCTATGCTTTATTAAATTGTATTTATGTTGTTTTATCCTATGCTTTATTAAATTGTATTTATGTTCTTTTATCCTATGCTTTATTAAATTGTATTTATGTTCTTTTATCCTATGCTTTATTAAATTGTATTTATGTTGTTTTATCCTATGCTTTATTAAATTGTATTCATGTTGTTTTATCCTATGCTTTCTTAAACTGTATTTATGTTGTTTTATCCTATGCTTTATTAAATTGTATTTATGTTGTTTTATCCTATGCTTTATTAAATTGTATTCATGTTGTTTTATCCTATGCTTTATTAAATTGTATTTATGTTGTTTTATCCTATGCTTTATTAAATTGTATTTATGCTGTTTTAACATATGCTTTATTAAATTGTATTTATGTTGATTTATCCTATGC
Source organism: Phyllobates terribilis (assembly GCF_046119375.1). Lineage (NCBI taxonomy): Eukaryota > Metazoa > Chordata > Amphibia > Anura > Dendrobatidae > Phyllobates > Phyllobates terribilis. Next base: position 882,827 of record NW_027363193.1, on the reverse strand, counting down.
TTTATTAAATTGTATTTATGTTGCTTTAACCTATGCTTTATAAAATTGTATTTATGTTGTTTTATCCTATGCTTTATTAAATTGTATTTAAGTTGTTTTATCCTATGCTTTATTAAATTGTATTTATGTTGTTTTAACCCATGTTTTATCAAATTGTATTTATGTTGTTTTATCCTATGCTTTATTAAATTGTATATATGTTGTTTTATCCAATGGTTTATTAAATTGTATTTATCTTGTTTTGTCCTATGCTTTATTAAATTGTATTTATGTTGTTATAACCTATGCTTTATTAAATTGTATTTATGTTGTTTTATCCTATGCTTTATTAAATTGTATTTATGTTGTTTTATCCTATGCTTTATTAAATTGTATTTATGTTGTTTTATCCTATGCTTTATTAAATTGTATTTATGTTGTTTTAACCTATGCTTTATTAAATTGTGTTTATGTTGTTTTATCCTATGCTTTATTAAATTGTATTTATGTTGCTTTAACCTATGCTTTATTAAATTGTATTTATGTTGTTTTATCCTATGCTTTATTAAATTGTATTTAAGTTGTTTTATCCTATGCTTTATTAAATTGTATTATGTTGTTTTATCGTATGCTTTATTAAATTGTATTTGTTGTTTTATCCTATGCTTTATTAAATTGTGTTTATGTTGTTTTATACTATGCTTTATTAAATTGTATTTATGTTGTTTTAACCCATGCTTTATTAAATTGTATTTATGTGGTTTTATCCTATGCTTTATTAAATTGTATTTATGTTGTTTTATCCTATGCTTTATTAAATTGTATTTATGTTGTTTTATCCTATGCTTTATTAAATTGTATTTATGTTGTTTTGTCCTATGCTTTATTAAATTGTATTTATGTTGTTTTAACCCATGCTTTATTAAATTGTATTTATGTTGTTTTATCCTATGCTTTATTAAATTGTATTTATGTTGTTTTATCCTATGCTTTATTAAATTGTATTTATGTTGTTTTATCCTATGCTTTATTAAATTGTATTTATGTAGTTTTATCCTATGCTTTATTAAATTGTATTTATGTTGTTTTATCCTATGCTTTATTAAATTGTATTTATGTTGTTTTATCCTATGTTTTATTAAATTGTATTTATGTTGTTTTATCCTATGCTTTATTAAATTGTATTTATGTTGTTTTATCCTATGCTTTATTAAAATGTATTTATGTTGTTTTAACCCATGCTTTATTATATCGTGTTTATGTTGTTTTATCCTATGCTTTATTAAATTGTATTTATGTTGTTTTAACCTATGTTTTATTAAATTGTATTTACGTGGTTTCATCCTATGCTTTATTAAATTGTATTTATGTTGTTTTATCCTATGCTTTATTAAATTGTATTTATGTTGTTTTAACCTATGCTTTATTAAATTGTATTTATGTTGTTTTATCCTATGCTTTATTAAATTGTATTTATGTTGTTTTATCCTATGCTTTATTAAATTGTATTTATGTTGTTTTATCCTATGCTTTATTAAATTGTATTTATGTTGTTTTATCCTATGCTTTATTAAATTGTATTTATGTTGTTTTATTCTATGCTTTATTAAATTGTATTTATGTTGTTTTATTCTTTGCTTTATTAAATTGTATTTATGTTGTTTTATCCTATGCTTTATTAAATTGTATTTATGTTGTTTTATTCTATGCTTTATTAAATTGTATTTATGTTGTTTTATTCTTTGCTTTATTAAATTGTATTAATGTTGTTTTATCCTATGCTTTATTAAATTCATCTATGTTGTTTTATCCTATGCTTTATTAAATTGTATTTATGTTGTTTTATTCTATGCTTTATTAAATTGTGTTTATGTGGTTTTATCCTATGATTTATTAAATTGTATTTATGTTGTTTTATCCTATGCTTTATTAAATTGTATTTATGTGGTTTTATCCTATGCTTTATTAAATTGTATTTATGTTGTTTTATCCTATGCTTTATTAAATTGCATCTATGTTGTTTTATCCTATGCTTTATTAAATTGTATTTATGTTGTTTTATACTATGCTTTATTAAATTGTATTTATGTTGTTTTAACCCATGCTTTATTAAATTGTATTTATGTTGTTTTATCGTATGCTTTATTAAATTGTATTTATGTTGTTTTATCCTATGCTTTATGAAATTGTATTTATGTTGTTTTAACCTATGTTTTATTAAATTGTATTTACGTGTTTTCATCCTATGCTTTATTAAATTGTATTTATTTTGTTTTAACCTATGCTTTATTAAATTGTATTTTCGTTGTTTTATCCTATGCTTTATTAAATTGTATTTATGTTCTTTTAACCTATGCTTTATTAAATTGTATTTATGTTGTTTTATCCTATGCTTTATTAAATTGTATTCATGTTGTTTTATCCTATGCTTTATTAAATTGTATTTATGTTGTTTTATCCTATGCTTTATTAAATTGTATTTATGTTGTTTTATCCTATGCTTTATTAAATTGTATTTATGTTGTTTTATTCTTTGCTTTATTAAATTGTATTTATGTTGTTTTATCCTATGCTTTATTAAATTCATCTATGTTGTTTTATCCTATGCTTTATTAAATTGTATTTATGTTGTTTCATTCTATGCTTTATTAAATTGTGTTTATGTGGTTTTATCCTATGATTTATTAAATTGTATTTATGTTGTTTTATCCTATGCTTTATTAAATTGTATTTATGTGGTTTTATCCTATGCTTTATTAAATTGTATTTATGTTGTTTTTTCCTATGGTTTATTAAATTGCATCTATGTTGTTTTATCCTATGCTTTATTAAATTGTATTTATGTTGTTTTATCCTATGCTTTATTAAATTGTATTCATGTTGTTTTAACCCATGCTTTATTAAATTGTATTTATGTTGTTTTATCCTATGCTTTATTAAATTGTTTTTATGTTGTTTTATCCTATGCTTTATTAAATTCATCTATGTTGTTTTATCCTATGCTTTATTAAATTGTATTTATGTTGTTTTATTCTATGCTTTATTAAATTGTGTTTATGTGGTTTTATCCTATGATTTATTAAATTGTATTTATGTTGTTTTATCCTATGCTTTATTAAATTGTATTTATGTTGTTTTATCCTATGCTTTATTAAATTGTATTTATGTTTTTTTATCCTATGCTTTATTAAATTGCATCTATGTTGTTTTATCCTATGCTTTATTAAATTGTATTTATGTTGTTTTATACTATGCTTTATTAAATTGTATTTATGTTGTTTTAACCCATGCTTTATTAAATTGTATTTATGTTGTTTTATCCTATGCTTTATTAAATTGTATTTATGTTGTTTTATCCTATGCTTTATTAAATTGTATTTATGTTGTTTTATCCTATGCTTTATTAAATTGTATTCATGTTGTTTTATCCTATGCTTCATTAAACTGTATTTATGTTGTTTTATCCTATGTTTTATTAAATTGTATTTATGTTGTTTTATCCTATGCTTTATTAAATTGTATTTATGTTGTTTTATCCTATGCTTTATTAAATTGTATTTATGTTGTTTTAACCCATGCTTTATTAAATTGTATTTATGTTGTTTTATCCTATGCTTTATTAAATTGTATTTATGTTGTTTTATCCTATGCTTTATTAAATTCATCTATGTTGTTTTATCCTATGCTTTATTAAATTGTATTTATGTTGTTTCATTCTATGCTTTATTAAATTGTGTTTATGTGGTTTTATCCTATGATTTATTAAATTGTATTTATGTGGATTTATAATATGCTTTATTAAATTGTATTTATGTTGTTTTATCCTATGGTTTATTAAATTGTATTTATGTTGTTTTATCCTATGCTTTATTAAATTGTATTTATGTTGTTTTATCCTATGCTTTATTAAATTGTATTTATGTTGTTTTATCCTATGCTTTATTAAATTCATCTATGTTGTTTTATCCTATGCTTTATTAAATTGTATTTATGTTGTTTTATTCTATGCTTTATTAAATTGTGTTTATGTGGTTTTATCCTATGATTTATTAAATTGTATTTATGTGGTTTTATCCTATGATTTATTAAATTGTATTTATGTGGTTTTATCCTATGCTTTATTAAATTGTATTTATGTTGTTTTATCCTATGCTTTATTAAATTGCATCTATGTTGTTTTATCCTATGCTTTATTAAATTGTATTTATGTTGTTTTATACTATGCTTTATTAAATTGTATTTATGTTGTTTTAACCCATGCTTTATTAAATTGTATTTATGTTGTTTTATCCTATGCTTTATTAAATTGTATTTATGTTGTTTTATCCTATGCTTTATTAAATTGCATCTATGTTGTTTTATCCTATGCTTTATTAAATTGTATTTATGTTGTTTTATACTATGCTTTATTAAATTGTATTTATGTTGTTTTAACCCATGCTTTATTAAATTGTATTTATGTTGTTTTATCCTATGCTTTATTAAATTGTATTCATGTTGTTTTATCCTATGCTTCATTAAACTGTATTTATGTTGTTTCATCCTATGCTTTATTAAATTGTATTTATGTTGTTTTATCCTATGCTTTATTAAATTGTATTTATGTTGTTTTATCCTATGCTTTATTAAATTGTATTTATGTTGTTTTATCCTATGCTTTATTAAATTGTATTTATGCTGTTTTAACCCATGCTTTATTAAATTGTATTTATGTTGTTTTATCCTATGCTTTATTAAATTGTATTTATGTTGTTTTATCCTATGCTTTATTAAATTGTATTTATGTTGTTTTATCCTATGCTTTATTAAATTCATCTATGTTGTTTTATCCTATGCTTTATTAAATTGTATTTATGTTGTTTTATTCTATGCTTTATTAAATTGTGTTTATGTGGTTTTATCCTATGATTTATTAAATTGTATTTATGTTGTTTTATCCTATGCTTTATTAAATTGTATTTATGTGGTTTTATCCTATGCTTTATTAAATTGTATTTATGTTGTTTTATGCTATGCTTTATTAAATTGCATCTATGTTGTTTTATCCTATGCTTTATTAAATTGTATTTATGTTGTTTTATACTATGCTTTATTAAATTGTATTTATGTTGTTTTAACCAATGCTTTATTAAATTGTATTTATGTTGTTTTATCCTATGCTTTATTAAATTGTATTTATGTTGTTTTATCCTATGCTTTATTAAATTGTATTTATGTTGTTTTATCCTATGCTTTATTAAATTGTATTTATGTTGTTTTATCCTATGCTTTATTAAAATGTATTTATGTTGTTTTAACCCATGCTTTATTATATCGTGTTTATGTTGTTTTAACCTATATTTTATTAAATTGTATTTACGTGTTTTCATCCTATGCTTTATGAAATTGTATTTATGTTATTTTAACCTATATTTTATTAAATTGTATTTACGTGTTTTCATCCTATGCTTTATTAAATTGTATTTATTTTGTTTTAACCTATGCTTTATTAAATTGTATTTTCGTTGTTTTATCCTATGCTTTATTAAATTGTATTTATGTTGTTTTAATCTATGCTTTATTAAATTGTATTTATGTTGTTTTATCCTATGCTTTATTAAATTGTATTTATGTTGTTTTATCCTATGCTTTATTAAATTGTATTTATGTTGTTTTATCCTATGCTTTATTAAATTGTATTTATGTTGTTTTATCCTATGCTTTATTAAATTGTATTTATGTTGTTTTATTCTATGCTTTATTAAATTGTATTTATGTTGTTTTATTCTTTGCTTTATTAAATTGTATTTATGTTGTTTTATCCTATGCTTTATTAAATTGTATTTATGTTGTTTTATTCTATGCTTTATTAAATTGTATTTATGTTGTTTTATTCTTTGCTTTATTAAATTGTATTAATGTTGTTTTATCCTATGCTTTATTAAATTCATCTATGTTGTTTTATCCTATGCTTTATTAAATTGTATTTATGTTGTTTTATTCTATGCTTTATTAAATTGTGTTTATGTGGTTTTATCCTATGATTTATTAAATTGTATTTATGTTGTTTTATCCTATGCTTTATTAAATTGTATTTATGTGGTTTTATCCTATGCTTTATTAAATTGTATTTATGTTGTTTTATCCTATGCTTTATTAAATTGCATCTATGTTGTTTTATCCTATGCTTTATTAAATTGTATTTATGTTGTTTTATACTATGCTTTATTAAATTGTATTTATGTTGTTTTAACCCATGCTTTATTAAATTGTATTTATGTTGTTTTATCGTATGCTTTATTAAATTGTATTTATGTTGTTTTATCCTATGCTTTATGAAATTGTATTTATGTTGTTTTAACCTATGTTTTATTAAATTGTATTTACGTGTTTTCATCCTATGCTTTATTAAATTGTATTTATTTTGTTTTAACCTATGCTTTATTAAATTGTATTTTCGTTGTTTTATCCTATGCTTTATTAAATTGTATTTATGTTCTTTTAACCTATGCTTTATTAAATTGTATTTATGTTGTTTTATCCTATGCTTTATTAAATTGTATTCATGTTGTTTTATCCTATGCTTTATTAAATTGTATTTATGTTGTTTTATCCTATGCTTTATTAAATTGTATTTATGTTGTTTTATCCTATGCTTTATTAAATTGTATTTATGTTGTTTTATTCTTTGCTTTATTAAATTGTATTTATGTTGTTTTATCCTATGCTTTATTAAATTCATCTATGTTGTTTTATCCTATGCTTTATTAAATTGTATTTATGTTGTTTCATTCTATGCTTTATTAAATTGTGTTTATGTGGTTTTATCCTATGATTTATTAAATTGTATTTATGTTGTTTTATCCTATGCTTTATTAAATTGTATTTATGTGGTTTTATCCTATGCTTTATTAAATTGTATTTATGTTGTTTTTTCCTATGGTTTATTAAATTGCATCTATGTTGTTTTATCCTATGCTTTATTAAATTGTATTTATGTTGTTTTATCCTATGCTTTATTAAATTGTATTCATGTTGTTTTAACCCATGCTTTATTAAATTGTATTTATGTTGTTTTATCCTATGCTTTATTAAATTGTTTTTATGTTGTTTTATCCTATGCTTTATTAAATTCATCTATGTTGTTTTATCCTATGCTTTATTAAATTGTATTTATGTTGTTTTATTCTATGCTTTATTAAATTGTGTTTATGTGGTTTTATCCTATGATTTATTAAATTGTATTTATGTTGTTTTATCCTATGCTTTATTAAATTGTATTTATGTTGTTTTATCCTATGCTTTATTAAATTGTATTTATGTTTTTTTATCCTATGCTTTATTAAATTGCATCTATGTTGTTTTATCCTATGCTTTATTAAATTGTATTTATGTTGTTTTATACTATGCTTTATTAAATTGTATTTATGTTGTTTTAACCCATGCTTTATTAAATTGTATTTATGTTGTTTTATCCTATGCTTTATTAAATTGTATTTATGTTGTTTTATCCTATGCTTTATTAAATTGTATTTATGTTGTTTTATCCTATGCTTTATTAAATTGTATTCATGTTGTTTTATCCTATGCTTCATTAAACTGTATTTATGTTGTTTTATCCTATGTTTTATTAAATTGTATTTATGTTGTTTTATCCTATGCTTTATTAAATTGTATTTATGTTGTTTTATCCTATGCTTTATTAAATTGTATTTATGTTGTTTTAACCCATGCTTTATTAAATTGTATTTATGTTGTTTTATCCTATGCTTTATTAAATTGTATTTATGTTGTTTTATCCTATGCTTTATTAAATTCATCTATGTTGTTTTATCCTATGCTTTATTAAATTGTATTTATGTTGTTTCATTCTATGCTTTATTAAATTGTGTTTATGTGGTTTTATCCTATGATTTATTAAATTGTATTTATGTGGATTTATAATATGCTTTATTAAATTGTATTTATGTTGTTTTATCCTATGGTTTATTAAATTGTATTTATGTTGTTTTATCCTATGCTTTATTAAATTGTATTTATGTTGTTTTATCCTATGCTTTATTAAATTGTATTTATGTTGTTTTATCCTATGCTTTATTAAATTCATCTATGTTGTTTTATCCTATGCTTTATTAAATTGTATTTATGTTGTTTTATTCTATGCTTTATTAAATTGTGTTTATGTGGTTTTATCCTATGATTTATTAAATTGTATTTATGTGGTTTTATCCTATGATTTATTAAATTGTATTTATGTGGTTTTATCCTATGCTTTATTAAATTGTATTTATGTTGTTTTATCCTATGCTTTATTAAATTGCATCTATGTTGTTTTATCCTATGCTTTATTAAATTGTATTTATGTTGTTTTATACTATGCTTTATTAAATTGTATTTATGTTGTTTTAACCCATGCTTTATTAAATTGTATTTATGTTGTTTTATCCTATGCTTTATTAAATTGTATTTATGTTGTTTTATCCTATGCTTTATTAAATTGCATCTATGTTGTTTTATCCTATGCTTTATTAAATTGTATTTATGTTGTTTTATACTATGCTTTATTAAATTGTATTTATGTTGTTTTAACCCATGCTTTATTAAATTGTATTTATGTTGTTTTATCCTATGCTTTATTAAATTGTATTCATGTTGTTTTATCCTATGCTTCATTAAACTGTATTTATGTTGTTTCATCCTATGCTTTATTAAATTGTATTTATGTTGTTTTATCCTATGCTTTATTAAATTGTATTTATGTTGTTTTATCCTATGCTTTATTAAATTGTATTTATGTTGTTTTATCCTATGCTTTATTAAATTGTATTTATGCTGTTTTAACCCATGCTTTATTAAATTGTATTTATGTTGTTTTATCCTATGCTTTATTAAATTGTATTTATGTTGTTTTATCCTATGCTTTATTAAATTGTATTTATGTTGTTTTATCCTATGCTTTATTAAATTCATCTATGTTGTTTTATCCTATGCTTTATTAAATTGTATTTATGTTGTTTTATTCTATGCTTTATTAAATTGTGTTTATGTGGTTTTATCCTATGATTTATTAAATTGTATTTATGTTGTTTTATCCTATGCTTTATTAAATTGTATTTATGTGGTTTTATCCTATGCTTTATTAAATTGTATTTATGTTGTTTTATGCTATGCTTTATTAAATTGCATCTATGTTGTTTTATCCTATGCTTTATTAAATTGTATTTATGTTGTTTTATACTATGCTTTATTAAATTGTATTTATGTTGTTTTAACCAATGCTTTATTAAATTGTATTTATGTTGTTTTATCCTATGCTTTATTAAATTGTATTTATGTTGTTTTATCCTATGCTTTATTAAATTGTATTTATGTTGTTTTATCCTATGCTTTATTAAATTGTATTTATGTTGTTTTATCCTATGCTTTATTAAAATGTATTTATGTTGTTTTAACCCATGCTTTATTATATCGTGTTTATGTTGTTTTAACCTATATTTTATTAAATTGTATTTACGTGTTTTCATCCTATGCTTTATGAAATTGTATTTATGTTATTTTAACCTATATTTTATTAAATTGTATTTACGTGTTTTCATCCTATGCTTTATTAAATTGTATTTATTTTGTTTTAACCTATGCTTTATTAAATTGTATTTTCGTTGTTTTATCCTATGCTTTATTAAATTGTATTTATGTTGTTTTAATCTATGCTTTATTAAATTGTATTTATGTTGTTTTATCCTATGCTTTATTAAATTGTATTTATGTTGTTTTATCCTATGCTTTATTAAATTGTATTTATGTTGTTTTATCCTATGCTTTATTAAATTGTATTTATGTTGTTTTATCCTATGCTTTATTAAATTGTATTTATGTTGTTTTATTCTTTGCTTTATTAAATTGTATTTATGTTGTTTTATCCTATGCTTTATTAAATTCATCTATGTTGTTTTATCCTATGCTTTATTAAATTGTATTTATGTTGTTTCAATCTATGCTTCATTAAATTGTGTTTATGTGGTTTTATCCTATGATTTATTAAATTGTATTTATGTTGTTTTATCCTATGCTTTATTAAATTGTATTTGTGTGGTTTTATCCTATGCTTTATTAAATTGTATTTATGTTGTTTTATCCTATGCTTTATTAAATTGCATTTATGTTGTTTTATCCTATGCTTTATTAAATTGTATTTGTGTGGTTTTATCCTATGCTTTATTAAATTGTATTTATGTTGTTTTATCCTATGCTTTATTAAATTGTATTCATGTTGTTTTATCCTATGCTTTATTAAATTGTATTTATGTTGTTTTATCCTATGATTTATTAAATTGTATTTATGTTGTTTTATCCTATGCTTTATTAAATTGTATTTATGTTGTTTTATCCTATGGTTTATTAAATTATATTTATGTTGTTTTAATCTATGCTTTATTAAATTGTATTTATGTTGTTTAATCCTATGCTTTATTAAATTGTATTTATGTTGTTTTATCCTATGCTTTATTAAATTGTATTTATGTTGTTTTAACCCATGCTTTATTAAATTGTATTTATGTGGTTTTATCCTATGCTTTATTAAATTGTATTTATGTTGTTTTATCCTATGCTTTATTAAATTGTATTTATGTTGTTTTATCCTATGCTTTATTAAATTGTATTTATGTTCTTTTATCCTATGCTTTATTAAATTGTATTTATGTTGTTTTATCCTATGCTTTATTAAATTGTATTATGTTGTTTTATCGTATGCTTTATTAAATTGTATTTATGTTGTTTTAGTCTATGCTTTATTAAATTGTGTTTATGTTGTTTTATCCTATGCTTTATTAAATTGTATTAATGTTGTTTTAACCCATGCTTTATTAAATTGTATTTATGTGGTTTTATCCTATGCTTTATTAAATTGTATTTATGTTGTTTTATCCTATGCTTTATTAAATTGTATTTATGTTGTTTTATCCTATGCTTTATTAAATTGTATTTATGTTGTTTTAACCCATGCTTTATTAAATTGTATTTATGTGGTTTTATCCTATGCTTTATTAAATTGGATTTATGTTGTTTAATCCTATGCTTTATTAAATTGCATTTATGTTGTTTTATCCTATGCTTTATTAAATTGTATTTATGTTGTTTTATCCTATGCTTTATTAAATTGTATTTATGTTGTTTTATCCTATGCTTTATTAAATTGTATTATGTTGTTTTATCGTATGCTTTATTAAATTGTATTTATGTTGTTTTATCCTATGCTTTATTAAATTGTGTTTATGTTGTTTTATCCTATGCTTTATTAAATTGTATTAATGTTGTTTTAACCCATGCTTTATTAAATTGTATTTATATGGTTTTATCCTATGCTTTATTAAATTGTATTTATGTTGTTTTATCCTATGCTTTATTAAATTGTAATTATGTTGTTTTATCCTATGCTTTATTAAATTGTATTTATGTTGTTTTGTTGTATGCTTTATTAAATTGTATTTATGTTGTTTTAACCCATGCTTTATTAAATTGTATTTATGTTGTTTTGTCGTATGCTTTATTAAATTGTATTTATGTTGTTTTAACCCATGCTTTATTTAATTGTATTTATGTTGCTTTAACCTATGCTTTATTAAATTGTATTTATGTTGTTTTATTCTATGCTTTATTAAATTGTATTTATGTGGTTTTATCCTATGATTTATTAAATTGTATTTATGTTGTTTTATCCTATGCTTTATTAAATTGTATTTATGTGGTTTTATCCTATGCTTTATTAAGTTGTATTTATGTTGTTTTATCCTATGCTTATTAAATTGCATCTATGTTTTTTTATCCTATGCTTTATTAAATTGTATTTATGTTGTTTTATACTATGCTTTATTAAATTGTATTTATGTTGCTTTAACCCATGCTTTATTAAATTGTATTCATGTTGTTTTATCCTATGCTTCATTAAACTGTATTTATGTTGTTTTATCCTATGCTTTATTAAATTGTATTTATGTTGTTTTATCCTATGCTTTATTAAATTGTATTCATGTTGTTTTATCCTATGCTTTATTAAATTGTATTTATGCTGTTTTATCCTATGCTTTATTAAATTGTATTTATGTTGTTTTATCCTATGCTTTATTAAACTGTATTTATGTTGATTTATCCTATGCTTTATTAAATTGTATTTATGTTGTTTTATCCTATGCTTTATTAAATTGCATTTATGTTGTTTTATCCTATGCTTTATTAAATTGTATTTATGTTGTTTTATCCTATGCTTTATTAAAATGTATTTATGTTGTTTTAACCCATGCTTTATTATATCGTGTTTATGTTGTTTTATCCTATGCTTTATGAAATTGTATTTATGTTGTTTTAACGTATGTTTTATTAAATTGTATTTACGTGTTTTCATCCTATGCTTTATTAAATTGTATTTATTTTGTTTTAACCTATGCTTTATTAAATTGTATTTTCGTTGTTTTATCCTATGCTTTATTAAATTGTATTTATGTTGTTTTATCCTATGCTTTATTAAATTGTATTTATGTTGTTTTATCCTATGCTTTATTAAATTGTATTTATGTTGTTTTATCCTATGCTTTATTAAATTGTATTTATGTTGTTTTATCCTATGCTTTATTAAATTGTATTTATGTTGTTTTATTCTTTGCTTTATTAAATTGTATTTATGTTGTTTTATCCTATGCTTTATTAAATTCATCTATGTTGTTTTATCCTATGCTTTATTAAATTGTATTTATGTTGTTTCATTCTATGCTTTATTAAATTGTGTTTATGTGGTTTTATCCTATGATTTATTAAATTGTATTTATGTTGTTTTATCCTATGCTTTATTAAATTGTATTTATGTGGTTTTATCCTATGCTTTATTAAATTGTATTTATGTTGTTTTATCCTATGCTTTATTAAATTGCATTTATGTTGTTTTATCCTATGCTTTATTAAATTGTATTTATGTTGTTTTATCCTATGCTTTATTAAATTGTATTTATGTTCTTTTATCCTATGCTTTATTAAATTGTATTTATGTTGTTTTATCCTATGCTTTATTAAATTGTATTATGTTGTTTTATCGTATGCTTTATTAAATTGTATTTATGTTGTTTTAGTCTATGCTTTATTAAATTGTGTTTATGTTGTTTTATCCTATGCTTTATTAAATTGTATTAATGTTGTTTTAACCCATGCTTTATTAAATTGTATTTATGTGGTTTTATCCTATGCTTTATTAAATTGTATTTATGTTGTTTTATCCTATGCTTTATTAAATTGTATTTATGTTGTTTTATCCTATGCTTTATTAAATTGTATTTATGTTGTTTTAACCCATGCTTTATTAAATTGTATTTATGTTGTTTTATCCTATGCTTTATTAAATTGTATTTATGTTGTTTTAACCCATGCTTTATTAAATTGTATTTATGTGGTTTTATCCTATGCTTTATTAAATTGGATTTATGTTGTTTAATCCTATGCTTTATTAAATTGTATTTATGTTGTTTTATCCTATGCTTTATTAAATTGTATTTATGTTGTTTTATCCTATGCTTTATTAAATTGTATTTATGTTGTTTTATCCTATGCTTTATTAAATTGTATTATGTTGTTTTATCGTATGCTTTATTAAATTGTATTTATGTTGTTTTATCCTATGCTTTATTAAATTGTGTTTATGTTGTTTTATCCTATGCTTTATTAAATTGTATTAATGTTGTTTTAACCCATGCTTTATTAAATTGTATTTATATGGTTTTATCCTATGCTTTATTAAATTGTATTTATGTTGTTTTATCCTATGCTTTATTAAATTGTAATTATGTTGTTTTATCCTATGCTTTATTAAATTGTATTTATGTTGTTTTGTTGTATGCTTTATTAAATTGTATTTATGTTGTTTTAACCCATGCTTTATTAAATTGTATTTATGTTGTTTTGTCGTATGCTTTATTAAATTGTATTTATGTTGTTTTAACCCATGCTTTATTAAATTGTATTTATGTTGCTTTAACCTATGCTTTATTAAATTGTATTTATGTTGTTTTATTCTATGCTTTATTAAATTGTGTTTATGTGGTTTTATCCTATGATTTATTAAATTGTATTTATGTTGTTTTATCCTATGCTTTATTAAATTGTATTTATGTGGTTTTATCCTATGCTTTATTAAGTTGTATTTATGTTGTTTTATCCTATGCTTATTAAATTGCATCTATGTTGTTTTATCCTATGCTTTATTAAATTGTATTTATGTTGTTTTATACTATGCTTTATTAAATTGTATTTATGTTGTTTTAACCCATGCTTTATTAAATTGTATTCATGTTGTTTTATCCTATGCTTCATTAAACTGTATTTATGTTGTTTTATCCTATGCTTTATTAAATTGTATTTATGTTGTTTTATCCTATGCTTTATTAAATTGTATTCATGTTGTTTTATCCTATGCTTTATTAAATTGTATTTATGTTGTTTTATCCTATGCTTTATTAAATTGTATTTATGTTGTTTTATCCTATGCTTTATTAAACTGTATTTATGTTGATTTATCCTATGCTTTATTAAATTGTATTTATGTTGTTTTATCCTATGCTTTATTAAATTGCATTTATGTTGTTTTATCCTATGCTTTATTAAATTGTATTTATGTTGTTTTATCCTATGCTTTATTAAAATGTATTTATGTTGTTTTAACCCATGCTTTATTATATCGTGTTTATGTTGTTTTATCCTATGCTTTATGAAATTGTATTTATGTTGTTTTAACGTATGTTTTATTAAATTGTATTTACGTGTTTTCATCCTATGCTTTATTAAATTGTATTTATTTTGTTTTAACCTATGCTTTATTAAATTGTATTTTCGTTGTTTTATCCTATGCTTTATTAAATTGTATTTATGTTGTTTTAATCTATGCTTTATTAAATTGTATTTATGTTGTTTTATCCTATGCTTTATTAAATTGTATTTATGTTGTTTTATCCTATGCTTTATTAAATTGTATTTATGTTGTTTTATCCTATGCTTTATTAAATTGTATTTATGTTGTTTTATCCTATGCTTTATTAAATTGTATTTATGTTGTTTTATTCTTTGCTTTATTAAATTGTATTTATGTTGTTTTATCCTATGCTTTATTAAATTCATCTATGTTGTTTTATCCTATGCTTTATTAAATTGTATTTATGTTGTTTCATTCTATGCTTTATTAAATTGTGTTTATGTGGTTTTATCCTATGATTTATTAAATTGTATTTATGTTGTTTTATCCTATGCTTTATTAAATTGTATTTATGTGGTTTTATCCTATGCTTTATTAAATTGTATTTATGTTGTTTTATCCTATGCTTTATTAAATTGCATCTATGTTGTTTTATCCTATGCTTTATTAAATTGTATTTATGTTGTTTTATCCTATGCTTTATTAAATTGTATTTATGTTGTTTTAACCCATGCTTTATTAAATTGTATTTATGTTGTTTTATCCTATGCTTTATTAAATTGTATTTATGTTGTTTTATCCTATGCTTTATTAAATTGTATTTATGTTGTTTTATCCTATGCTTTATTAAATTGTATTTATGTTCTTTTATCCTATGCTTTATTAAATTGTATTTATGTTGTTTTATCCTATGCTTTATTAAATTGTATTTATGTTGTTTTATCCTATGCTTTATTAAATTGTATTCATGTTGTTTTATCCTATGCTTTCTTAAACTGTATTTATGTTGTTTTATCCTATGCTTTATTAAATTGTATTTATGTTGTTTTATCCTATGCTTTATTAAATTGTATTCATGTTGTTTTATCCTATGCTTTATTAAATTGTATTTATGTTGTTTTATCCTATGCTTTATTAAATTGTATTTATGCTGTTTTAACATATGCTTTATTAAATTGTATTTATGTTGATTTATCCTATGCTTTATTAAATTGTATTTATGTTGCTTTAACCTATGCTTTATAAAATTGTATTTATGTTGTTTTATCCTATGCTTTATTAAATTGTATTTAAGTTGTTTTATCCTATGCTTTATTAAATTGTATTTATGTTGTTTTAACCCATGTTTTATCAAATTGTATTTATGTTGTTTTATCCTATGCTTTATTAAATTGTATATATGTTGTTTTATCCAATGGTTTATTAAATTGTATTTATCTTGTTTTGTCCTATGCTTTATTAAATTGTATTTATGTTGTTATAACCTATGCTTTATTAAATTGTATTTATGTTGTTTTATCCTATGCTTTATTAAATTGTATTTATGTTGTTTTATCCTATGCTTTATTAAATTGTATTTATGTTGTTTTATCCTATGCTTTATTAAATTGTATTTATGTTGTTTTAACCTATGCTTTATTAAATTGTGTTTATGTTGTTTTATCCTATGCTTTATTAAATTGTATTTATGTTGCTTTAACCTATGCTTTATTAAATTGTATTTATGTTGTTTTATCCTATGCTTTATTAAATTGTATTTAAGTTGTTTTATCCTATGCTTTATTAAATTGTATTATGTTGTTTTATCGTATGCTTTATTAAATTGTATTTGTTGTTTTATCCTATGCTTTATTAAATTGTGTTTATGTTGTTTTATACTATGCTTTATTAAATTGTATTTATGTTGTTTTAACCCATGCTTTATTAAATTGTATTTATGTGGTTTTATCCTATGCTTTATTAAATTGTATTTATGTTGTTTTATCCTATGCTTTATTAAATTGTATTTATGTTGTTTTATCCTATGCTTTATTAAATTGTATTTATGTTGTTTTGTCCTATGCTTTATTAAATTGTATTTATGTTGTTTTAACCCATGCTTTATTAAATTGTATTTATGTTGTTTTATCCTATGCTTTATTAAATTGTATTTATGTTGTTTTATCCTATGCTTTATTAAATTGTATTTATGTTGTTTTATCCTATGCTTTATTAAATTGTATTTATGTAGTTTTATCCTATGCTTTATTAAATTGTATTTATGTTGTTTTATCCTATGCTTTATTAAATTGTATTTATGTTGTTTTATCCTATGTTTTATTAAATTGTATTTATGTTGTTTTATCCTATGCTTTATTAAATTGTATTTATGTTGTTTTATCCTATGCTTTATTAAAATGTATTTATGTTGTTTTAACCCATGCTTTATTATATCGTGTTTATGTTGTTTTATCCTATGCTTTATTAAATTGTATTTATGTTGTTTTAACCTATGTTTTATTAAATTGTATTTACGTGGTTTCATCCTATGCTTTATTAAATTGTATTTATGTTGTTTTATCCTATGCTTTATTAAATTGTATTTATGTTGTTTTAACCTATGCTTTATTAAATTGTATTTATGTTGTTTTATCCTATGCTTTATTAAATTGTATTTATGTTGTTTTATCCTATGCTTTATTAAATTGTATTTATGTTGTTTTATCCTATGCTTTATTAAATTGTATTTATGTTGTTTTATCCTATGCTTTATTAAATTGTATTTATGTTGTTTTATTCTATGCTTTATTAAATTGTATTTATGTTGTTTTATTCTTTGCTTTATTAAATTGTATTTATGTTGTTTTATCCTATGCTTTATTAAATTGTATTTATGTTGTTTTATTCTATGCTTTATTAAATTGTATTTATGTTGTTTTATTCTTTGCTTTATTAAATTGTATTTATGTTGTTTTATCCTATGCTTTATTAAATTCATCTATGTTGTTTTATCCTATGCTTTATTAAATTGTATTTATGTTGTTTTATTCTATGCTTTATTAAATTGTGTTTATGTGGTTTTATCCTATGATTTATTAAATTGTATTTATGTTGTTTTATCCTATGCTTTATTAAATTGTATTTATGTGGTTTTATCCTATGCTTTATTAAATTGTATTTATGTTGTTTTATCCTATGCTTTATTAAATTGCATCTATGTTGTTTTATCCTATGCTTTATTAAATTGTATTTATGTTGTTTTATACTATGCTTTATTAAATTGTATTTATGTTGTTTTAACCCATGCTTTATTAAATTGTATTTATGTTGTTTTATCGTATGCTTTATTAAATTGTATTTATGTTGTTTTATCCTATGCTTTATGAAATTGTATTTATGTTGTTTTAACCTATGTTTTATTAAATTGTATTTACGTGTTTTCATCCTATGCTTTATTAAATTGTATTTATTTTGTTTTAACCTATGCTTTATTAAATTGTATTTTCGTTGTTTTATCCTATGCTTTATTAAATTGTATTTATGTTCTTTTAACCTATGCTTTATTAAATTGTATTTATGTTGTTTTATCCTATGCTTTATTAAATTGTATTCATGTTGTTTTATCCTATGCTTTATTAAATTGTATTTATGTTGTTTTATCCTATGCTTTATTAAATTGTATTTATGTTGTTTTATCCTATGCTTTATTAAATTGTATTTATGTTGTTTTATTCTTTGCTTTATTAAATTGTATTTATGTTGTTTTATCCTATGCTTTATTAAATTCATCTATGTTGTTTTATCCTATGCTTTATTAAATTGTATTTATGTTGTTTCATTCTATGCTTTATTAAATTGTGTTTATGTGGTTTTATCCTATGATTTATTAAATTGTATTTATGTTGTTTTATCCTATGCTTTATTAAATTGTATTTATGTGGTTTTATCCTATGCTTTATTAAATTGTATTTATGTTGTTTTTTCCTATGGTTTATTAAATTGCATCTATGTTGTTTTATCCTATGCTTTATTAAATTGTATTTATGTTGTTTTATCCTATGCTTTATTAAATTGTATTCATGTTGTTTTAACCCATGCTTTATTAAATTGTATTTATGTTGTTTTATCCTATGCTTTATTAAATTGTTTTTATGTTGTTTTATCCTATGCTTTATTAAATTCATCTATGTTGTTTTATCCTATGCTTTATTAAATTGTATTTATGTTGTTTTATTCTATGCTTTATTAAATTGTGTTTATGTGGTTTTATCCTATGATTTATTAAATTGTATTTATGTTGTTTTATCCTATGCTTTATTAAATTGTATTTATGTTGTTTTATCCTATGCTTTATTAAATTGTATTTATGTTTTTTTATCCTATGCTTTATTAAATTGCATCTATGTTGTTTTATCCTATGCTTTATTAAATTGTATTTATGTTGTTTTATACTATGCTTTATTAAATTGTATTTATGTTGTTTTAACCCATGCTTTATTAAATTGTATTTATGTTGTTTTATCCTATGCTTTATTAAATTGTATTTATGTTGTTTTATCCTATGCTTTATTAAATTGTATTTATGTTGTTTTATCCTATGCTTTATTAAATTGTATTCATGTTGTTTTATCCTATGCTTCATTAAACTGTATTTATGTTGTTTTATCCTATGTTTTATTAAATTGTATTTATGTTGTTTTATCCTATGCTTTATTAAATTGTATTTATGTTGTTTTATCCTATGCTTTATTAAATTGTATTTATGTTGTTTTAACCCATGCTTTATTAAATTGTATTTATGTTGTTTTATCCTATGCTTTATTAAATTGTATTTATGTTGTTTTATCCTATGCTTTATTAAATTCATCTATGTTGTTTTATCCTATGCTTTATTAAATTGTATTTATGTTGTTTCATTCTATGCTTTATTAAATTGTGTTTATGTGGTTTTATCCTATGATTTATTAAATTGTATTTATGTGGATTTATAATATGCTTTATTAAATTGTATTTATGTTGTTTTATCCTATGGTTTATTAAATTGTATTTATGTTGTTTTATCCTATGCTTTATTAAATTGTATTTATGTTGTTTTATCCTATGCTTTATTAAATTGTATTTATGTTGTTTTATCCTATGCTTTATTAAATTCATCTATGTTGTTTTATCCTATGCTTTATTAAATTGTATTTATGTTGTTTTATTCTATGCTTTATTAAATTGTGTTTATGTGGTTTTATCCTATGATTTATTAAATTGTATTTATGTGGTTTTATCCTATGATTTATTAAATTGTATTTATGTGGTTTTATCCTATGCTTTATTAAATTGTATTTATGTTGTTTTATCCTATGCTTTATTAAATTGCATCTATGTTGTTTTATCCTATGCTTTATTAAATTGTATTTATGTTGTTTTATACTATGCTTTATTAAATTGTATTTATGTTGTTTTAACCCATGCTTTATTAAATTGTATTTATGTTGTTTTATCCTATGCTTTATTAAATTGTATTTATGTTGTTTTATCCTATGCTTTATTAAATTGCATCTATGTTGTTTTATCCTATGCTTTATTAAATTGTATTTATGTTGTTTTATACTATGCTTTATTAAATTGTATTTATGTTGTTTTAACCCATGCTTTATTAAATTGTATTTATGTTGTTTTATCCTATGCTTTATTAAATTGTATTCATGTTGTTTTATCCTATGCTTCATTAAACTGTATTTATGTTGTTTCATCCTATGCTTTATTAAATTGTATTTATGTTGTTTTATCCTATGCTTTATTAAATTGTATTTATGTTGTTTTATCCTATGCTTTATTAAATTGTATTTATGTTGTTTTATCCTATGCTTTATTAAATTGTATTTATGCTGTTTTAACCCATGCTTTATTAAATTGTATTTATGTTGTTTTATCCTATGCTTTATTAAATTGTATTTATGTTGTTTTATCCTATGCTTTATTAAATTGTATTTATGTTGTTTTATCCTATGCTTTATTAAATTCATCTATGTTGTTTTATCCTATGCTTTATTAAATTGTATTTATGTTGTTTTATTCTATGCTTTATTAAATTGTGTTTATGTGGTTTTATCCTATGATTTATTAAATTGTATTTATGTTGTTTTATCCTATGCTTTATTAAATTGTATTTATGTGGTTTTATCCTATGCTTTATTAAATTGTATTTATGTTGTTTTATGCTATGCTTTATTAAATTGCATCTATGTTGTTTTATCCTATGCTTTATTAAATTGTATTTATGTTGTTTTATACTATGCTTTATTAAATTGTATTTATGTTGTTTTAACCAATGCTTTATTAAATTGTATTTATGTTGTTTTATCCTATGCTTTATTAAATTGTATTTATGTTGTTTTATCCTATGCTTTATTAAATTGTATTTATGTTGTTTTATCCTATGCTTTATTAAATTGTATTTATGTTGTTTTATCCTATGCTTTATTAAAATGTATTTATGTTGTTTTAACCCATGCTTTATTATATCGTGTTTATGTTGTTTTAACCTATATTTTATTAAATTGTATTTACGTGTTTTCATCCTATGCTTTATGAAATTGTATTTATGTTATTTTAACCTATATTTTATTAAATTGTATTTACGTGTTTTCATCCTATGCTTTATTAAATTGTATTTATTTTGTTTTAACCTATGCTTTATTAAATTGTATTTTCGTTGTTTTATCCTATGCTTTATTAAATTGTATTTATGTTGTTTTAATCTATGCTTTATTAAATTGTATTTATGTTGTTTTATCCTATGCTTTATTAAATTGTATTTATGTTGTTTTATCCTATGCTTTATTAAATTGTATTTATGTTGTTTTATCCTATGCTTTATTAAATTGTATTTATGTTGTTTTATCCTATGCTTTATTAAATTGTATTTATGTTGTTTTATTCTTTGCTTTATTAAATTGTATTTATGTTGTTTTATCCTATGCTTTATTAAATTCATCTATGTTGTTTTATCCTATGCTTTATTAAATTGTATTTATGTTGTTTCAATCTATGCTTCATTAAATTGTGTTTATGTGGTTTTATCCTATGATTTATTAAATTGTATTTATGTTGTTTTATCCTATGCTTTATTAAATTGTATTTGTGTGGTTTTATCCTATGCTTTATTAAATTGTATTTATGTTGTTTTATCCTATGCTTTATTAAATTGCATTTATGTTGTTTTATCCTATGCTTTATTAAATTGTATTTATGTTGTTTTATCCTATGCTTTATTAAATTGTATTTATGTTGTTTTATTCTATGCTTTATTAAATTGTGTTTATGTGGTTTTATCCTATGATTTATTAAATTGTATTTATGTGGTTTTATCCTATGATTTATTAAATTGTATATATGTGGTTTTATCCTATGCTTTATTAAATTGTATTTATGTTGTTTTATCCTATGCTTTATTAAATTGCATCTATGTTGTTTTATCCTATGCTTTATTAAATTGTATTTATGTTGTTTTATACTATGCTTTATTAAATTGTATTTATGTTGTTTTATCCTATGCTTTATTAAATTGTATTCATGTTGTTTTATCCTATGCTTCATTAAACTGTATTTATGTTGTTTTAACCCATGCTTTATTATATCGTGTTTATGTTGTTTTAACCTATATTTTATTAAATTGTATTTACGTGTTTTCATCCTATGCTTTATGAAATTGTATTTATGTTATTTTAACCTATATTTTATTAAATTGTATTTACGTGTTTTCATCCTATGCTTTATTAAATTGTATTTATTTTGTTTTAACCTATGCTTTATTAAATTGTATTTTCGTTGTTTTATCCTATGCTTTATTAAATTGTATTTATGTTGTTTTAATCTATGCTTTATTAAATTGTATTTATGTTGTTTTATCATATGCTTTATTAAATTGTATTTATGTTGTTTTATCCTATGCTTTATTAAATTGTATTTATGTTGTTTTATCCTATGCTTTATTAAATTGTATTTATGTTGTTTTATCCTATGCTTTATTAAATTGTATTTATGTTGTTTTATTCTTTGCTTTATTAAATTGTATTTATGTTGTTTTATCCTATGCTTTATTAAATTCATCTATGTTGTTTTATCCTATGCTTTATTAAATTGTATTTATGTTGTTTCAATCTATGCTTCATTAAATTGTGTTTATGTGGTTTTATCCTATGATTTATTAAATTGTATTTATGTTGTTTTATCCTATGCTTTATTAAATTGTATTTGTGTGGTTTTATCCTATGCTTTATTAAATTGTATTTATGTTGTTTTATCCTATGCTTTATTAAATTGCATTTATGTTGTTTTATCCTATGCTTTATTAAATTGTATTTATGTTGTTTTATCCTATGCTTTATTAAATTGTATTTATGTTGTTTTATTCTATGCTTTATTAAATTGTGTTTATGTGGTTTTATCCTATGATTTATTAAATTGTATTTATGTGGTTTTATCCTATGATTTATTAAATTGTATATATGTGGTTTTATCCTATGCTTTATTAAATTGTATTTATGTTGTTTTATCCAATGCTTTATTAAATTGCATCTATGTTGTTTTATCCTATGCTTTATTAAATTGTATTTATGTTGTTTTATACTATGCTTTATTAAATTGTATTTATGTTGTTTTAACCCATGCTTTATTAAATTGTATTTATGTTGTTTTATCCTATGCTTTATTAAATTGTATTTATGTTGTTTTATCCTATGCTTTACTAAATTGTATTTATGTTGTTTTATCCTATGCTTTATTAAATTGTATTCATGTTGTTTTATCCTATGCTTCATTAAACTGTATTTATGTTGTTTTATCCTATGCTTTATTAAATTGTATTTATGTTGTTTTATCCTATGCTTTATTAAATTGTATTTATGTTGTTTTATCCTATGCTTTATTAAATTGTATTTATGTTGTTTTATCCTATGCTTTATTAAATTGTATTTATGTTGTTTTAACCCATGCTTTATTAAATTGTATTTATGTTGTTTTATCCTATGCTTTATTAAATTGTATTTATGTTGTTTTATCCTATGCTTTATTAAATTGTATTTATGTTGTTTTATCCTATGCTTTATTAAATTGTATTTATGTTGTTTTATCCTATGCTTTATTAAATTCATCTATGTTGTTTTATCTTATGCTTTATTAAATTGTATTTATGTTGTTTTATTCTATGCTTTATTAAATTGTGTTTATGTGGTTTTATCCTATGATTTATTAAATTGTATTTATGTTGTTTTATCCTATGCTTTATTAAATTGTATTTATGTGGTTTTATCCTATGCTTTATTAAATTGTATTTATGTTGTTTTATCCTATGCTTTATTAAATTGCATCTATGTTGTTTTATCCTATGATTTATTAAATTGTATTTATGTTGTTTTATACTATGCTTTATTAAATTGTATTTATGTTGTTTTAACCAATGCTTTATTAAATTGTATTTATGTTGTTTTATCCTATGCTTTATTAAATTGTATTTATGTTGTTTTATCCTATGCTTTATTAAATTGTATTTATGTTGTTTTATCCTATGCTTTATTAAATTGTATTCATGTTGTTTTATCCTATGCTTCATTAAACTGTATTTATGTTGTTTTATCCTATGCTTTATTAAATTGTATTTATGTTGTTTTAATCTATGCTTTATTAGATTGTATTTATGTTGTTTTATCCTATGCTTTATTAAATTGTATTTATGTTGTTTTATCCTATGCTTTATTAAAATGTATTTATGTTGTTTTAACCCATGCTTTATTATATCGTGTTTATGTTGTTTTAACATATATTTTATTAAATTGTATTTACGTGTTTTCATCCTATGCTTTATGAAATTGTATTTATGTTGTTTTAACCTATATTTTATTAAATTGTATTTACGTGTTTTCATCCTATGCTTTATTAAATTGTATTTATTTTGTTTTAACCTATGCTTTATTAAATTGTATTTTCGTTGTTTTATCCTATGCTTTATTAAATTGTATTTATGTTGTTTTAATCTATGCTTTATTAAATTGTATTTATGTTGTTTTATCCTATGCTTTATTAAATTGTATTTATGTTGTTTTATCCTATGCTTTATTAAATTGTATTTATGTTGTTTTATCCTATGCTTTATTAAATTGTATTTATGTTGTTTTATCCTATGCTTTATTAAATTGTATTTATGTTGTTTTATTCTTTGCTTTATTAAATTGTATTTATGTTGTTTTATCCTATGCTTTATTAAATTCATCTATGTTGTTTTATCCTATGCTTTATTAAATTGTATTTATGTTGTTTCAATCTACGCTTCATTAAATTGTGTTTATGTGGTTTTATCCTATGATTTATTAAATTGTATTTATGTTGTTTTATCCTATGCTTTATTAAATTGTATTTGTGTGGTTTTATCCTATGCTTTATTAAATTGTATTTATGTTGTTTTATCCTATGCTTTATTAAATTGTATTTATGTTGTTTTATCCTATGCTTTATTAAATTGTATTTATGTTGTTTTAACCCATGCTTTATTAAATCGTATTTATGTTGTTTTATCCTATGCTTTATTAAATTGTATTTATGTTGTTTTATCCTATGCTTTATTAAATTGTATTTATGTTGTTTTATCCTATGCTTTATTAAATTGTATTCATGTTGTTTTATCCTATGCTTTCTTAAACTGTATTTATGTTGTTTTATCCTATGCTTTATTAAATTGTATTTATGTTGTTTTATCCTATGCTTTATTAAATTGCATTCATGTTGTTTTATCCTATGCTTTATTAAATTGTATTTATGTTGTTTTATCCTATGCTTTATTAAATTGTATTTATGTTGTTTTATCCTATGCTTTATTAAATTGTATTTATGTTGTTTTATCCTATGCTTTATTAAATTGTATTTATGTTGTTTTAACCTATTGTTTATTAAATTATATTTATGTTGTTTTAACCTATGCTTTATTAAATTGTATTTATGTTGTCTTATCCTATGCTTTATTAAATTGTATTTATGTTGTTTTATCCTATGCTTTATTAAATTGTATTTATGTTGTTTTATCCTATGCTTTATTAAATTGTATTTATGATGTTTTATCCTATGCTTTATTAAATTGTGTTTATGTTGTTTTATCCTATGCTTTATTAAATTGTATTAATGTTGTTTTAACCCATGCTTTATTAAATTGTATTTATGTGGTTTTATCCTATGCTTTATTAAATTGTATTTATGTTGTTTTATCCTATGCTTTATTAAATTGTAATTATGTTGTTTTATACTATGCTTTATTAAATTGTATTTATGTTGTTTTGTCGTATGCTTTATTAAATTGTATTTATGTTGTTTTAACACATGCTTTATTAAATTGTATTTATGTTGTTTTGTCGTATGCTTTATTAAATTTTATTTATGTTGTTTTAACCCATGCTTTTTTAAATTGTATTTATGTTGTTTTATCCTATGCTTTATTAAATTGTATTTATGTTGTTTTATTCTATGCTTTATTAAATTGTATTTATGTGGTTTTATCCTATGATTTATTATATTGTATTTATGTTGTTTTATCCTATGCTTTATTAAATTGTATTTATGTTGTTTTATCCTATGCTTTATTAAATTGCATCTATGTTGTTTTATCCTATGCTTTATTAAATTGTATTTATGTTGTTTTATCCTATGCTTTATTAAATTGTACTTATCTTGTTTTAACCCATGCTTTATTAAATTGTATTTATGTTGTTTTATCCTATGCTTTATTAAATTGTATTTATGTTGTTTTATCCTGTGCTTTTTAAATTGTATTTATGTTGTTTTATCCTATGCTTTATTAAATTGTATTCATGTTGTTTTATCCTATGCTTTCTTAAACTGTATTTATGTTGTTTTATCCTATGCTTTATTAAATTGTATTTATGTTGTTTTATCCTATGCTTTATTAAATTGTATTTATGTTGTTTTATCCTATGCTTTATTAAATTGTATTTATGTTGTTTTATCCTATGCTTTATTAAATTGTATTTATGTTGTTTTAACCTATGGTTTATTAAATTATATTTATGTTGTTTTAACCTATGCTTTATTAAATTGTATTTATGTTGTCTTATCCTATGCTTTATTAAATTGTATTTATGTTGTTTTATACTATGCTTTATTAAATTGTATTTATGTTGTTTTAACCCATGCTTTATTAAATTGTATTTATGTGGTTTTATCCTATGCTTTATTAAATTGTATTTATGTTGTTTTATCCTATGCTTTATTAAATTGTATTTATGTTCTTTTATCCTATGCTTTATTAAATTGTATTTATGTTCTTTTATCCTATGCTTTATTAAATTGTATTTATGTTGTTTTATCCTATGCTTTATTAAATTGTATTATGTTGTTTTATCGTATGCTTTATTAAATTGTATTTGTGTGGTTTTATCCTATGCTTTATTAAATTGTATTTATGTTGTTTTATCCTATGCTTTATTAAATTGCATTTATGTTGTTTTATCCTATGCTTTATTAAATTGTATTTATGTTGTTTTATCCTATGCTTTATTAAATTGTATTTATGTTGTTTTAACCCATGCTTTATTAAATTGTATTTATGTTGTTTTATCCTATGCTTTATTAAATTGTATTTATGTTGTTTTATCCTATGCTTTATTAAATTGTATTTATGTTGTTTTATCCTATGCTTTATTAAATTTTATTCATGTTGTTTTATCCTATGCTTTCTTAAACTGTATTTATGTTGTTTTATCCTATGCTTTATTAAATTGTATTTATGTTGTTTTATCCTATGCTTTATTAAATTGCATTCATGTTGTTTTATCCTATGCTTTATTAAATTGTATTTATGTTGTTTTATCCTATGCTTTATTAAATTGTATTTATGTTGTTTTATCCTATGCTTTATTAAATTGTATTTATGTTGTTTTATCGTATGCTTTATTAAATTGTATTTATGTTGTTTTAACCTATGGTTTATTAAATTATATTTATGTTGTTTTAACCTATGCTTTATTAAATTGTATTTATGTTGTTTTATCCTATGCTTTATTAAATTGTATTTATGTTGTTTTATCCTATGCTTTATTAAATTGTATTTATGTTGTTTTATCCTATGCTTTATTAAATTGTGTTTATGTTGTTTTATCCTATGCTTTATTAAATTGTATTAATGTTGTTTTAACCCATGCTTTATTAAATTGTATTTATGTGGTTTTATCCTATGCTTTATTAAATTGTATTTATGTTGTTTTATCCTATGCTTTATTAAATTGTAATTATGTTGTTTTATATTATGCTTTATTAAATTGTATTTATGTTGTTTTAACACATGCTTTATTAAATTGTATTTATGTTGTTTTGTCGTATGCTTTATTAAATTGTATTTATGTTGTTTTAACCCATGCTTTTTTAAATTGTATTTATGTTGTTTTATCCTATGCTTTATTAAATTGTATTTATGTTGTTTTATTCTATGCTTTATTAAATTGTATTTATGTGGTTTTATCCTATGATTTATTAAATTGTATTTATGTTGTTTTATTTTATGCTTTATTAAATTGTATTTATGTTGTTTATCCTATGCTTTATTAAATTGCATCTATGTTGTTTTATCCTATGCTTTATTAAATTGTATTTATGTTGTTTTATCCTATGCTTTATTAAATTGTATTTATCTTGTTTTAACCCATGCTTTATTAAATTGTATTTATGTTGTTTTATCCTCTGCTTTATTAAATTGTATTCATGTTGTTTTATCCTATGCTTTATTAAATTGTATTTATGTTGTTTTATCCTATGCTTTATTAAATTGTATTTATGTTGTTTTATCCTATGCTTTATTAAATTGTATTTATGTTGTTTTAACCTATGGTTTATTAAATTATATTTATGTTGTTTTAACCTATGCTTTATTAAATTGTATTTATGTTGTCTTATCCTATGCTTTATTAAATTGTATTTATGTTGTTTTATCCTATGCTTTATTAAATTGTATTTATGTTGTTTTAACCCATGCTTTATTAAATTGTATTTATGTGGTTTTATCCTATGCTTTATTAAATTGTATTTATGTTCTTTTATCCTATGCTTTATTAAATTGTATTTATGTTCTTTTATCCTATGCTTTATTAAATTGTATTTATGTTATTTTATCCTATGCTTTATTAAATTGTATTTATGTTGTTTTATCCTATGCTTTATTAAATTGTATTATGTTGTTTTATCGTATGCTTTATTAAATTGTATTTATGTTGTTTTAGTCTATGCTTTATTAAATTGTGTTTATGTTGTTTTATCCTATGCTTTATTAAATTGTATTAATGTTGTTTTAACCCATGCTTTATTAAATTGTATTTATGTGGTTTTATCCTATGCTTTATTAAATTGTATTTATGTTGTTTTATCCTATGCTTTATTAAATTGTATTTATGTTGTTTTATCCTATGCTTTATTAAATTGGATTTATGTTGTTTTAACCCATGCTTTATTAAATTGTATTTATGTTGTTTTGTCGTATGCTTTATTAAATTGTATTTATGTTGTTTTAACCCATGCTTTTTTAAATTGTATTTATGTTGTTTTATCCTATGCTTTATTAAATTGTATTTATGTTGTTTTATTCTATGCTTTATTAAATTGTATTTATGTGGTTTTATCCTATGATTTATTAAATTGTATTTATGTTGTTTCATTTTATGCTTTATTAAATTGTATTTATGTTGTTTATCCTATGCTTTATTAAATTGCATCTATGTTGTTTTATCCTATGCTTTATTAAATTGTATTTATGTTGTTTTATCCTATGCTTTATTAAATTGTATTTATCTTGTTTTAACCCATGCTTTATTAAATTGTATTTATGTTGTTTTATCCTATGCTTTATTAAATTGTATTCATGTTGTTTTATCCTATGCTTTATTAAATTGTATTTATGTTGTTTTATCCTATGCTTTATTAAATTGTATTTATGTTGTTTTATCCTATGCTTTATTAAATTGTATTTATGTTGTTTTAACCTATGGTTTATTAAATTATATTTATGTTGTTTTAACCTATGCTTTATTAAATTGTATTTATGTTGTCTTATCCTATGCTTTATTAAATTGTATTTATGTTGTTTTATCCTATGCTTTATTAAATTGTATTTATGTTGTTTTAACCCATGCTTTATTAAATTGTATTTATGTGGTTTTATCCCATGCTTTATTAAATTGTATTTATGTTGTTTTATCCTATGCCTTATTAAATTGTATTTATGTTCTTTTATCCTATGCTTTATTAAATTGTATTTATGTTCTTTTATCCTATGCTTTATTAAATTGTATTTATGTTGTTTTATCCTATGCTTTATTAAATTGTATTATGTTGTTTTATCGTATGCTTTATTAAATTGTATTTATGTTGTTTTAGTCTATGCTTTATTAAATTGTGTTTATGTTGTTTTATCCTATGCTTTATTAAATTGTATTAATGTTGTTTTAACCCATGCTTTATTAAATTGTATTTATGTGGTTTTATCCTATGCTTTATTAAATTGTATTTATGTTGTTTTATCCTATGCTTTATTAAATTGTATTTATGTTGTTTTATCCTATGCTTTATTAAATTGGATTTATGTTGTTTTAACCCATGCTTTATTAAATTGTATTTATGTGGTTTTATCCTATGCTTTATTAAATTGGATTTATGTTGTTTTATCCTATGCTTTATTAAATTGTATTTATGTTGTTTTATCCCATGCTTTATTAAATTGTATTTATGTTGTTTTATCCTATGCTTTATTAAATTGTATTTATGTTGTTTTATCCTATGCTTTATTAAATTGTATTATGTTGTTTTATCGTATGCTTTATTAAATTGTATTTATGTTGTTTTATCCTATGCTTTATTAAATTGTGTTTATGTTGTTTTATCCTATGCTTTATTAAATTGTATTAATGTTGTTTTAACCCATGCTTTATTAAATTGTATTTATGTGGTTTTATCCTATGCTTTATTAAATTGTATTTATGTTGTTTTATCCTATGCTTTATTAAATTGTAATTATGTTGTTTTATACTATGCTTTAATAAATTGTATTTATGTTGTTTTGTCGTATGCTTTATTAAATTGTATTTATGTTGTTTTAACCCATGCTTTATTAAATTGTATTTATGTTGTTTTGTCGTATGCTTTATTAAATTGTATTTATGTTGTTTTAACCCATGCTTTATTAAATTGTATTTATGTTGTTTTATCCTATGCTTTATTAAATTGTATTTATGTTGTTTTATTCTATGCTTTATTTAATTGTATTTATGTGGTTTTATCCTATGATTTATTAAATTGTATTTATGTTGTTTTATCCTATGCTTTGTTAAATTGTATTTATGTGGCTGTATCCTATGCTTTATTAAATTGTATTTATGTTGTTTTATCCTATGCTTTATTAAATTGTATTTATGTTGTTTTATCCTATGCTTTAATAAATTGTATTTATGTTGTTTTGTCCTATGCTTTATTAAATTGTATTTATGTTGTTTTAACCCATGCTTTATTAAATTGTATTTATGTTGTTTTCTCCTGTGCTTTATTAAATTGTATTTATGTTGTTTTATCCTATGCTTTATTAAATTGTATTTATGTTGTTTTATCCTATGCTTTATTAAATTGTATTTATTTTGTTTTATACTATGCTTTAATAAATTGTATTTATGTAGTTTTGTCCTATGCTTTATTAAATTGTATTTATGTTGTTTTAACGCATGCTTTATTAAATTGTATTTATGTTGTCTTATCCTATGCTTTATTAAATTGTATTTATGTTGTTTTAACCCATGCTTTATTAAATTGTATTTATGTGGTTTTATCCTATGCTTTATTAAATTGTATTTATGTTGTTTTATCCTATGCTTTATTAAATTGTATTTATGTTCTTTTATCCTATGCTTTATTAAATTGTATTTATGTTCTTTTATCCTATGCTTTATTAAATTGTATTTATGTTGTTTTATCCTATGCTTTATTAAATTGTATTATGTTGTTTTATCGTATGCTTTATTAAATTGTATTTATGTTGTTTTAGTCTATGCTTTATTAAATTGTGTTTATGTTGTTTTATCCTATGCTTTATTAAATTGTATTAATGTTGTTTTAACCCATGCTTTATTAAATTGTATTTATGTGGTTTTATCCTATGCTTTATTAAATTGTATTTATGTTGTTTTATCCTATGCTTTATTAAATTGTATTTATGTTGTTTTATCCTATGCTTTATTAAATTGTATTTATGTTGTTTTAACCCATGCTTTATTAAATTGGATTTATGTGGTTTTATCCTATGCTTTATTAAATTGGATTTATGTTGTTTTATCCTATGCATTATTAAATTGTATTTATGTTGTTTTATCCTATGCTTTATTAAATTGTATTTATGTTGTTTTATCCTATGCTTTATTAAATTGTATTTATGTTGTTTTATCCTATGCTTTATTAAATTGTGTTTATGTTGTTTTATCCTATGCTTTATTAAATTGTATTAATGTTGTTTTAACCCATGCTTTATTAAATTGTATTCATGTGGTTTTATCCTATGCTTTATTAAATTGCATTTATGTTGTTTTATCCTATGCTTTATTAAATTGTAATTATGTTGTTTTATACTATGCTTTATTAAATTGTATTTATGTTGTTTTGTCGTATGCTTTATTAAATTGTATTTATGTTGTTTTAACCCATGCTTTATTAAATTGTATTTATGTTGTTTTGTCGTATGCTTTATTAAATTGTATTTATGTTGTTTTAACCCATGCTTTATTAAATTGTATTTATGTTGTTTTATCCTATGCTTTATTAAATTGTATTTATGTTGTTTTATTCTATGCTTTATTAAATTGTATTTATGTGGTTTTATCCTATGATTTATTAAATTGTATTTATGTTGTTTTATCCTATGCTTTGTTAAATTGTATTTATGTGGCTGTATCCTATGCTTTATTAAATTGTATTTATGTTGTTTTATCCTATGCTTTATTAAATTGTATTTATGTTGTTTTATCCTATGCTTTAATAAATTGTATTTATGTTGTTTTGTCCTATGCTTTATTAAATTGTATTTATGTTGTTTTAACCCATGCTTTATTAAATTGTATTTATGTTGTTTTCTCCTGTGCTTTATTAAATTGTATTTATGTTGTTTTATCCTATGCTTTATTAAATTGTATTTATGTTGTTTTATCCTATGCTTTATTAAATTGTATTTATGTTGTTTTATCCTATGCTTTATTAAATTGTATTTATGTTGTTTTATCCTATGCTTTATTAAATTGTATTTATGTTCTTTTATCCTATGCTTTATTAAATTGTATTTATGTTCTTTTATCCTATGCTTTATTAAATTGTATTTATGTTGTTTTATCCTATGCTTTATTAAATTGTATTATGTTGTTTTATCGTATGCTTTATTAAATTGTATTTATGTTGTTTTAGTCTATGCTTTATTAAATTGTGTTTATGTTGTTTTATCCTATGCTTTATTAAATTGTATTAATGTTGTTTTAACCCATGCTTTATTAAATTGTATTTATGTGGTTTTATCCTATGCTTTATTAAATTGTATTTATGTTGTTTTAACCCATGCTTTATTAAATTGTATTTATGTGGTTTTATCCTATGCTTTATTAAATTGGATTTATGTTGTTTTATCCTATGCTTTATTAAATTGTATTTATGTTGTTTTATCCTATGCTTTATTAAATTGTATTTATGTTGTTTTATCCTATGCTTTATTAAATTGTATTTATGTTGTTTTATCCTATGCTTTATTAAATTGTGTTTATGTTGTTTTATCCTATGCTTTATTAAATTGTATTAATGTTGTTTTAACCCATGCTTTATTAAATTGTATTCATGTGGTTTTATCCTATGCTTTATTAAATTGTATTTATGTTGTTTTATCCTATGCTTTATTAAATTGTAATTATGTTGTTTTATACTATGCTTTATTAAATTGTGTTTATGTTGTTTTGTCGTATGCTTTATTAAATTGTTTTTATGTTGTTTTAACCCATGCTTTATTAAATTGTATTTATGTTGTTTTGTCATATGCTTTATTAAATTGCATTTATGTTGTTTTAACCCATGCTTTATTAAATTGTATTTATGTTGTTTTATCCTATGCTTAATTAAATTGTATTTATGTTGTTTTATTCTATGCTTTATTAAATTGTATTTATGTGGTTTTATCCTATGATTTATTACATTGTATTTATGTTGTTTTATCCTATGCTTTGTTAAATTGTATTTATGTGGCTTTATCCTATGCTTTATTAAATTGTATTTATGTTGTTTTATCCTATGCTTTATTAAATTGTATTTATGTTGTTTTATCCTATGCTTTAATAAATTGTATTTATGTTGTTTTGTCCTATGCTTTATTAAATTGTATTTATGTTGTTTTAACCCATGCTTTATTAAATTGTATTTATGTTGTTTTCTCCTGTGCTTTATTAAATTGCATTTATGTTGTTTTATCCTATGCTTTATTAAATTGTATTTATGTTGTTTTATCCTATGCTTTATTAAATTGTATTTATGTTGTTTAATCATATGCTTTATTAAATTGTATTTATGTTGTTTTATCCTATGCTTTATTAAATTGTGTTTATGTTGTTTTATCCTATGCTTTATTAAATTGTATTTATGTTGTTTTATCCTATGCTTTATTAAATTGTATTTATGTTGTTTTTTTATCCTATGCTTTATGAAATTGTATTTATGTTGTTTTATCCTATGCTTTATTAAATTGTATTTATGTTGTTTTATCCTATGCTTTATTAAATTGTGTTTATTTTCTTTTATCCTATGCTTTATTAAATTGTATTTATGTTGTTTTAACCCATGTTTTATTAAATTGTATTTATCTTGTTTTATCCTATGCTTTATTAAATTGTATATATGTTGTTTTATCCTATGCTTTATTAAATTGTATTTATCTTGTTTTGTCCTGTGCTTTATTAAATTGTATTTATGTTGTTTTATCCTATGCTTTATTAAATTGTATTTATCTTGTATTGTGCTATGCTTTATTAAATTGTATTTATGTTGTTTTATCCTATGCTTTATTAAATTGTATTTATCTTGTTTTGTCCTGTGCTTTATTAAATTGTATTTATGTTGTTTTATCCTATGCTTTATTAAATTGTATTTATGTTGTTTTATCCTATGCTTTATGAAATTGTATTAATGTTGTTTTAACCTATGCTTTATTAAATTGTATTTATGTCATTTTAACCTATGCTTTATTAAATTATATTTATGTTGTTTTATCCTATGCTTTATTAAATTGCATTTATGTTGCTTTAACCTTTGCTTTATTAAATTGCATTTATGTTGTTTTATCCTATGCTTTATTAAATTGTATTTATGTTGTTTTAACCCATGCTTTATTAAATTGTATTTATGTGGTTTTATCCTATGCTTTATTAAATTGTATTTATGTTGTTTTATCCTATGCTTTATTAAATTGTATTTATGTTTTTTATCCTATGCTTTATTAAATTGTATTTATGTTGTTTTGTCCTATGCTTTATTAAATTGTATTTATGTTGTTTTAACCCATGCATTATTAAATTGTATTTATGTTGTTTTATCCTATGCTTTATTAAATTGTATTTATGATGTTTTATCCTATGCTTTATTAAATTGTATTCATGTTGTTTTATCCTATGCTTTATTAAATTGTACTTATGTTGTTTTATCCTATGCTTTATTAAATTGTTTTCATGTTGTTTTATCCTATGCTTTATTAAATTGTATTTATGTTGTTTTATTAAATAGTATTTATGTTGTTTTATCCTATGCTTTATTAAATTGTATTTATGTTGTTTTATCCTATGCTTTATTAAATTGTGTTTATGTTGTTTTATCCTATGCTTTATTAAATTGTATTTATGTTGTTTTAACCCATGTTTTATTAAATTGTATTTATGTTGTTTTATCCTATGCTTTATTAAATTGTATATATGTTGTTTTATCCTATGCTTTATTAAATTGTATTTGTGTTGTTTTATCCTATGCTTTATTAAATTGCAATTATGTTGCTTTAACCTTTGCTTTATTAAATTGCATTTATGTTGTTTTAACCTTTGCTTTATTAAATTGCATTTATGTTGTTTTATCCTATGCTTTATTAAATTGTATTTATGTTGTTTTATCCTATGCTTTATTAAATTGTATTTATGTTGTTTTATCCTATGCTTTATTAAATTGTATTTATGTTGTTTTATCCTATGCTTTATTAAATTGTATTTATGTTGTTTTATCCTATGCTTTATTAAATTGTATTTATGTTGTTTTATCCTATGCTTTATTAAATTGTGTTTATGTTGTTTTATCCTATGCTTTATTAAATTGTATTTATGTTGTTTTAACCCATGTTTTATTAAATTGTATTTATGTTGTTTTATCCTATGCTTTATTAAATTGTATATATGTTGTTTTATCCTATGCTTTATTAAATTGTATTTATCTTGTTTTGTCCTCTGCTTTATTAAATTATATTTATGTTGTTTTAACCTATGCTTTATTAAATTGTATTTATGTTGTTTTATCCTATGCTTTATTAAATTGTATTTATGTTGTTTTATCCTATGCTTTATTAAATTGTATTTATGTTGTTTTATCCTATGCTTTATTAAATTGTATTTATGTTGCTTTAACCTATGCTTTATTAAATTGTATTTATGTTGTTTTATCCTATGCTTTATTAAATTGTTTTTATGTTGTTTTATCCTATGCTTTATTAAATTGTATTTATATTGTTTTAACTTATGCTTTATTAAATTGTATTTATGTTGTTTTATCCTATGCTTTATTAAATTGTATTTATGTTGTTTTATCCTATGCTTTATTAAATTCATCTATGTTGTTTTATTCTATGCTTTATTAAATTGTGTTTATGTGGTTTTATCCTATGCCTTATTAAATTGTATTTATGTGGTTTTATCCTATGCTTTATTAAATTGTACTTATGTTGTTTTATCCTATGCTTTATTAAATTGCATCTATGTTGTTTTATCCTATGCTTTATTAAATTGTATTTATGTTGTTTTATACTATGCTTTATTAAATTGTATTTATGTTGTTTTATCCTATGCTTTATTAAATTGTATTTATGTGGTTTTATCCTATGCTTTATTAAATTGTATTTATGTTGTTTTATCCTATGCTTTATTAAATTGTATTCATGTTGTTTTATCCTATGCTTCATTAAACTGTATTTATGTTATTTTATCCTATGCTTTATTAAATTGTATTTATGTTGTTTTATCCTATGCTTTATTAAATTATATTTATGTTGTTTTATCCTATGCTTTATTAAATTGTATTTATGTTGTTTTATCCTATGCTTTATTAAAATGTATTTATGTTGTTTTAACCCATGCTTTATTATATCGTGTTTATGTTGTTTTATCCTATGCTTTATGAAATTGTATTTATGTTGTTTTAACCTATGTTTTATTAAATTGTATTTTTGTTGTTTTATCCTATGCTTTATTAAATTGTATTTATGTTGTTTTAATCTATGCTTTATTAAATTGTATTTATGTTGTTTTATCCTATGCTTTATTAAATTGTATTTATGTTGTTTTATCCTATGCTTTATTAAATTGTATTTATGTTGTTTTATCCTATGCTTTATTAAATTGTATTTATGTTGTTTTATCCTATGCTTTATTAAATTGTATTTATGTTGTTTTATTCTTTGCTTTATTAAATTGTATTTATGTTGTTTTATCCTATGCTTTATTAAATTCATCTATGTTGTTTTATCCTATGCTTTATTAAATTGTATTTATGTTGTTTCATTCTATGCTTTATTAAATTGTGTTTATGTGGTTTTATCCTATGATTTATTAAATTGTATTTATGTTGTTTTTTCCTATGCTTTATTAAATTGTATTTATGTGGTTTTATCCTATGCTTTATTAAATTGTATTTATGTTGTTTTATCCTATGCTTTATTAAATTGCATCTATGTTGTTTTATCCTATGCTTTATTAAATTGTATTTATGTTGTTTTATCCTATGCTTTATTAAATTGTATTTATGTTGTTTTAACCCATGCTTTATTAAATTGTATTTATGTTGTTTTATCCTATGCTTTATTAAATTGTATTTATGTTGTTTTATCCTATGCTTTATTAAATTGTATTTATGTTGTTTTATCCTATGCTTTATTAAATTGTATTCATGTTGTTTTATCCTATGCTTTCTTAAACTGTATTCATGTTGTTTTATCCTATGCTTTATTAAATTGTATTTATGTTGTTTTATCCTATGCTTTATTAAATTGTATTTATGTTGTTTTATCCTATGCTTTATTAAACTGTATTTATGTTGTTTTATCCTATGCTTTATTAAATTGTATTTATGTTGTTTTAACCTATGGTTTATTAAATTATATTTATGTTGTTTTAACCTATGCTTTATTAAATTGTATTTATGTTGTCTTATCCTATGCTTTATTAAATTGTATTTATGTTGTTTTCTCCTGTGCTTTATTAAATTGTATTTATGTTGTTTTATCCTATGCTTTATTAAATTGTATTTATGTTGTTTTATCCTATGCTTTATTAAATTGTATTTATTTTGTTTTATCCTATGCTTTAATAAATTGTATTTATGTTGTTTTGTCCTATGCTTTATTAAATTGTATTTATGTTGTTTTAACGCATGCTTTATTAAATTGTATTTATGTTGTTTTATCCTATGCTTTATTAAATTGTACTTATTTTGTTTTATCCTATGCTTTATTAAATTGTGTTTATGTTGTTTTATCCTATGCTTTATTAAATTGTATTTATGTTGTTTTATCCTATGCTTTATTAAATTGTATTTATGTTGTTTTATCCTACGCTTTATTAAATTGTATTTATGTTGTTTTATCCTATGCTTTATTAAATTGTATTTATGTTGTTTAATCATATGCTTTATTAAATTGTATTTATGTTGTTTTATCCTATGCTTTATTAAAATGTATTTATGTTGTTTTAACCCATGCTTTATTATATCGTGTTTATGTTGTTTTATCCTATGCTTTATGAAATTGTATTTATGTTGTTTTAACCTATGTTTTATTAAATTGTATTTACGTGTTTTCATCCTATGCTTTATTAAATTGTATTTATTTTGTTTTAACCTATGCTTTATTAAATTGTATTTTCGTTGTTTTATCCTATGCTTTATTAAATTGTATTTATGTTGTTTTAATCTATGCTTTATTAAATTGTATTTATGTTGTTTTATCCTATGCTTTATTAAATTGTATTTATGTTGTTTTATCCTATGCTTTATTAAATTGTATTTATGTTGTTTTATCCTATGCTTTATTAAATTGTATTTATGTTGTTTTATCCTATGCTTTATTAAATTGTGTTTATGTTGTTTTATTCTTTGCTTTATTAAATTGTATTTATGTTGTTTTATCCTATGCTTTATTAAATTCGTCTATGTTGTTTTATCCTATGCTTTATTAAATTGTATTTATGTTGTTTCATTCTATGCTTTATTAAATTGTGTTTATGTGGTTTTATCCTATGATTTATTAAATTGTATTTATGTTGTTTTTTCCTATGCTTTATTAAATTGTATTTATGTGGTTTTATCCTATGCTTTATTAAATTGTATTTATGTTGTTTTATCCTATGCTTTATTAAATTGCATCTATGTTGTTTTATCCTATGCTTTATTAAATTGTATTTATGTTGTTTTATCCTATGCTTTATTAAATTGTATTTATGTTGTTTTAACCCATGCTTTATTAAATTGTATTTATGTTGTTTTATCCTATGCTTTATTAAATTGTATTTATGTTGTTTTATTCTATGCTTTATTAAATTGTATTTATGTTGTTTTATCCTATGCTTTATTAAATTGTATTCATGTTGTTTTATCCTATGCTTTCTTAAACTGTATTCATGTTGTTTTATCCTATGCTTCATTAAATTGTATTTATGTTGTTTTATCCTATGCTTTATTAAATTGTATTTATGTTGTTTTATCCTATGCTTCATTAAATTGTATTTATGTTGTTTTATCCTATGCTTTATTAAATTGTATTTATGTTGTTTTAACCTATGGTTTATTAAATTATATTTATGTTGTTTTAACCTATGCTTTATTAAATTGTATTTATGTTGTCTTATCCTATGCTTTATTAAATTGTATTTATGTTGTTTTCTCCTGTGCTTTATTAAATTGTATTTATGTTGTTTTATCCTATGCTTTATTAAATTGTATTTATGTTGTTTTATCCTATGCTTTATTAAATTGTATTTATTTTGTTTTATCCTATGCTTTAATAAATTGTATTTATGTTGTTTTGTCCTATGCTTTATTAAATTGTATTTATGTTGTTTTAACGCATGCTTTATTAAATTGTATTTATGTTGTTTTAACCTATGCTTTATTAAATTGTACTTATTTTGTTTTATCCTATGCTTTATTAAATTGTATTTATGTTGTTTTATCCTACGCTTTATTAAATTGTATTTATGTTGTTTTATCCTATGCTTTATTAAATTGTATTTATGTTGTTTAATCATATGCTTTATTAAATTGTATTTATGTTGTTTTATCCTATGCTTTATTAAATTGTGTTTATGTTGTTTTATCCTATGCTTTATTAAATTGTATTTATGTTGTTTTATCCTATGCTTTATTAAATTGTATTTATGTTGTTTTTTATCCTATGCTTTATGAAATTGTATTTATGTTGTTTTATCCTATGCTTTATTAAATTGTATTTATGTTGTTTTATCCTATGCTTTATTAAATTGTATTTATGTTGTTTTATCGTATGCTTTATTAAAGTGCATTTATGTTGTTTTATCCTATGCTTTATTAAATTGTATTTATGTTGTTTTATCCTATGCTTTATTAAATTGTATTTATGTTGTTTTATCCTATGCTTAATTAAATTGTATTTATGTTGTTTTATCCTATGCTTTATTAAATTGTATTTATGTTGTTTTATCGTATGCTTTATTAAATTGTATTTATGTTGTTTTATCCTATGCTTTATTAAATTGTGTTTATTTTGTTTTATCCTATGCTTTATTAAATTGTATTTATGTTGTTTTAACCCATGTTTTATTAAATTGTATTTATCTTGTTTTGTCCTGTGCTTTATTAAATTGTATTTATGTTGTTTTATCCTATGATTTATTAAATTGTATTTATCTTGTTTTGTCCTGTGCTTTATTAAATTGTATTTATGTTGTTTTATCCTATGCTTTATTAAATTGTATTTATCTTGTTTTGTCCTGTGCTTTATTAAATTGTATTTATGTTGTTTTATCCTATGCTTTATTAAATTGTATTTATGTTGTTTTATCCTATGCTTTATTAAATTGTATTTATGTTGTTTTAACCTATGCTTTATTAAATTGTATTTATGTCATTTTAACCTATGCTTTATTAAATTGTATTTATGTTGTTTTATCCTATGCTTTATTAAATTGTATTTATGTTGCTTTAACCTTTGCTTTATTAAATTGCATTTATGTTGTTTTATCCTATGCTTTATTAAATTGTATTTATGTTGTTTTATCCTATGCTTTATTATATTGTATTATGTTGTTTTATCGTATGCTTTATTAAATTGTATTTATGTTGTTTTATCCTATGATTTATTAAATTGTGTTTATGTTTTTTTATCCTATGCTTTATTAAATTGTATTTATGTTTTTTTATCCTATGCTTTATTAAATTGTATTTATGTCATTTTAACCCATGCTTTATTAAATTGTATTTATGTGGTTTTATCCTATGCTTTATTAAATTGTATTTATGTTGTTTTATCCTATGCTTTATTAAATTGTATTTATGTTTTTTATCCTATGCTTTATTAAATTGTATTTATGATGTTTTATCCTATGCTTTATTAAATTGTATTCATGTTGTTTTATCCTATGCTTTATTAAATTGTACTTATGTTGTTTTATCCTATGCTTTATTAAATTGTTTTCATGTTGTTTTATCCTATGCTTTATTAAATTGTATTTATGTTGTTTTATCCTATGCTTTATTAAATTGTATTTATGTTGTTTTATCCTATGCTTTATTAAATTGTATTTATGTTGTTTTATCCTATGCTTTATTAAATTGTATTTATGTTGTTTTATCCTATGCTTTATTAAATTGTGTTTATGTTGTTTTATCCT
Source organism: Phyllobates terribilis (assembly GCF_046119375.1). Classification (NCBI taxonomy): domain Eukaryota; kingdom Metazoa; phylum Chordata; class Amphibia; order Anura; family Dendrobatidae; genus Phyllobates; species Phyllobates terribilis. Next base: position 840,950 of record NW_027363193.1, on the reverse strand, counting down.
ATGCTTTATTAAATTGTATTCATGTTGTTTTAACCCATGTTTTATTAAATTGTATTTATGTTGTTTTATCCTATGCTTTATTAAATTGTATATATGTTGTTTTATCCTATGCTTTATTAAATTGTATTTATCTTGTTTTGTCCTATGCTTTATTAAATTATATTTATGTTGTTTTAACCTATGCTTTATTAAATTGTATTTATGTTGTTTTATCCTATGCTTTATTAAATTGTATTTATGTTGTTTTATCCTATGCTTTATTAAATTGTATTTATGTTGTTTTAACTTATGCTTTATTAAATTGTATTTATGTTGTTTTATCCTATGCTTTATTAAATTGTATTTATGTTGTTTTATCCTATGCTTTATTAAATTCATCTATGTTGTTTTATCCTATGCTTTATTAAATTGTATTTATGTTGTTTTATTCTATGCTTTATTAAATTGTGTTTATGTGGTTTTATCCTATGCTTTATTAAATTGTATTTATGTGGTTTTATCCTATGCTTTATTAAATTGTATTTATGTTGTTTTATCCTATGCTTTATTAAATTGCATCTATGCTGTTTTATCCTATGCTTTATTAAATTGTATTTATGTTGTTTTATCCCATGCTTTATTAAATTGTATTTATGTTGTTTTAACCCATGCTTTATTAAATTGTATTTATGTTGTTTTATCCTATGCTTTATTAAATTGTATTTATGTTGTTTTATCCTATGCTTTATTAAATTGTATTTATGTTGTTTTATCCTATGCTTTATTAAATTGTATTCATGTTGTTTTATCCTATGCTTCATTAAACTGTATTTATGTTGTTTTATCCTATGCTTTATTAAATTGTATTTATGTTGTTTTATCCTATGCTTTATTAAATTGTATTTATGTTGTTTTATCCTATGCTTTATTAAATTGTATTTATGTTGTTTTATCCTATGCTTTATTAAAATGTATTTATGTTGTTTTAACCCATGCTTTATTATATCGTGTTTATGTTGTTTTATCCTATGCTTTATGAAATTGTATTTATGTTGTTTTAACCTATGTTTTATTAAATTGTATTTACGTGTTTTCATCCTATGCTTTATTAAATTGTATTTATTTTGTTTTAACCTATGCTTTATTAAATTGTATTTTCGTTGTTTTATCCTATGCTTTATTAAATTGTATTTATGTTGTTTTAATCTATGCTTTATTAAATTGTATTTATGTTGTTTTATCCTATGCTTTATTAAATTGTATTTATGTTGTTTTATCCTATGCTTTATTAAATTGTATTTATGTTGTTTTATCCTATGCTTTATTAAATTGTATTTATGTTGTTTTATCCTATGCTTTATTAAATTGTATTTATGTTGTTTTATTCTTTGCTTTATTAAATTGTATTTATGTTGTTTTATCCTATGATTTTTAAATTGTATTTATCTTGTTTTGTCCTGTGCTTTATTAAATTGTATTTATGTTGTTTTATCCTATGCTTTATTAAATTGTATTTATCTTGTTTTGTCCTGTGCTTTATTAAATTGTATTTATGTTGTTTTATCCTATGCTTTATTAAATTGTATTTATGTTGTTTTATCCAATGCTTTATTAAATTGTATTTATGTTGTTTTAACCTATGCTTTATTAAATTGTATTTATGTCATTTTAACCTATGCTTTATTAAATTGTATTTATGTTGTTTTATCCTATGCTTTATTAAATTGTATTTATGTTGCTTTAACCTTTGCTTTATTAAATTGCATTTATGTTGTTTTATCCTATGCTTTATTAAATTGTATTTATGTTGTTTTATCCTATGCTTTATTATATTGTATTATGTTGTTTTATCGTATGCTTTATTAAATTGTATTTATGTTGTTTTATCCTATGATTTATTAAATTGTGTTTATGTTTTTTTATCCTATGCTTTATTAAATTGTATTTATGTCGTTTTAACCCATGCTTTATTAAATTGTATTTATGTGGTTTTATCCTATGCTTTATTAAATTGTATTTATGTTGTTTTATCCTATGCTTTATTAAATTGTATTTATGTTTTTTATCCTATGCTTTATTAAATTGTATTTATGTTGTTTTGTCCTATGCTTTATTAAATTGTATTTATGTTGTTTTAACCCATGCATTATTAAATTGTATTTATGTTGTTTTATCCTATGCTTTATTAAATTGTATTTATGATGTTTTATCTTATGCTTTATTAAATTGTATTCATGTTGTTTTATCCTATGCTTTATTAAATTGTACTTATGTTGTTTTATCCTATGCTTTATTAAATTGTTTTCATGTTGTTTTATCCTATGCTTTATTAAATTGTATTTATGTTGTTTTATCCTATGCTTTATTAAATAGTATTTATGTTGTTTTATCCTATGCTTTATTAAATTGTATTTATGTTGTTTTATCCTATGCTTTATTAAATTGTGTTTATGTTGTTTTATCCTATGCTTTATTAAATTGTATTTATGTTGTTTTAACCCATGTTTTATTAAATTGTATTTATGTTGTTTTATCCTATGCTTTATTAAATTGTATATATGTTGTTTTATCCTATGCTTTATTTAATTGTATTTGTGTTGTTTTATCCTATGCTTTATTAAATTGTATTTATGTTGCTTTAACCTTTGCTTTATTAAATTGCATTTATGTTGTTTTAACCTTTGCTTTATTAAATTGCATTTATGTTGTTTTATCCTATGCTTTATTAAATTGTATTTATGTTGTTTTATCCTATGCTTTATTATATTGTATTATGTTGTTTTATCGTATGCTTTATTAAATTGTATTAATGTTGTTTTATCCTATGATTTATTAAATTGTGTTTATGTTTTTTTATCCTATGCTTTATTAAATTGTATTTATGTTTTTTTATCCTATGCTTTATTAAATTGTATTTATGTCATTTTAACCCATGCTTTATTAAATTGTATTTATGTGGTTTTATCCTATGCTTTATTAAATTGTATTTATGTTGTTTTATCCTATGCTTTATTAAATTGTATTTATGTTTTTTATCCTATGCTTTATTAAATTGTATTTATGATGTTTTATCCTATGCTTTATTAAATTGTATTCATGTTGTTTTATCCTATGCTTTATTAAATTGTACTTATGTTGTTTTATCCTATGCTTTATTAAATTGTTTTCATGTTGTTTTATCCTATGCTTTATTAAATTGTATTTATGTTGTTTTATCCTATGCTTTATTAAATTGTATTTATGTTGTTTTATCCTATGCTTTATTAAATTGTATTTATGTTGTTTTATCCTATGCTTTATTAAATTGTATTTATGTTGTTTTATCCTATGCTTTATTAAATTGTGTTTATGTTGTTTTATCCTATGCTTTATTAAATTGTATTTATGTTGTTTTAACCCATGTTTTATTAAATTGTATTTATGTTGTTTTATCCTATGCTTTATTAAATTGTATATATGTTGTTTTATCCTATGCTTTATTAAATTGTATTTATCTTGTTTTGTCCTATGCTTTATTAAATTATATTTATGTTGTTTTAACCTATGCTTTATTAAATTGTATTTATGTTGTTTTATCCTATGCTTTATTAAATTGTATTCATGTTGTTTTATCCTATGCTTTATTAAATTGTATTTATGTTGTTTTATCCTATGCTTTATTAAATTGTATTTATGTTGCTTTAACCTATGCTTTATTAAATTGTATTTATGTTGTTTTATCCTATGCTTTATTAAATTGTTTTTATGTTGTTATATCCTATGCTTTATTAAATTGTATTTATATTGTTTTAACTTATGCTTTATTAAATTGTATTTATGTTGTTTTATCCTATGCTTTATTAAATTGTATTTATGTTGTTTTATCCTATGCTTTATTAAATTCATCTATGTTGTTTTATCCTATGCTTTATTAAATTGTATTTATGTTGTTTTATTCTATGCTTTATTAAATTGTGTTTATGTGGTTTTATCCTATGCTTTATTAAATTGTATTTATGTGGTTTTATCCTATGCTTTATTAAATTGTATTTATGTTGTTTTATCCTATGCTTTATTAAATTGCATCTATGCTGTTTTATCCTATGCTTTATTAAATTGTATTTATGTTGTTTTATCCCATGCTTTATTAAATTGTATTTATGTTGTTTTAACCCATGCTTTATTAAATTGTATTTATGTTGTTTTATCCTATGCTTTATTAAATTGTATTTATGTTGTTTTATCCTATGCTTTATTAAATTGTATTTATGTTGTTTTATCCTATGCTTTATTAAATTTTATTCATGTTGTTTTATCCTATGCTTCATTAAACTGTATTTATGTTGTTTTATCCTATGCTTTATTAAATTGTATTTATGTTGTTTTATCCTATGCTTTATTAAATTGTATTTATGTTGTTTTATCCTATGCTTTATTAAATTGTATTTATGTTGTTTTATCCTATGCTTTATTAAAATGTATTTATGTTGTTTTAACCCATGCTTTATTATATCGTGTTTATGTTGTTTTATCCTATGCTTTATGAAATTGTATTTATGTTGTTTTAACCTATGTTTTATTAAATTGTATTTACGTGTTTTCATCCTATGCTTTATTAAATTGTATTTATTTTGTTTTAACCTATGCTTTATTAAATTGTATTTTCGTTGTTTTATCCTATGCTTTATTAAATTGTATTTATGTTGTTTTAATCTATGCTTTATTAAATTGTATTTATGTTGTTTTATCCTATGCTTTATTAAATTGTATTTATGTTGTTTTATCCTATGCTTTATTAAATTGTATTTATGTTGTTTTATCCTATGCTTTATTAAATTGTATTTATGTTGTTTTATTCTTTGCTTTATTAAATTGTATTTATGTTGTTTTATCCTATGATTTATTAAATTGTATTTATCTTGTTTTGTCCTGTGCTTTATTAAATTGTATTTATGTTGTTTTATCCTATGCTTTATTAAATTGTATTTATCTTGTTTTGTCCTGTGCTTTATTAAATTGTATTTATGTTGTTTTATCCTATGCTTTATTAAATTGTATTTATGTTGTTTTATCCTATGCTTTATTAAATTGTATTTATGTTGTTTTAACCTATGATTTATTAAATTGTATTTATGTCATTTTAACCTATGCTTTATTAAATTGTATTTATGTTGTTTTATCCTATGCTTTATTAAATTGTATTTATGTTGCTTTAACCTTTGCTTTATTAAATTGCATTTATGTTGTTTTATCCTATGCTTTATTAAATTGTATTTATGTTGTTTTATCCTATGCTTTATTATATTGTATTATGTTGTTTTATCGTATGCTTTATTAAATTGTATTTATGTTGTTTTATCCTATGATTTATTAAATTGTGTTTATGTTTTTTTATCCTATGCTTTATTAAATTGTATTTATGTCGTTTTAACCCATGCTTTATTAAATTGTATTTATGTGGTTTTATCCTATGCTTTATTAAATTGTATTTATGTTGTTTTATCCTATGCTTTATTAAATTGTATTAATGTTTTTTATCCTATGCTTTATTAAATTGTATTTATGTTGTTTTGTCCTATGCTTTATTAAATTGTATTTATGTTGTTTTAACCCATGCATTATTAAATTGTATTTATGTTGTTTTATCCTATGCTTTATTAAATTGTATTTATGATGTTTTATCTTATGCTTTATTAAATTGTATTCATGTTGTTTTATCCTATGCTTTATTAAATTGTACTTATGTTGTTTTATCCTATGCTTTATTAAATTGTTTTCATGTTGTTTTATCCTATGCTTTATTAAATTGTATTTATGTTGTTTTATCCTATGCTTTATTAAATAGTATTTATGTTGTTTTATCCTATGCTTTATTAAATTGTATTTATGTTGTTTTATCCTATGCTTTATTAAATTGTGTTTATGTTGTTTTATCCTATGCTTTATTAAATTGTATTTATGTTGTTTTAACCCATGTTTTATTAAATTGTATTTATGTTGTTTTATCCTATGCTTTATTAAATTGTATATATGTTGTTTTATCCTATGCTTTATTTAATTGTATTTGTGTTGTTTTATCCTATGCTTTATTAAATTGTATTTATGTTGCTTTAACCTTTGCTTTATTAAATTGCATTTATGTTGTTTTAACCTTTGCTTTATTAAATTGCATTTATGTTGTTTTATCCTATGCTTTATTAAATTGTATTTATGTTGTTTTATCCTATGCTTTATTATATTGTATTATGTTGTTTTATCGTATGCTTTATTAAATTGTATTAATGTTGTTTTATCCTATGATTTATTAAATTGTGTTTATGTTTTTTTATCCTATGCTTTATTAAATTGTATTTATGTCATTTTAACCCATGCTTTATTAAATTGTATTTATGTGGTTTTATCCTATGCTTTATTAAATTGTATTTATGTTGTTTTATCCTATGCTTTATTAAATTGTATTTATGTTTTTTATCCTATGCTTTATTAAATTGTATTTATGATGTTTTATCCTATGCTTTATTAAATTGTATTCATGTTGTTTTATCCTATGCTTTATTAAATTGTACTTATGTTGTTTTATCCTATGCTTTATTAAATTGTTTTCATGTTGTTTTATCCTATGCTTTATTAAATTGTATTTATGTTGTTTTATCCTATGCTTTATTAAATTGTATTTATGTTGTTTTATCCTATGCTTTATTAAATTGTATTTATGTTGTTTTATCCTATGCTTTATTAAATTGTATTTATGTTGTTTTATCCTATGCTTTATTAAATTGTGTTTATGTTGCTTTATCCTATGCTTTATTAAATTGTATTTATGTTGTTTTAACCCATGTTTTATTAAATTGTATTTATGTTGTTTTATCCTATGCTTTATTAAATTGTATATATGTTGTTTTATCCTATGCTTTATTAAATTGTATTTATCTTGTTTTGTCCTATGCTTTATTAAATTATATTTATGTTGTTTTAACCTATGCTTTATTAAATTGTATTTATGTTGTTTTATCCTATGCTTTATTAAATTGTATTTATGTTGTTTTGTCCTATGCTTTATTAAATTGTATTTATGTTGTTTTATCCTATGCTTTATTAAATTGTATTTATGTTGCTTTAACCTATGCTTTATTAAATTGTATTTATGTTGTTTTATCCTATGCTTTATTAAATTGTTTTTATGTTGTTATATCCTATGCTTTATTAAATTGTATTTATATTGTTTTAACTTATGCTTTATTAAATTGTATTTATGTTGTTTTATCCTATGCTTTATTAAATTGTATTTATGTTGTTTTATCCTATGCTTTATTAAATTCATCTATGTTGTTTTATCCTATGCTTTATTAAATTGTATTTATGTTGTTTTATTCTATGCTTTATTAAATTGTGTTTATGTGGTTTTATCCTATGCTTTATTAAATTGTATTTATGTGGTTTTATCCTATGCTTTATTAAATTGTATTTATGTTGTTTTATCCTATGCTTTATTAAATTGCATCTTTGCTGTTTTATCCTATGCTTTATTAAATTGTATTTATGTTGTTTTATCCCATGCTTTATTAAATTGTATTTATGTTGTTTTAACCCATGCTTTATTAAATTGTATTTATGTTGTTTTATCCTAAGCTTTATTAAATTGTATTTATGTTGTTTTATCCTATGCTTTATTAAATTGTTTTTATGTTGTTTTATCCTATGCTTTATTAAATTGTATTTATGTTGTTTTATCCTATGCTTTATTAAATTGTATTTATGTTGTTTTATCCTATGCTTTATTAAAATGTATTTATGTTGTTTTAACCCATGCTTTATTATATCGTGTTTATGTTGTTTTATCCTATGCTTTATGAAATTGTATTTATGTTGTTTTAACCTATGTTTTATTAAATTGTATTTACGTGTTTTCATCCTATGCTTTAATAAATTGTATTTATTTTGTTTTAACCTATGCTTTATTAAATTGTATTTTCGTTGTTTTATCCTATGCTTTATTAAATTGTATTTATGTTGTTTTAATCTATGCTTTATTAAATTGTATTTATGTTGTTTTATCCTATGCTTTATTAAATTGTATTTATGTTGTTTTATCCTATGCTTTATTAAATTGTATTTATGTTGTTTTATCCTATGCTTTATTAAATTGTATTTATGTTGTTTTATCCTATGCTTTATTAAATTGTATTTATGTTGTTTTATTCTTTGCTTTATTAAATTGTATTTTTGTTGTTTTATCCTATGCTTTATTAAATTCATCTATGTTGTTTTATCCTATGCGTTATTAAATTGTATTTATGTTGTTTCATTCTATTCTTTATTAAATTGTGTTTATGTGGTTTTATCCTATGATTTATTAAATTGTATTTATGTTGTTTTATTCTTTGCTTTATTAAATTGTATTTATGTTGTTTTATCCTATGCTTTATTAAATTCATCTATGTTGTTTTATCCTATGCTTTATTAAATTCATCTATGTTGTTTTATCCTATGCGTTATTAAATTGTATTTATGTTGTTTCATTCTATGCTTTATTAAAATGTGTTTATGTGGTTTTATCCTATGATTTATTAAATTGTATTTATGTTGTTTTATCCTATGCTTTATTAAATTGTATTTATGTGGTTTTATCCTATGCTTTATTAAATTGTATTTATGTTGTTTTATCCTTGCTTTATTAAATTGCATCTATGTTGTTTTCTCCTATGCTTTATTAAATTGTATTTATGTTGTTTTATCCTATGCTTTATTAAATTGTATTTATGTTGTTTTAACCCATGCTTTATTAAATTGTATTTATGTTGTTTTATCCTATGCTTTATTAAATTGTATTTATGTTGTTTTATCCTATGCTTTATTAAATTGTATTTATGTTGTTTTATCCTATGCTTTATTAAATTGTATTCATGTTGTTTTATCCTATGCTTTCTTAAACTGTATTTATGTTGTTTTATCCTATGCTTTATTAAATTGTATTTATGTTGTTTTATCCTATGCTTTATTAAATTGCATTCATGTTGTTTTATCCTATGCTTTATTAAATTGTATTTATGTTGTTTTATCCTATGCTTTATTAAATTGTATTTATGTTGTTTTATCCTATGCTTTATTAAATTGTATTTATGTTGTTTTATCCTATGCTTTATTAAATTGTATTTATGTTGTTTTAACCTATGGTTTATTAAATTATATTTATGTTGTTTTAACCTATGCTTTATTAAATTGTATTTATGTTGTCTTATCCTATGCTTTATTAAATTGTATTTATGTTGTTTTATCCTATGCTTTATTAAATTGTATTTATGTTGTTTTAACCCATGCTTTATTAAATTGTATTTATGTGGTTTTATCCTATGCTTTATTAAATTGTTTTTATATTGTTTTATCCTATGCTTTATTAAATTGTATTTATGTTGTTTTATCCTATACTTTATTAAATTGTATTTATGTTCTTTTATCCTATGCTTTATTAAATTGTATTTATGTTGTTTTATCCTATGCTTTATTAAATTGTATTATGTTGTTTTATCGTATGCTTTATTAAATTGTATTTATGTTGTTTTAGTCTATGCTTTATTAAATTGTGTTTATGTTGTTTTATCCTATGCTTTATTAAATTGTATTAATGTTGTTTTAACCCATGCTTTATTAAATTGTATTTATGTGGTTTTATCCTATGCTTTATTAAATTGTATTTATGTTGTTTTAACCCATGCTTTATTAAATTGTATTTATGTGGTTTTATCCTATGCTTTATTAAATTCGATTTATGTTGTTTTATCCTATGCCTTATTAAATTGTATTTATGTTGTTTTATCCTATGCTTTATTAAATTGTATTTATGTTGTTTTATCCTATGCTTTATTAAATTGTATTTATGTTGTTTTATCCTATGCTTTATTAAATTCATCTATGTTGTTTTATCCTATGCTTTATTAAATTGTATTTATGTTGTTTTATTCTATGCTTTATTAAATTGTGTTTATGTGGTTTTATCCTATGCTTTATTAAATTGTATTTATGTGGTTTTATCCTATGCTTTATTAAATTGTATTTATGTTGTTTTATCCTATGCTTTATTAAATTGCATCTTTGCTGTTTTATCCTATGCTTTATTAAATTGTATTTATGTTGTTTTATCCCATGCTTTATTAAATTGTATTTATGTTGTTTTAACCCATGCTTTATTAAATTGTATTTATGTTGTTTTATCCTAAGCTTTATTAAATTGTATTTATGTTGTTTTATCCTATGCTTTATTAAATTGTATTTATGTTGTTTTATCCTATGCTTTATTAAATTGTATTCATGTTGTTTTATCCTATGCTTCATTAAACTGTATTTATGTTGTTTTATCCTATGCTTTATTAAATTGTATTTATGTTGTTTTATCCTATGCTTTATTAAATTGTATTTATGTTGTTTTATCCTATGCTTTATTAAATTGTATTTATGTTGTTTTATCCTATGCTTTATTAAAATGTATTTATGTTGTTTTAACCCATGCTTTATTATATCGTGTTTATGTTGTTTTATCCTATGCTTTATGAAATTGTATTTATGTTGTTTTAACCTATGTTTTATTAAATTGTATTTACGTGTTTTCATCCTATGCTTTAATAAATTGTATTTATTTTGTTTTAACCTATGCTTTATTAAATTGTATTTTCGTTGTTTTATCCTATGCTTTATTAAATTGTATTTATGTTGTTTTAATCTATGCTTTATTAAATTGTATTTATGTTGTTTTATCCTATGCTTTATTAAATTGTATTTATGTTGTTTTATTCTTTGCTTTATTAAATTGTATTTATGTTGTTTTATCCTATGCTTTATTAAATTCATCTATGTTGTTTTATCCTATGCGTTATTAAATTGTATTTATGTTGTTTCATTCTATGCTTTATTAAATTGTGTTTATGTGGTTTTATCCTATGATTTATTAAATTGTATTTATGTTGTTTTATCCTATGCTTTATTAAATTGTATTTATGTGGTTTTATCCTATGCTTTATTAAATTGTATTTATGTTGTTTTATCCTTGCTTTATTAAATTGCATCTATGTTGTTTTATCCTATGCTTTATTAAATTGTATTTATGTTGTTTTATCCTATGCTTTATTAAATTGTATTTATGTTGTTTTAACCCATGCTTTATTAAATTGTATTTATGTTGTTTTATCCTATGCTTTATTAAATTGTATTTATGTTGTTTTATCCTATGCTTTATTAAATTGTATTTATGTTGTTTTATCCTATGCTTTATTAAATTGTATTCATGTTGTTTTATCCTATGCTTTCTTAAACTGTATTTATGTTGTTTTATCCTATGCTTTATTAAATTGTATTTATGTTGTTTTATCCTATGCTTTATTAAATTGCATTCATGTTGTTTTATCCTATGCTTTATTAAATTGTATTTATGTTGTTTTATCCTATGCTTTATTAAATTGTATTTATGTTGTTTTATCCTATGCTTTATTAAATTGTATTTATGTTGTTTTATCCTATGCTTTATTAAATTGTATTTATGTTGTTTTAACCTATGGTTTATTAAATTATATTTATGTTGTTTTAACCTATGCTTTATTAAATTGTATTTATGTTGTCTTATCCTATGCTTTATTAAATTGTATTTATGTTGTTTTATCCTATGCTTTATTAAATTGTATTTATGTTGTTTTAACCCATGCTTTATTAAATTGTATTTATGTGGTTTTATCCTATGCTTTATTAAATTGTTTTTATATTGTTTTATCCTATGCTTTATTAAATTGTATTTATGTTGTTTTATCCTATACTTTATTAAATTGTATTTATGTTCTTTTATCCTATGCTTTATTAAATTGTATTTATGTTGTTTTATCCTATGCTTTATTAAATTGTATTATGTTGTTTTATCGTATGCTTTATTAAATTGTATTTATGTTGTTTTAGTCTATGCTTTATTAAATTGTGTTTATGTTGTTTTATCCTATGCTTTATTAAATTGTATTAATGTTGTTTTAACCCATGCTTTATTAAATTGTATTTATGTGGTTTTATCCTATGCTTTATTAAATTGTATTTATGTTGTTTTAACCCATGCTTTATTAAATTGTATTTATGTGGTTTTATCCAATGCTTTATTAAATTCGATTTATGTTGTTTTATCCTATGCCTTATTAAATTGTATTTATGTTGTTTTATCCTATGCTTTATTAAATTGTATTTATGTTGTTTTATCCTATGCTTTATTAAATTGTATTATGTTGTTTTATCCTATGCTTTATTAAATTGTATTTATGTTGTTTTATCCTATGCTTTATTAAATTGTGTTTATGTTGTTTTATCCTATGCTTTATTAAATTGTATTAATGTTGTTTTAACCCATGCTTTATTAAATTGTATTTATGTGGTTTTATCCTATGCTTTATTAAATTGTATTTATGTTGTTTTATCCTATGCTTTATTAAATTGTAATTATGTTGTTTTATACTATGCTTTATTAAATTGTATTTATGTTGTTTTGTCGTATGCTTTATTAAATTGTATTTATGTTGTTTTAACCCATGCTTTATAAAATTGTATTTATGTTGTTTTGTCGTATGCTTTATTAAATTGTATTTATGTTGTTTTAACCCATGCTTTATTAAATTGTATTTATGTTGTTTTATCCTATGCTTTATTAAATTGTATTTATGTTGTTTTATTCTATGCTTTATTAAATTGTATTTATGTGGTTTTATCCTATGATTTATTAAATTGTATTTATGTTGTTTTATCCTATGCTTTGTTAAATTGTATTTATGTGGCTTTATCCTATGCTTTATTAAATTGTATTTATGTTGTTTTATCCTATGCTTTATTAAATTGTATTTATGTTGTTTTATCCTATGCTTTATTAAATTGTGTTTATGTTGTTTTATCCTATGCTTTATTAAATTGTATTTATGTTGTTTTATACTATGCTTTATTAAATTGTATTTATGTTGTTTTATCCTATGCTTTATGAAATTGTATTTATGTTGTTTTATCCTATGCTTTATTAAATTGTATTTATGTTGTTTTATCCTATGCTTTATTAAATTGTATTTATGTTGTTTCATCGTATGCTTTATTAAAGTGCATTTATGTTGTTTTATCCTATGCTTTATTAAATTGTATTTATGTTGTTTTATCCTATGCTTTATTAAATTGTATTTATGTTGTTTTATCCTATGCTTAATTAAATTGTTTTTATGTTGTTTTATCCTATGCTTTATTAAATTGTATTTATGTTGTTTTATCGTATGCTTTATTAAATTGTATTTATGTTGTTTTATCCTATGCTTTATTAAATTGTGTTTATTTTGTTTTATCCTATGCTTTATTAAATTGTATTTATGTTGTTTTAACCCATGTTTTATTAAATTGTATTTATGTTGTTTTATCCTATGCTTTATTAAATTGTATATATGTTGTTTCATCCTATGGTTTATTAAATTGTATTTATCTTGTTTTGTCCTGTGCTTTATTAAATTGTATTTATGTTGTTTTATCCTATGCTTTATTAAATTGTATTTATCTTGTTTTGTCCTGTGCTTTATTAAATTGTATTTATGTTGTTTTATCCTATGCTTTATTAAATTGTATTTATCTTGTTTTATCCTATGCTTTATTAAATTGTATTTATGTTGTTTTAACCTATGCTTTATTAAATTGTATTTATGTCATTTTAACCTATGCTTTATTAAATTGTATTTATGTTGTTTTATCCTATGCTTTATTAAATTGTATTTATGTTGCTTTAACCTTTGCTTTATTAAAATGCATTTATGTTGTTTTATCCTATGCTTTAATAAATTGTATTTATGTTGTTTTATCCTATGCTTTATTATATTGTATTATGTTGTTTTATCGTATGCTTTATTAAATTGTATTTATGTTGTTTTATCCTATGATTTATTAAATTGTGTTTATGTTTTTTTATCCTATGCTTTATTAAATTGTATTTATGTCGTTTTAACCCATGCTTTATTAAATTGTATTTATGTGGTTTTATCCTATGCTTTATTAAATTGTATTTATGTTGTTTTATCCTATGCTTTATTAAATTGTATTTATGTTGTTTTAACCCATGTTTTATTAAATTGTATTTTTGTTGTTTTATCCTATGCTTTATTAAATTGTATATATGTTGTTTTATCCTATGCTTTATTAAATTGTATTTGTGTTGTTTTATCCTATGCTTTATTAAATTGTATTTATGTTGCTATAACCTTTGCTTTATTAAATTGCATTTATGTTGTTTTAACCTTTGCTTTATTAAATTGCATTTATGTTGTTTTATCCTATGCTTTATTAAATTGTATTTATGTTGTTTTATCCTATGCTTTATTATATTGTATTATGTTGTTTTATCGTATGCTTTATTAAATTGTATTTATGTTGTTTTATCCTATGATTTATTAAATTGTGTTTATGTTTTTTTATCCTATGCTTTATTAAATTGTATTTATGTCATTTTAACCCATGCTTTATTAAATTGTATTTATGTGGTTTTATCCTATGCTTTATTAAATTGTATTTATGTTGTTTTATCCTATGCTTTATTAAATTGTATTTATGTTTTTTATCCTATGCTTTATTAAATTGTATTTATGTTGTTTTGTCCTATGCTTTATTAAATTGTATTTATGTTGTTTTAACCCATGCTTTATTAAATTGTATTTATGTTGTTTTATCCTATGCTTTATTAAATTGTATTTATGATGTTTTATCGTATGCTTTATTAAATTGTATTCATGTTGTTTTATCCTATGCTTTATTAAATTGTACTTATGTTGTTTTATCCTATGCTTTATTAAATTGTTTTCATGTTGTTTTATCCTATGCTTTATTAAATTGTATTTATGTTGTTTTATCCTATGCTTTATTAAATTGTATTTATGTTGTTTTATCCTATGCTTTATTAAATTGTGTTTATGTTGTTTTATCCTATGCTTTATTAAATTGTATTTATGTTGTTTTAACCCATGTTTTATTAAATTGTATTTATGTTGTTTTATCCTATGCTTTATTAAATTGTATATATGTTGTTTTATCCTATGCTTTATTAAATTGTATTTATCTTGTTTTGTCCTATGCTTTATTAAATTATATTTATGTTGTTTTAACCTATGCTTTATTAAACTGTATTTATGTTGTTTTATCCTATGCTTTATTAAATTGTATTTATGTTGTTTTATCCTATGCTTTATTAAATTGTATTTATGTTGTTTTATCCTATGCTTTATTAAATTGTATTTATGTTGTTTTATCCTATGCTTTATTAAATTGTATTTATGTTGTTTTAACCTATGCTTTATTAAATTGTATTTATGTTGTTTTAACCCATGCTTTATTAAATTGTATTTATGTTGTTTTATCCTATGCTTTATTAAATTGTATTTATGATGTTTTATCCTATGCTTTATTAAATTGTATTCATGTTGTTTTATCCTATGCTTTATTAAATTGTACTTATGTTGTTTTATCCTATGCTTTATTAAATTGTTTTCATGTTGTTTTATCCTATGCTTTATTAAATTGTATTTATGTTGTTTTATCCTATGCTTTATTAAATTGTATTTATGTTGTTTTATCCTATGCTTTATTAAATTGTATTTATGTTGTTTTATCCTATGCTTTATTAAATTGTATTTATATTGTTTTATCCTATGCTTTATTAAATTGTGTTTATGTTGTTTTATCCAATGCTTTATTAAATTGTATTTATGTTGTTTTAACCCATGTTTTATTAAATTGTATTTATGTTGTTTTATCCTATGCTTTATTAAATTGTATATATGTTGTTTTATCCTATGCTTTATTAAATTGTATTTATCTTGTTTTGTCCTATGCTTAATTAAATTATATTTATGTTGTTTTAACCTATGCTTTATTAAATTGTATTTATGTTGTTTTATCCTATGCTTTATTAAATTGTATTTATGTTGTTTTATCCTATGCTTTATTAAATTGTATTTATGTTGTTTTATCCTATGCTTTATTAAATTGTGTTTATGTTTTTTTATCCTATGCTTTATTAAATTGTATTTATGTCGTTTTAACCCATGCTTTATTAAATTGTATTTATGTGGTTTTATCCTATGCTTTATTAAATTGTATTTATGTTGTTTTATCCTATGCTTTATTAAATTGTATTTATGTTGTTTTAACCCATGTTTTATTAAATTGTATTTATGTTGTTTTATCCTATGCTTTATTAAATTGTATATATGTTGTTTTATCCTATGCTTTATTAAATTGTATTTGTGTTGTTTTATCCTATGCTTTATTAAATTGTATTTATGTTGCTATAACCTTTGCTTTATTAAATTGCATTTATGTTGTTTTAACCTTTGCTTTATTAAATTGCATTTATGTTGTTTTATCCTATGCTTTATTAAATTGTATTTATGTTGTTTTATCCTATGCTTTATTATATTGTATTATGTTGTTTTATCGTATGCTTTATTAAATTGTATTTATGTTGTTTTATCCTATGATTTATTAAATTGTGTTTATGTTTTTTTATCCTATGCTTTATTAAATTGTATTTATGTCATTTTAACCCATGCTTTATTAAATTGTATTTATGTGGTTTTATCCTATGCTTTATTAAATTGTATTTATGTTGTTTTATCCTATGCTTTATTAAATTGTATTTATGTTTTTTATCCTATGCTTTATTAAATTGTATTTATGTTGTTTTGTCCTATGCTTTATTAAATTGTATTTATGTTGTTTTAACCCATGCTTTATTAAATTGTATTTATGTTGTTTTATCCTATGCTTTATTAAATTGTATTTATGATGTTTTATCGTATGCTTTATTAAATTGTATTCATGTTGTTTTATCCTATGCTTTATTAAATTGTACTTATGTTGTTTTATCCTATGCTTTATTAAATTGTTTTCATGTTGTTTTATCCTATGCTTTATTAAATTGTATTTATGTTGTTTTATCCTATGCTTTATTAAATTGTATTTATGTTGTTTTATCCTATGCTTTATTAAATTGTATTTATGTTGTTTTATCCTATGCTTTATTAAATTGTATTTATGTTGTTTTATCCTATGCTTTATTAAATTGTGTTTATGTTGTTTTATCCTATGCTTTATTAAATTGTATTTATGTTGTTTTAACCCATGTTTTATTAAATTGTATTTATGTTGTTTTATCCTATGCTTTATTAAATTGTATATATATTGTTTTATCCTATGCTTTATTAAATTGTATTTATCTTGTTTTGTCCTATGCTTTATTAAATTATATTTATGTTGTTTTAACCTATGCTTTATTAAACTGTATTTATGTTGTTTTATCCTATGCTTTATTAAATTGTATTTATGTTGTTTTATCCTATGCTTTATTAAATTGTATTTATGTTGTTTTATCCTATGCTTTATTAAATTGTATTTATGTTGTTTTATCCTATGCTTTATTAAATTGTATTTATGTTGTTTTAACCTATGCTTTATTAAATTGTATTTATGTTGTTTTAACCCATGCTTTATTAAATTGTATTTATGTTGTTTTATCCTATGCTTTATTAAATTGTATTTATGATGTTTTATCCTATGCTTTATTAAATTGTATTCATGTTGTTTTATCCTATGCTTTATTAAGTTGTACTTATGTTGTTTTATCCTATGCTTTATTAAATTGTTTTCATGTTGTTTTATCCTATGCTTTATTAAATTGTATGTATGTTGTTTTATCCTATGCTTTATTAAATTGTATTTATGTTGTTTTATCCTATGCTTTATTAAATTGTATTTATGTTGTTTTATCCTATGCTTTATTAAATTGTATTTATATTGTTTTATCCTATGCTTTATTAAATTGTGTTTATGTTGTTTTATCCAATGCTTTATTAAATTGTATTTATGTTGTTTTAACCCATGTTTTATTAAATTGTATTTATGTTGTTTTATCCTATGCTTTATTAAATTGTATATATGTTGTTTTATCCTATGCTTTATTAAATTGTATTTATCTTGTTTTGTCCTATGCTTAATTAAATTATATTTATGTTGTTTTAACCTATGCTTTATTAAATTGTATTTATGTTGTTTTATCCTATGCTTTATTAAATTGTATTTATGTTGTTTTATCCTATGCTTTATTAAATTGTATTTATGTTGTTTTATCCTATGCTTTATTAAATTGTATTTATGTTGTTTTATCCTATGCTTTATTAAATTGTATTTATGTTGTTTTAACCTATGCTTTATTAAATTGTATTTATGTTGTTTTAACCTATGCTTTATTAAATTGTATTTATGTTGCTTTAACCTATGCTTTATTAAATTGTATTTATGTTGTTTTATCCTATGCTTTATTAAATTGTTTTTATGTTGTTTTATCCTATGCTTTATTAAATTGTATTTATATTGTTTTAACTTATGCTTTATTAAATTGTATTTATGTTGTTTTATCCTATGCTTTATTAAATTGTATTTATGTTGTTTTATCCTATGCTTTATTAAATTGTATTTATGTTGTTTTGTCCTATGCTTTATTAAATTGTATTTATGTTGTTTTAACCCATGCTTCATTAAATTGTATTTATGTTGTTTTATCTTATGCTTTATTAAATTGTATTTATGTTGTTTTATCCTATGCTTTATTAAATTGTATTTTTGTTGTTTTATCCTATGCTTTATTAAATTGTGTTTATGTTGTTTTATCGTATGCTTTATTAAATTGTATTTATGTTGTTTTATCCTATGCTTTATTAAATTGTGTTTATTTTGTTTTATCCTATGCTTTATTAAATTGAATTTATGTTGTTTTAACCCATGTTTTATTAAATTGTATTTATGTTGTTTTATCCTATGCTTTATTAAATTGTATATATGTTGTTTTATCCTATGCTTTATTAAATTGTATTTATCTTGTTTTGTCCTGTGCTTTATTAAATTGTATTTATGTTGTTTTAACCTATGCTTTATTAAATTGTATTTATGTTATTTTATCCTATGCTTTATTAAATTGTATTTATGTTGTTTTATCCCATGCTTTATTAAATTGTATTTATGTTGTTTTATCCTATGCTTTATTAAATTGTATTTATGTTGTTTTAACCTATGCTTTATTAAATTGTATTTATGTTGTTTTAACCTATGCTTTATTAAATTGTATTTATGTTGTTTTATCCTATGCTTTATTAAATTGTATTTATGTTGCTTTAACCTTTGCTTTATTAAATTGTATTTATGTTGTTTTATCCTATGCTTTATTAAATTGTATTTATGTTGTTTTATCCTATGCTTTATTATATTGTATTACGTTGTTTTATCGTATGCTTTATTAAATTGTATTTATGTTGTTTTATCCTATGCTTTATTAAATTGTATTTATGTTGTTTTATCGTATGCTTTATTAAATTGTATTTATGTTGCTTTATCCTATGCTTTATTAAACTGCATTTATGTTGTTTTATGCTATGCTTTATTAAATTGTATTTATGTTGTTTTATCCTATGCTTTATTAAATTGTATTTATGTTGTTTCATCCTATGCTTTATTAAATTGTGTTTATGTTGTTTTATCCTATGCTTTATTAAATTGTATTTATGTTGTTTTAACAAATGTTTTATTAAATTGTATCTATGTTGTTTTATCCTATGCTTTATTAAATTGTATATATGTTGTTTTATCCTATGCTTTATTAAATTGTATTTATCTTGTTTTGTCCTATGCATTATTAAATTATATTTATGTTGTTTTAACCTATGCCTTATTAAATTGTATTTATGTTGTTTTATCCTATGCTTTATTAAATTGTTTTTATGTTGTTTTATCCTATGCTTTATTAAATTGTATTTATGTTGTTTTATCCTATGCTTTATTAAATTGTTTTCATGTTGTTTTATCCTATGCTTTATTAAATTGTATTTATGTTGTTTTATCCTATGCTTTATTAAATTGTATTTATGTTGTTTTATCCTATGCTTTATTAAATTGTATTTATGTTGTTTTATCCTATGCTTTATTAAATTGTATTTATGTTGTTTTATCCTATGCTTTATTAAATTGTGTTTATGTTGTTTTATCCTATGCTTTATTAAATTGTATTTATGTTGTTTTAACCCATGTTTTATTAAATTGTATTTATGTTGTTTTATCCTATGCTTTATTAAATTGTATATATGTTGTTTTATCCTATGCTTTATTAAATTGTATTTATCTTGTTTTGTCCTATGCTTTATTAAATTATATTTATGTTGTTTTAACCTATGCTTTATTAAATTGTATTTATGTTGTTTTATCCTATGCTTTATTAAATTGTATTTATGTTGTTTTATCCTATGCTTTATTAAATTGTATTTATGTTGTTTTAACCTATGCTTTATTAAATTGTATATATGTTGT
Source organism: Phyllobates terribilis (assembly GCF_046119375.1). Taxonomy (NCBI): domain Eukaryota; kingdom Metazoa; phylum Chordata; class Amphibia; order Anura; family Dendrobatidae; genus Phyllobates; species Phyllobates terribilis. Next base: position 820,610 of record NW_027363193.1, on the reverse strand, counting down.
TTTATAATATGCTTTATTAAATTGTATTTATGTTGTTTTATCCTATGCTTTATTAAATTGTATTTATGTTGCTTTAACCTTTGCTTTATTAAATTGCATTTATGTTGTTTTAACCTTTGCTTTATTAAATTGCATTTATGTTGTTTTATCCTATGCTTTATTAAATTGTATTTATGTTGTTTTATCCTATGCTTTATTATATTGTATTATGTTGTTTTATCGTATGCTTTATTAAATTGTATTTATGTTATTTTGTCCTATGCTTTATTAAATTGTATTTATGTTGTTTTAACCCATGCTTTATTAAATTGTATTTATGTTGTTTTATCCTATGCTTTATTAAATTGTATTTATGATGTTTTATCCTATGCTTTATTAAATTGTATTCATGTTGTTTTATCCTATGCTTTATTAAATTGTTTTCATGTTGTTTTATCCTATGCTTTATTAAATTGTATTTATGTTGTTTTATCCTATGCTTTATTAAATTGTATTTATGTTGCTTTATCCTATGCTTTATTAAATTGTATTTATCTTGTTTTATCCTATGCTTTATTAAATTGTATTTATGTTGTTTTAACCTATGCTTTATTAAATTGTATTTATGTTGTTTTAACCTATGCTTTATTAAATTGTATTTATGTTGTTTTAACCTATGCTTTATTAAATTGTATTTATGTTGCTTTAACCTATGCTTTATTAAATTGTATTTATGTTGTTTTATCCTATGCTTTATTAAATTGTTTTTATGTTGTTTTATCCTATGCTTTATTAAATTGTATTTATATTGTTTTAACTTATGCTTTATTAAATTGTATTTATGTTGTTTTATCCTATGCTTTATTAAATTGTATTTATGTTGTTTTATCCTATGCTTTATTAAATTGTATTTATGTTGTTTTGTCCTATGCTTTATTAAATTGTATTTATGTTGTTTTAACCCATGCTTCATTAAATTGTATTTATGTTGTTTTATCTTATGCTTTATTAAATTGTATTTATGTTGTTTTATCCTATGCTTTATTAAATTGTATTTATGTTGTTTTACCCTATGCTTTATTAAATTGTGTTTATGTTGTTTTATCGTATGCTTTATTAAATTGTATTTATGTTGTTTTATCCTATGCTTTATTAAATTGTGTTTATTTTGTTTTATCCTATGCTTTATTAAATTGTATTTATGTTGTTTTAACCCATGTTTTATTAAATTGTATTTATGTTGTTTTATCCTATGCTTTATTAAATTGTATATATGTTGTTTTATCCTACGCTTTATTAAATTGTATTTATCTTGTTTTGTCCTGTGCTTTATTAAATTGTATTTATGTTGTTTTAACCTATGCTTTATTAAATTGTATTTATGTTGTTTTATCCTATGCTTTATTAAATTGTATTTATGTTGTTTTATCCCATGCTTTATTAAATTGTATTTATGTTGTTTTATCCTATGCTTTATTACATTGTGTTTATGCTGTTTTATCCTATGCTTTATTAAATTGTATTTATGTCATTTTATCCTATGCTTTATTAAATTGTATTTATGTTGTTTTATCCTATGCTTTATGAAATTGTATTTATGTTGTTTTATCCTATGCTTTATTAAATTGTATTTATGTTGTTTTATCCTATGCTTTATTAAATTGTATTTATGTTGTTTTATCGTATGCTTTATTAAAGTGCATTTATGTTGTTTTATCCTATGCTTTATTAAATTGTATTTATGTTGTTTTATCCTATGCTTTATTAAATTGTATTTATGTTGTTTTATCCTATGCTTAATTAAATTGTATTTATGTTGTTTTATCCTATGCTTTATTAAATTGTATTTATGTTGTTTTATCGTATGCTTTATTAAATTGTATTTATGTTGTTTTATCCTATGCTTTATTAAATTGTGTTTATTTTGTTTTATCCTATGCTTTATTAAATTGTATTTATGTTGTTTTAACCCATGTTTTATTAAATTGTATTTATGTTGTTTTATCCTATGCTTTATTAAATTGTATATATGTTCTTTTATCCTATGCTTTATTAAATTGTATTTATCTTGTTTTGTCCTGTGCTTTATTAAATTGTATTTATGTTGTTTTATCCTATGCTTTATTAAATTGTATTCATCTTGTTTTGTCCTGTGCTTTATTAAATTGTATTTATGTTGTTTTATCCTATGCTTTATTAAATTGTATTTATCTTTTTTAGTCCTGTGCTATATTAAATTGTATTTATGTTGTTTTATCCTATGCTTTATTAAATTGTATTTATGTTGTTTTATCCTATGCTTTATTAAATTGTATTTATGTTGTTTTATCCTATGCTTTATTAAATTGTATTTATGTTGTTTTAACCTATGCTTTATTAAATTGTATATATGTTGTTTTATAATATGCTTTATTAAATTGTATTTATGTTGTTTTATCCTATGCTTTATTAAATTGTATTTATGTTGCTTTAACCTTTGCTTTATTAAATTGCATTTATGTTGTTTTAACCTTTGCTTTATTAAATTGCATTTATGTTGTTTTATCCTATGCTTTATTAAATTGTATTTATGTTGTTTTATCCTATGCTTTATTATATTGTATTATGTTGTTTTATCGTATGCTTTATTAAATTGTATTTATGTTGTTTTATCCTATGATTTATTAAATTGTTTTTATGTTGTTTTATCCTATGCTTTATTAAATTGTATTTATGTTGTTTTATCCTATGCTTTATTAAATTGTATTTATGTTGCTTTATCCTATGCTTTATTAAACTGCATTTATGTTGTTTTATGCTATGCTTTATTAAATTGTATTCATTTTGTTTTATCCTATGCTTTATTAAATTGTATTTATGTTGTTTTATCCTATGCTTTATTAAATTGAATTTATGTTGTTTTATCCTATGCTTTATTAAATTGTATTTATGTTGTTTTATCGTATGCTTTATTAAAGTGCATTTATGTTGTTTTATCCTATGCTTTATTAAATTGTATTTATGTTGTTTTATCCTATGCTTTATTAAATTGTATTTATGTTGTTTTATCCTATGCTTAATTAAATTGTATTTATGTTGTTTTATCCTATGCTTTATTAAATTGTATTTATGTTGTTTTATCGTATGCTTTATTAAATTGTATTTATGTTGTTTTATCCTATTCTTTATTAAATTGTGTTTATTTTGTTTTATCCTATGCTTTATTAAATTGTATTTATGTTGTTTTAACCCATGTTTTATTAAATTGTATTTATGTTGTTTTATCCTATGCTTTATTAAATTGTATATATGTTGTTTTATCCTATGCTTTATTAAATTGTATTTATCTTGTTTTGTCCTGTGCTTTATTAAATTGTATTTATCTTGTTTTATCCTATGCTTTATTAAATTGTATTTATGTTGTTTTATCCTATGCTTTATTAAATTGTATTTATGTTGTTTTATCCTATGCTTTATTAAATTGTATTTATGTTGTTTTATCCCATGCTTTATTAAATTGTATTTATGTTGTTTTATCCTATGCTTTATTAAATTGTATTTATGTTGTTTTAACCTATGCTTTATTAAATTGTATTTATGTTGTTTTAACCTATGCTTTATTAAATTGTATTTATGTTGTTTTATCCTATGCTTTATTAAATTGTATTTATGTTGCTTTAACCTTTGCTTTATTAAATTGTATTTATGTTGTTTTATCCTATGCTTTATTAAATTGTATTTATGTTGTTTTATCCTATGCTTTATTATATTGTATTATGTTGTTTTATCGTATGCTTTATTAAATTGTATTTATGTTGTTTTATCCTATGATTTATTAAATTGTTTTTATGTTGTTTTATCCTATGCTTTATTAAATTGTATTTATGTTGTTTTATCCTATGCTTTATTAAATTGTATTTATGTTGCTTTATCCTATGCTTTATTAAACTGCATTTATGTTGTTTTATGCTATGCTTTATTAAATTGTATTCATTTTGTTTTATCCTATGCTTCATTAAATTGTATTTATGTTGTTTTATCCTATGCTTTATTAAATTGTATTTATGTTGTTTTATCCTATGCTTTATTAAATTGTATTTATGTTGTTTCATCCTATGCTTTATTAAATTGTGTTTATGTTGTTTTATCCTATGCTTAATTAAATTGTATTTATGTTGTTTTAACCCATGTTTTATTAAATTGTATTTATGTTGTTTTATGCTATGCTTTATTAAATTGTATATATGTTGTTTTATCCTATGCTTTATTAAATTGTATTTATCTTGTTTTGTCCTATGCTTTATTAAATTATATTTATGTTGTTTTAACCTATGCCTTATTAAATTGTATTTATGTTGTTTTATCCTATGCTTTATTAAATTGTATTTATGTTGTTTTATCCTATGCTTTATTAAATTGTATTTATGTTGTTTTATCCTATGCTTTATTAAATTGTATTTATGTTGTTTTAACCTATGCTTTATTAAATTGTATTTATGTTGTTTTAACCTATGCTTTATTAAATTGTATTTATGTTGTTTTAACCTATGCTTTATTAAATTGTATTTATGTTGCTTTAACCTATGCTTTATTAAATTGTATTTATGTTGTTTTATCCTATGCTTTATTAAATTGTATTTATGTTGTTTTATCCTATGCTTTATTAAATTGTATTTATGTTTTTTATCCTATGCTTTATTAAATTGTATTTATGTTGTTTTGTCCTATGCTTTATTAAATTGTATTTATGTTGTTTTAACCCATGCTTTATTAAATTGTATTTATGTTGTTTTATCCTATGCTTTATTAAATTGTATTTATGATGTTTTATCGTATGCTTTATTAAATTGTATTCATGTTGTTTTATCCTATGCTTTATTAAATTGTACTTATGTTGTTTTATCCTATGCTTTATTAAATTGTTTTCATGTTGTTTTATCCTATGCTTTATTAAATTGTATTTATGTTGTTTTATCCTATGCTTTATTAAATTGTATTTATGTTGTTTTATCCTATGCTTTATTAAATTGTGTTTATGTTGTTTTATCCTATGCTTTATTAAATTGTATTTATGTTGTTTTAACCCATGTTTTATTAAATTGTATTTATGTTGTTTTATCCTATGCTTTATTAAATTGTATATATGTTGTTTTATCCTATGCTTTATTAAATTGTATTTATCTTGTTTTGTCCTATGCTTTATTAAATTATATTTATGTTGTTTTAACCTATGCTTTATTAAACTGTATTTATGTTGTTTTATCCTATGCTTTATTAAATTGTATTTATGTTGTTTTATCCTATGCTTTATTAAATTGTATTTATGTTGTTTTATCCTATGCTTTATTAAATTGTATTTATGTTGTTTTATCCTATGCTTTATTAAATTGTATTTATGTTGTTTTAACCTATGCTTTATTAAATTGTATTTATGTTGTTTTAACCCATGCTTTATTAAATTGTATTTATGTTGTTTTATCCTATGCTTTATTAAATTGTATTTATGATGTTTTATCCTATGCTTTATTAAATTGTATTCATGTTGTTTTATCCTATGCTTTATTAAATTGTACTTATGTTGTTTTATCCTATGCTTTATTAAATTGTTTTCATGTTGTTTTATCCTATGCTTTATTAAATTGTATTTATGTTGTTTTATCCTATGCTTTATTAAATTGTATTTATGTTGTTTTATCCTATGCTTTATTAAATTGTATTTATGTTGTTTTATCCTATGCTTTATTAAATTGTATTTATATTGTTTTATCCTATGCTTTATTAAATTGTGTTTATGTTGTTTTATCCAATGCTTTATTAAATTGTATTTATGTTGTTTTAACCCATGTTTTATTAAATTGTATTTATGTTGTTTTATCCTATGCTTTATTAAATTGTATATATGTTGTTTTATCCTATGCTTTATTAAATTGTATTTATCTTGTTTTGTCCTATGCTTAATTAAATTATATTTATGTTGTTTTAACCTATGCTTTATTAAATTGTATTTATGTTGTTTTATCCTATGCTTTATTAAATTGTATTTATGTTGTTTTATCCTATGCTTTATTAAATTGTATTTATGTTGTTTTATCCTATGCTTTATTAAATTGTGTTTATGTTTTTTTATCCTATGCTTTATTAAATTGTATTTATGTCGTTTTAACCCATGCTTTATTAAATTGTATTTATGTGGTTTTATCCTATGCTTTATTAAATTGTATTTATGTTGTTTTATCCTATGCTTTATTAAATTGTATTTATGTTGTTTTAACCCATGTTTTATTAAATTGTATTTATGTTGTTTTATCCTATGCTTTATTAAATTGTATATATGTTGTTTTATCCTATGCTTTATTAAATTGTATTTGTGTTGTTTTATCCTATGCTTTATTAAATTGTATTTATGTTGCTATAACCTTTGCTTTATTAAATTGCATTTATGTTGTTTTAACCTTTGCTTTATTAAATTGCATTTATGTTGTTTTATCCTATGCTTTATTAAATTGTATTTATGTTGTTTTATCCTATGCTTTATTATATTGTATTATGTTGTTTTATCGTATGCTTTATTAAATTGTATTTATGTTGTTTTATCCTATGATTTATTAAATTGTGTTTATGTTTTTTTATCCTATGCTTTATTAAATTGTATTTATGTCATTTTAACCCATGCTTTATTAAATTGTATTTATGTGGTTTTATCCTATGCTTTATTAAATTGTATTTATGTTGTTTTATCCTATGCTTTATTAAATTGTATTTATGTTTTTTATCCTATGCTTTATTAAATTGTATTTATGTTGTTTTGTCCTATGCTTTATTAAATTGTATTTATGTTGTTTTAACCCATGCTTTATTAAATTGTATTTATGTTGTTTTATCCTATGCTTTATTAAATTGTATTTATGATGTTTTATCGTATGCTTTATTAAATTGTATTCATGTTGTTTTATCCTATGCTTTATTAAATTGTACTTATGTTGTTTTATCCTATGCTTTATTAAATTGTTTTCATGTTGTTTTATCCTATGCTTTATTAAATTGTATTTATGTTGTTTTATCCTATGCTTTATTAAATTGTATTTATGTTGTTTTATCCTATGCTTTATTAAATTGTATTTATGTTGTTTTATCCTATGCTTTATTAAATTGTATTTATGTTGTTTTATCCTATGCTTTATTAAATTGTGTTTATGTTGTTTTATCCTATGCTTTATTAAATTGTATTTATGTTGTTTTAACCCATGTTTTATTAAATTGTATTTATGTTGTTTTATCCTATGCTTTATTAATTGTATATATATTGTTTTATCCTATGCTTTATTAAATTGTATTTATCTTGTTTTGTCCTATGCTTTATTAAATTATATTTATGTTGTTTTAACCTATGCTTTATTAAACTGTATTTATGTTGTTTTATCCTATGCTTTATTAAATTGTATTTATGTTGTTTTATCCTATGCTTTATTAAATTGTATTTATGTTGTTTTATCCTATGCTTTATTAAATTGTATTTATGTTGTTTTATCCTATGCTTTATTAAATTGTATTTATGTTGTTTTAACCTATGCTTTATTAAATTGTATTTATGTTGTTTTAACCCATGCTTTATTAAATTGTATTTATGTTGTTTTATCCTATGCTTTATTAAATTGTATTTATGATGTTTTATCCTATGCTTTATTAAATTGTATTCATGTTGTTTTATCCTATGCTTTATTAAGTTGTACTTATGTTGTTTTATCCTATGCTTTATTAAATTGTTTTCATGTTGTTTTATCCTATGCTTTATTAAATTGTATTTATGTTGTTTTATCCTATGCTTTATTAAATTGTATTTATGTTGTTTTATCCTATGCTTTATTAAATTGTATTTATGTTGTTTTATCCTATGCTTTATTAAATTGTATTTATATTGTTTTATCCTATGCTTTATTAAATTGTGTTTATGTTGTTTTATCCAATGCTTTATTAAATTGTATTTATGTTGTTTTAACCCATGTTTTATTAAATTGTATTTATGTTGTTTTATCCTATGCTTTATTAAATTGTATATATGTTGTTTTATCCTATGCTTTATTAAATTGTATTTATCTTGTTTTGTCCTATGCTTAATTAAATTATATTTATGTTGTTTTAACCTATGCTTTATTAAATTGTATTTATGTTGTTTTATCCTATGCTTTATTAAATTGTATTTATGTTGTTTTATCCTATGCTTTATTAAATTGTATTTATGTTGTTTTATCCTATGCTTTATTAAATTGTATTTATGTTGTTTTATCCTATGCTTTATTAAATTGTATTTATGTTGTTTTAACCTATGCTTTATTAAATTGTATTTATGTTGTTTTAACCTATGCTTTATTAAATTGTATTTATGTTGCTTTAACCTATGCTTTATTAAATTGTATTTATGTTGTTTTATCCTATGCTTTATTAAATTGTTTTTATGTTGTTTTATCCTATGCTTTATTAAATTGTATTTATATTGTTTTAACTTATGCTTTATTAAATTGTATTTATGTTGTTTTATCCTATGCTTTATTAAATTGTATTTATGTTGTTTTATCCTATGCTTTATTAAATTGTATTTATGTTGTTTTGTCCTATGCTTTATTAAATTGTATTTATGTTGTTTTAACCCATGCTTCATTAAATTGTATTTATGTTGTTTTATCTTATGCTTTATTAAATTGTATTTATGTTGTTTTATCCTATGCTTTATTAAATTGTATTTTTGTTGTTTTATCCTATGCTTTATTAAATTGTGTTTATGTTGTTTTATCGTATGCTTTATTAAATTGTATTTATGTTGTTTTATCCTATGCTTTATTAAATTGTGTTTATTTTGTTTTATCCTATGCTTTATTAAATTGAATTTATGTTGTTTTAACCCATGTTTTATTAAATTGTATTTATGTTGTTTTATCCTATGCTTTATTAAATTGTATATATGTTGTTTTATCCTATGCTTTATTAAATTGTATTTATCTTGTTTTGTCCTGTGCTTTATTAAATTGTATTTATGTTGTTTTAACCTATGCTTTATTAAATTGTATTTATGTTATTTTATCCTATGCTTTATTAAATTGTATTTATGTTGTTTTATCCCATGCTTTATTAAATTGTATTTATGTTGTTTTATCCTATGCTTTATTAAATTGTATTTATGTTGTTTTAACCTATGCTTTATTAAATTGTATTTATGTTGTTTTAACCTATGCTTTATTAAATTGTATTTATGTTGTTTTATCCTATGCTTTATTAAATTGTATTTATGTTGCTTTAACCTTTGCTTTATTAAATTGTATTTATGTTGTTTTATCCTATGCTTTATTAAATTGTATTTATGTTGTTTTATCCTATGCTTTATTATATTGTATTACGTTGTTTTATCGTATGCTTTATTAAATTGTATTTATGTTGTTTTATCCTATGCTTTATTAAATTGTATTTATGTTGTTTTATCGTATGCTTTATTAAATTGTATTTATGTTGCTTTATCCTATGCTTTATTAAACTGCATTTATGTTGTTTTATGCTATGCTTTATTAAATTGTATTTATGTTGTTTTATCCTATGCTTTATTAAATTGTATTTATGTTGTTTCATCCTATGCTTTATTAAATTGTGTTTATGTTGTTTTATCCTATGCTTTATTAAATTGTATTTATGTTGTTTTAACCCATGTTTTATTAAATTGTATCTATGTTGTTTTATCCTATGCTTTATTAAATTGTATATATGTTGTTTTATCCTATGCTTTATTAAATTGTATTTATCTTGTTTTGTCCTATGCATTATTAAATTATATTTATGTTGTTTTAACCTATGCCTTATTAAATTGTATTTATGTTGTTTTATCCTATGCTTTATTAAATTGTTTTTATGTTGTTTTATCCTATGCTTTATTAAATTGTATTTATGTTGTTTTATCCTATGCTTTATTAAATTGTTTTCATGTTGTTTTATCCTATGCTTTATTAAATTGTATTTATGTTGTTTTATCCTATGCTTTATTAAATTGTATTTATGTTGTTTTATCCTATGCTTTATTAAATTGTATTTATGTTGTTTTATCCTATGCTTTATTAAATTGTATTTATGTTGTTTTATCCTATGCTTTATTAAATTGTGTTTATGTTGTTTTATCCTATGCTTTATTAAATTGTATTTATGTTGTTTTAACCCATGTTTTATTAAATTGTATTTATGTTGTTTTATCCTATGCTTTATTAAATTGTATATATGTTGTTTTATCCTATGCTTTATTAAATTGTATTTATCTTGTTTTGTCCTATGCTTTATTAAATTATATTTATGTTGTTTTAACCTATGCTTTATTAAATTGTATTTATGTTGTTTTATCCTATGCTTTATTAAATTGTATTTATGTTGTTTTATCCTATGCTTTATTAAATTGTATTTATGTTGTTTTAACCTATGCTTTATTAAATTGTATATATGTTGTTTTATAATATGCTTTATTAAATTGTATTTATGTTGTTTTATCCTATGCTTTATTAAATTGTATTTATGTTGCTTTAACCTTTGCTTTATTAAATTGCATTTATGTTGTTTTAACCTTTGCTTTATTAAATTGCATTTATGTTGTTTTATCCTATGCTTTATTAAATTGTATTTATGTTGTTTTATCCTATGCTTTATTATATTGTATTATGTTGTTTTATCGTATGCTTTATTAAATTGTATTTATGTTATTTTGTCCTATGCTTTATTAAATTGTATTTATGTTGTTTTAACCCATGCTTTATTAAATTGTATTTATGTTGTTTTATCCTATGCTTTATTAAATTGTATTTATGATGTTTTATCCTATGCTTTATTAAATTGTATTCATGTTGTTTTATCCTATGCTTTATTAAATTGTTTTCATGTTGTTTTATCCTATGCTTTATTAAATTGTATTTATGTTGTTTTATCCTATGCTTTATTAAATTGTATTTATGTTGCTTTATCCTATGCTTTATTAAATTGTATTTATCTTGTTTTATCCTATGCTTTATTAAATTGTATTTATGTTGTTTTAACCTATGCTTTATTAAATTGTATTTATGTTGTTTTAACCTATGCTTTATTAAATTGTATTTATGTTGTTTTAACCTATGCTTTATTAAATTGTATTTATGTTGCTTTAACCTATGCTTTATTAAATTGTATTTATGTTGTTTTATCCTATGCTTTATTAAATTGTTTTTATGTTGTTTTATCCTATGCTTTATTAAATTGTATTTATATTGTTTTAACTTATGCTTTATTAAATTGTATTTATGTTGTTTTATCCTATGCTTTATTAAATTGTATTTATGTTGTTTTATCCTATGCTTTATTAAATTGTATTTATGTTGTTTTGTCCTATGCTTTATTAAATTGTATTTATGTTGTTTTAACCCATGCTTCATTAAATTGTATTTATGTTGTTTTATCTTATGCTTTATTAAATTGTATTTATGTTGTTTTATCCTATGCTTTATTAAATTGTATTTATGTTGTTTTACCCTATGCTTTATTAAATTGTGTTTATGTTGTTTTATCGTATGCTTTATTAAATTGTATTTATGTTGTTTTATCCTATGCTTTATTAAATTGTGTTTATTTTGTTTTATCCTATGCTTTATTAAATTGTATTTATGTTGTTTTAACCCATGTTTTATTAAATTGTATTTATGTTGTTTTATCCTATGCTTTATTAAATTGTATATATGTTGTTTTATCCTACGCTTTATTAAATTGTATTTATCTTGTTTTGTCCTGTGCTTTATTAAATTGTATTTATGTTGTTTTAACCTATGCTTTATTAAATTGTATTTATGTTGTTTTATCCTATGCTTTATTAAATTGTATTTATGTTGTTTTATCCCATGCTTTATTAAATTGTATTTATGTTGTTTTATCCTATGCTTTATTACATTGTGTTTATGCTGTTTTATCCTATGCTTTATTAAATTGTATTTATGTCATTTTATCCTATGCTTTATTAAATTGTATTTATGTTGTTTTATCCTATGCTTTATGAAATTGTATTTATGTTGTTTTATCCTATGCTTTATTAAATTGTATTTATGTTGTTTTATCCTATGCTTTATTAAATTGTATTTATGTTGTTTTATCGTATGCTTTATTAAAGTGCATTTATGTTGTTTTATCCTATGCTTTATTAAATTGTATTTATGTTGTTTTATCCTATGCTTTATTAAATTGTATTTATGTTGTTTTATCCTATGCTTAATTAAATTGTATTTATGTTGTTTTATCCTATGCTTTATTAAATTGTATTTATGTTGTTTTATCGTATGCTTTATTAAATTGTATTTATGTTGTTTTATCCTATGCTTTATTAAATTGTGTTTATTTTGTTTTATCCTATGCTTTATTAAATTGTATTTATGTTGTTTTAACCCATGTTTTATTAAATTGTATTTATGTTGTTTTATCCTATGCTTTATTAAATTGTATATATGTTCTTTTATCCTATGCTTTATTAAATTGTATTTATCTTGTTTTGTCCTGTGCTTTATTAAATTGTATTTATGTTGTTTTATCCTATGCTTTATTAAATTGTATTCATCTTGTTTTGTCCTGTGCTTTATTAAATTGTATTTATGTTGTTTTATCCTATGCTTTATTAAATTGTATTTATCTTTTTTAGTCCTGTGCTATATTAAATTGTATTTATGTTGTTTTATCCTATGCTTTATTAAATTGTATTTATGTTGTTTTATCCTATGCTTTATTAAATTGTATTTATGTTGTTTTATCCTATGCTTTATTAAATTGTATTTATGTTGTTTTAACCTATGCTTTATTAAATTGTATATATGTTGTTTTATAATATGCTTTATTAAATTGTATTTATGTTGTTTTATCCTATGCTTTATTAAATTGTATTTATGTTGCTTTAACCTTTGCTTTATTAAATTGCATTTATGTTGTTTTAACCTTTGCTTTATTAAATTGCATTTATGTTGTTTTATCCTATGCTTTATTAAATTGTATTTATGTTGTTTTATCCTATGCTTTATTATATTGTATTATGTTGTTTTATCGTATGCTTTATTAAATTGTATTTATGTTGTTTTATCCTATGATTTATTAAATTGTTTTTATGTTGTTTTATCCTATGCTTTATTAAATTGTATTTATGTTGTTTTATCCTATGCTTTATTAAATTGTATTTATGTTGCTTTATCCTATGCTTTATTAAACTGCATTTATGTTGTTTTATGCTATGCTTTATTAAATTGTATTCATTTTGTTTTATCCTATGCTTTATTAAATTGTATTTATGTTGTTTTATCCTATGCTTTATTAAATTGAATTTATGTTGTTTTATCCTATGCTTTATTAAATTGTATTTATGTTGTTTTATCGTATGCTTTATTAAAGTGCATTTATGTTGTTTTATCCTATGCTTTATTAAATTGTATTTATGTTGTTTTATCCTATGCTTTATTAAATTGTATTTATGTTGTTTTATCCTATGCTTAATTAAATTGTATTTATGTTGTTTTATCCTATGCTTTATTAAATTGTATTTATGTTGTTTTATCGTATGCTTTATTAAATTGTATTTATGTTGTTTTATCCTATTCTTTATTAAATTGTGTTTATTTTGTTTTATCCTATGCTTTATTAAATTGTATTTATGTTGTTTTAACCCATGTTTTATTAAATTGTATTTATGTTGTTTTATCCTATGCTTTATTAAATTGTATATATGTTGTTTTATCCTATGCTTTATTAAATTGTATTTATCTTGTTTTGTCCTGTGCTTTATTAAATTGTATTTATCTTGTTTTATCCTATGCTTTATTAAATTGTATTTATGTTGTTTTATCCTATGCTTTATTAAATTGTATTTATGTTGTTTTATCCTATGCTTTATTAAATTGTATTTATGTTGTTTTATCCCATGCTTTATTAAATTGTATTTATGTTGTTTTATCCTATGCTTTATTAAATTGTATTTATGTTGTTTTAACCTATGCTTTATTAAATTGTATTTATGTTGTTTTAACCTATGCTTTATTAAATTGTATTTATGTTGTTTTATCCTATGCTTTATTAAATTGTATTTATGTTGCTTTAACCTTTGCTTTATTAAATTGTATTTATGTTGTTTTATCCTATGCTTTATTAAATTGTATTTATGTTGTTTTATCCTATGCTTTATTATATTGTATTATGTTGTTTTATCGTATGCTTTATTAAATTGTATTTATGTTGTTTTATCCTATGATTTATTAAATTGTTTTTATGTTGTTTTATCCTATGCTTTATTAAATTGTATTTATGTTGTTTTATCCTATGCTTTATTAAATTGTATTTATGTTGCTTTATCCTATGCTTTATTAAACTGCATTTATGTTGTTTTATGCTATGCTTTATTAAATTGTATTCATTTTGTTTTATCCTATGCTTCATTAAATTGTATTTATGTTGTTTTATCCTATGCTTTATTAAATTGTATTTATGTTGTTTTATCCTATGCTTTATTAAACTGTATTTATGTTGTTTCATCCTATGCTTTATTAAATTGTGTTTATGTTGTTTTATCCTATGCTTAATTAAATTGTATTTATGTTGTTTTAACCCATGTTTTATTAAATTGTATTTATGTTGTTTTATCCTATGCTTTATTAATTTGTATATATGTTGTTTTATCCTATGCTTTATTAAATTGTATTTATCTTGTTTTGTCCTATGCTTTATTAAATTATATTTATGTTGTTTTAACCTATGCCTTATTAAATTGTATTTATGTTGTTTTATCCTATGCTTTATTAAATTGTATTTATGTTGTTTTATCCTATGCTTTATTAAATTGTATTTATGTTGTTTTATCCTATGCTTTATTAAATTGTATTTATGTTGTTTTAACCTATGCTTTATTAAATTGTATTTATGTTGTTTTAACCTATGCTTTATTAAATTGTATTTATGTTGTTTTAACCTATGCTTTATTAAATTGTATTTATGTTGCTTTAACCTATGCTTTATTAAATTGTATTTATGTTGTTTTATCCTATGCTTTATTAAATTGTATTTATGTTGTTTTATTCTTTGCTTTATTAAATTGTATTTATGTTGTTTTATCCCATGCTTTATTAAATTCATCTATGTTGTTTTATCCTATGCTTTATTAAATTGTATTTATGGTGTTTCATTCTATGCTTTATTAAATTGTGTTTATGTGGTTTTATCCTATGATTTATTAAATTGTATTTATGTTGCTTTATCCTATGCTTTATTAAATTGTATTTATGTGGTTTTATCCTATGCTTTATTAAATTGTATTTATGTTGTTTTTTCCTATGCTTTATTAAATTGTATTTATGTTGCTTTAACCTTTGCTTTATTAAATTGTATTGATGTTGTTTTATCCTATGCTTTATTAAATTGTATTTATGTTGTTTTATCCTATGCTTTATTATATTGTATTATGTTGTTTTATCGTATGCTTTATTAAATTGTATTTATGTTGTTTTATCCTATGATTTATTAAATTGTTTTTATGTTGTTTTATCCTATGCTTTATTAAATTGTATTTATGTTGTTTTATCCTATGCTTTATTAAATTGTATTTATGTTGCTTTATCCTATGCTTTATTAAACTGCATTTATGTTGTTTTATGCTATGCTTTATTAAATTGTATTCATTTTGTTTTATCCTATGCTTTATTAAATTGTATTTATGTTGTTTTATCCTATGCTTTATTAAATTGAATTTATGTTGTTTTATCCTATGCTTTATTAAATTGTATTTATGTTGTTTTATCGTATGCTTTATTAAAGTGCATTTATGTTGTTTTATCCTATGCTTTATTAAATTGTATTTATGTTGTTTTATCCTATGCTTTATTAAATTGTATATATGTTGTTTTATCCTATGCTTAATTAAATTGTATTTATGTTGTTTTATCCTATGCTTTATTAAATTGTATATATGTTGTTTTATCCTATGCTTTATTAAATTGTATTTATGTTGTTTTATCGTATGCTTTATTAAATTGTATTTATGTTGTTTTATCCTATGCTTTATTAAATTGTGTTTATTTTGTTTTATCCTATGCTTTATTAAATTGTATTTATGTTGCTTTAACCCATGTTTTATTAAATTGTATTTATGTTGTTTTATCCTATGCTTTATTAAATTGTATATATGTTGTTTTATCCTATGCTTTATTAAATTGTATTTATCTTGTTTTGTCCTGTGCTTTATTAAATTGTATTTATGTTGTTTTATCCTAAGCTTTATTAAATTGTATTTATGTTGTTTTATCCTATGCTTTATTAAATTGTATTTATGTTGTTTTATCCTATGCTTTATTAAATTGTATTTATGTTGTTTTATCCCATGCTTTATTAAATTGTATTTATGTTGTTTTATCCTATGCTTTATTAAATTGTATTTATGTTGTTTTATCCCATGCTTTATTAAATTGTATTTATGTTGTTTTATCCTATGCTTTATTAAATTGTATTTATGTTGCTTTAACCTTTGCTTTATTAAATTGTATTTATGTTGTTTTATCCTATGCTTTATTAAATTGTATTTATGTTGTTTTATCCTATGCTTTATTATATTGTATTATGTTGTTTTATCGTATGCTTTATTAAATTGTATTTATGTTGTTTTATCCTATGATTTATTAAATTGTTTTTATGTTGTTTTATCCTATGCTTTATTAAATTGTATTTATGTTGTTTTATCCTATGCTTTATTAAATTGTATTTATGTTGCTTTATCCTATGCTTTATTAAACTGCATTTATGTTGTTTTATGCTATGCTTTATTAAATTGTATTCATTTTGTTTTATCCTATGCTTTATTAAATTGTATTTATGTTGTTTTATCCTATGCTTTATTAAATTGTATTTATGTTGTTTTATCCTATGCTTTATTAAATTGTATTTATGTTGTTTTATCCTATGCTTTATTAAATTGTATTTATGTTGTTTTAACCTATGCTTTATTAAATTGTATTTATGTTGTTTTAACCTATGCTTTATTAAATTGTATTTATGTTGTCTTATCGTATGCTTTATTAAATTGTATTTATGTTGTTTTAACCTATGCTTTATTAAATTGTATATATGTTGTTTTATAATATGCTTTATTAAATTGTATTTATGTTGTTTTATCCTATGCTTTATTAAATTGTATTTATGTTGCTTTAACCTTTGCTTTATTAAATTGCATTTATGTTGTTTTAACCTTTGCTTTATTAAATTGCATTTATGTTGTTTTATCCTATGCTTTATTAAATTGTATTTATGTTGTTTTATCCTATGCTTTATTATATTGTATTATGTTGTTTTATCGTATGCTTTATTAAATTGTATTTATGTTGTTTTATCCTATGATTTATTAAATTGTTTTTATGTTGTTTTATCCTATGCTTTATTAAATTGTATTTATGTTGTTTTATCCTATGCTTTATTAAATTGTATTTATGTTGCTTTATCCTATGCTTTATTAAACTGCATTTATGTTGTTTTATGCTATGCTTTATTAAATTGTATTCATTTTGTTTTATCCTATGCTTTATTAAATTGTATTTATGTTGTTTTATCCTATGCTTTATTAAATTGAATTTATGTTGTTTTATCCTATGCTTTATTAAATTGTATTTATGTTGTTTTATCGTATGCTTTATTAAAGTGCATTTATGTTGTTTTATCCTATGCTTTATTAAATTGTATTTATGTTGTTTTATCCTATGCTTTATTAAATTGTATTTATGTTGTTTTATCCTATGCTTAATTAAATTGTATTTATGTTGTTTTATCCTATGCTTTATTAAATTGTATTTATGTTGTTTTATCGTATGCTTTATTAAATTGTATTTATGTTGTTTTATCCTATGCTTTATTAAATTGTGTTTATTTTGTTTTATCCTATGCTTTATTAAATTGTATTTATGTTGTTTTAACCCATGTTTTATTAAATTGTATTTATGTTGTTTTATCCTATGCTTTATTAAATTGTATATATGTTGTTTTATCCTATGCTTTATTAAATTGTATTTATCTTGTTTTGTCCTGTGCTTTATTAAATTGTATTTATCTTGTTTTATCCTATGCTTTATTAAATTGTATTTATGTTGTTTTATCCTATGCTTTATTAAATTGTATTTATGTTGTTTTATCCTATGCTTTATTAAATTGTATTTATGTTGTTTTATCCCATGCTTTATTAAATTGTATTTATGTTGTTTTATCCTATGCTTTATTAAATTGTATTTATGTTGTTTTAACCTATGCTTTATTAAATTGTATTTATGTTGTTTTAACCTATGCTTTATTAAATTGTATTTATGTTGTTTTATCCTATGCTTTATTAAATTGTATTTATGTTGCTTTAACCTTTGCTTTATTAAATTGTATTTATGTTGTTTTATCCTATGCTTTATTAAATTGTATTTATGTTGTTTTATCCTATGCTTTATTATATTGTATTATGTTGTTTTATCGTATGCTTTATTAAATTGTATTTATGTTGTTTTATCCTATGATTTATTAAATTGTTTTTATGTTGTTTTATCCTATGCTTTATTAAATTGTATTTATGTTGTTTTATCCTATGCTTTATTAAATTGTATTTATGTTGCTTTATCCTATGCTTTATTAAACTGCATTTATGTTGTTTTATGCTATGCTTTATTAAATTGTATTCATTTTGTTTTATCCTATGCTTCATTAAATTGTATTTATGTTGTTTTATCCTATGCTTTATTAAATTGTATTTATGTTGTTTTATCCTATGCTTTATTAAATTGTATTTATGTTGTTTCATCCTATGCTTTATTAAATTGTGTTTATGTTGTTTTATCCTATGCTTAATTAAATTGTATTTATGTTGTTTTAACCCATGTTTTATTAAATTGTATTTATGTTGTTTTATCCTATGCTTTATTAAATTGTATATATGTTGTTTTATCCTATGCTTTATTAAATTGTATTTATCTTGTTTTGTCCTATGCTTTATTAAATTATATTTATGTTGTTTTAACCTATGCCTTATTAAATTGTATTTATGTTGTTTTATCCTATGCTTTATTAAATTGTATTTATGTTGTTTTATCCTATGCTTTATTAAATTGTATTTATGTTGTTTTATCCTATGCTTTATTAAATTGTATTTATGTTGTTTTAACCTATGCTTTATTAAATTGTATTTATGTTGTTTTAACCTATGCTTTATTAAATTGTATTTATGTTGTTTTAACCTATGCTTTATTAAATTGTATTTATGTTGCTTTAACCTATGCTTTATTAAATTGTATTTATGTTGTTTTATCCTATGCTTTATTAAATTGTATTTATGTTGTTTTATTCTTTGCTTTATTAAATTGTATTTATGTTGTTTTATCCCATGCTTTATTAAATTCATCTATGTTGTTTTATCCTATGCTTTATTAAATTGTATTTATGGTGTTTCATTCTATGCTTTATTAAATTGTGTTTATGTGGTTTTATCCTATGATTTATTAAATTGTATTTATGTTGCTTTATCCTATGCTTTATTAAATTGTATTTATGTGGTTTTATCCTATGCTTTATTAAATTGTATTTATGTTGTTTTTTCCTATGCTTTATTAAATTGTATTTATGTTGCTTTAACCTTTGCTTTATTAAATTGTATTGATGTTGTTTTATCCTATGCTTTATTAAATTGTATTTATGTTGTTTTATCCTATGCTTTATTATATTGTATTATGTTGTTTTATCGTATGCTTTATTAAATTGTATTTATGTTGTTTTATCCTATGATTTATTAAATTGTTTTTATGTTGTTTTATCCTATGCTTTATTAAATTGTATTTATGTTGTTTTATCCTATGCTTTATTAAATTGTATTTATGTTGCTTTATCCTATGCTTTATTAAACTGCATTTATGTTGTTTTATGCTATGCTTTATTAAATTGTATTCATTTTGTTTTATCCTATGCTTTATTAAATTGTATTTATGTTGTTTTATCCTATGCTTTATTAAATTGAATTTATGTTGTTTTATCCTATGCTTTATTAAATTGTATTTATGTTGTTTTATCGTATGCTTTATTAAAGTGCATTTATGTTGTTTTATCCTATGCTTTATTAAATTGTATTTATGTTGTTTTATCCTATGCTTTATTAAATTGTATATATGTTGTTTTATCCTATGCTTAATTAAATTGTATTTATGTTGTTTTATCCTATGCTTTATTAAATTGTATATATGTTGTTTTATCCTATGCTTTATTAAATTGTATTTATGTTGTTTTATCGTATGCTTTATTAAATTGTATTTATGTTGTTTTATCCTATGCTTTATTAAATTGTGTTTATTTTGTTTTATCCTATGCTTTATTAAATTGTATTTATGTTGCTTTAACCCATGTTTTATTAAATTGTATTTATGTTGTTTTATCCTATGCTTTATTAAATTGTATATATGTTGTTTTATCCTATGCTTTATTAAATTGTATTTATCTTGTTTTGTCCTGTGCTTTATTAAATTGTATTTATGTTGTTTTATCCTAAGCTTTATTAAATTGTATTTATGTTGTTTTAT
This sequence comes from Phyllobates terribilis, assembly GCF_046119375.1. Taxonomy (NCBI): domain Eukaryota; kingdom Metazoa; phylum Chordata; class Amphibia; order Anura; family Dendrobatidae; genus Phyllobates; species Phyllobates terribilis. The sequence goes on along the minus strand of NW_027363193.1, from coordinate 800,067 downwards.
CCTATGCTTTATTAAATTGTATTTATGTTGTTTTATCCTATGCTTTATTAAATTGTATTTATGTTGTTTTATCCCATGCTTTATTAAATTGTATTTATGTTGTTTTATCCTATGCTTCATTAAATTGTATTTATGTTGTTTTATCCCATGGTTTATTAAATTGTATTTATGTTGTTTTATCCTATGCTTTATTAAATTGTATTTATGTTGCTTTAACCTTTGCTTTATTAAATTGTATTTATGTTGTTTTATCCTATGCTTTATTAAATTGTATTTATGTTGTTTTATCCTATGCTTTATTATATTGTATTATGTTGTTTTATTGTATGCTTTATTAAATTGTATTTATGTTGTTTTATCCTATGATTTATTAAATTGTTTTTATGTTGTTTTATCCTATGCTTTATTAAATTGTATTTATGTTGTTTTATCCTATGCTTTATTAAATTGTATTTATGTTGCTTTATCCTATGCTTTATTAAACTGCATTTATGTTGTTTTATGCTATGCTTTATTAAATTGTATTCATTTTGTTTTATCCTATGCTTTATTAAATTGTATTTATGTTGTTTTATCCTATGCTTTATTAAATTGTATTTATGTTGTTTTATCCTATGCTTTATTAAATTGTATTTATGTTGTTTTATCCTATGCTTTATTAAATTGTATTTATGTTGTTTTAACCTATGCTTTATTAAATTGTATTTATGTTGTTTTAACCTATGCTTTATTAAATTGTATTTATGTTGTCTTATCGTATGCTTTATTAAATTGTATTTATGTTGTTTTAACCTATGCTTTATTAAATTGTATATATGTTGTTTTATAATATGCTTTATTAAATTGTATTTATGTTTTATTAAATTGTATTTATGTTGCTTTAACCTTTGCTTTATTAAATTGCATTTATGTTGTTTTAACCTTTGCTTTATTAAATTGCATTTATGTTGTTTTATCCTATGCTTTATTAAATTGTATTTATGTTGTTTTATCCTATGCTTTATTATATTGTATTATGTTGTTTTATCGTATGCTTTATTAAATTGTATTTATGTTGTTTTATCCTATGATTTATTAAATTGTTTTTATGTTGTTTTATCCTATGCTTTATTAAATTGTATTTATGTTGTTTTATCCTATGCTTTATTAAATTGTATTTATGTTGCTTTATCCTATGCTTTATTAAACTGCATTTATGTTGTTTTATGCTATGCTTTATTAAATTGTATTCATTTTGTTTTATCCTATGCTTTATTAAATTGTATTTATGTTGTTTTATCCTATGCTTTATTAAATTGAATTTATGTTGTTTTATCCTATGCTTTATTAAATTGTATTTATGTTGTTTTATCGTATGCTTTATTAAAGTGCATTTATGTTGTTTTATCCTATGCTTTATTAAATTGTATTTATGTTGTTTTATCCTATGCTTTATTAAATTGTATTTATGTTGTTTTATCCTATGCTTAATTAAATTGTATTTATGTTGTTTTATCCTATGCTTTATTAAATTGTATTTATGTTGTTTTATCGTATGCTTTATTAAATTGTATTTATGTTGTTTTATCCTATGCTTTATTAAATTGTGTTTATTTTGTTTTATCCTATGCTTTATTAAATTGTATTTATGTTGTTTTAACCCATGTTTTATTAAATTGTATTTATGTTGTTTTATCCTATGCTTTATTAAATTGTATATATGTTGTTTTATCCTATGCTTTATTAAATTGTATTTATCTTGTTTTGTCCTGTGCTTTATTAAATTGTATTTATCTTGTTTTATCCTATGCTTTATTAAATTGTATTTATGTTGTTTTATCCTATGCTTTATTAAATTGTATTTATGTTGTTTTATCCTATGCTTTATTAAATTGTATTTATGTTGTTTTATCCCATGCTTTATTAAATTGTATTTATGTTGTTTTATCCTATGCTTTATTAAATTGTATTTATGTTGTTTTAACCTATGCTTTATTAAATTGTATTTATGTTGTTTTAACCTATGCTTTATTAAATTGTATTTATGTTGTTTTATCCTATGCTTTATTAAATTGTATTTATGTTGCTTTAACCTTTGCTTTATTAAATTGTATTTATGTTGTTTTATCCTATGCTTTATTAAATTGTATTTATGTTGTTTTATCCTATGCTTTATTATATTGTATTATGTTGTTTTATCGTATGCTTTATTAAATTGTATTTATGTTGTTTTATCCTATGATTTATTAAATTGTTTTTATGTTGTTTTATCCTATGCTTTATTAAATTGTATTTATGTTGTTTTATCCTATGCTTTATTAAATTGTATTTATGTTGCTTTATCCTATGCTTTATTAAACTGCATTTATGTTGTTTTATGCTATGCTTTATTAAATTGTATTCATTTTGTTTTATCCTATGCTTCATTAAATTGTATTTATGTTGTTTTATCCTATGCTTTATTAAATTGTATTTATGTTGTTTTATCCTATGCTTTATTAAATTGTATTTATGTTGTTTCATCCTATGCTTTATTAAATTGTGTTTATGTTGTTTTATCCTATGCTTAATTAAATTGTATTTATGTTGTTTTAACCCATGTTTTATTAAATTGTATTTATGTTGTTTTATCCTATGCTTTATTAAATTGTATATATGTTGTTTTATCCTATGCTTTATTAAATTGTATTTATCTTGTTTTGTCCTATGCTTTATTAAATTATATTTATGTTGTTTTAACCTATGCCTTATTAAATTGTATTTATGTTGTTTTATCCTATGCTTTATTAAATTGTATTTATGTTGTTTTATCCTATGCTTTATTAAATTGTATTTATGTTGTTTTATCCTATGCTTTATTAAATTGTATTTATGTTGTTTTAACCTATGCTTTATTAAATTGTATTTATGTTGTTTTAACCTATGCTTTATTAAATTGTATTTATGTTGTTTTAACCTATGCTTTATTAAATTGTATTTATGTTGCTTTAACCTATGCTTTTTTAAATTGTATTTATGTTGTTTTATCCTATGCTTTATTAAATTGTATTTATGTTGTTTTATTCTTTGCTTTATTAAATTGTATTTATGTTGTTTTATCCCATGCTTTATTAAATTCATCTATGTTGTTTTATCCTATGCTTTATTAAATTGTATTTATGTTGTTTCATTCTATGCTTTATTAAATTGTGTTTATGTGGTTTTATCCTATGATTTATTAAATTGTATTTATGTTGCTTTATCCTATGCTTTATTAAATTGTATTTATGTGGTTTTATCCTATGCTTTATTAAATTGTATTTATGTTGTTTTTTCCTATGCTTTATTAAATTGTATTTATGTTGCTTTAACCTTTGCTTTATTAAATTGTATTGATGTTGTTTTATCCTATGCTTTATTAAATTGTATTTATGTTGTTTTATCCTATGCTTTATTATATTGTATTATGTTGTTTTATCGTATGCTTTATTAAATTGTATTTATGTTGTTTTATCCTATGATTTATTAAATTGTTTTTATGTTGTTTTATCCTATGCTTTATTAAATTGTATTTATGTTGTTTTATCCTATGCTTTATTAAATTGTATTTATGTTGCTTTATCCTATGCTTTATTAAACTGCATTTATGTTGTTTTATGCTATGCTTTATTAAATTGTATTCATTTTGTTTTATCCTATGCTTTATTAAATTGTATTTATGTTGTTTTATCCTATGCTTTATTAAATTGAATTTATGTTGTTTTATCCTATGCTTTATTAAATTGTATTTATGTTGTTTTATCGTATGCTTTATTAAAGTGCATTTATGTTGTTTTATCCTATGCTTTATTAAATTGTATTTATGTTGTTTTATCCTATGCTTTATTAAATTGTATATATGTTGTTTTATCCTATGCTTAATTAAATTGTATTTATGTTGTTTTATCCTATGCTTTATTAAATTGTATTTATGTTGTTTTATCGTATGCTTTATTAAATTGTATTTATGTTGTTTTATCCTATGCTTTATTAAATTGTGTTTATTTTGTTTTATCCTATGCTTTATTAAATTGTATTTATGTTGCTTTAACCCATGTTTTATTAAATTGTATTTATGTTGTTTTATCCTATGCTTTATTAAATTGTATATATGTTGTTTTATCCTATGCTTTATTAAATTGTATTTATCTTGTTTTGTCCTGTGCTTTATTAAATTGTATTTATGTTGTTTTATCCTATGCTTTATTAAATTGTATTTATGTTGTTTTATCCTATGCTTTATTAAATTGTATTTATGTTGTTTTATCCTATGCTTTATTAAATTGTATTTATGTTGTTTTATCCCATGCTTTATTAAATTGTATTTATGTTGTTTTATCCTATGCTTTATTAAATTGTATTTATGTTGTTTTATCCCATGCTTTATTAAATTGTATTTATGTTGTTTTATCCTATGCTTTATTAAATTGTATTTATGTTGCTTTAACCTTTGCTTTATTAAATTGTATTTATGTTGTTTTATCCTATGCTTTATTAAATTGTATTTATGTTGTTTTATCCTATGCTTTATTATATTGTATTATGTTGTTTTATCGTATGCTTTATTAAATTGTATTTATGTTGTTTTATCCTATGATTTATTAAATTGTTTTTATGTTGTTTTATCCTATGCTTTATTAAATTGTATTTATGTTGTTTTATCCTATGCTTTATTAAATTGTATTTATGTTGCTTTATCCTATGCTTTATTAAACTGCATTTATGTTGTTTTATGCTATGCTTTATTAAATTGTATTCATTTTGTTTTATCCTATGCTTTATTAAATTGTATTTATGTTGTTTTATCCTATGCTTTATTAAATTGTATTTATGTTGTTTTATCCTATGCTTTATTAAATTGTATTTATGTTGTTTTATCCTATGCTTTATTAAATTGTATTTATGTTGTTTTAACCTATGCTTTATTAAATTGTATTTATGTTGTTTTAACCTATGCTTTATTAAATTGTATTTATGTTGTTTTAACCTATGCTTTATTAAATTGTATTTATGTTGCTTTAACCTATGCTTTATTAAATTGTATTTATGTTGTTTTATCCTATGCTTTATTAAATTGTATTTATGTTGTTTTATTCTTTGCTTTATTAAATTGTATTTATGTTGTTTTATCCCATGCTTTATTAAATTCATCTATGTTGTTTTATCCTATGCTTTATTAAATTGTATTTATGTTGTTTCATTCTATGCTTTATTAAATTGTGTTTATGTGGTTTTATCCTATGATTTATTAAATTGTATTTATGTTGCTTTATCCTATGCTTTATTGAATTGTATTTATGTGGTTTTATCCTATGCTTTATTAAATTGTATTTATGTTGTTTTATCCTATGCTTTATTAAATTGCATCTATGTTGTTTTTTCCTATGCTTTATTAAATTGTATTTATGTTGTTTTATCCTATGCTTTATTAAATTGTATTTACGTTGTTTTAACCCATGCTTTATTAAATTGTATTTATGTTGTTTTATCCTATGCTTTATTAAATTGTATTTATGTTGTTTTATCCTATGCTTTATTAAATTGTATTTATGTTGTTTTATCCTTTGCTTTATTAAATTGTATTCATGTTGTTTTATCCTATGCTTTATTAAATTGTATTTATGTTGTTTTATCCTATGCTTTATTAAATTGCATTTATGTTGTTTTATCCTATGCTTTATTAAATTGTATTTATGTTGTTTTATCCTATGCTTTATTAAATTGCATTTATGTTGTTTTATTCTATGCTTTATTAAATTGTATTTCTGTTGTTTTATCCTATGCTTTAATAAATTGTATTTATGTTGTTTTGTCCTATGCTTTATTAAATTGTATTTATGTTGTTTTAAGCCATGCTTTATTAAATTGTATTTATGTTGTTTTATCCTGTGCTTTATTAAATTGTATTTATGTTGTTTTATCCTATGCTTTATTAAATTGTATTTATGTTGTTTTATCCTATGCTTTATTAAATTGTGTTTATTTTGTTTTATCCTATGCTTTATTAAATTGTATTTATGTTGTTTTAACCCATGTTTTATTAAATTGTATTTATGTTGTTTTATCCTATGCTTTATTAAATTGTATATATGTTGTTTTATCCTATGCTTTATTAAATTGTATTTATCTTGTTTTGTCCTGTGCTTTATTAAATTGTATTTATGTTGTTTTATCCTATGCTTTATTAAATTGTATTTATCTTGTTTTGTCCTGTGCTTTATTAAATTGTATTTATGTTGTTTTATCCTATGCTTTATTAAATTGTATTTATCTTTTTTTGTCCTGTGCTTTATTAAATTGTATTTATGTTGTTTTATCCTATGCTTTATTAAATTGTATTTATGTTGTTTTATCCTATGCTTTATTAAATTGTATTTATGTTGTTTTATCCTATGCTTTATTAAATTGTATTTATGTTGTTTTAACCTATGCTTTATTAAATTGTATATATGTTGTTTTATCCTATGCTTTATTAAATTGTATTTATGTTGTTTTATCCTATGCTTTATTAAATTGTATTTATGTTGCTTTAACCTTTGCTTTATTAAATTGCATTTATGTTGTTTTAACCTTTGCTTTATTAAATTGCATTTATGTTGTTTTATCCTATGCTTTATTAAATTGTATTTATGTTGTTTTATCCTATGCTTTATTATATTGTATTATGTTGTTTTATCGTATGCTTTATTAAATTGTATTTATGTTATTTTGTCCTATGCTTTATTAAATTGTATTTATGTTGTTTTAACCCATGCTTTATTAAATTGTATTTATGTTGTTTTATCCTATGCTTTATTAAATTGTATTTATGATGTTTTATCCTATGCTTTATTAAATTGTATTCATGTTGTTTTATCCTATGCTTTATTAAATTGTACTTATGTTGTTTTATCCTATGCTTTATTAAATTGTTTTCATGTTGTTTTATCCTATGCTTTATTAAATTGTATTTATGTTGTTTTATCCTATGCTTTATTAAATTGTATTTATGTTGTTTTATCCTATGCTTTATTAAATTGTATTTATCTTGTTTTATCCTATGCTTTATTAAATTGTATTTATGTTGTTTTAACCTATGCTTTATTAAATTGTATTTATGTTGTTTTAACCTATGCTTTATTAAATTGTATTTATGTTGCTTTAACCTATGCTTTATTAAATTGTATTTATGTTGTTTTATCCTATGCTTTATTAAATTGTTTTTATGTTGTTTTATCCTATGCTTTATTAAATTGTATTTATATTGTTTTAACTTATGCTTTATTAAATTGTATTTATGTTGTTTTATCCTATGCTTTATTAAATTGTATTTATGTTGTTTTATCCTATGCTTTATTAAATTGTATTTATGTTGTTTTGTCCTATGCTTTATTAAATTGTATTTATGTTGTTTTAACCCATGCTTCATTAAATTGTATTTATGTTGTTTTATCTTATGCTTTATTAAATTGTATTTATGTTGTTTTATCCTATGCTTTATTAAATTGTATTTATGTTGTTTTATCCTATGCTTTATTAAATTGTGTTTATGTTGTTTTATCGTATGCTTTATTAAATTGTATTTATGTTGTTTTATCCTATGCTTTATTAAATTGTGTTTATTTTGTTTTATCCTATGCTTTATTAAATTGTATTTATGTTGTTTTAACCCATGTTTTATTAAATTGCATTTATGTTGTTTTATCCTATGCTTTATTAAATTGTATATATGTTGTTTTATCCTATGCTTTATTAAATTGTATTTATCTTGTTTTGTCCTGTGCTTTATTAAATTGTATTTATGTTGTTTTAACCTATGCTTTATTAAATTGTATTTATGTTGTTTTATCCTATGCTTTATTAAATTGTATTTATGTTGTTTTATCCCATGCTTTATTAAATTGTATTTATGTTGTTTTATCCTATGCTTTATTAAATTGTATTTATGTTGTTTTAACCTATGCTTTATTAAATTGTATTTATGTTGTTTTAACCTATGCTTTATTAAATTGTATTTATGTTGTTTTATCCTATGCTTTATTAAATTGTATTTATGTTGCTTTAACCTTTGCTTTATTAAATTGTATTGATGTTGTTTTATCCTATGCTTTATTAAATTGTATTTATGTTGTTTTATCCTATGCTTTATTATATTGTATTATGTTGTTTTATCGTATGCTTTATTAAATTGTATTTATGTTGTTTTATCCTATGATTTATTAAATTGTTTTTATGTTGTTTTATCCTATGCTTTATTAAATTGTATTTATGTTGTTTTATCCTATGCTTTATTAAATTGTATTTATGTTGCTTTATCCTATGCTTTATTAAACTGCATTTATGTTGTTTTATGCTATGCTTTATTAAATTGTATTCATTTTGTTTTATCCTATGCTTTATTAAATTGTATTTATGTTGTTTTATCCTATGCTTTATTAAATTGTATTTATGTTGTTTTATCCTATGCTTTATTAAATTGTATTTATGTTGTTTTATCGTATGCTTTATTAAAGTGCATTTATGTTGTTTTATCCTATGCTTTATTAAATTGTATTTATGTTGTTTTATCCTATGCTTTATTAAATTGTATTTATGTTGTTTTATCCTATGCTTAATTAAATTGTATTTATGTTGTTTTATCCTATGCTTTATTAAATTGTATTTATGTTGTTTTATCTTATGCTTTATTAAATTGTATTTATGTTGTTTTATCCTATGCTTTATTAAATTGTGTTCATTTTGTTTTATCCTATGCTTTATTAAATTGTATTTATGTTTTTTTAACCCATGTTTTATTAAATTGTATTAATGTTGTTTTATCCTATGCTTTATTAAATTGTATATATGTTGTTTTATCCTATGCTTTATTAAATTGTATTTATCTTGTTTTGTCCTGTGCTTTATTAAATTGTATTTATGTTGTTTTATCCTATGCTTTATTAAATTGTATTTATGTTGTTTTATTCTTTGATTTATTAAATTGTATTTATGTTGTTTTATCCCATGCTTTATTAAATTCATCTATGTTGTTTTATCCTATGCTTTATTAAATTGTATTTATGTTGTTTCATTCTATGCTTTATTAAATTGTGTTTATGTGGTTTTATCCTATGATTTATTAAATTGTATTTATGTTGCTTTATCCTATGCTTTATTAAATTGTATTTATGTTGTTTTATCCTATGCTTTATTAAATTGTATTTACGTTGTTTTAACCCATGCTTTATTAAATTGTATTTATGTTGTTTTATCCTATGCTTTATTAAATTGTATTTATGTTGTTTTATCCAATGCTTTATTAAATTGTATTTATGTTGTTTTATCCTATGCTTTATTAAATTGTATTCATGTTGTTTTATCCTATGCTTTATTAAATTGTATTTATGTTGTTTTACCCTATGCTTTATTAAATTGTATTCATGTTGTTTTATCCTATGCTTTATTAAATTGTATTTATGTTGTTTTACCCTATGCTTTATTAAATTGCATTTATGTTGTTTTATCCTATGCTTTATTAAATTGTATTTATGTTGTTTTATCCTATGCTTTATTAAATTGCATTTATGTTGTTTTATTCTATGCTTTATTAAATTGTATTTATGTTGTTTTATCCTATGCTTTATTAAATTGTATTTATGTTGTTTTATCCTATGCTTTATTAAATTGCATTAATGTTGTTTTATCCTATGCTTTATTAAATTGTATTTATGTGGTTTTATCCTATGCTTTATTAAATTGTATTCATGTTGTTTTATCCTATGCTTTATTAAATTGTATTTATGTTGTTTAATCATATGCTTTATTAAATTGTATTTATGTTGTTTTATCCTATGCTTTATTAAATTGTGTTTATGCTGTTTTATCCTATGCTTTATTAAAGTGCATTTATGTTGTTTTATCCTATGCTTTATTAAATTGTATTTATGTTGTTTTATCCTATGCTTTATTAAATTGTATTTATGTTGTTTTATCCTATGCTTAATTAAATTGTATTTATGTTGTTTTATCCTATGCTTTATTAAATTGTATTTATGTTGTTTTATCGTATGCTTTATTAAATTGTATTTATGTTGTTTTATCCTATGCTTTATTAAATTGTGTTTATTTTGTTTTATCCTATGCTTTATTAAATTGTATTTATGTTGTTTTAACCCATGTTTTATTAAATTGTATTTATGTTGTTTTATCCTATGCTTTATTAAATTGTATATATGTTGTTTTATCCTATGCTTTATTAAATTGTATTTATCTTGTTTTGTCCTGTGCTTTATTAAATTGTATTTATGTTGTTTTATCCTATGCTTTATTAAATTGTATTTATCTTGTTTTGTCCTGTGCTTTATTAAATTGTATTTATGTTGTTTTATCCTATGCTTTATTAAATTGTATTTATCTTTTTTTGTCCTGTGCTTTATTAAATTGTATTTATGTTGTTTTATCCTATGCTTTATTAAATTGTATTTATGTTGTTTTATCCTATGCTTTATTAAATTGTATTTATGTTGTTTTAACCTATGCTTTATTAAATTGTATATATGTTGTTTTATCCTATGCTTTATTAAATTGTATTTATGTTGTTTTATCCTATGCTTTATTAAATTGTATTTATGTTGCTTTAACCTTTGCTTTATTAAATTGCATTTATGTTGTTTTAACCTTTGCTTTATTAAATTGCATTTATGTTGTTTTATCCTATGCTTTATTAAATTGTATTTATGTTGTTTTATCCTATGCTTTATTATATTGTATTATGTTGTTTTATCGTATGCTTTATTAAATTGTATTTATGTTATTTTGTCCTATGCTTTATTAAATTGTATTTATGTTGTTTTAACCCATGCTTTATTAAATTGTATTTATGTTGTTTTATCCTATGCTTTATTAAATTGTATTTATGATGTTTTATCCTATGCTTTATTAAATTGTATTCATGTTGTTTTATCCTATGCTTTATTAAATTGTACTTATGTTGTTTTATCCTATGCTTTATTAAATTGTTTTCATGTTGTTTTATCCTATGCTTTATTAAATTGTATTTATGTTGTTTTATCCTATGCTTTATTAAATTGTATTTATGTTGTTTTATCCTATGCTTTATTAAATTGTATTTATCTTGTTTTATCCTATGCTTTATTAAATTGTATTTATGTTGTTTTAACCTATGCTTTATTAAATTGTATTTATGTTGTTTTAACCTATGCTTTATTAAATTGTATTTATGTTGCTTTAACCTATGCTTTATTAAATTGTATTTATGTTGTTTTATCCTATGCTTTATTAAATTGTTTTTATGTTGTTTTATCCTATGCTTTATTAAATTGTATTTATATTGTTTTAACTTATGCTTTATTAAATTGTATTTATGTTGTTTTATCCTATGCTTTATTAAATTGTATTTATGTTGTTTTATCCTATGCTTTATTAAATTGTATTTATGTTGTTTTGTCCTATGCTTTATTAAATTGTATTTATGTTGTTTTAACCCATGCTTCATTAAATTGTATTTATGTTGTTTTATCTTATGCTTTATTAAATTGTATTTATGTTGTTTTATCCTATGCTTTATTAAATTGTATTTATGTTGTTTTATCCTATGCTTTATTAAATTGTGTTTATGTTGTTTTATCGTATGCTTTATTAAATTGTATTTATGTTGTTTTATCCTATGCTTTATTAAATTGTGTTTATTTTGTTTTATCCTATGCTTTATTAATTTGTATTTATGTTGTTTTAACCCATGTTTTATTAAATTATATTTATGTTGTTTTATCCTATGCTTTATTAAATTGTATATATGTTGTTTTATCCTATGCTTTATTAAATTGTATTTATCTTGTTTTGTCCTGTGCTTTATTAAATTGTATTTATGTTGTTTTATCGTATGCTTTATTAAATTGTATTTATGTTGTTTTATCCTATGATTTATTAAATTGTTTTTATGTTGTTTTATCCTATGCTTTATTAAATTGTATTTATGTTGTTTTATCCTATGCTTTATTAAATTGTATTTATGTTGCTTTATCCTATGCTTTATTAAACTGCATTTATGTTGTTTTATGCTATGCTTTATTAAATTGTATTCATTTTGTTTTATCCTATGCTTTATTAAATTGTATTTATGTTGTTTTATCCTATGCTTTATTAAATTGTATTTATGTTGTTTTATCCTATGCTTTATTAAATTGTATTTATGTTGTTTTATCGTATGCTTTATTAAAGTGCATTTATGTTGTTTTATCCTATGCTTTATTAAATTGTATTTATGTTGTTTTATCCTATGCTTAATTAAATTCTATTTATGTTGTTTTATCCTATGCTTTATTAAATTGTATTTATGTTGTTTTATCGTATGCTTTATTAAATTGTATTTATGTTGTTTTATCCTATGCTTTATTAAATTGTGTTTATTTTGTTTTATCCTATGCTTTATTAAATTGTATTTATGTTGTTTTAACCCATGTTTTATTAAATTGTATTTATGTTGTTTTATCCTATGCTTTATTAAATTGTATATATGTTGTTTTATCCTATGCTTTATTAAATTGTATTTATCTTGTTTTGTCCTGTGCTTTATTAAATTGTATTTATGTTGTTTTATCCTATGCTTTATTAAATTGTATTTATCTTGTTTTGTCCTGTGCTTTATTAAATTGTATTTATGTTGTTTTATCCTATGCTTTATTAAATTGTATTTATCTTTTTTTGTCCTGTGCTTTATTAAATTGTATTTATGCTGTTTTATCCTATGCTTTATTAAATTGTATTTATGTTGTTTTATCCTATGCTTTATTAAATTGTATTTATGTTGTTTTATCCTATGCTTTATTAAATTGTATTTATGTTGTTTTAACCTATGCTTTATTAAATTGTATATATGTTGTTTTCTCCTATGCTTTATTAAATTGTATTTATGTTGTTTTAACCTATGCTTTATTAAATTGTATTTATGTTGTTTTATCCTATGCTTTATTAAATTGTATTTATGTTGTTTTAACCTTTTCTTTATTAAATTGCATTTATGTTGTTTTATCCTATGCTTTATTAAATTGTATTTATGTTGTTTTATCCTATGCTTTATTATATTGTATTATGTTGTTTTATCGTATGCTTTATTAAATTGTATTTATGTTATTTTGTCCTATGCTTTATTAAATTGTATTTATGTTGTTTTAACCCATGCTTCATTAAATTGTATTTATGTTGTTTTATCTTATGCTTTATTAAATTGTATTTATGTTGTTTTATCCTATGCTTTATTAAATTGTATTTATGTTGTTTTATCCTATGCTTTATTAAATTGTGTTTATGTTGTTTTATCGTATGCTTTATTAAATTGTATTTATGTTGTTTTATCCTATGCTTTATTAAATTGTGTTTATTTTGTTTTATCCTATGCTTTATTAATTTGTATTTATGTTGTTTTAACCCATGTTTTATTAAATTATATTTATGTTGTTTTATCCTATGCTTTATTAAATTGTATATATGTTGTTTTATCCTATGCTTTATTAAATTGTATTTATCTTGTTTTGTCCTGTGCTTTATTAAATTGTATTTATGTTGTTTTATCGTATGCTTTATTAAATTGTATTTATGTTGTTTTATCCTATGATTTATTAAATTGTTTTTATGTTGTTTTATCCTATTTTTTATTAAATTGTATTTATGTTGTTTTATCCTATGCTTTATTAAATTGTATTTATGTTGCTTTATCCTATGCTTTATTAAACTGCATTTATGTTGTTTTATGCTATGCTTTATTAAATTGTATTCATTTTGTTTTATCCTATGCTTTATTAAATTGTATTTATGTTGTTTTATCCTATGCTTTATTAAATTGTATTTATGTTGTTTTATCCTATGCTTTATTAAATTGTATTTATGTTGTTTTATCGTATGCTTTATTAAAGTGCATTTATGTTGTTTTATCCTATGCTTTATTAAATTGTATTTATGTTGTTTTATCCTATGCTTAATTAAATTCTATTTATGTTGTTTTATCCTATGCTTTATTAAATTGTATTTATGTTGTTTTATCGTATGCTTTATTAAATTGTATTTATGTTGTTTTATCCTATGCTTTATTAAATTGTGTTTATTTTGTTTTATCCTATGCTTTATTAAATTGTATTTATGTTGTTTTAACCCATGTTTTATTAAATTGTATTTATGTTGTTTTATCCTATGCTTTATTTAATTGTATATATGTTGTTTTATCCTATGCTTTATTAAATTGTATTTATCTTGTTTTGTCCTGTGCTTTATTAAATTGTATTTATGTTGTTTTATCCTATGCTTTATTAAATTGTATTTATCTTGTTTTGTCCTGTGCTTTATTAAATTGTATTTATGTTGTTTTATCCTATGCTTTATTAAATTGTATTTATCTTTTTTTGTCCTGTGCTTTATTAAATTGTATTTATGCTGTTTTATCCTATGCTTTATTAAATTGTATTTATGTTGTTTTATCCTATGCTTTATTAAATTGTATTTATGTTGTTTTATCCTATGCTTTATTAAATTGTATTTATGTTGTTTTAACCTATGCTTTATTAAATTGTATATATGTTGTTTTCTCCTATGCTTTATTAAATTGTATTTATGTTGTTTTAACCTATGCTTTATTAAATTGTATTTATGTTGTTTTATCCTATGCTTTATTAAATTGTATTTATGTTGTTTTAACCTTTTCTTTATTAAATTGCATTTATGTTGTTTTATCCTATGCTTTATTAAATTGTATTTATGTTGTTTTATCCTATGCTTTATTATATTGTATTATGTTGTTTTATCGTATGCTTTATTAAATTGTATTTATGTTATTTTGTCCTATGCTTTATTAAATTGTATTTATGTTGTTTTAACCCATGCTTCATTAAATTGTATTTATGTTGTTTTATCTTATGCTTTATTAAATTGTATTTATGTTGTTTTATCCTATGCTTTATTAAATTGTATTTATGTTGTTTTATCCTATGCTTTATTAAATTGTGTTTATGTTGTTTTATCGTATGCTTTATTAAATTGTATTTATGTTGTTTTATCCTATGCTTTATTAAATTGTGTTTATTTTGTTTTATCCTATGCTTTATTAATTTGTATTTATGTTGTTTTAACCCATGTTTTATTAAATTATATTTATGTTGTTTTATCCTATGCTTTATTAAATTGTATATATGTTGTTTTATCCTATGCTTTATTAAATTGTATTTATCTTGTTTTGTCCTGTGCTTTATTAAATTGTATTTATGTTGTTTTATCGTATGCTTTATTAAATTGTATTTATGTTGTTTTATCCTATGATTTATTAAATTGTTTTTATGTTGTTTTATCCTATGCTTTATTAAATTGTATTTATGTTGTTTTATCCTATGCTTTATTAAATTGTATTTATGTTGCTTTATCCTATGCTTTATTAAACTGCATTTATGTTGTTTTATGCTATGCTTTATTAAATTGTATTCATTTTGTTTTATCCTATGCTTTATTAAATTGTATTTATGTTGTTTTATCCTATGCTTTATTAAATTGTATTTATGTTGTTTTATCCTATGCTTTATTAAATTGTATTTATGTTGTTTTATCGTATGCTTTATTAAAGTGCATTTATGTTGTTTTATCCTATGCTTTATTAAATTGTATTTATGTTGTTTTATCCTATGCTTTATTAAATTGTATTTATGTTGTTTTATCCTATGCTTAATTAAATTGTATTTATGTTGTTTTATCCTATGCTTTATTAAATTGTATTTATGTTGTTTTATCGTATGCTTTATTAAATTGTATTTATGTTGTTTTATCCTATGCTTTATTAAATTGTGTTTATTTTGTTTTATCCTATGCTTTATTAAATTGTATTTATGTTGTTTTAACCCATGTTTTATTAAATTGTATTTATGTTGTTTTATCCTATGCTTTATTAAATTGTATATATGTTGTTTTATCCTATGCTTTATTAAATTGTATTTATCTTGTTTTGTCCTGTGCTTTATTAAATTGTATTTATGTTGTTTTATCCTATGCTTTATTAAATTGTATTTATCTTGTTTTGTCCTGTGCTTTATTAAATTGTATTTATGTTGTTTTATCCTATGCTTTATTAAATTGTATTTATCTTTTTTTGTCCTGTGCTTTATTAAATTGTATTTATGCTGTTTTATCCTATGCTTTATTAAATTGTATTTATGTTGTTTTATCCTATGCTTTATTAAATTGTATTTATGTTGTTTTATCCTATGCTTTATTAAATTGTATTTATGTTGTTTTAACCTATGCTTTATTAAATTGTATATATGTTGTTTTCTCCTATGCTTTATTAAATTGTATTTATGTTGTTTTAACCTATGCTTTATTAAATTGTATTTATGTTGTTTTATCCTATGCTTTATTAAATTGTATTTATGTTGTTTTAACCTTTTCTTTATTAAATTGCATTTATGTTGTTTTATCCTATGCTTTATTAAATTGTATTTATGTTGTTTTATCCTATGCTTTATTATATTGTATTATGTTGTTTTATCGTATGCTTTATTAAATTGTATTTATGTTATTTTGTCCTATGCTTTATTAAATTGTATTTATGTTGTTTTAACCCATGCTTTATTAAATTGTATTTATGTTGTTTTATCCTATGCTTTATTAAATTGTATTTATGATGTTTTATCCTATGCTTTATTAAATTGTATTCATGTTGTTTTATCCTATGCTTTATTAAATTGTACTTATGTTGTTTTATCCTATGCTTTATTAAATTGTTTTCATGTTGTTTTATCCTATGCTTTATTAAATTGTATTTATGTTGTTTTATCCTATGCTTTATTAAATTGTATTTATCTTGTTTTATCCTATGCTTTATTAAATTGTGTTTATGTTGTTTTATCCTATGCTTTATTAAATTGTGTTTATGTTGTTTTATCCTATGCTTTATTAAATTGTATTTATGTTGTTTTAACCCATGTTTTATTAAATTGTATTTATGTTGTTTTATCATATGCTTTATTAAATTGTATATATGTTGTTTTATCCTATGCTTTATTAAATTGTATTTATCTTGTTTTGTCCTATGCTTTATTAAATTATATTTATGTTGTTTTAACCTATGCTTTATTAAATTATATTTATGTTGTTTTATCCTATGCTTTATTAAATTGTATTTATGTTGTTTTATCCTATGCTTTATTAAATTGTATTTATGTTGTTTTATCCTATGCTTTATTAAATTGTATTTATGTTGTTTTATCCTATGCTTTATTAAATTGTATTTATGTTGTTTTAACCTATGCTTTATTAAATTGTATTTAAGTTGTTTTAACCTATGCTTTATTAAATTGTATTTATGTTGTTTTAACCTATGCTTTATTAAATTGTATTTATGTTGCTTTAACCTATGCTTTATTAAATTGTATTTATGTTGTTTTATCCTATGCTTTATTAAATTGTTTTTATGTTGTTTTATCCTATGCTTTAATAAATTGTATTTATGTTGTTTTAGTCTATGCTTTATTAAATTGTGTTTATGTTGTTTTATCCTATGCTTTATTAAATTGTATTAATGTTGTTTTAACCCATGCTTTATTAAATTGTATTTATGTGGTTTTATCCTATGCTTTATTAAATTGTATTTATGTTGTTTTATCCTATGCTTTATTAAATTGTATTTATGTTGTTTTATCCTATGCTTTATTAAATTGTATTTATGTTGTTTTAACCCATGCTTTATTAAATTGTATTTATGTGGTTTTATCCTATGCTTTATTAAATTGGATTTATGTTGTTTTATCCTATGCTTTATTAAATTGTATTTATATTGTTTTATCCAATGCTTTATTAAATTGTATTTATGTTGTTTTATCCTATGCTTTATTAAATTGTATTTATGTTGTTTTATCCTATGCTTTATTAAATTGTATTATGTTGTTTTATCGTATGCTTTATTAAATTGTATTTATGTTGTTTTATCCTATGCTTTATTAAATTGTGTTTATGTTGTTTTATCCTATGCTTTATTAAATTGTATTAATGTTGTTTTAACCCATGCTTTATTAAATTTTATTTATGTGGTTTTATCCTATGCTTTATTAAATTGTATTTATGTTGTTTTATCCTATGCTTTATTAAATTGTAATTATGTTGTTTTATACTATGCTTTATTAAATTGTATTATGTTGTTTTGTCGTATGCTTTATTAAATTGTATTTATGTTGTTTTAACCCATGCTTTATTAAATTGTATTTATGTTGTTTTGTCGTATGCTTTATTAAACTGTATTTATATTGTTTTAACCCATGCTTTATTAAATTGTATTTATGTTGTTTTATCCTATGCTTTATTAAATTGTATTTATGTTGTTTTATCGTATGCTTTATTAAAGTGCATTTATGTTGTTTTATCCTATGCTTTATTAAATTGTATTTATGTTGTTTTATCCTATGCTTTATTAAATTGTATTTATGTTGTTTTATCCTATGCTTAATTAAATTGTATTTATGTTGTTTTATCCTATGCTTTATTAAATTGTATTTATGTTGTTTTATCGTATGCTTTATTAAATTGTATTTATGTTGTTTTATCCTATGCTTTATTAAATTGTGTTTATTTTGTTTTATCCTATGCTTTATTAAATTGTATTTATGTTGTTTTAACCCATGTTTTATTAAATTGTATTTATGTTGTTTTATCCTATGCTTTATTAAATTGTATATATGTTGTTTTATCCTATGCTTTATTAAATTGTATTTATCTTGTTTTGTCCTGTGCTTTATTAAATTGTATTTATGTTGTTTTATCCTATGCTTTATTAAATTGTATTTATCTTGTTTTGTCCTGTGCTTTATTAAATTGTATTTATGTTGTTTTATCCTATGCTTTATTAAATTGTATTTATCTTTTTTTGTCCTGTGCTTTATTAAATTGTATTTATGCTGTTTTATCCTATGCTTTATTAAATTGTATTTATGTTGTTTTATCCTATGCTTTATTAAATTGTATTTATGTTGTTTTATCCTATGCTTTATTAAATTGTATTTATGTTGTTTTAACCTATGCTTTATTAAATTGTATATATGTTGTTTTCTCCTATGCTTTATTAAATTGTATTTATGTTGTTTTAACCTATGCTTTATTAAATTGTATTTATGTTGTTTTATCCTATGCTTTATTAAATTGTATTTATGTTGTTTTAACCTTTTCTTTATTAAATTGCATTTATGTTGTTTTATCCTATGCTTTATTAAATTGTATTTATGTTGATTTATCCTATGCTTTATTATATTGTATTATGTTGTTTTATCGTATGCTTTATTAAATTGTATTTATGTTATTTTGTCCTATGCTTTATTAAATTGTATTTATGTTGTTTTAACCCATGCTTTATTAAATTGTATTTATGTTGTTTTATCCTATGCTTTATTAAATTGTATTTATGATGTTTTATCCTATGCTTTATTAAATTGTATTCATGTTGTTTTATCCTATGCTTTATTAAATTGTACTTATGTTGTTTTATCCTATGCTTTATTAAATTGTTTTCATGTTGTTTTATCCTATGCTTTATTAAATTGTATTTATGTTGTTTTATCCTATGCTTTATTAAATTGTATTTATCTTGTTTTATCCTATGCTTTATTAAATTGTGTTTATGTTGTTTTATCCTATGCTTTATTAAATTGTGTTTATGTTGTTTTATCCTATGCTTTATTAAATTGTATTTATGTTGTTTTAACCCATGTTTTATTAAATTGTATTTATGTTGTTTTATCATATGCTTTATTAAATTGTATATATCTTGTTTTATCCTATGCTTTATTAAATTGTATTTATCTTGTTTTGTCCTATGCTTTATTAAATTATATTTATGTTGTTTTAACCTATGCTTTATTAAATTATATTTATGTTGTTTTATCCTATGCTTTATTAAATTGTATTTATGTTGTTTTATCCTATGCTTTATTAAATTGTATTTATGTTGTTTTATCCTATGCTTTATTAAATTGTATTTATGTTGTTTTATCCTATGCTTTATTAAATTGTATTTATGTTGTTTTAACCTATGCTTTATTAAATTGTATTTAAGTTGTTTTAACCTATGCTTTATTAAATTGTATTTATGTTGTTTTAACCTATGCTTTATTAAATTGTATTTATGTTGCTTTAACCTATGCTTTATTAAATTGTATTTATGTTGTTTTATCCTATGCTTTATTAAATTGTTTTTATGTTGTTTTATCCTATGCTTTAATAAATTGTATTTATGTTGTTTTAGTCTATGCTTTATTAAATTGTGTTTATGTTGTTTTATCCTATGCTTTATTAAATTGTATTAATGTTGTTTTAACCCATGCTTTATTAAATTGTATTTATGTGGTTTTATCCTATGCTTTATTAAATTGTATTTATCTTGTTTTGTCCTGTGCTTTATTAAATTGTATTTATGTTGTTTTATCCTATGCTTTATTAAATTGTATTTATCTTTTTTTGTCCTGTGCTTTATTAAATTGTATTTATGCTGTTTTATCCTATGCTTTATTAAATTGTATTTATGTTGTTTTATCCTATGCTTTATTAAATTGTATTTATGTTGTTTTATCCTATGCTTTATTAAATTGTATTTATGTTGTTTTAACCTATGCTTTATTAAATTGTATATATGTTGTTTTCTCCTATGCTTTATTAAATTGTATTTATGTTGTTTTAACCTATGCTTTATTAAATTGTATTTATGTTGTTTTATCCTATGCTTTATTAAATTGTATTTATGTTGTTTTAACCTTTTCTTTATTAAATTGCATTTATGTTGTTTTATCCTATGCTTTATTAAATTGTATTTATGTTGATTTATCCTATGCTTTATTATATTGTATTATGTTGTTTTATCGTATGCTTTATTAAATTGTATTTATGTTATTTTGTCCTATGCTTTATTAAATTGTATTTATGTTGTTTTAACCCATGCTTTATTAAATTGTATTTATGTTGTTTTATCCTATGCTTTATTAAATTGTATTTATGATGTTTTATCCTATGCTTTATTAAATTGTATTCATGTTGTTTTATCCTATGCTTTATTAAATTGTACTTATGTTGTTTTATCCTATGCTTTATTAAATTGTTTTCATGTTGTTTTATCCTATGCTTTATTAAATTGTATTTATGTTGTTTTATCCTATGCTTTATTAAATTGTATTTATCTTGTTTTATCCTATGCTTTATTAAATTGTGTTTATGTTGTTTTATCCTATGCTTTATTAAATTGTGTTTATGTTGTTTTATCCTATGCTTTATTAAATTGTATTTATGTTGTTTTAACCCATGTTTTATTAAATTGTATTTATGTTGTTTTATCATATGCTTTATTAAATTGTATATATCTTGTTTTATCCTATGCTTTATTAAATTGTATTTATCTTGTTTTGTCCTATGCTTTATTAAATTATATTTATGTTGTTTTAACCTATGCTTTATTAAATTATATTTATGTTGTTTTATCCTATGCTTTATTAAATTGTATTTATGTTGTTTTATCCTATGCTTTATTAAATTGTATTTATGTTGTTTTATCCTATGCTTTATTAAATTGTATTTATGTTGTTTTATCCTATGCTTTATTAAATTGTATTTATGTTGTTTTAACCTATGCTTTATTAAATTGTATTTAAGTTGTTTTAACCTATGCTTTATTAAATTGTATTTATGTTGTTTTAACCTATGCTTTATTAAATTGTATTTATGTTGCTTTAACCTATGCTTTATTAAATTGTATTTATGTTGTTTTATCCTATGCTTTATTAAATTGTTTTTATGTTGTTTTATCCTATGCTTTAATAAATTGTATTTATGTTGTTTTAGTCTATGCTTTATTAAATTGTGTTTATGTTGTTTTATCCTATGCTTTATTAAATTGTATTAATGTTGTTTTAACCCATGCTTTATTAAATTGTATTTATGTGGTTTTATCCTATGCTTTATTAAATTGTATTTATGTTGTTTTATCCTATGCTTTATTAAATTGTATTTATGTTGTTTTATCCTATGCTTTATTAAATTGTATTTATGTTGTTTTAACCCATGCTTTATTAAATTGTATTTATGTGGTTTTATCCTATGCTTTATTAAATTGGATTTATGTTGTTTTATCCTATGCTTTATTAAATTGTATTTATATTGTTTTATCCAATGCTTTATTAAATTGTATTTATGTTGTTTTATCCTATGCTTTATTAAATTGTATTTATGTTGTTTTATCCTATGCTTTATTAAATTGTATTATGTTGTTTTATCGTATGCTTTATTAAATTGTATTTATGTTGTTTTATCCTATGCTTTATTAAATTGTGTTTATGTTGTTTTATCCTATGCTTTATTAAATTGTATTAATGTTGTTTTAACCCATGCTTTATTAAATTTTATTTATGTGGTTTTATCCTATGCTTTATTAAATTGTATTTATGTTGTTTTATCCTATGCTTTATTAAATTGTAATTATGTTGTTTTATACTATGCTTTATTAAATTGTATTATGTTGTTTTGTCGTATGCTTTATTAAATTGTATTTATGTTGTTTTAACCCATGCTTTATTAAATTGTATTTATGTTGTTTTGTCGTATGCTTTATTAAACTGTATTTATATTGTTTTAACCCATGCTTTATTAAATTGTATTTATGTTGTTTTATCCTATGCTTTATTAAATTCTATTTATGTTGTTTTATTCTATGCTTTATTAAATTGTATTTATGTGGTTTTATCCTATGATTTATTAAATTGTATTTATGTTGTTTTATCCTATGCTTTATTAAATTGCATTTATGTTGTTTTATCCTATGCTTTATTAAATTGCATTTATGTTGTTTTATCCTATGCTTTATTAAATTGTATTTATGTTGTTTTATCCTATGCTTTAATAAATTGTATTTATGTTATTTTGTCCTATGCTTTATTAAATTGTATTTATGTTGTTTTATCCTATGCTTTATTAAATTGTATTTATTTTGTTTTATCCTATGCTTTATTAAATTGTATTTATGTTGTTTTATCCTGTGCTTTATTAAATTGTATTTATGTTGTTTTATCCTATGCTTTATTAAATTGTATTTATGTTGTTTTATCCTATGCTTTATTAAATTGTATTTATTTTGTTTTATCCTATGCTTTAATAAATTGTATTTATGTTGTTTTGTCCTATGCTTTATTAAATTGTATTTATGTTGTTTTAACGCATGCTTTATTAAATTGTATTTATGTTGTTTTATCCTATGCTTTATTAAATTGTACTTATGTTGTTTTATCCTATGCTTTATTAAATTGTATTTATGTTGTTTTATCCTATGCTTTATTAAATTGTATTTATGTTGTTTTATCCTATGCTTTATTAAATTGTATTTATGTTGTTTTATCCTACGCTTTATTAAATTGTATTTATGTTCTTTTATCCTATGCTTTATTAAATTGTATTTATGTTGTTTAATCATATGCTTTATTAAATTGTATTTATGTTGTTTTATCCTATGCTTTATTAAATTGTGTTTATGTTGTTTTATCCTATGCTTTATTAAATTGTATTTATGTTGTTTTATCCTATGCTTAATTAAATTGTATTTATGTTGTTTTATCCTATGCTTTATGAAATTGTATTTATGTTGTTTTATCCTATGCTTTATTAAATTGTATTTATGTTGTTTTATCCTATGCTTTATTAAATTGTTTATTTTGTTTTATCCTATGCTTTATTAAATTGTATTTATGTTGTTTTAACCCATGTTTTATTAAATTGTATTTATGTTGTTTTATCCTATGCTTTATTAAATTGTATATATGTTGTTTTATCCTATGCTTTATTAAATTGTATTTATCTTGTTTTGTCCTGTGCTTTATTAAATTGTATTTATGTTGTTTTATCCTATGCTTTATTAAATTGTATTTATCTTGTTTTGTCCTGTGCTTTATTAAATTGTATTTATCTTGTTTTATCCTATGCTTTATTAAATTGTATTTATCTTGTTTTGTCCTGTGCTTTATTAAATTGTATTTATGTTGTTTTATCCTATGCTTTATTAAATTGTATTTATCTTGTTTTGTCCTGTGCTTTATTAAATTGTATTTATGTTGTTTTATCCTATGCTTTATTAAATTGTATTTATGTTGTTTTATCCTATGCTTTATTAAATTGTATTTATGTTGTTTTATCCTATGCTTTATTAAATTGTATTTATGTTGTTTTATCCTATGCTTTATTAAATTGTATTTATGTTGTTTTATCCTATGCTTTATTAAATTGTATTTATGTTGTTTTATCGTATGCTTTATTAAAGTGCATTTATGTTGTTTTATCCTATGCTTTATTAAATTGTATTTATGTTGTTTTATCCTATGCTTTATTAAATTGTATTTATGTTGTTTTATCCTATGCTTAATTAAATTGTATTTATGTTGTTTTATCCTATGCTTTATTAAATTGTATTTATGTTGTTTTATCTTATGCTTTATTAAATTGTATTTATGTTGTTTTATCCTATGCTTTATTAAATTGTGTTCATTTTGTTTTATCCTATGCTTTATTAAATTGTATTTATGTTGTTTTAACCCATGTTTTATTAAATTGTATTTATGTTGTTTTATCCTATGCTTTATTAAATTGTATATATGTTGTTTTATCCTATGCTTTATTAAATTGTATTTATCTTGTTTTGTCCTGTGCTTTATTAAATTGTATTTATGTTGTTTTATCCTATGCTTTATTAAATTGTATTTATGTTGTTTTATTCTTTGCTTTATTAAATTGTATTTATGTTGTTTTATCCCATGCTTTATTAAATTCATCTATGTTGTTTTATCCTATGCTTTATTAAATTGTATTTATGTTGTTTCATTCTATGCTTTATTAAATTGTGTTTATGTGGTTTTATCCTATGATTTATTAAATTGTATTTATGTTGCTTTATCCTATGCTTTATTAAATTGTATTTATGTGGTTTTATCCAATGCTTTATTAAATTGTATTTATGTTGTTTTATCCTATGCTTTATTAAATTGCATCTATGTTGTTTTTTCCTATGCTTTATTAAATTGTATTTATGTTGTTTTATCCTATGCTTTATTAAATTGTATTTACGTTGTTTTAACCCATGCTTTATTAAATTGTATTTATGTTGTTTTATCCTATGCTTTATTAAATTGTATTTATGTTGTTTTATCCAATGCTTTATTAAATTGTATTTATGTTGTTTTATCCTATGCTTTATTAAATTGTATTCATGTTGTTTTATCCTATGCTTTATTAAATTGTATTTATGTTGTTTTACCCTATGCTTTATTAAATTGCATTTATGTTGTTTTATCCTATGCTTTATTAAATTGTATTTATGTTGTTTTATCCTATGATTTATTAAATTGCATTTATGTTGTTTTATTCTATGCTTTATTAAATTGTATTTATGTTGTTTTATCCTATGCTTTAATAAATTGTATTTATGTTGTTTTGTCCTATGCTTTATTAAATTGTATTTATGTTGTTTTAACCCATGCTTTATTAAATTGTATTTATGTTGTTTTATCCCGTGCTTTATTAAATTGTATTTATGTTGTTTTATCCTATGCTTTATTAAATTGTATTTATGTTGTTTTATCCTATGCTTTATTAAATTGTATTTATTTTGTTTTATCCTATGCTTTATTAAATTGTATTTATGTTGTTTTATCCTATGCTTTATTAAATTGTATTTATGTTGTTTTATCCTATGCTTTATTAAATTGTATTCATGTTGTTTTATCCTATGCTTTATTAAATTGTATTTATGTTGTTTTACCCTATGCTTTATTAAATTGCATTTATGTTGTTTTATCCTATGCTTTATTAAATTGTATTTATGTTGTTTTATCCTATGCTTTATTAAATTGCATTTATGTTGTTTTATTCTATGCTTTATTAAATTGTATTTATGTTGTTTTATCCTATGCTTTATTAAATTGTATTTATGTTGTTTTATCCTATGCTTTATTAAATTGCATTTATGTTGTTTTATCCTATGCTTTATTAAATTGTATTTATGTTGTTTAATCATATGCTTTATTAAATTGTATTTATGTTGTTTTATCCTATGCTTTATTAAATTGTGTTTATGCTGTTTTATCCTGTGCTTTATTAAAGTGCATTTATGTTGTTTTATCCTATGCTTTATTAAATTGTATTTATGTTGTTTTATCCTATGCTTTATTTAATTGTATTTATGTTGTTTTATCCTATGCTTAATTAAATTGTATTTATGTTGTTTTATCCTATGCTTTATTAAATTGTATTTATGTTGTTTTATCGTATGCTTTATTAAATTGTATTTATGTTGTTTTATCCTATGCTTTATTAAATTGTGTTTATTTTGTTTTATCCTATGCTTTATTAAATTGTATTTATGTTGTTTTAACCCATGTTTTATTAAATTGTATTTATGTTGTTTTATCCTATGCTTTATTAAATTGTATATATGTTGTTTTATCCTATGCTTTATTAAATTGTATTTATCTTGTTTTGTCCTGTGCTTTATTAAATTGTATTTATGTTGTTTTATCCTATGCTTTATTAAATTGTATTTATCTTGTTTTGTCCTGTGCTTTATTAAATTGTATTTATGTTGTTTTATCCTATGCTTTATTAAATTGTATTTATCTTTTTTTGTCCTGTGCTTTATTAAATTGTATTTATGTTGTTTTATCCTATGCTTTATTAAATTGTATTTATGTTGTTTTATCCTATGCTTTATTAAATTGTATTTATGTTGTTTTAACCTATGCTTTATTAAATTGTATATATGTTGTTTTATCCTATGCTTTATTAAATTGTATTTATGTTGTTTTATCCTATGCTTTATTAAATTGTATTTATGTTGCTTTAACCTTTGCTTTATTAAATTGCATTTATGTTGTTTTAACCTTTGCTTTATTAAATTGCATTTATGTTGTTTTATCCTATGCTTTATTAAATTGTATTTATGTTGTTTTATCCTATGCTTTATTATATTGTATTATGTTGTTTTATCGTATGCTTTATTAAATTGTATTTATGTTATTTTGTCATATGCTTTATTAAATTGTATTTATGTTGTTTTAACCCATGCTTTATTAAATTGTATTTATGTTGTTTTATCCTATGCTTTATTAAATTGTATTTATGATGTTTTATCCTATGCTTTATTAAATTGTATTTATGTTGTTTTATCCTATGCTTTATTAAATTGTTTTTATGTTGTTTTATCCTATGCTTTATTAAATTGTATTTATATTGTTTTAACTTATGCTTTATTAAATTGTATTTATGTTGTTTTATCCTATGCTTTATTAAATTGTATTTATGTTGTTTTATCCTATGCTTTATTAAATTGTATTTATGTTGTTTTGTCCTATGCTTTATTAAATTGTATTTATGTTGTTTTAACCCATGCTTCATTAAATTGTATTTATGTTGTTTTATCTTATGCTTTATTAAATTGTATTTATGTTGTTTTATCCTATGCTTTATTAAATTGTATTTATGTTGTTTTATCCTATGCTTTATTAAATTGTGTTTATGTTGTTTTATCGTATGCTTTATTAAATTGTATTTATGTTGTTTTATCCTATGCTTTATTAAATTGTGTTTATTTTGTTTTATCCTATGCTTTATTAATTTGTATTTATGTTGTTTTAACCCATGTTTTATTAAATTATATTTATGTTGTTTTATCCTATGCTTTATTAAATTGTATATATGTTGTTTTATCCTATGCTTTATTAAATTGTATTTATCTTGTTTTGTCCTGTGCTTTATTAAATTGTATTTATGTTGTTTTATCGTATGCTTTATTAAATTGTATTTATGTTGTTTTATCCTATGATTTATTAAATAGTTTTTATGTTGTTTTATCCTATGCTTTATTAAATTGTATTTATGTTGTTTTATCCTATGCTTTATTAAATTGTATTTATGTTGCTTTATCCTATGCTTTATTAAACTGCATTTATGTTGTTTTATGCTATGCTTTATTAAATTGTATTCATTTTGTTTTATCCTATGCTTTATTAAATTGTATTTATGTTGTTTTATCCTATGCTTTATTAAATTGTATTTATGTTGTTTTATCCTATGCTTTATTAAATTGTATTTATGTTGTTTTATCGTATGCTTTATTAAAGTGCATTTATGTTGTTTTATCCTATGCTTTATTAAATTGTATTTATGTTGTTTTATCCTATGCTTTATTAAATTGTATTTATGTTGTTTTATCCTATGCTTAATTAAATTGTATTTATGTTGTTTTATCCTATGCTTTATTAAATTGTATTTATGTTGTTTTATCGTATGCTTTATTAAATTGTATTTATGTTGTTTTATCCTATGCTTTATTAAATTGTGTTTATTTTGTTTTATCCTATGCTTTATTAAATTGTATTTATGTTGTTTTAACCCATGTTTTATTAAATTGTATTTATGTTGTTTTATCCTATGCTTTATTAAATTGTATATATGTTGTTTTATCCTATGCTTTATTAAATTGTATTTATCTTGTTTTGTCCTGTGCTTTATTAAATTGTATTTATGTTGTTTTATCCTATGCTTTATTAAATTGTATTTATCTTGTTTTGTCCTGTGCTTTATTAAATTGTATTTATGTTGTTTTATCCTATGCTTTATTAAATTGTATTTATCTTTTTTTGTCCTGTGCTTTATTAAATTGTATTTATGCTGTTTTATCCTATGCTTTATTAAATTGTATTTATGTTGTTTTATCCTATGCTTTATTAAATTGTATTTATGTTGTTTTATCCTATGCTTTATTAAATTGTATTTATGTTGTTTTAACCTATGCTTTATTAAATTGTATATATGTTGTTTTATCCTATGCTTTATTAAATTGTATTTATGTTGTTTTAACCTATGCTTTATTAAATTGTATTTATGTTGTTTTATCCTATGCTTTATTAAATTGTATTTATGTTGTTTTAACCTTTGCTTTATTAAATTGCATTTATGTTGTTTTATCCTATGCTTTATTAAATTGTATTTACGTTGTTTTATCCTATGCTTTATTATATTGTATTATGTTGTTTTATCGTATGCTTTATTAAATTGTATTTATGTTATTTTGTCCTATGCTTTATTAAATTGTATTTATGTTGTTTTAACCCATGCTTTATTAAATTGTATTTATGTTGTTTTATCCTATGCTTTATTAAATTGTATTTATGATGTTTTATCCTATGCTTTATTAAATTGTATTCATGTTGTTTTATCCTATGCTTTATTAAATTGTACTTATGTTGTTTTATCCTATGCTTTATTAAATTGTTTTCATGTTGTTTTATCCTATGCTTTATTAAATTGTATTTATGTTGTTTTATCCTATGCTTTATTAAATTGTATTTATCTTGTTTTATCCTATGCTTTATTAAATTGTGTTTATGTTGTTTTATCCTATGCTTTATTAAATTGTGTTTATGTTGTTTTATCCTATGCTTTATTAAATTGTATTTATGTTGTTTTAACCCATGTTTTATTAAATTGTATTTATGTTGTTTTATCATATGCTTTATTAAATTGTATATATGTTGTTTTATCCTATGCTTTATTAAATTGTATTTATCTTGTTTTGTCCTATGCTTTATTAAATTATATTTATGTTGTTTTAACCTATGCTTTATTAAATTGTATTTATGTTGTTTTATCCTATGCTTTATTAAATTGTATTTATGTTGTTTTATCCTATTCTTTATTAAATTGTATTTATGTTGTTTTATCCTATGCTTTATTAAATTGTATTTATGTTGTTTTAACCTATGCTTTATTAAATTGTATTTAAGTTGTTTTAACCTATGCTTTATTAAATTGTATTTATGTTGTTTTAACCTATGCTTTATTAAATTGTATTTATGTTGCTTTAACCTATGCTTTATTAAATTGTATTTATGTTGTTTTATCCTATGCTTTATTAAATTGTTTTTATGTTGTTTTATCCTATGCTTTAATAAATTGTATTCATGTTGTTTTAGTCTATGCTTTATTAAATTGTGTTTATGTTGTTTTATCCTATGCTTTATTAAATTGTATTAATGTTGTTTTAACCCATGCTTTATTAAATTGTATTTATGTGGTTTTATCCTATGCTTTATTAAATTGTATTTATGTTGTTTTATCCTATGCTTTATTAAATTGTATTTATGTTGTTTTATCCTATGCTTTATTAAATTGTATTTATGTTGTTTTAACCCATGCTTTATTAAATTGTATTTATGTGGTTTTATCCTATGCTTTATTAAATTGGATTTATGTTGTTTTATCCTATGCTTTATTAAATTGTATTTATATTGTTTTATCCAATGCTTTATTAAATTGTATTTATGTTGTTTTATCCTATGCTTTATTAAATTGTATTTATGTTGTTTTATCCTATGCTTTATTAAATTGTATTATGTTGTTTTATCGTATGCTTTATTAAATTGTATTTATGTTGTTTTATCCTATGCTTTATTAAATTGTGTTTATGTTGTTTTATCCTATGCTTTATTAAATTGTATTAATGTTGTTTTAACCCATGCTTTATTAAATTTTATTTATGTGGTTTTATCCTATGCTTTATTAAATTGTATTTATGTTGTTTTATCCTATGCTTTATTAAATTGTAATTATGTTGTTTTATACTATGCTTTATTAAATTGTATTATGTTGTTTTGTCGTATGCTTTATTAAATTGTATTTATGTTGTTTTAACCCATGCTTTATTAAATTGTATTTATGTTGTTTTGTCGTATGCTTTATTAAACTGTATTTATATTGTTTTAACCCATGCTTTATTAAATTGTATTTATGTTGTTTTATCCTATGCTTTATTAAATTCTATTTATGTTGTTTTATTCTATGCTTTATTAAATTGTATTTATGTGGTTTTATCCTATGATTTATTAAATTGTATTTATGTTGTTTTATCCTATGCTTTATTAAATTGCATTTATGTTGTTTTATCCTATGCTTTATTAAATTGCATTTATGTTGTTTTATCCTATGCTTTATTAAATTGTATTTATGTTGTTTTATCCTATGCTTTAATAAATTGTATTTATGTTATTTTGTCCTATGCTTTATTAAATTTTATTTATGTTGTTTTATCCTATGCTTTATTAAATTGTATTTATTTTGTTTTATCCTATGCTTTATTAAATTGTATTTATGTTGTTTTATCCTGTGCTTTATTAAATTGTATTTATGTTGTTTTATCCTATGCTTTATTAAATTGTATTTATGTTGTTTTATCCTATGCTTTATTAAATTGTATTTATTTTGTTTTATCCTATGCTTTAATAAATTGTATTTATGTTGTTTTGTCCTATGCTTTATTAAATTGTATTTATGTTGTTTTAACGCATGCTTTATTAAATTGTATTTATGTTGTTTTATCCTATGCTTTATTAAATTGTACTTATGTTGTTTTATCCTATGCTTTATTAAATTGTATTTATGTTGTTTTATCCTATGCTTTATTAAATTGTATTTATGTTGTTTTATCCTATGCTTTATTAAATTGTATTTATGTTGTTTTATCCTACGCTTTATTAAATTGTATTTATGTTCTTTTATTCTATGCTTTATTAAATTGTATTTATGTTGTTTAATCATATGCTTTATTAAATTGTATTTATGTTGTTTTATCCTATGCTTTATTAAATTGTACTTATGTTGTTTTATCCTATGCTTTATTAAATTGTATTTATGTTGTTTTATCCTATGCTTTATTAAATTGTATTTATGTTGTTTTATCCTATGCTTTATTAAATTGTATTTATGTTGTTTTATCCTACGCTTTATTAAATTGTATTTATGTTCTTTTATCCTATGCTTTATTAAATTGTATTTATGTTGTTTAATCATATGCTTTATTAAATTGTATTTATGTTGTTTTATCCTATGCTTTATTAAATTGTGTTTATGTTGTTTTATCCTATGCTTTATTAAATTGTATTTATGTTGTTTTATCCTATGCTTAATTAAATTGTATTTATGTTGTTTTATCCTATGCTTTATGAAATTGTATTTATGTTGTTTTATCCTATGCTTTATTAAATTGTATTTATGTTGTTTTATCCTATGCTTTATTAAATTGTATTTATGTTGTTTTATCCTACGCTTTATTAAATTGTATTTATGTTCTTTTATCCTATGCTTTATTAAATTGTATTTATGTTGTTTAATCATATGCTTTATTAAATTGTATTTATGTTGTTTTATCCTATGCTTTATTAAATTGTGTTTATGTTGTTTTATCCTATGCTTTATTAAATTGTTTATTTTGTTTTATCCTATGCTTTATTAAATTGTATTTATGTTGTTTTAACCCATGTTTTATTAAATTGTATTTATGTTGTTTTATCCTATGCTTTATTAAATTGTATATATGTTGTTTTATCCTATGCTTTATTAAATTGTATTTATCTTGTTTTGTCCTGTGCTTTATTAAATTGTATTTATGTTGTTTTATCCTATGCTTTATTAAATTGTATTTATCTTGTTTTGTCCTGTGCTTTATTAAATTGTATTTATCTTGTTTTATCCTATGCTTTATTAAATTGTATTTATCTTGTTTTGTCCTGTGCTTTATTAAATTGTATTTATGTTGTTTTATCCTATGCTTTATTAAATTGTATTTATCTTGTTTTGTCCTGTGCTTTATTAAATTGTATTTATGTTGTTTTATCCTATGCTTTATTAAATTGTATTTATGTTGTTTTATCCTATGCTTTATTAAATTGTATTTATGTTGTTTTATCCTATGCTTTATTAAATTGTATTTATGTTGTTTTAACCTATGCTTTATTAAATTGTATTTATGTTGTTTTAACCTATGCTTTATTAAATTGTATTTATGTTGTTTTATCCTATGCTTTATTATATTGTATTATGTTGTTTTATCGTATGCTTTATTAAATTGTATTTATGTTGTTTTATCCTATGCTTTATTAAATTGTATTTATTTTGTTTTATCCTATGCTTTAATAAATTGTATTTATGTTGTTTTGTCCTATGCTTTATTAAATTGTATTTATGTTGTTTTAACGCATGCTTTATTAAATTGTATTTATGTTGTTTTATCCTATGCTTTATTAAATTGTACTTATGTTGTTTTATCCTTTGCTTTATTAAATTGTATTTATGTTGTTTTATCCTATGCTTTATTAAATTGTATTTATGCTGTTTTATCCTATACTTTATTAAATTGTATTTATGTTGTTTTATCCTACGCTTTATTAAATTGTATTTATGTTGTTTTATCCTATGCTTTATTAAATTGTATTTATGTTGTTTAATCATATGCTTTATTAAATTGTATTTATGTTGTTTTATCCTATGCTTTATTAAATTGTGTTTATGTTGTTTTATCCTATGCTTTATTAAATTGTATTTATGTTGTTTTATCCTATGCTTTATTAAATTGTATTTATGTTGTTTTATCCTATGCTTTATGAAATTGTATTTATGTTGTTTTATCCTATGCTTTATTAAATTGTATTTATGTTGTTTTATCCTATGCTTTACTAAATTGTATTTATGTTGTTTTATCGTATGCTTTATTAAAGTGCATTTATGTTGTTTTATCCTATGCTTTATTAAATTGTATTTATGTTGTTTTATCCTATGCTTTATTAAATTGTATTTATGTTGTTTTATCCTATGCTTAATTAAATTGTATTTATGTTGTTTTATCCTATGCTTTATTAAATTGTATTTATGTTGTTTTATCGTATGCTTTATTAAATTGTATTTATGTTGTTTTATCCTATGCTTTATTAAATTGTTTATTTTGTTTTATCCTATGCTTTATTAAATTGTATTTATGTTGTTTTAACCTATGCTTTATTAAATTGTACTTATGTTGTTTTAACCTATGCTTTATTAAGTTGTATTTATGTTGTTTTATCCTATGCTTTATTAAATTGTATTTATGTTGCTTTAACCTTTGCTTTATTAAATTGCATTTATGTTGTTTTATCCTATGCTTTATTATATTGTATTATGTTGTTTTATCGTATGCTTTATTAAATTGTATTTATGTTGTTTTATCCTATGATTTATTAAATTGTGTTTATGTTTTTTTATCCTATGCTTTATTAAATTGTATTTATGTCGTTTTAACCCATGCTTTATTAAATTGTATTTATGTGGTTTTATCCTATGCTTTATTAAATTGTATTTATGTTGTTTTATCCTATGCTTTATTAAATTGTATTTATGTTTTTTATCCTATGCTTTATTAAATTGTATTTATGTTGTTTTGTCCTATGCTTTATTAAATTGTATTTATGTTGTTTTAACCCATGCATTATTAAATTGTATTTATGTTGTTTTATCCTATGCTTTATTAAATTGTATTTATGATGTTTTATCCTATGCTTTATTAAATTGTATTCATGTTGTTTTATCTTATGCTTTATTAAATTGTACTTATGTTGTTTTATCCTATGCTTTATTAAATTGTTTTCATGTTGTTTTATCCTATGCTTTATTAAATTGTATTTATGTTGTTTTATCCTATGCTTTATTAAATTGTATTTATGTTGTTTTATCCTATGCTTTATTAAATTCTGTTTATGTTGTTTTATCCTATGCTTTATTAAATTGTATTTATGTTATTTTATCCTATGCTTTATTAAATTGTATTTATGTTGTTTTATCCTATGCTTTATTAAATTGTGTTTATGTTGTTTTATCCTATGCTTTATTTAATTGTATTTATGTTGTTTTAACCCATGTTTTATTAAATTGTATTTATGTTGTTTTATCATATGCTTTATTAAATTGTATATATGTTGTTTTATCCTATGCTTTATTAAATTGTATTTATCTTGTTTTGTCCTATACTTTATTAAATTGTATTTTTGTTGTTTTATCCTACGCTTTATTAAATTGTATTTATGTTGTTTTATCCTATGCTTTATTAAATTGTATTTATGTTGTTTAATCATATGCTTTATTAAATTGTATTTATGTTGTTTTATCCTATGCTTTATTAAATTGTGTTTATGTTGTTTTATCCTATGCTTTATTAAATTGTATTTATGTTGTTTTATCCTATGCTTTATTAAATTGTATTTATGTTGTTTTATCCTATGCTTTATGAAATTGTATTTATGTTGTTTTATCCTATGCTTTATTAAATTGTATTTATGTTGTTTTATCCTATGCTTTACTAAATTGTATTTATGTTGTTTTATCGTATGCTTTATTAAAGTGCATTTATGTTGTTTTATCCTATGCTTTATTAAATTGTATTTATGTTGTTTTATCCTATGCTTTATTAAATTGTATTTATGTTGTTTTATCCTATGCTTAATTAAATTGTATTTATGTTGTTTTATCCTATGCTTTATTAAATTGTATTTATGTTGTTTTATCCTATGCTTTATTAAATTGTATTTATGTTGTTTTATCCTATGCTTTATTAAATTGTTTATTTTGTTTTATCCTATGCTTTCTTAAATTGTATTTATGTTGTTTTAACCTATGCTTTATTAAATTGTATTTATGTTGTTTTAACCTATGCTTTATTAAATTGTATTTATGTTGTTTTATCCTATGCTTTATTAAATTGTGTTTATGTTGCTTTAACCTTTGCTTTATTAAATTGCATTTATGTTGTTTTATCCTATGCTTTATTATATTGTATTATGTTGTTTTATCGTATGCTTTATTAAATTGTATTTATGTTGTTTTATCCTATGATTTATTAAATTGTGTTTATGTTTTTTTATCCTATGCTTTATTAAATTGTATTTATGTCGTTTTAACCAATGCTTTATTAAATTGTATTTATGTGGTTTTATCCTATGCTTTATTAAATTGTATTTATGTTGTTTTATCCTATGCTTTATTAAATTGTATTTATGTTTTTTATCCTATGCTTTATTAAATTGTATTTATGTTGTTTTGTCCTATGCTTTATTAAATTGTATTTATGTTGTTTTAACCCATGCATTATTAAATTGTATTTATGTTGTTTTATCCTATGCTTTATTAAATTGTATTTATGATGTTTTATCCTATGCTTTATTAAATTGTATTCATGTTGTTTTATCTTATGCTTTATTAAATTGTACATATGTTGTTTTATCCTATGCTTTATTAAATTGTTTTCATGTTGTTTTATCCTATGCTTTATTAAATTGTATTTATGTTGTTTTATCCTATGCTTTATTAAATTGTATTTATGTTGTTTTATCCTATGCTTAATTAAATTGTATTTATGTTGTTTTATCCTATGCTTTATTAAATTGTATTTATGTTGTTTTATCGTATGCTTTATTAAATTGTATTTATGTTGTTTTATCCTATGCTTTATTAAATTGTTTATTTTGTTTTATCCTATGCTTTATTAAATTGTATTTATGTTGTTTTAACCTATGCTTTATTAAATTGTACTTATGTTGTTTTAACCTATGCTTTATTAAGTTGTATTTATGTTGTTTTATCCTATGCTTTATTAAATTGTATTTATGTTGCTTTAACCTTTGCTTTATTAAATTGCATTTATGTTGTTTTATCCTATGCTTTATTATATTGTATTATGTTGTTTTATCGTATGCTTTATTAAATTGTATTTATGTTGTTTTATCCTATGATTTATTAAATTGTGTTTATGTTTTTTTATCCTATGCTTTATTAAATTGTATTTATGTCGTTTTAACCCATGCTTTATTAAATTGTATTTATGTGGTTTTATCCTATGCTTTATTAAATTGTATTTATGTTGTTTTATCCTATGCTTTATTAAATTGTATTTATGTTTTTTATCCTATGCTTTATTAAATTGTATTTATGTTGTTTTGTCCTATGCTTTATTAAATTGTATTTATGTTGTTTTAACCCATGCATTATTAAATTGTATTTATGTTGTTTTATCCTATGCTTTATTAAATTGTATTTATGATGTTTTATCCTATGCTTTATTAAATTGTATTCATGTTGTTTTATCTTATGCTTTATTAAATTGTACTTATGTTGTTTTATCCTATGCTTTATTAAATTGTTTTCATGTTGTTTTATCCTATGCTTTATTAAATTGTATTTATGTTGTTTTATCCTATGCTTTATTAAATTGTATTTATGTTGTTTTATCCTATGCTTTATTAAATTCTGTTTATGTTGTTTTATCCTATGCTTTATTAAATTGTATTTATGTTATTTTATCCTATGCTTTATTAAATTGTATTTATGTTGTTTTATCCTATGCTTTATTAAATTGTGTTTATGTTGTTTTATCCTATGCTTTATTTAATTGTATTTATGTTGTTTTAACCCATGTTTTATTAAATTGTATTTATGTTGTTTTATCATATGCTTTATTAAATTGTATATATGTTGTTTTATCCTATGCTTTATTAAATTGTATTTATCTTGTTTTGTCCTATACTTTATTAAATTGTATTTATGTTGTTTTATCCTACGCTTTATTAAATTGTATTTATGTTGTTTTATCCTATGCTTTATTAAATTGTATTTATGTTGTTTAATCATATGCTTTATTAAATTGTATTTATGTTGTTTTATCCTATGCTTTATTAAATTGTGTTTATGTTGTTTTATCCTATGCTTTATTAAATTGTATTTATGTTGTTTTATCCTATGCTTTATTAAATTGTATTTATGTTGTTTTATCCTATGCTTTATGAAATTGTATTTATGTTGTTTTATCCTATGCTTTATTAAATTGTATTTATGTTGTTTTATCCTATGCTTTACTAAATTGTATTTATGTTGTTTTATCGTATGCTTTATTAAAGTGCATTTATGTTGTTTTATCCTATGCTTTATTAAATTGTATTTATGTTGTTTTATCCTATGCTTTATTAAATTGTATTTATGTTGTTTTATCCTATGCTTAATTAAATTGTATTTATGTTGTTTTATCCTATGCTTTATTAAATTGTATTTATGTTGTTTTATCCTATGCTTTATTAAATTGTATTTATGTTGTTTTATCCTATGCTTTATTAAATTGTTTATTTTGTTTTATCCTATGCTTTCTTAAATTGTATTTATGTTGTTTTAACCTATGCTTTATTAAATTGTATTTATGTTGTTTTAACCTATGCTTTATTAAATTGTATTTATGTTGTTTTATCCTATGCTTTATTAAATTGTGTTTATGTTGCTTTAACCTTTGCTTTATTAAATTGCATTTATGTTGTTTTATCCTATGCTTTATTATATTGTATTATGTTGTTTTATCGTATGCTTTATTAAATTGTATTTATGTTGTTTTATCCTATGATTTATTAAATTGTGTTTATGTTTTTTTATCCTATGCTTTATTAAATTGTATTTATGTCGTTTTAACCAATGCTTTATTAAATTGTATTTATGTGGTTTTATCCTATGCTTTATTAAATTGTATTTATGTTGTTTTATCCTATGCTTTATTAAATTGTATTTATGTTTTTTATCCTATGCTTTATTAAATTGTATTTATGTTGTTTTGTCCTATGCTTTATTAAATTGTATTTATGTTGTTTTAACCCATGCATTATTAAATTGTATTTATGTTGTTTTATCCTATGCTTTATTAAATTGTAT
The DNA here is from genome assembly GCF_046119375.1 of Phyllobates terribilis. Taxonomy (NCBI): domain Eukaryota; kingdom Metazoa; phylum Chordata; class Amphibia; order Anura; family Dendrobatidae; genus Phyllobates; species Phyllobates terribilis. Next base: position 761,514 of record NW_027363193.1, on the reverse strand, counting down.
TTATGATGTTTTATCCTATGCTTTATTAAATTGTATTCATGTTGTTTTATCTTATGCTTTATTAAATTGTACATATGTTGTTTTATCCTATGCTTTATTAAATTGTTTTCATGTTGTTTTATCCTATGCTTTATTAAATTGTATTTATGTTGTTTTATCCTATGCTTTATTAAATTGTATTTATGTTGTTTTATCCTATGCTTTATTAAATTGTGTTTATGTTGTTTTATCCTATGCTTTATTAAATTGTATTTATGTTATTTTATCCTATGCTTTATTAAATTGTATTTATGTTGTTTTATCCTATGCTTTATTAAATTGTGTTTATGTTGTTTTATCCTATGCTTTATTTAATTGTATTTATGTTGTTTTAACCCATGTTTTATTAAATTGTATTTATGTTGTTTTATCATATGCTTTATTAAATTGTATATATGTTGTTTTATCCTATGCTTTATTAAATTGTATTTATCTTGTTTTGTCCTATGCTTTATTAAATTATATTTATGTTGTTTTAACCTATGCTTTATTAAATTGTATTTATGTTGTTTTATCCTACGCTTTATTAAATTGTATTTATGTTGTTTTAACCCATGTTTTATTAAATTGTATTTATGTTGTTTTATCCTATGCTTTATTAAATTGTATTTATGTTTTTTTAACCTATGCTTTATTAAATTGTATTTATGTTGTTTTAACCTATGCTTTATTAAATTGTATTTATGTTGCTTTAACCTATGCTTTATTAAATTGTATTTATGTTGTTTCATCCTATGCTTTATTAAATTGTTTTATGTTGTTTTATCCTATGCTTTATTAAATTGTATTTATATTGTTTTAACTTATGCTTTATTAAATTGTATTTATATTGTTTTATCCTATGCTTTATTAAATTGTATTTATGTTGTTTTATCCTATGCTTTATTAAATTGTATTTATGTTGTTTTGTCCTATGCTTTATTAAATTGTATTTATGTTGTTTTAACCCATGCTTCATTAAATTGTATTTATGCTGTTTTATCTTATGCTTTATTAAATTGTATTTATGTTGTTTTATCCTATGCTTTATTAAATTGTATTTATGTTGTTTTATCCTATGCTTTATTAAATTGTATTTTGTTGTTTTATCGTATGCTTTATTAAATTGTATTTATGTTGTTTTATCCTATGCTTTATTAAATTGTGTTTATGTTGTTTTGTCGTATGCTTTATTAAATTGTATTTATGTTGTTTTATCCTATGCTTTATTAAATTGTGTTTATTTTGTTTTATCCTATGCTTTATTAAATTGTATTTATGTTGTTTTAACCCATGTTTTATTAAATTGTATTTATGTTGTTTTATCCTATGCTTTATTAAATTGTATATATGTTGTTTTATCCTATGCTTTATTAAATTGTATTTATCTTGTTTTGTACTGTGCTTTATTAAATTGTATTTATGTTGTTTTAACCTATGCTTTATTAAATTGTATTTATGTTGTTTTATCCTATGCTTTATTAAATTGTATTTATGTTGTTTTATCCTATGCTTTATTAAATTGTATTTATGTTGTTTTATCCTATGCTTTATTAAATTGTATTTATGTTGTTTTAACCTATGCTTTATTAAATTGTATTTATGTTGCTTTAACATTTGCTTTATTAAATTGTATTTATGTTGTTTTATCCTATGCTTTATTATATTGTATTGTGTTGTTTTATCGTATGCTTTATTAAATTGTATTTATGTTGTTTTATCCTATGATTTATTAAATTGTGTTTATGTTGTTTTGTCCTATGCTTTATTAAATTGTATTTACGTTGTTTTATCCTATGCTTTATTAAATTGTATTTATGTTGTTTATCCTATGCTTTATTAAATTGTATTTATGTTGTTTTGTCCTATGCTTTATTAAATTGTATTTATGTTGTTTTAACCCATGCTTTATTAAATTGTATTTATGTTGTTTTATCCTATGCTTTAATAAATTGTATTTATGATGTTTTATCCTATGCTTTATTAAATTGTATTTATGTTGTTTTATCCTATGCTTTATTAAATTGTATTTATGTTGTTTTAACCTATGCTTTATTAAATTGTATTTATGTTGCTTTAACCTTTGCTTTATTAAATTGTATTTATGTTGTTTTATCCTATGCTTTATTATATTGTATTGTGTTGTTTTATCGTATGCTTTATTAAATTGTATTTATGTTGTTTTATCCTATGATTTATTAAATTTTGTTTATGTTGTTTTGTCCTATGCTTTATTAAATTGTATTTATGTTGTTTTATCCTATGCTTTATTAAATTGTATTTATGTTGTTTATCCAATGCTTTATTAAATTGTATTTATGTTGTTTTGTCCTATGCTTTATTAAACTGTATTTATGTTGTTTTAACCCATGCTTTATTAAATTGTATTTATGTTGTTTTATCCTATGCTTTAATAAATTGTATTTATGATGTTTTATCCTATGCTTTATTAAATTGTATTTATGTTGTTTTATCCTATGCTTTATTAAATTGTATTTATGTTGCTTTATCCTATGCTTTATTAAACTGCATTTATGTTGTTTTATGCTATGCTTTATTAAATTGTGTTTATGTTGTTTTATCCTATGCTTTATTAAATTGTATTTATGTTGTTTTAACCCATGTTTTATTAAATTGTATTTATGTTGTTTTATCCTATGCTTTATTAAATTGTATGTATGTTGTTTTATCCTATGCTTTATTAAATTGTATTTATGTTGCTTTAACCTTTGCTTTATTAAATTGCATTTATGTTGTTTTAACCTTTGCTTTATTAAATTGCATTTATGTTGTTTTATCCTATGCTTTATTAAATTGTATTTATGTTGTTTTATCCTATGCTTTATTATATTGTATTATGTTGTTTTATCGTATGCTTTATTAAATTGTATTTATGTTGTTTTATCCTATGATTTATTAAATTGTGTTTATGTTTTTTATCCTATGCTTTATTAAATTGTATTTATGTCGTTTTAACCCATGCTTTATTAAATTGTATTTATGTGGTTTTATCCTATGCTTTATTAAATTGTATTCATGTTGTTTTATCCTATGCTTTATTAAATTGTATTTATGTTTTTTATCCTATGCTTTATTAAATTGTATTTATGTTGTTTTGTCATATGCTTTATTAAATTGTATTTATGTTGTTTTAACCCATGCTTTATTAAATTGTATTTATGTTGTTTTATCCTATGCTTTATTAAATTGTATTTATGATGTTTTATCCTATGCTTTATTAAATTGTATTCATGTTGTTTTATCCTATGCTTTATTAAATTGTACTTATGTTGTTTTATCCTATGCTTTATTAAATTGTTTTCATGTTGTTTTATCCTATGCTTTATTAAATTGTATTTATGTTGTTTTATCCTATGCTTTATTAAATTGTATTTATGTTGTTTTATCCTATGCTTTATAAAATTGTATTTATGTTGTTTTATCCTATGCTTTATTAAATTGTGTTTATGTTGTTTTATCCTATGCTTTATTAAATTGTATTTATGTTGTTTTAACCCATGTTTTATTAAATTGTATTTATGTTGTTTTATCATATGCTTTATTAAATTGTATTTATCTTGTTTTGTCCTATGCTTTATTAAATTATATTTATGTTGTTTTAACCTATGCTTTATTAAATTGTATTTATGTTGTTTTATCCTATGCTTTATTAAATTGTATTTATGTTGTTTGATCCTATGCTTTATTAAATTTTATTTGTGTTGTTTTATCCTATGCTTTATTAAATTGTATTTATGTTGTTTTATCCTATGCTTTCTTAAATTGTATTTATGTTGTTTTAACCTATGCTTTATTAAATTGTATTTATGTTTTTTTAACCTATGCTTTATTAAATTGTATTTATTTTGTTTTAACCTATGCTTTATTAAATTGTATTTATGTTGCTTTAACCTATGCTTTATTAAATTGTATTTATGTTGTTTCATCCTATGCTTTATTAAATTGTTTTTATGTTGTTTTATCCTATGCTTTATTAAATTGTATTTATATTGTTTTAACTTATGCTTTATTAAATTGTATTTATGTTGTTTTATCCTATGCTTTATTAAATTGTATTTATGTTGTTTTATCCTATGCTTTATTAAATTGTATTTATGTTGTTTTGTCCTATGCTTTATTAAATTGTATTTATGTTGTTTTAACCCATGCTTCATTAAATTGTATATATGTTGTTTTATCTTATGCTTTATTAATTTGTATTTATGTTGTTTTATCCTATGCTTTATTAAATTGTATTTATGTTGTTTTATCCTATGCTTTATTAAATTGTATTTTGTTGTTTTATCGTATGCTTTATTAAATTGTATTTATGTTGTTTTATCCTATGCTTTATTAAATTGTGTTTATGTTGTTTTATCGTATGCTTTATTAAATTGTATTTATGTTGTTTTATCCTATGCTTTATTAAATTGTGTTTATTTTGTTTTATCCTATGCTTTATTAAATTTTATTTATGTTGTTTTAACCCATGTTTTATTAAATTGTATTTATGTTGTTTTATCCTATGCTTTATTAAATTGTATATATGTTGTTTTATCCTATGCTTTACTAAATTGTATGTATATTGTTTTGTCCTGTGCTTTATTAAATTGTATTTATGTTGTTTTAACCTATGCTTTAATAAATTGTATTTATGTTGTTTTATCCTATGCTTTATTAAATTGTATTTATGTTGTTTTATCCTATGCTTTATTAAATTGTATTTATGTTGTTTTATCCCATGCTTTATTAAATTGTATTTATGTTGTTTTAACCTATGCTTTATTAAATTGTATTTATGTTGCTTTAACCTTTGCTTTATTAAATTATATTTATGTTGTTTTATCCTATGCTTTATTATATTGTATTATGTTGTTTTATCGTATGCTTTATTAAATTGTATTTATGTTGTTTTATCCTATGATTTATTAAATTGTGTTTATGTTGTTTTGTCCTATGCTTTATTAAATTGTATTTATGTTGTTTTATCCTATGCTTTATTAAATTGTATTTATGTTGTTTATCCTATGCTTTATTAATTTGTATTTATGTTGTTTTGTCCTATGCTGTATTAAATTGTATTTATGTTGTTTTAACCCATGCTTTATTAAATTGTATTTATGTTGTTTTATCCTATGCTTTAATAAATTGTATTTATGATGTTTTATCCTATGCTTTATTAAATTGTATTTATGTTGTTTTATCCTATGCTTTATTAAATTGTACTTATGTTGTTTTATCCTATGCTTTATTAAATTGTATTTATGTTGCTTTATCCTATGCTTTATTAAACTGCATTTATGTTGTTTTATGCTATGCTTTATTAAATTGTATTCATGTTGTTTTATCCTATGCTTTATTAAATTGTATTTATGTTGTTTTATTCTATGCTTTATTAAATTGTGTTTATGTTGTTTTATCCTATGCTTTATTAAATTGTATTTATGTTGTTTTAACCCATGTTTTATTAAATTGTATTTATGTTGTTTTATCCTATGCTTTATTAAATTGTATTTATCTTGTTTTGTCCTATGCTTTATTAAATTATATTTATGTTGTTTTAACCTATGCTTTATTAAATTGTATTTATGTTGTTTTATCCTATGCTTTATTAAATTGTATTTATGTTGTTTTATCCTATGCTTTAATAAATTGTATTTATGATGTTTTATCCTATGCTTTATTAAATTGTATTTATGTTGTTTTATCCTATGCTTTATTAAATTGTATTTATGTTGCTTTATCCTATGCTTTATTAAACTGCATTTATGTTGTTTTATGCTATGCTTTATTAAATTGTGTTTATGTTGTTTTATCCTATGCTTTATTAAATTGTATTTATGTTGTTTTAACCCATGTTTTATTAAATTGTATTTATGTTGTTTTATCCTATGCTTTATTAAATTGTATGTATGTTGTTTTATCCTATGCTTTATTAAATTGTATTTATGTTGCTTTAACCTTTGCTTTATTAAATTGCATTTATGTTGTTTTAACCTTTGCTTTATTAAATTGCATTTATGTTGTTTTATCCTATGCTTTATTAAATTGTATTTATGTTGTTTTATCCTATGCTTTATTATATTGTATTATGTTGTTTTATCGTATGCTTTATTAAATTGTATTTATGTTGTTTTATCCTATGATTTATTAAATTGTGTTTATGTTTTTTATCCTATGCTTTATTAAATTGTATTTATGTCGTTTTAACCCATGCTTTATTAAATTGTATTTATGTGGTTTTATCCTATGCTTTATTAAATTGTATTCATGTTGTTTTATCCTATGCTTTATTAAATTGTATTTATGTTTTTTATCCTATGCTTTATTAAATTGTATTTATGTTGTTTTGTCCTATGCTTTATTAAATTGTATTTATGTTGTTTTAACCCATGCTTTATTAAATTGTATTTATGTTGTTTTATCCTATGCTTTATTAAATTGTATTTATGATGTTTTATCCTATGCTTTATTAAATTGTATTCATGTTGTTTTATCCTATGCTTTATTAAATTGTACTTATGTTGTTTTATCCTATGCTTTATTAAATTGTTTTCATGTTGTTTTATCCTATGCTTTATTAAATTGTATTTATGTTGTTTTATCCTATGCTTTATTAAATTGTATTTATGTTGTTTTATCCTATGCTTTATAAAATTGTATTTATGTTGTTTTATCCTATGCTTTATTAAATTGTGTTTATGTTGTTTTATCCTATGCTTTATTAAATTGTATTTATGTTGTTTTAACCCATGTTTTATTAAATTGTATTTATGTTGTTTTATCATATGCTTTATTAAATTGTATATATGTTGTTTTATCCTATGCTTTATTAAATTGTATTTATCTTGTTTTGTCCTATGCTTTATTAAATTATATTTATGTTGTTTTAACCTATGCTTTATTAAATTGTATTTATGTTGTTTTATCCTATGCTTTATTAAATTGTATTTATGTTGTTTGATCCTATGCTTTATTAAATTTTATTTGTGTTGTTTTATCCTATGCTTTATTAAATTGTATTTATGTTGTTTTATCCTATGCTTTCTTAAATTGTATTTATGTTGTTTTAACCTATGCTTTATTAAATTGTATTTATGTTTTTTTAACCTATGCTTTATTAAATTGTATTTATTTTGTTTTAACCTATGCTTTATTAAATTGTATTTATGTTGCTTTAACCTATGCTTTATTAAATTGTATTTATGTTGTTTCATCCTATGCTTTATTAAATTGTTTTTATGTTGTTTTATCCTATGCTTTATTAAATTGTATTTATATTGTTTTAACTTATGCTTTATTAAATTGTATTTATGTTGTTTTATCCTATGCTTTATTAAATTGTATTTATGTTGTTTTATCCTATGCTTTATTAAATTGTATTTATGTTGTTTTGTCCTATGCTTTATTAAATTGTATTTATGTTGTTTTAACCCATGCTTCATTAAATTGTATATATGTTGTTTTATCTTATGCTTTATTAATTTGTATTTATGTTGTTTTATCCTATGCTTTATTAAATTGTACTTATGTTGTTTTATCCTATGCTTTATTAAATTGTATTTTGTTGTTTTATCGTATGCTTTATTAAATTGTATTTATGTTGTTTTATCCTATGCTTTATTAAATTGTGTTTATGTTGTTTTATCGTATGCTTTATTAAATTGTATTTATGTTGTTTTATCCTATGCTTTATTAAATTGTGTTTATTTTGTTTTATCCTATGCTTTATTAAATTTTATTTATGTTGTTTTAACCCATGTTTTATTAAATTGTATTTATGTTGTTTTATCCTATGCTTTATTAAATTGTATATATGTTGTTTTATCCTATGCTTTACTAAATTGTATGTATCTTGTTTTGTCCTGTGCTTTATTAAATTGTATTTATGTTGTTTTAACCTATGCTTTAATAAATTGTATTTATGTTGTTTTATCCTATGCTTTATTAAATTGTATTTATGTTGTTTTATCCTATGCTTTATTAAATTGTATTTATGTTGTTTTATCCTATGCTTTATTAAATTGTATTTATGTTGTTTTAACCTATGCTTTATTAAATTGTATTTATGTTGCTTTAACCTTTGCTTTATTAAATTCTATTTATGTTGTTTTATCCTATGCTTTATTATATTGTATTATGTTGTTTTATCGTATGCTTTATTAAATTGTATTTATGTTGTTTTATCCTATGATTTATTAAATTGTGTTTATGTTGTTTTGTCCTATGCTTTATTAAATTGTATTTATGTTGTTTTATCCTATGCTTTATTAAATTGTATTTATGTTGTTTATCCTATGCTTTATTAATTTGTATTTATGTTGTTTTGTCCTATGCTGTATTAAATTGTATTTATGTTGTTTTAACCCATGCTTTATTAAATTGTATTTATGTTGTTTTATCCTATGCTTTAATAAATTGTATTTATGATGTTTTATCCTATGCTTTATTAAATTGTATTTATGTTGTTTTATCCTATGCTTTATTAAATTGTACTTATGTTGTTTTATCCTATGCTTTATTAAATTGTATTTATGTTGTTTTATCCTATGCTTTATTAAATTGTATTTATCTTGTTTTGTCCTATGCTTTATTAAATTATATTTATGTTGTTTTAACCTATGCTTTATTAAATTGTATTTATGTTGTTTTATCCTATGCTTTATTAAATTGTATTTATGTTGTTTTATCCTATGCTTTATTAAATTGTATTTATGTTGTTTTATCCTATGCTTTATTAAATTGTATTTATGTTGTTTTAACCTATGCTTTATTAAATTGTATTTATGTTGTTTTAACCTAAGCTTTATTAAATTGTATTTATGTTGTTTTAACCTATGCTTTATTAAATTGTATTTATGTTGTTTTGTCCTATGCTTTATTAAATTGTATTTATGTTGTTTTAACCCATGCTTCATTAAATTGTATATATGTTGTTTTATCTTATGCTTTATTAATTTGTATTTATGTTGTTTTATCCTATGCTTTATTAAATTGTATTTATGTTGTTTTATCCTATGCTTTATTAAATTGTATTTTGTTGTTTTATCGTATGCTTTATTAAATTGTATATATGTTGTTTTATCCTATGCTTTATTAAATTGTATTTATCTTGTTTTGTCCTATGCTTTATTAAATTATATTTATGTTGTTTTAACCTATGCTTTATTAAATTGTATTTATGTTGTTTTATCCTATGCTTTATTAAATTGTATTTATGTTGTTTGATCCTATGCTTTATTAAATTTTATTTGTGTTGTTTTATCCTATGCTTTATTAAATTGTATTTATGTTGTTTTATCCTATGCTTTCTTAAATTGTATTTATGTTGTTTTAACCTATGCTTTATTAAATTGTATTTATGTTTTTTTAACCTATGCTTTATTAAATTGTATTTATTTTGTTTTAACCTATGCTTTATTAAATTGTATTTATGTTGCTTTAACCTATGCTTTATTAAATTGTATTTATGTTGTTTCATCCTATGCTTTATTAAATTGTTTTTATGTTGTTTTATCCTATGCTTTATTAAATTGTATTTATATTGTTTTAACTTATGCTTTATTAAATTGTATTTATGTTGTTTTATCCTATGCTTTATTAAATTGTATTTATGTTGTTTTATCCTATGCTTTATTAAATTGTATTTATGTTGTTTTGTCCTATGCTTTATTAAATTGTATTTATGTTGTTTTAACCCATGCTTCATTAAATTGTATATATGTTGTTTTATCTTATGCTTTATTAATTTGTATTTATGTTGTTTTATCCTATGCTTTATTAAATTGTATTTATGTTGTTTTATCCTATGCTTTATTAAATTGTATTTTGTTGTTTTATCGTATGCTTTATTAAATTGTATTTATGTTGTTTTATCCTATGCTTTATTAAATTGTGTTTATGTTGTTTTATCGTATGCTTTATTAAATTGTATTTATGTTGTTTTATCCTATGCTTTATTAAATTGTGTTTATTTTGTTTTATCCTATGCTTTATTAAATTTTATTTATGTTGTTTTAACCCATGTTTTATTAAATTGTATTTATGTTGTTTTATCCTATGCTTTATTAAATTGTATATATGTTGTTTTATCCTATGCTTTACTAAATTGTATGTATATTGTTTTGTCCTGTGCTTTATTAAATTGTATTTATGTTGTTTTAACCTATGCTTTAATAAATTGTATTTATGTTGTTTTATCCTATGCTTTATTAAATTGTATTTATGTTGTTTTATCCTATGCTTTATTAAATTGTATTTATGTTGTTTTATCCCATGCTTTATTAAATTGTATTTATGTTGTTTTAACCTATGCTTTATTAAATTGTATTTATGTTGCTTTAACCTTTGCTTTATTAAATTCTATTTATGTTGTTTTATCCTATGCTTTATTATATTGTATTATGTTGTTTTATCGTATGCTTTATTAAATTGTATTTATGTTGTTTTATCCTATGATTTATTAAATTGTGTTTATGTTGTTTTGTCCTATGCTTTATTAAATTGTATTTATGTTGTTTTATCCTATGCTTTATTAAATTGTATTTATGTTGTTTATCCTATGCTTTATTAATTTGTATTTATGTTGTTTTGTCCTATGCTGTATTAAATTGTATTTATGTTGTTTTAACCCATGCTTTATTAAATTGTATTTATGTTGTTTTATCCTATGCTTTAATAAATTGTATTTATGATGTTTTATCCTATGCTTTATTAAATTGTATTTATGTTGTTTTATCCTATGCTTTATTAAATTGTACTTATGTTGTTTTATGCTATGCTTTATTAAATTGTGTTTATGTTGTTTTATCCTATGCTTTATTAAATTGTATTTATGTTGTTTTAACCCATGTTTTATTAAATTGTATTTATGTTGTTTTATCCTATGCTTTATTAAATTGTATGTATGTTGTTTTATCCTATGCTTTATTAAATTGTATTTATGTTGCTTTAACCTTTGCTTTATTAAATTGCATTTATGTTGTTTTAACCTTTGCTTTATTAAATTGCATTTATGTTGTTTTATCCTATGCTTTATTAAATTGTATTTATGTTGTTTTATCCTATGCTTTATTATATTGTATTATGTTGTTTTATCGTATGCTTTATTAAATTGTATTTATGTTGTTTTATCCTATGATTTATTAAATTGTGTTTATGTTTTTTATCCTATGCTTTATTAAATTGTATTTATGTCGTTTTAACCCATGCTTTATTAAATTGTATTTATGTGGTTTTATCCTATGCTTTATTAAATTGTATTCATGTTGTTTTATCCTATGCTTTATTAAATTGTATTTATGTTTTTTATCCTATGCTTTATTAAATTGTATTTATGTTGTTTTGTCCTATGCTTTATTAAATTGTATTTATGTTGTTTTAACCCATGCTTTATTAAATTGTATTTATGTTGTTTTATCCTATGCTTTATTAAATTGTATTTATGATGTTTTATCCTATGCTTTATTAAATTGTATTCATGTTGTTTTATCCTATGCTTTATTAAATTGTACTTATGTTGTTTTATCCTATGCTTTATTAAATTGTTTTCATGTTGTTTTATCCTATGCTTTATTAAATTGTATTTATGTTGTTTTATCCTATGCTTTATTAAATTGTATTTATGTTGTTTTATCCTATGCTTTATAAAATTGTATTTATGTTGTTTTATCCTATGCTTTATTAAATTGTGTTTATGTTGTTTTATCCTATGCTTTATTAAATTGTATTTATGTTGTTTTAACCCATGTTTTATTAAATTGTATTTATGTTGTTTTATCATATGCTTTATTAAATTGTATATATGTTGTTTTATCCTATGCTTTATTAAATTGTATTTATCTTGTTTTGTCCTATGCTTTATTAAATTATATTTATGTTGTTTTAACCTATGCTTTATTAAATTGTATTTATGTTGTTTTATCCTATGCTTTATTAAATTGTATTTATGTTGTTTGATCCTATGCTTTATTAAATTTTATTTGTGTTGTTTTATCCTATGCTTTATTAAATTGTATTTATGTTGTTTTATCCTATGCTTTCTTAAATTGTATTTATGTTGTTTTAACCTATGCTTTATTAAATTGTATTTATGTTTTTTTAACCTATGCTTTATTAAATTGTATTTATTTTGTTTTAACCTATGCTTTATTAAATTGTATTTATGTTGCTTTAACCTATGCTTTATTAAATTGTATTTATGTTGTTTCATCCTATGCTTTATTAAATTGTTTTTATGTTGTTTTATCCTATGCTTTATTAAATTGTATTTATATTGTTTTAACTTATGCTTTATTAAATTGTATTTATGTTGTTTTATCCTATGCTTTATTAAATTGTATTTATGTTGTTTTATCCTATGCTTTATTAAATTGTATTTATGTTGTTTTGTCCTATGCTTTATTAAATTGTATTTATGTTGTTTTAACCCATGCTTCATTAAATTGTATATATGTTGTTTTATCTTATGCTTTATTAATTTGTATTTATGTTGTTTTATCCTATGCTTTATTAAATTGTACTTATGTTGTTTTATCCTATGCTTTATTAAATTGTATTTTGTTGTTTTATCGTATGCTTTATTAAATTGTATTTATGTTGTTTTATCCTATGCTTTATTAAATTGTGTTTATGTTGTTTTATCGTATGCTTTATTAAATTGTATTTATGTTGTTTTAACCTATGCTTTATTAAATTGTGTTTATTTTGTTTTATCCTATGCTTTATTAAATTTTATTTATGTTGTTTTAACCCATGTTTTATTAAATTGTATTTATGTTGTTTTATCCTATGCTTTATTAAATTGTATATATGTTGTTTTATCCTATGCTTTACTAAATTGTATGTATCTTGTTTTGTCCTGTGCTTTATTAAATTGTATTTATGTTGTTTTAACCTATGCTTTAATAAATTGTATTTATGTTGTTTTATCCTATGCTTTATTAAATTGTATTTATGTTGTTTTATCCTATGCTTTATTAAATTGTATTTATGTTGTTTTATCCTATGCTTTATTAAATTGTATTTATGTTGTTTTAACCTATGCTTTATTAAATTGTATTTATGTTGCTTTAACCTTTGCTTTATTAAATTCTATTTATGTTGTTTTATCCTATGCTTTATTATATTGTATTATGTTGTTTTATCGTATGCTTTATTAAATTGTATTTATGTTGTTTTATCCTATGATTTATTAAATTGTGTTTATGTTGTTTTGTCCTATGCTTTATTAAATTGTATTTATGTTGTTTTATCCTATGCTTTATTAAATTGTATTTATGTTGTTTATCCTATGCTTTATTAATTTGTATTTATGTTGTTTTGTCCTATGCTGTATTAAATTGTATTTATGTTGTTTTAACCCATGCTTTATTAAATTGTATTTATGTTGTTTTATCCTATGCTTTAATAAATTGTATTTATGATGTTTTATCCTATGCTTTATTAAATTGTATTTATGTTGTTTTATCCTATGCTTTATTAAATTGTACTTATGTTGTTTTATCCTATGCTTTATTAAATTGTATTTATGTTGTTTTATCCTATGCTTTATTAAATTGTATTTATCTTGTTTTGTCCTATGCTTTATTAAATTATATTTATGTTGTTTTAACCTATGCTTTATTAAATTGTATTTATGTTGTTTTATCCTATGCTTTATTAAATTGTATTTATGTTGTTTTATCCTATGCTTTATTAAATTGTATTTATGTTGTTTTATCCTATGCTTTATTAAATTGTATTTATGTTGTTTTAACCTATGCTTTATTAAATTGTATTTATGTTGTTTTAACCTAAGCTTTATTAAATTGTATTTATGTTGTTTTAACCTATGCTTTATTAAATTGTATTTATGTTGTTTTGTCCTATGCTTTATTAAATTGTATTTATGTTGTTTTAACCCATGCTTCATTAAATTGTATATATGTTGTTTTATCTTATGCTTTATTAATTTGTATTTATGTTGTTTTATCCTATGCTTTATTAAATTGTATTTATGTTGTTTTATCCTATGCTTTATTAAATTGTATTTTGTTGTTTTATCGTATGCTTTATTAAATTGTATATATGTTGTTTTATCCTATGCTTTATTAAATTGTATTTATCTTGTTTTGTCCTATGCTTTATTAAATTATATTTATGTTGTTTTAACCTATGCTTTATTAAATTGTATTTATGTTGTTTTATCCTATGCTTTATTAAATTGTATTTATGTTGTTTGATCCTATGCTTTATTAAATTTTATTTGTGTTGTTTTATCCTATGCTTTATTAAATTGTATTTATGTTGTTTTATCCTATGCTTTCTTAAATTGTATTTATGTTGTTTTAACCTATGCTTTATTAAATTGTATTTATGTTTTTTTAACCTATGCTTTATTAAATTGTATTTATTTTGTTTTAACCTATGCTTTATTAAATTGTATTTATGTTGCTTTAACCTATGCTTTATTAAATTGTATTTATGTTGTTTCATCCTATGCTTTATTAAATTGTTTTTATGTTGTTTTATCCTATGCTTTATTAAATTGTATTTATATTGTTTTAACTTATGCTTTATTAAATTGTATTTATGTTGTTTTATCCTATGCTTTATTAAATTGTATTTATGTTGTTTTATCCTATGCTTTATTAAATTGTATTTATGTTGTTTTGTCCTATGCTTTATTAAATTGTATTTATGTTGTTTTAACCCATGCTTCATTAAATTGTATATATGTTGTTTTATCTTATGCTTTATTAATTTGTATTTATGTTGTTTTATCCTATGCTTTATTAAATTGTATTTATGTTGTTTTATCCTATGCTTTATTAAATTGTATTTTGTTGTTTTATCGTATGCTTTATTAAATTGTATTTATGTTGTTTTATCCTATGCTTTATTAAATTGTGTTTATGTTGTTTTATCGTATGCTTTATTAAATTGTATTTATGTTGTTTTATCCTATGCTTTATTAAATTGTGTTTATTTTGTTTTATCCTATGCTTTATTAAATTTTATTTATGTTGTTTTAACCCATGTTTTATTAAATTGTATTTATGTTGTTTTATCCTATGCTTTATTAAATTGTATATATGTTGTTTTATCCTATGCTTTACTAAATTGTATGTATCTTGTTTTGTCCTGTGCTTTATTAAATTGTATTTATGTTGTTTTAACCTATGCTTTAATAAATTGTATTTATGTTGTTTTATCCTATGCTTTATTAAATTGTATTTATGTTGTTTTATCCTATGCTTTATTAAATTGTATTTATGTTGTTTTATCCCATGCTTTATTAAATTGTATTTATGTTGTTTTAACCTATGCTTTATTAAATTGTATTTATGTTGCTTTAACCTTTGCTTTATTAAATTCTATTTATGTTGTTTTATCCTATGCTTTATTATATTGTATTATGTTGTTTTATCGTATGCTTTATTAAATTGTATTTATGTTGTTTTATCCTATGATTTATTAAATTGTGTTTATGTTGTTTTGTCCTATGCTTTATTAAATTGTATTTATGTTGTTTTATCCTATGCTTTATTAAATTGTATTTATGTTGTTTATCCTATGCTTTATTAATTTGTATTTATGTTGTTTTGTCCTATGCTGTATTAAATTGTATTTATGTTGTTTTAACCCATGCTTTATTAAATTGTATTTATGTTGTTTTATCCTATGCTTTAATAAATTGTATTTATGATGTTTTATCCTATGCTTTATTAAATTGTATTTATGTTGTTTTATCCTATGCTTTATTAAATTGTACTTATGTTGTTTTATCCTATGCTTTATTAAATTGTATTTATGTTGCTTTATCCTATGCTTTATTAAACTGCATTTATGTTGTTTTATGCTATGCTTTATTAAATTGTATTCATGTTGTTTTATCCTATGCTTTATTAAATTGTATTTATGTTGTTTTATTCTATGCTTTATTAAATTGTGTTTATGTTGTTTTATCCTATGCTTTATTAAATTGTATTTATGTTGTTTTAACCCATGTTTTATTAAATTGTATTTATGTTGTTTTATCCTATGCTTTTTTAAATTGTATATATGTTGTTTTATCCTATGCTTTATTAAATTGTATTTATCTTGTTTTGTCCTATGCTTTATTAAATTATATTTATGTTGTTTTAACCTATGCTTTATTAAATTGTATTTATGTTGTTTTATCCTATGCTTTATTAAATTGTATTTATGTTGTTTTATCCTATGCTTTAATAAATTGTATTTATGATGTTTTATCCTATGCTTTATTAAATTGTATTTATGTTGTTTTATCCTATGCTTTATTAAATTGTATTTATGTTGCTTTATCCTATGCTTTATTAAACTGCATTTATGTTGTTTTATGCTATGCTTTATTAAATTGTGTTTATGTTGTTTTATCCTATGCTTTATTAAATTGTATTTATGTTGTTTTAACCCATGTTTTATTAAATTGTATTTATGTTGTTTTATCCTATGCTTTATTAAATTGTATGTATGTTGTTTTATCCTATGCTTTATTAAATTGTATTTATGTTGCTTTAACCTTTGCTTTATTAAATTGCATTTATGTTGTTTTAACCTTTGCTTTATTAAATTGCATTTATGTTGTTTTATCCTATGCTTTATTAAATTGTATTTATGTTGTTTTATCCTATGCTTTATTATATTGTATTATGTTGTTTTATCGTATGCTTTATTAAATTGTATTTATGTTGTTTTATCCTATGATTTATTAAATTGTGTTTATGTTTTTTATCCTATGCTTTATTAAATTGTATTTATGTCGTTTTAACCCATGCTTTATTAAATTGTATTTATGTGGTTTTATCCTATGCTTTATTAAATTGTATTCATGTTGTTTTATCCTATGCTTTATTAAATTGTATTTATGTTTTTTATCCTATGCTTTATTAAATTGTATTTATGTTGTTTTGTCCTATGCTTTATTAAATTGTATTTATGTTGTTTTAACCCATGCTTTATTAAATTGTATTTATGTTGTTTTATCCTATGCTTTATTAAATTGTATTTATGATGTTTTATCTTATGCTTTATTAAATTGTATTCATGTTGTTTTATCCTATGCTTTATTAAATTGTACTTATGTTGTTTTATCCTATGCTTTATTAAATTGTTTTCATGTTGTTTTATCCTATGCTTTATTAAATTGTATTTATGTTGTTTTATCCTATGCTTTATTAAATTGTATTTATGTTGTTTTATCCTATGCTTTATAAAATTGTATTTATGTTGTTTTATCCTATGTTTATTAAATTGTGTTTATGTTGTTTTATCCTATGCTTTATTAAATTGTATTTATGTTGTTTTAACCCATGTTTTATTAAATTGTATTTATGTTGTTTTATCATATGCTTTATTAAATTGTATATATGTTGTTTTATCCTATGCTTTATTAAATTGTATTTATCTTGTTTTGTCCTATGCTTTATTAAATTATATTTATGTTGTTTTAACCTATGCTTTATTAAATTGTATTTATGTTGTTTTATCCTATGCTTTATTAAATTGTATTTATGTTGTTTGATCCTATGCTTTATTAAATTTTATTTGTGTTGTTTTATCCTATGCTTTATTAAATTGTATTTATGTTGTTTTATCCTATGCTTTCTTAAATTGTATTTATGTTGTTTTAACCTATGCTTTATTAAATTGTATTTATGTTTTTTTAACCTATGCTTTATTAAATTGTATTTATTTTGTTTTAACCTATGCTTTATTAAATTGTATTTATGTTGCTTTAACCTATGCTTTATTAAATTGTATTTATGTTGTTTCATCCTATGCTTTATTAAATTGTTTTTATGTTGTTTTATCCTATGCTTTATTAAATTGTATTTATATTGTTTTAACTTATGCTTTATTAAATTGTATTTATGTTGTTTTATCCTATGCTTTATTAAATTGTATTTATGTTGTTTTATCCTATGCTTTATTAAATTGTATTTATGTTGTTTTGTCCTATGCTTTATTAAATTGTATTTATGTTGTTTTAACCCATGCTTCATTAAATTGTATATATGTTGTTTTATCTTATGCTTTATTAATTTGTATTTATGTTGTTTTATCCTATGCTTTATTAAATTGTACTTATGTTGTTTTATCCTATGCTTTATTAAATTGTATTTTGTTGTTTTATCGTATGCTTTATTAAATTGTATTTATGTTGTTTTATCCTATGCTTTATTAAATTGTGTTTATGTTGTTTTATCGTATGCTTTATTAAATTGTATTTATGTTGTTTTATCCTATGCTTTATTAAATTGTGTTTATTTTGTTTTATCCTATGCTTTATTAAATTTTATTTATGTTGTTTTAACCCATGTTTTATTAAATTGTATTTATGTTGTTTTATCCTATGCTTTATTAAATTGTATATATGTTGTTTTATCCTATGCTTTACTAAATTGTATGTATCTTGTTTTGTCCTGTGCTTTATTAAATTGTATTTATGTTGTTTTAACCTATGCTTTAATAAATTGTATTTATGTTGTTTTATCCTATGCTTTATTAAATTGTATTTATGTTGTTTTATCCTATGCTTTATTAAATTGTATTTATGTTGTTTTATCCTATGCTTTATTAAATTGTATTTATGTTGTTTTAACCTATGCTTTATTAAATTGTATTTATGTTGCTTTAACCTTTGCTTTATTAAATTCTATTTATGTTGTTTTATCCTATGCTTTATTATATTGTATTATGTTGTTTTATCGTATGCTTTATTAAATTGTATTTATGTTGTTTTATCCTATGATTTATTAAATTGTGTTTATGTTGTTTTGTCCTATGCTTTATTAAATTGTATTTATGTTGTTTTATCCTATGCTTTATTAAATTGTATTTATGTTGTTTATCCTATGCTTTATTAATTTGTATTTATGTTGTTTTGTCCTATGCTGTATTAAATTGTATTTATGTTGTTTTAACCCATGCTTTATTAAATTGTATTTATGTTGTTTTATCCTATGCTTTAATAAATTGTATTTATGATGTTTTATCCTATGCTTTATTAAATTGTATTTATGTTGTTTTATCCTATGCTTTATTAAATTTTACTTATGTTGTTTTATCCTATGCTTTATTAAATTGTATTTATGTTGTTTTATCCTATGCTTTATTAAATTGTATTTATCTTGTTTTGTCCTATGCTTTATTAAATTATATTTATGTTGTTTTAACCTATGCTTTATTAAATTGTATTTATGTTGTTTTATCCTATGCTTTATTAAATTGTATTTATGTTGTTTTATCCTATGCTTTATTAAATTGTATTTATGTTGTTTTATCCTATGCTTTATTAAATTGTATTTATGTTGTTTTAACCTATGCTTTATTAAATTGTATTTATGTTGTTTTAACCTAAGCTTTATTAAATTGTATTTATGTTGTTTTAACCTATGCTTTATTAAATTGTATTTATGTTGTTTTGTCCTATGCTTTATTAAATTGTATTTATGTTGTTTTAACCCATGCTTCATTAAATTGTATATATGTTGTTTTATCTTATGCTTTATTAATTTGTATTTATGTTGTTTTATCCTATGCTTTATTAAATTGTATTTATGTTGTTTTATCCTATGCTTTATTAAATTGTATTTTGTTGTTTTATCGTATGCTTTATTAAATTGTATTTATGTTGTTTTATCCTATGCTTTATTAAATTGTGTTTATGTTGTTTTATCGTATGCTTTATTAAATTGTATTTATGTTGTTTTATCCTATGCTTTATTAAATTGTGTTTATTTTGTTTTATCCTATGCTTTATTAAATTGTATTTATGTTGTTTTAACCCATGTTTTATTAAATTGTATTTACGTTGTTTTATCCTATGCTTTATTAAATTGTATGTATCTTGTTTTGTCCTGTGCTTTATTAGATTGTATTTATGTTGTTTTAACCTATGCTTTAATAAATTGTATTTATGTTGTTTTATCCTATGATTTATTAAATTGTATTTATGTTGTTTTATCCTATGCTTTATTAAATTGTATTTATGTTGTTTTATCCTATTCTTTATTAAATTGTATTTATGTTGTTTTAACCTATGCTTTATTAAATTGTATTTATGTTGCTTTAACCTTTGCTTTATTAAATTGTATTTATGTTGTTTTATCCTATGCTTTATTATATTGTATTATGTTGTTTTATCATATGCTTTATTAAATTGTATTTATGTTGTTTTATCCTATGATTTATTAAATTGTGTTTATGTTGTTTTGTCCTATGCTTTATTAAATTGTATTTATGTTGTTTTATCCTATGCTTTATTAAATTGTATTTATGTTGTTTATCCTATGCTTTATTAATTTGTATTTATGTTGTTTTGTCCTATGCTTTATTAAATTGTATTTATGTTTTTTTAACCCATGCTTTATTAAATTGTATTTATGTTGTTTTATCCTATGCTTTAATAAATTGTATTTATGATGTTTTATCCTATGCTTTATTAAATTGTATTTATGTTGTTTTATCCTATGCTTTATTAAATTGTACTTATGTTGTTTTATCCTATGCTTTATTAAATTGTATTTATGTTGCTTTATCCTATGCTTTATTAAACTGCATTTATGTTGTTTTATGCTATGCTTTATTAAATTGTATTCATGTTGTTTTATCCTATGCTTTATTAAATTGTATTTATGTTGTTTTATTCTATGCTTTATTAAATTGTGTTTATGTTGTTTTATCCTATGCTTTATTAAATTGTATTTATGTTGTTTTAACCCATGTTTTATTAAATTGTATTTATGTTGTTTTATCCTATGCTTTATTAAATTGTATATATGTTGTTTTATCCTATGCTTTATTAAATTGTATTTATCTTGTTTTGTCCTATGCTTTATTAAATTATATTTATGTTGTTTTAACCTATGCTTTATTAAATTGTATTTATGTTGTTTTATCCTATGCTTTATTAAATTGTATTTATGTTGTTTTATCCTATGCTTTATTAAATTGTATTTATGTTGTTTTATCCTATGCTTTATTAAATTGTATTTATGTTGTTTTAACCTATGCTTTATTAAATTGTATTTATGTTGTTTTAACCTAAGCTTTATTAAATTGTATTTATGTTGTTTTAACCTATGCTTTATTAAATTGTATTTATGTTGCTTTAACCTATGCTTTATTAAATTGTATTTATGTTGTTTTATCCTATGCTTTATTAAATTGTATTTTTGTTGTTTTGTCCTATGCTTTATTAAATTGTATTTATGTTGTTTTAACCCATGCTTCATTAAATGTATTTATGTTGTTTTATCTTATGCTTTATTAAATTGTATTTATGTTGTTTTATCCTATGCTTTATTAAATTGTATTTATGTTGTTTTATCCTATGCTTTATTAAATTGTATTATGTTGTTTTATCGTATGCTTTATTAAATTGTATTTATGTTGTTTTATCCTATGCTTTATTAAATTGTGTTTATGTTGTTTTATCCTATGCTTTATTAAATTGTATTTATGTTGTTTTATCCTATGCTTTATTAAATTGTATTTATGTTGTTTTGTCCTATGCTTTATTAAATTGTATTTATGTTGTTTTAACCCATGCTTCATTAAATTGTATATATGTTGTTTTATCTTATGCTTTATTAATTTGTATTTATGTTGTTTTATCCTATGCTTTATTAAATTGTATTTATGTTGTTTTATCCTATGCTTTATTAAATTGTATTTTGTTGTTTTATCGTATGCTTTATTAAATTGTATTTATGTTGTTTTATCCTATGCTTTATTAAATTGTGTTTATTTTGTTTTATCCTATGCTTTATTAAATTGTATTTATGTTGTTTTAACCCATGTTTTATTAAATTGTATTTATGTTGTTTTATCCTATGCTTTATTAAATTGTATATATGTTGTTTTATCCTATGCTTTATTAAATTGTATGTATCTTGTTTTGTCCTGTGCTTTATTAAATTGTATTTATGTTGTTTTATCCTAAGCTTTATTATATTGTATTATGTTGTTTTATCGTATGCTTTATTAAATTGTATTTATGTTGTTTTATCCTATGATTTATTAAATTGTGTTTATGTTTTTTATCCTATGCTTTATTAAATTGTATTTATGTCGTTTTAACCCATGCTTTATTAAATTGTATTTATGTGGTTTTATCCTATGCTTTATTAAATTGTATTCATGTTGTTTTATCCTATGCTTTATTAAATTGTATTTATGTTTTTTATCCTATGCTTTATTAAATTGTATTTATGTTGTTTTGTCCTATGCTTTATTAAATTGTATTTATGTTGTTTTAACCCATGCTTTATTAAATTGTATTTATGTTGTTTTATCCTATGCTTTATTAAATTGTATTTATGATGTTTTATCCTATGCTTTATTAAATTGTATTTATGTTGTTTTAACCTATGCTTTATTAAATTGTATTTATGTTGTTTTAACCTAAGCTTTATTAAATTGTATTTATGTTGTTTTAACCTATGCTTTATTAAATTGTATTTATGTTGCTTTAACCTATGCTTTATTAAATTGTATTCATGTTGTTTTATCCTATGCTTTATTAAATTGTATTTTTGTTGTTTTGTCCTATGCTTTATTAAATTGTATTTATGTTGTTTTAACCCATGCTTCATTAAATGTATTTATGTTGTTTTATCTTATGCTTTATTAAATTGTATTTATGTTGTTTTATCCTATGCTTTATTAAATTGTATTTATGTTGTTTTATCCTATGCTTTATTAAATTGTATTATGTTGTTTTATCGTATGCTTTATTAAATTGTATTTATGTTGTTTTATCCTATGCTTTATTAAATTGTGTTTATGTTGTTTTATCCTATGCTTTATTAAATTGTATTTATGTTGTTTTATCCTATGCTTTATTAAATTGTATTTATGTTGTTTTGTCCTATGCTTTATTAAATTGTATTTATGTTGTTTTAACCCATGCTTCATTAAATTGTATATATGTTGTTTTATCTTATGCTTTATTAATTTGTATTTATGTTGTTTTATCCTATGCTTTATTAAATTGTATTTATGTTGTTTTATCCTATGCTTTATTAAATTGTATTTTGTTGTTTTATCGTATGCTTTATTAAATTGTATTTATGTTGTTTTATCCTATGCTTTATTAAATTGTGTTTATTTTGTTTTATCCTATGCTTTATTAAATTGTATTTATGTTGTTTTAACCCATGTTTTATTAAATTGTATTTATGTTGTTTTATCCTATGCTTTATTAAATTGTATATATGTTGTTTTATCCTATGCTTTATTAAATTGTATGTATCTTGTTTTGTCCTGTGCTTTATTAAATTGTATTTATGTTGTTTTATCCTATGCTTTATTATATTGTATTATGTTGTTTTATCGTATGCTTTATTAAATTGTATTTATGTTGTTTTATCCTATGATTTATTAAATTGTGTTTATGTTTTTTATCCTATGCTTTATTAAATTGTATTTATGTCGTTTTAACCCATGCTTTATTAAATTGTATTTATGTGGTTTTATCCTATGCTTTATTAAATTGTATTCATGTTGTTTTATCCTATGCTTTATTAAATTGTATTTATGTTTTTTATCCTATGCTTTATTAAATTGTATTTATGTTGTTTTGTCCTATGCTTTATTAAATTGTATTTATGTTGTTTTAACCCATGCTTTATTAAATTGTATTTATGTTGTTTTATCCTATGCTTTATTAAATTGTATTTATGATGTTTTATCCTATGCTTTATTAAATTGTACTTATGTTGTTTTATCCTATGCTTTATTAAATTGTTTTCATGTTGTTTTATCCTATGCTTTATTAAATTGTATTTATGTTGTTTTATCCTATGCTTTATTAAATTGTATTTATGATGTTTTATCCTATGCTTTATTAAATTGTACTTATGTTGTTTTATCCTATGCTTTATTAAATTGTATTTATGTTGTTTTATCCTATGATTTATTAAATTGTATTTATGTTGTTTTATCCTATGCTTTATTAAATTGTATTTATGTTGTTTTATCCTATTCTTTATTAAATTGTATTTATGTTGTTTTAACCTATGCTTTATTAAATTGTATTTATGTTGCTTTAACCTTTGCTTTATTAAATTGTATTTATGTTGTTTTATCCTATGCTTTATTATATTGTATTATGTTGTTTTATCATATGCTTTATTAAATTGTATTTATGTTGTTTTATCCTATGATTTATTAAATTGTGTTTATGTTGTTTTGTCCTATGCTTTATTAAATTGTATTTATGTTGTTTTATCCTATGCTTTATTAAATTGTATTTATGTTGTTTATCCTATGCTTTATTAATTTGTATTTATGTTGTTTTGTCCTATGCTTTATTAAATTGTATTTATGTTTTTTTAACCCATGCTTTATTAAATTGTATTTATGTTGTTTTATCCTATGCTTTAATAAATTGTATTTATGATGTTTTATCCTATGCTTTATTAAATTGTATTTATGTTGTTTTATCCTATGCTTTATTAAATTGTACTTATGTTGTTTTATCCTATGCTTTATTAAATTGTATTTATGTTGCTTTATCCTATGCTTTATTAAACTGCATTTATGTTGTTTTATGCTATGCTTTATTAAATTGTATTCATGTTGTTTTATCCTATGCTTTATTAAATTGTATTTATGTTGTTTTATTCTATGCTTTATTAAATTGTGTTTATGTTGTTTTATCCTATGCTTTATTAAATTGTATTTATGTTGTTTTAACCCATGTTTTATTAAATTGTATTTATGTTGTTTTATCCTATGCTTTATTAAATTGTATATATGTTGTTTTATCCTATGCTTTATTAAATTGTATTTATCTTGTTTTGTCCTATGCTTTATTAAATTATATTTATGTTGTTTTAACCTATGCTTTATTAAATTGTATTTATGTTGTTTTATCCTATGCTTTATTAAATTGTATTTATGTTGTTTTATCCTATGCTTTATTAAATTGTATTTATGTTGTTTTATCCTATGCTTTATTAAATTGTATTTATGTTGTTTTAACCTATGCTTTATTAAATTGTATTTATGTTGTTTTAACCTAAGCTTTATTAAATTGTATTTATGTTGTTTTAACCTATGCTTTATTAAATTGTATTTATGTTGCTTTAACCTATGCTTTATTAAATTGTATTTATGTTGTTTTATCCTATGCTTTATTAAATTGTATTTTTGTTGTTTTGTCCTATGCTTTATTAAATTGTATTTATGTTGTTTTAACCCATGCTTCATTAAATGTATTTATGTTGTTTTATCTTATGCTTTATTAAATTGTATTTATGTTGTTTTATCCTATGCTTTATTAAATTGTATTTATGTTGTTTTATCCTATGCTTTATTAAATTGTATTATGTTGTTTTATCGTATGCTTTATTAAATTGTATTTATGTTGTTTTATCCTATGCTTTATTAAATTGTGTTTATGTTGTTTTATCCTATGCTTTATTAAATTGTATTTATGTTGTTTTATCCTATGCTTTATTAAATTGTATTTATGTTGTTTTGTCCTATGCTTTATTAAATTGTATTTATGTTGTTTTAACCCATGCTTCATTAAATTGTATATATGTTGTTTTATCTTATGCTTTATTAATTTGTATTTATGTTGTTTTATCCTATGCTTTATTAAATTGTATTTATGTTGTTTTATCCTATGCTTTATTAAATTGTATTTTGTTGTTTTATCGTATGCTTTATTAAATTGTATTTATGTTGTTTTATCCTATGCTTTATTAAATTGTGTTTATTTTGTTTTATCCTATGCTTTATTAAATTGTATTTATGTTGTTTTAACCCATGTTTTATTAAATTGTATTTATGTTGTTTTATCCTATGCTTTATTAAATTGTATATATGTTGTTTTATCCTATGCTTTATTAAATTGTATGTATCTTGTTTTGTCCTGTGCTTTATTAAATTGTATTTATGTTGTTTTATCCTATGCTTTATTATATTGTATTATGTTGTTTTATCGTATGCTTTATTAAATTGTATTTATGTTGTTTTATCCTATGATTTATTAAATTGTGTTTATGTTTTTTATCCTATGCTTTATTAAATTGTATTTATGTCGTTTTAACCCATGCTTTATTAAATTGTATTTATGTGGTTTTATCCTATGCTTTATTAAATTGTATTCATGTTGTTTTATCCTATGCTTTATTAAATTGTATTTATGTTTTTTATCCTATGCTTTATTAAATTGTATTTATGTTGTTTTGTCCTATGCTTTATTAAATTGTATTTATGTTGTTTTAACCCATGCTTTATTAAATTGTATTTATGTTGTTTTATCCTATGCTTTATTAAATTGTATTTATGATGTTTTATCCTATGCTTTATTAAATTGTACTTATGTTGTTTTATCCTATGCTTTATTAAATTGTTTTCATGTTGTTTTATCCTATGCTTTATTAAATTGTATTTATGTTGTTTTATCCTATGCTTTATTAAATTGTATTTATGTTGTTTTATCCTATGCTTTATAAAATTGTATTTATGTTGTTTTATCCTATGCTTTATTAAATTGTGTTTATGTTGTTTTATCCTATGCTTTATTAAATTGTATTTATGTTGTTTTAACCCATGTTTTATTAAATTGTATTTATGTTGTTTTATCATATGCTTTATTAAATTGTATAAATGTTGTTTTATCCTATGCTTTATTAAATTGTATTTATCTTGTTTTGTCCTATGCTTTATTAAATTATATTTATGTTGTTTTAACCTATGCTTTATTAAATTGTATTTATGTTGTTTTATCCTATGCTTTATTAAATTGTATTTATGTTGTTTGATCCTATGCTTTATTAAATTTTATTTGTGTTGTTTTATCCTATGCTTTATTAAATTGTATTTATGTTGTTTTATCCTATGCTTTCTTAAATTGTATTTATGTTGTTTTAACCTATGCTTTATTAAATTGTATTTATGTTTTTTTAACCTATGCTTTATTAAATTGTATTTATTTTGTTTTAACCTATGCTTTATTAAATTGTATTTATGTTGCTTTAACCTATGCTTTATTAAATTGTATTTATGTTGTTTCATCCTATGCTTTATTAAATTGTTTTTATGTTGTTTTATCCTATGCTTTATTAAATTGTATTAATATTGTTTTAACTTATGCTTTATTAAATTGTATTTATGTTGTTTTATCCTATGCTTTATTAAATTGTATTTATGTTGTTTTATCCTATGCTTTATTAAATTGTATTTATGTTGTTTTGTCCTATGCTTTATTAAATTGTATTTATGTTGTTTTAACCCATGCTTCATTAAATTGTATATATGTTGTTTTATCTTATGCTTTATTAATTTGTATTTATGTTGCTTTATCCTATGCTTTATTAAATTGTATTTATGTTGTTTTATCCTATGCTTTATTAAATTGTATTTTGTTGTTTTATCGTATGCTTTATTAAATTGTATTTATGTTGTTTTATCCTATGCTTTATTAAATTGTGTTTATGTTGTTTTATCGTATGCTTTATTAAATTGTATTTATGTTGTTTTATCCTATGCTTTATTAAATTGTGTTTATTTTGTTTTATCCTATGCTTTATTAAATTTTATTTATGTTGTTTTAACCCATGTTTTATTAAATTGTATTTATGTTGTTTTATCCTATGCTTTATTAAATTGTATATATGTTGTTTTATCCTATGCTTTACTAAATTGTATGTATCTTGTTTTGTCCTGTGCTTTATTAAATTGTATTTATGTTGTTTTAACCTATGCTTTAATAAATTGTATTTATGTTGTTTTATCCTATGCTTTATTAAATTGTATTTATGTTGTTTTATCCTATGCTTTATTAAATTGTATTTATGTTGTTTTATCCTATGCTTTATTAAATTGTATTTATGTTG
Source organism: Phyllobates terribilis (assembly GCF_046119375.1). NCBI lineage: Eukaryota > Metazoa > Chordata > Amphibia > Anura > Dendrobatidae > Phyllobates > Phyllobates terribilis. The sequence goes on along the minus strand of NW_027363193.1, from coordinate 733,633 downwards.
TTTTAACCTATGCTTTATTAAATTGTATTTATGTTGCTTTAACCTTTGCTTTATTAAATTCTATTTATGTTGTTTTATCCTATGCTTTATTATATTGTATTATGTTGTTTTATCGTATGCTTTATTAAATTGTATTTATGTTGTTTTATCCTATGATTTATTAAATTGTGTTTATGTTGTTTTGTCCTATGCTTTATTAAATTGTATTTATGTTGTTTTATCCTATGCTTTATTAAATTGTATTTATGTTGTTTTATCCTATGCTTTATTAAATTGTACTTATGTTGTTTTATCCTATGCTTTATTAAATTGTATTTATGTTGCTTTATCCTATGCTTTATTAAACTGCATTTATGTTGTTTTATGCTATGCTTTATTAAATTGTATTCATGTTGTTTTATCCTATGCTTTATTAAATTGTATTTATGTTGTTTTATTCTATGCTTTATTAAATTGTGTTTATGTTGTTTTATCCTATGCTTTATTAAATTGTATTTATGTTGTTTTAACCCATGTTTTATTAAATTGTATTTATGTTGTTTTATCCTATGCTTTTTTAAATTGTATATATGTTGTTTTATCCTATGCTTTATTAAATTGTATTTATCTTGTTTTGTCCTATGCTTTATTAAATTATATTTATGTTGTTTTAACCTATGCTTTATTAAATTGTATTTATGTTGTTTTATCCTATGCTTTATTAAATTGTATTTATGTTGTTTTATCCTATGCTTTATTAAATTGTATTTATGTTGTTTTATCCTATGCTTTATTAAATTGTATTTATGTTGTTTTAACCTATGCTTTATTAAATTGTATTTATGTTGTTTTAACCTAAGCTTTATTAAATTGTATTTATGTTGTTTTAACCTATGCTTTATTAAATTGTATTTATGTTGTTTTGTCCTATGCTTTATTAAATTGTATTTATGTTGTTTTAACCCATGCTTCATTAAATTGTATATATGTTGTTTTATCTTATGCTTTATTAATTTGTATTTATGTTGTTTTATCCTATGCTTTATTAAATTGTATTTATGTTGTTTTATCCTATGCTTTATTAAATTGTATTTAGTTGTTTTATCGTATGCTTTATTAAATTGTATTTATGTTGTTTTATCCTATGCTTTATTAAATTGTGTTTATGTTGTTTTATCGTATGCTTTATTAAATTGTATTTATGTTGTTTTATCCTATGCTTTATTAAATTGTGTTTATTTTGTTTTATCCTATGCTTTATTAAATTGTATTTATGTTGTTTTATCCTATGCTTTATTAAATTGTGTTTATTTTGTTTTATCCTATGCTTTATTAAATTGTATTTATGTTGTTTTAACCCATGTTTTATTAAATTGTATTTACGTTGTTTTATCCTATGCTTTATTAAATTGTATGTATCTTGTTTTGTCCTGTGCTTTATTAGATTGTATTTATGTTGTTTTAACCTATGCTTTAATAAATTGTATTTATGTTGTTTTATCCTATGATTTATTAAATTGTATTTATGTTGTTTTATCCTATGCTTTATTAAATTGTATTTATGTTGTTTTATCCTATGCTTTATTAAATTGTATTTATGTTGTTTTAACCTATGCTTTATTAAATTGTATTTATGTTGCTTTAACCTTTGCTTTATTAAATTGTATTTATGTTGTTTTATCCTATGCTTTATTATATTGTATTATGTTGTTTTATCATATGCTTTATTAAATTGTATTTATGTTGTTTTATCCTATGATTTATTAAATTGTGTTTATGTTGTTTTGTCCTATGCTTTATTAAATTGTATTTATGTTGTTTTATCCTATGCTTTATTAAATTGTATTTATGTTGTTTATCCTATGCTTTATTAATTTGTATTTATGTTGTTTTGTCCTATGCTTTATTAAATTGTATTTATGTTGTTTTAACCCATGCTTTATTAAATTGTATTTATGTTGTTTTATCCTATGCTTTAATAAATTGTATTTATGATGTTTTATCCTATGCTTTATTAAATTGTATTTATGTTGTTTTATCCTATGCTTTATTAAATTGTACTTATGTTGTTTTATCCTATGCTTTATTAAATTGTATTTATGTTGCTTTATCCTATGCTTTATTAAACTGCATTTATGTTGTTTTATGCTATGCTTTATTAAATTGTATTCATGTTGTTTTATCCTATGCTTTATTAAATTGTATTTATGTTGTTTTATTCTATGCTTTATTAAATTGTGTTTATGTTGTTTTATCCTATGCTTTATTAAATTGTATTTATGTTGTTTTAACCCATGTTTTATTAAATTGTATTTATGTTGTTTTATCCTATGCTTTATTAAATTGTATATATGTTGTTTTATCCTATGCTTTATTAAATTGTATTTATCTTGTTTTGTCCTATGCTTTATTAAATTATATTTATGTTGTTTTAACCTATGCTTTATTAAATTGTATTTATGTTGTTTTATCCTATGCTTTATTAAATTGTATTTATGTTGTTTTATCCTATGCTTTATTAAATTGTATTTATGTTGTTTTATCCTATGCTTTATTAAATTGTATTTATGTTGTTTTAACCTATGCTTTATTAAATTGTATTTATGTTGTTTTAACCTAAGCTTTATTAAATTGTATTTATGTTGTTTTAACCTATGCTTTATTAAATTGTATTTATGTTGCTTTAACCTATGCTTTATTAAATTGTATTTATGTTGTTTTATCCTATGCTTTATTAAATTGTATTTATGTTGTTTTGTCCTATGCTTTATTAAATTGTATTTATGTTGTTTTAACCCATGCTTCATTAAATGTATTTATGTTGTTTTATCTTATGCTTTATTAAATTGTATTTATGTTGTTTTATCCTATGCTTTATTAAATTGTATTTATGTTGTTTTATCCTATGCTTTATTAAATTGTATTATGTTGTTTTATCGTATGCTTTATTAAATTGTATTTATGTTGTTTTATCCTATGCTTTATTAAATTGTGTTTATGTTGTTTTATCCTATGCTTTATTAAATTGTATTTATGTTGTTTTATCCTATGCTTTATTAAATTGTATTTATGTTGTTTTGTCCTATGCTTTATTAAATTGTATTTATGTTGTTTTAACCCATGCTTCATTAAATTGTATATATGTTGTTTTATCTTATGCTTTATTAATTTGTATTTATGTTGTTTTATCCTATGCTTTATTAAATTGTATTTATGTTGTTTTATCCTATGCTTTATTAAATTGTATTTTGTTGTTTTATCGTATGCTTTATTAAATTGTATTTATGTTGTTTTATCCTATGCTTTATTAAATTGTGTTTATGTTGTTTTATCGTATGCTTTATTAAATTGTATTTATGTTGTTTTATCCTATGCTTTATTAAATTGTGTTTATTTTGTTTTATCCTATGCTTTATTAAATTGTATTTATGTTGTTTTAACCCATGTTTTATTAAATTGTATTTATGTTGTTTTATCCTATGCTTTATTAAATTGTATATATGTTGTTTTATCCTATGCTTTATTAAATTGTATGTATCTTGTTTTGTCCTGTGCTTTATTAAATTGTATTTATGTTGTTTTATCCTATGCTTTATTATATTGTATTATGTTGTTTTATCGTATGCTTTATTAAATTGTATTTATGTTGTTTTATCCTATGATTTATTAAATTGTGTTTATGTTTTTTATCATATGCTTTATTAAATTGTATTTATGTCGTTTTAACCCATGCTTTATTAAATTGTATTTATGTGGTTTTATCCTATGCTTTATTAAATTGTATTCATGTTGTTTTATCCTATGCTTTATTAAATTATATTTATGTTTTTTATCCTATGCTTTATTAAATTGTATTTATGTTGTTTTGTCCTATGCTTTATTAAATTGTATTTATGTTGTTTTAACCCATGCTTTATTAAATTGTATTTATGTTGTTTTATCCTATGCTTTATTAAATTGTATTTATGATGTTTTATCCTATGCTTTATTAAATTGTACTTATGTTGTTTTATCCTATGCTTTATTAAATTGTTTTCATGTTGTTTTATCCTATGCTTTATTAAATTGTATTTATGTTGTTTTATCCTATGCTTTATTAAATTGTATTTATGTTGTTTTATCCTATGCTTTATAAAATTGTATTTATGTTGTTTTATCCTATGCTTTATTAAATTGTGTTTATGTTGTTTTATCCTATGCTTTATTAAATTGTATTTATGTTGTTTTAACCCATGTTTTATTAAATTGTATTTATGTTGTTTTATCATATGCTTTATTAAATTGTATATATGTTGTTTTATCCTATGCTTTATTAAATTGTATTTATCTTGTTTTGTCCTATGCTTTATTAAATTATATTTATGTTGTTTTAACCTATGCTTTATTAAATTGTATTTATGTTGTTTTATCCTATGCTTTATTAAATTGTATTTATGTTGTTTGATCCTATGCTTTATTAAATTTTATTTGTGTTGTTTTATCCTATGCTTTATTAAATTGTATTTATGTTGTTTTATCCTATGCTTTCTTAAATTGTATTTATGTTGTTTTAACCTATGCTTTATTAAATTGTATTTATGTTTTTTTAACCTATGCTTTATTAAATTGTATTTATTTTGTTTTAACCTATGCTTTATTAAATTGTATTTATGTTGCTTTAACCTATGCTTTATTAAATTGTATTTATGTTGTTTCATCCTATGCTTTATTAAATTGTTTTTATGTTGCTTTAACCTATGCTTTATTAAATTGTATTTATGTTGTTTCATCCTATGCTTTATTAAATTGTTTTTATGTTGTTTTATCCTATGCTTTATTAAATTGTATTTATATTGTTTTAACTTATGCTTTATTAAATTGTATTTATGTTGTTTTATCCTATGCTTTATTAAATTGTATTTATGTTGTTTTATCCTATGCTTTATTAAATTGTATTTATGTTGTTTTGTCCTATGCTTTATTAAATTGTATTTATGTTGTTTTAACCCATGCTTCATTAAATTGTATATATGTTGTTTTATCTTATGCTTTATTAATTTGTATTTATGTTGTTTTATCCTATGCTTTATTAAATTGTATTTATGTTGTTTTATCCTATGCTTTATTAAATTGTACTTATGTTGTTTTATCCTATGCTTTATTAAATTGTATTTATGTTGCTTTATCCTATGCTTTATTAAACTGCATTTATGTTGTTTTATGCTATGCTTTATTAAATTGTATTCATGTTGTTTTATCCTATGCTTTATTAAATTGTATTTATGTTGTTTTATTCTATGCTTTATTAAATTGTGTTTATGTTGTTTTATCCTATGCTTTATTAAATTGTATTTATGTTGTTTTAACCCATGTTTTATTAAATTGTATTTATGTTGTTTTATCCTATGCTTTTTTAAATTGTATATATGTTGTTTTATCCTATGCTTTATTAAATTGTATTTATCTTGTTTTGTCCTATGCTTTATTAAATTATATTTATGTTGTTTTAACCTATGCTTTATTAAATTGTATTTATGTTGTTTTATCCTATGCTTTATTAAATTGTATTTATGTTGTTTTATCCTATGCTTTATTAAATTGTATTTATGTTGTTTTATCCTATGCTTTATTAAATTGTATTTATGTTGTTTTAACCTATGCTTTATTAAATTGTATTTATGTTGTTTTAACCTAAGCTTTATTAAATTGTATTTATGTTGTTTTAACCTATGCTTTATTAAATTGTATTTATGTTGTTTTGTCCTATGCTTTATTAAATTGTATTTATGTTGTTTTAACCCATGCTTCATTAAATTGTATATATGTTGTTTTATCTTATGCTTTATTAATTTGTATTTATGTTGTTTTATCCTATGCTTTATTAAATTGTATTTATGTTGTTTTATCCTATGCTTTATTAAATTGTATTTAGTTGTTTTATCGTATGCTTTATTAAATTGTATTTATGTTGTTTTATCCTATGCTTTATTAAATTGTGTTTATGTTGTTTTATCGTATGCTTTATTAAATTGTATTTATGTTGTTTTATCCTATGCTTTATTAAATTGTGTTTATTTTGTTTTATCCTATGCTTTATTAAATTGTATTTATGTTGTTTTATCCTATGCTTTATTAAATTGTGTTTATTTTGTTTTATCCTATGCTTTATTAAATTGTATTTATGTTGTTTTAACCCATGTTTTATTAAATTGTATTTACGTTGTTTTATCCTATGCTTTATTAAATTGTATGTATCTTGTTTTGTCCTGTGCTTTATTAGATTGTATTTATGTTGTTTTAACCTATGCTTTAATAAATTGTATTTATGTTGTTTTATCCTATGATTTATTAAATTGTATTTATGTTGTTTTATCCTATGCTTTATTAAATTGTATTTATGTTGTTTTATCCTATGCTTTATTAAATTGTATTTATGTTGTTTTAACCTATGCTTTATTAAATTGTATTTATGTTGCTTTAACCTTTGCTTTATTAAATTGTATTTATGTTGTTTTATCCTATGCTTTATTATATTGTATTATGTTGTTTTATCATATGCTTTATTAAATTGTATTTATGTTGTTTTATCCTATGATTTATTAAATTGTGTTTATGTTGTTTTGTCCTATGCTTTATTAAATTGTATTTATGTTGTTTTATCCTATGCTTTATTAAATTGTATTTATGTTGTTTATCCTATGCTTTATTAATTTGTATTTATGTTGTTTTGTCCTATGCTTTATTAAATTGTATGTATGTTGTTTTAACCCATGCTTTATTAAATTGTATTTATGTTGTTTTATCCTATGCTTTAATAAATTGTATTTATGATGTTTTATCCTATGCTTTATTAAATTGTATTTATGTTGTTTTATCCTATGCTTTATTAAATTGTACTTATGTTGTTTTATCCTATGCTTTATTAAATTGTATTTATGTTGCTTTATCCTATGCTTTATTAAACTGCATTTATGTTGTTTTATGCTATGCTTTATTAAATTGTATTCATGTTGTTTTATCCTATGCTTTATTAAATTGTATTTATGTTGTTTTATTCTATGCTTTATTAAATTGTGTTTATGTTGTTTTATCCTATGCTTTATTAAATTGTATTTATGTTGTTTTAACCCATGTTTTATTAAATTGTATTTATGTTGTTTTATCCTATGCTTTATTAAATTGTATATATGTTGTTTTATCCTATGCTTTATTAAATTGTATTTATCTTGTTTTGTCCTATGCTTTATTAAATTATATTTATGTTGTTTTAACCTATGCTTTATTAAATTGTATTTATGTTGTTTTATCCTATGCTTTATTAAATTGTATTTATGTTGTTTTATCCTATGCTTTATTAAATTGTATTTATGTTGTTTTATCCTATGCTTTATTAAATTGTATTTATGTTGTTTTAACCTATGCTTTATTAAATTGTATTTATGTTGTTTTAACCTAAGCTTTATTAAATTGTATTTATGTTGTTTTAACCTATGCTTTATTAAATTGTATTTATGTTGCTTTAACCTATGCTTTATTAAATTGTATTTATGTTGTTTTATCCTATGCTTTATTAAATTGTATTTATGTTGTTTTGTCCTATGCTTTATTAAATTGTATTTATGTTGTTTTAACCCATGCTTCATTAAATGTATTTATGTTGTTTTATCTTATGCTTTATTAAATTGTATTTATGTTGTTTTATCCTATGCTTTATTAAATTGTATTTATGTTGTTTTATCCTATGCTTTATTAAATTGTATTTATGTTGTTTTATCCTATGCTTTATTAAATTGTATTTATGTTGTTTTAACCTATGCTTTATTAAATTGTATTTATGTTGTTTTAACCTAAGCTTTATTAAATTGTATTTATGTTGTTTTAACCTATGCTTTATTAAATTGTATTTATGTTGTTTTGTCCTATGCTTTATTAAATTGTATTTATGTTGTTTTAACCCATGCTTCATTAAATTGTATATATGTTGTTTTATCTTATGCTTTATTAATTTGTATTTATGTTGTTTTATCCTATGCTTTATTAAATTGTATTTATGTTGTTTTATCCTATGCTTTATTAAATTGTATTTAGTTGTTTTATCGTATGCTTTATTAAATTGTATTTATGTTGTTTTATCCTATGCTTTATTAAATTGTGTTTATGTTGTTTTATCGTATGCTTTATTAAATTGTATTTATGTTGTTTTATCCTATGCTTTATTAAATTGTGTTTATTTTGTTTTATCCTATGCTTTATTAAATTGTATTTATGTTGTTTTATCCTATGCTTTATTAAATTGTGTTTATTTTGTTTTATCCTATGCTTTATTAAATTGTATTTATGTTGTTTTAACCCATGTTTTATTAAATTGTATTTACGTTGTTTTATCCTATGCTTTATTAAATTGTATGTATCTTGTTTTGTCCTGTGCTTTATTAGATTGTATTTATGTTGTTTTAACCTATGCTTTAATAAATTGTATTTATGTTGTTTTATCCTATGATTTATTAAATTGTATGTATCTTGTTTTGTCCTGTGCTTTATTAGATTGTATTTATGTTGTTTTAACCTATGCTTTAATAAATTGTATTTATGTTGTTTTATCCTATGATTTATTAAATTGTATTTATGTTGTTTTATCCTATGCTTTATTAAATTGTATTTATGTTGTTTTATCCTATGCTTTATTAAATTGTATTTATGTTGTTTTAACCTATGCTTTATTAAATTGTATTTATGTTGCTTTAACCTTTGCTTTATTAAATTGTATTTATGTTGTTTTATCCTATGCTTTATTATATTGTATTATGTTGTTTTATCATATGCTTTATTAAATTGTATTTATGTTGTTTTATCCTATGATTTATTAAATTGTGTTTATGTTGTTTTGTCCTATGCTTTATTAAATTGTATTTATGTTGTTTTATCCTATGCTTTATTAAATTGTATTTATGTTGTTTATCCTATGCTTTATTAATTTGTATTTATGTTGTTTTGTCCTATGCTTTATTAAATTGTATGTATGTTGTTTTAACCCATGCTTTATTAAATTGTATTTATGTTGTTTTATCCTATGCTTTAATAAATTGTATTTATGATGTTTTATCCTATGCTTTATTAAATTGTATTTATGTTGTTTTATCCTATGCTTTATTAAATTGTACTTATGTTGTTTTATCCTATGCTTTATTAAATTGTATTTATGTTGCTTTATCCTATGCTTTATTAAACTGCATTTATGTTGTTTTATGCTATGCTTTATTAAATTGTATTCATGTTGTTTTATCCTATGCTTTATTAAATTGTATTTATGTTGTTTTATTCTATGCTTTATTAAATTGTGTTTATGTTGTTTTATCCTATGCTTTATTAAATTGTATTTATGTTGTTTTAACCCATGTTTTATTAAATTGTATTTATGTTGTTTTATCCTATGCTTTATTAAATTGTATATATGTTGTTTTATCCTATGCTTTATTAAATTGTATTTATCTTGTTTTGTCCTATGCTTTATTAAATTATATTTATGTTGTTTTAACCTATGCTTTATTAAATTGTATTTATGTTGTTTTATCCTATGCTTTATTAAATTGTATTTATGTTGTTTTATCCTATGCTTTATTAAATTGTATTTATGTTGTTTTATCCTATGCTTTATTAAATTGTATTTATGTTGTTTTAACCTATGCTTTATTAAATTGTATTTATGTTGTTTTAACCTAAGCTTTATTAAATTGTATTTATGTTGTTTTAACCTATGCTTTATTAAATTGTATTTATGTTGCTTTAACCTATGCTTTATTAAATTGTATTTATGTTGTTTTATCCTATGCTTTATTAAATTGTATTTATGTTGTTTTGTCCTATGCTTTATTAAATTGTATTTATGTTGTTTTAACCCATGCTTCATTAAATGTATTTATGTTGTTTTATCTTATGCTTTATTAAATTGTATTTATGTTGTTTTATCCTATGCTTTATTAAATTGTATTTATGTTGTTTTATCCTATGCTTTATTAAATTGTATTTATGTTGTTTTATCCTATGCTTTATTAAATTGTATTTATGTTGTTTTAACCTATGCTTTATTAAATTGTATTTATGTTGTTTTAACCTAAGCTTTATTAAATTGTATTTATGTTGTTTTAACCTATGCTTTATTAAATTGTATTTATGTTGTTTTGTCCTATGCTTTATTAAATTGTATTTATGTTGTTTTAACCCATGCTTCATTAAATTGTATATATGTTGTTTTATCTTATGCTTTATTAATTTGTATTTATGTTGTTTTATCCTATGCTTTATTAAATTGTATTTATGTTGTTTTATCCTATGCTTTATTAAATTGTATTTAGTTGTTTTATCGTATGCTTTATTAAATTGTATTTATGTTGTTTTATCCTATGCTTTATTAAATTGTGTTTATGTTGTTTTATCGTATGCTTTATTAAATTGTATTTATGTTGTTTTATCCTATGCTTTATTAAATTGTGTTTATTTTGTTTTATCCTATGCTTTATTAAATTGTATTTATGTTGTTTTATCCTATGCTTTATTAAATTGTGTTTATTTTGTTTTATCCTATGCTTTATTAAATTGTATTTATGTTGTTTTAACCCATGTTTTATTAAATTGTATTTACGTTGTTTTATCCTATGCTTTATTAAATTGTATGTATCTTGTTTTGTCCTGTGCTTTATTAGATTGTATTTATGTTGTTTTAACCTATGCTTTAATAAATTGTATTTATGTTGTTTTATCCTATGATTTATTAAATTGTATTTATGTTGTTTTATCCTATGCTTTATTAAATTGTATTTATGTTGTTTTATCCTATGCTTTATTAAATTGTATTTATGTTGTTTTAACCTATGCTTTATTAAATTGTATTTATGTTGCTTTAACCTTTGCTTTATTAAATTGTATTTATGTTGTTTTATCCTATGCTTTATTATATTGTATTATGTTGTTTTATCATATGCTTTATTAAATTGTATTTATGTTGTTTTATCCTATGATTTATTAAATTGTGTTTATGTTGTTTTGTCCTATGCTTTATTAAATTGTATTTATGTTGTTTTATCCTATGCTTTATTAAATTGTATTTATGTTGTTTATCCTATGCTTTATTAATTTGTATTTATGTTGTTTTGTCCTATGCTTTATTAAATTGTATGTATGTTGTTTTAACCCATGCTTTATTAAATTGTATTTATGTTGTTTTATCCTATGCTTTAATAAATTGTATTTATGATGTTTTATCCTATGCTTTATTAAATTGTATTTATGTTGTTTTATCCTATGCTTTATTAAATTGTACTTATGTTGTTTTATCCTATGCTTTATTAAATTGTATTTATGTTGCTTTATCCTATGCTTTATTAAACTGCATTTATGTTGTTTTATGCTATGCTTTATTAAATTGTATTCATGTTGTTTTATCCTATGCTTTATTAAATTGTATTTATGTTGTTTTATTCTATGCTTTATTAAATTGTGTTTATGTTGTTTTATCCTATGCTTTATTAAATTGTATTTATGTTGTTTTAACCCATGTTTTATTAAATTGTATTTATGTTGTTTTATCCTATGCTTTATTAAATTGTATATATGTTGTTTTATCCTATGCTTTATTAAATTGTATTTATCTTGTTTTGTCCTATGCTTTATTAAATTATATTTATGTTGTTTTAACCTATGCTTTATTAAATTGTATTTATGTTGTTTTATCCTATGCTTTATTAAATTGTATTTATGTTGTTTTATCCTATGCTTTATTAAATTGTATTTATGTTGTTTTATCCTATGCTTTATTAAATTGTATTTATGTTGTTTTAACCTATGCTTTATTAAATTGTATTTATGTTGTTTTAACCTAAGCTTTATTAAATTGTATTTATGTTGTTTTAACCTATGCTTTATTAAATTGTATTTATGTTGCTTTAACCTATGCTTTATTAAATTGTATTTATGTTGTTTTATCCTATGCTTTATTAAATTGTATTTATGTTGTTTTGTCCTATGCTTTATTAAATTGTATTTATGTTGTTTTAACCCATGCTTCATTAAATGTATTTATGTTGTTTTATCTTATGCTTTATTAAATTGTATTTATGTTGTTTTATCCTATGCTTTATTAAATTGTATTTATGTTGTTTTATCCTATGCTTTATTAAATTGTATTATGTTGTTTTATCGTATGCTTTATTAAATTGTATTTATGTTGTTTTATCCTATGCTTTATTAAATTGTGTTTATGTTGTTTTATCCTATGCTTTATTAAATTGTATTTATGTTGTTTTATCCTATGCTTTATTAAATTGTATTTATGTTGTTTTGTCCTATGCTTTATTAAATTGTATTTATGTTGTTTTAACCCATGCTTCATTAAATTGTATATATGTTGTTTTATCTTATGCTTTATTAATTTGTATTTATGTTGTTTTATCCTATGCTTTATTAAATTGTATTTATGTTGTTTTATCCTATGCTTTATTAAATTGTATTTTGTTGTTTTATCGTATGCTTTATTAAATTGTATTTATGTTGTTTTATCCTATGCTTTATTAAATTGTGTTTATGTTGTTTTATCGTATGCTTTATTAAATTGTATTTATGTTGTTTTATCCTATGCTTTATTAAATTGTGTTTATTTTGTTTTATCCTATGCTTTATTAAATTGTATTTATGTTGTTTTAACCCATGTTTTATTAAATTGTATTTATGTTGTTTTATCCTATGCTTTATTAAATTGTATATATGTTGTTTTATCCTATGCTTTATTAAATTGTATGTATCTTGTTTTGTCCTGTGCTTTATTAAATTGTATTTATGTTGTTTTATCCTATGCTTTATTATATTGTATTATGTTGTTTTATCGTATGCTTTATTAAATTGTATTTATGTTGTTTTATCCTATGATTTATTAAATTGTGTTTATGTTTTTTATCCTATGCTTTATTAAATTGTATTTATGTCGTTTTAACCCATGCTTTATTAAATTGTATTTATGTGGTTTTATCCTATGCTTTATTAAATTGTATTCATGTTGTTTTATCCTATGCTTTATTAAATTGTATTTATGTTTTTTATCCTATGCTTTATTAAATTGTATTTATGTTGTTTTGTCCTATGCTTTATTAAATTGTATTTATGTTGTTTTAACCCATGCTTTATTAAATTGTATTTATGTTGTTTTATCCTATGCTTTATTAAATTGTATTTATGATGTTTTATCCTATGCTTTATTAAATTGTACTTATGTTGTTTTATCCTATGCTTTATTAAATTGTTTTCATGTTGTTTTATCCTATGCTTTATTAAATTGTATTTATGTTGTTTTATCCTATGCTTTATTAAATTGTATTTATGTTGTTTTATCCTATGCTTTATAAAATTGTATTTATGTTGTTTTATCCTATGCTTTATTAAATTGTGTTTATGTTGTTTTATCCTATGCTTTATTAAATTGTATTTATGTTGTTTTAACCCATGTTTTATTAAATTGTATTTATGTTGTTTTATCATATGCTTTATTAAATTGTATATATGTTGTTTTATCCTATGCTTTATTAAATTGTATTTATCTTGTTTTGTCCTATGCTTTATTAAATTATATTTATGTTGTTTTAACCTATGCTTTATTAAATTGTATTTATGTTGTTTTATCCTATGCTTTATTAAATTGTATTTATGTTGTTTGATCCTATGCTTTATTAAATTTTATTTGTGTTGTTTTATCCTATGCTTTATTAAATTGTATTTATGTTGTTTTATCCTATGCTTTCTTAAATTGTATTTATGTTGTTTTAACCTATGCTTTATTAAATTGTATTTATGTTTTTTTAACCTATGCTTTATTAAATTGTATTTATTTTGTTTTAACCTATGCTTTATTAAATTGTATTTATGTTGCTTTAACCTATGCTTTATTAAATTGTATTTATGTTGTTTCATCCTATGCTTTATTAAATTGTTTTTATGTTGTTTTATCCTATGCTTTATTAAATTGTATTTATATTGTTTTAACTTATGCTTTATTAAATTGTATTTATGTTGTTTTATCCTATGCTTTATTAAATTGTATTTATGTTGTTTTATCCTATGCTTTATTAAATTGTATTTATGTTGTTTTGTCCTATGCTTTATTAAATTGTATTTATGTTGTTTTAACCCATGCTTCATTAAATTGTATATATGTTGTTTTATCTTATGCTTTATTAATTTGTATTTATGTTGTTTTATCCTATGCTTTATTAAATTGTATTTATGTTGTTTTATCCTATGCTTTATTAAATTGTATTTTGTTGTTTTATCGTATGCTTTATTAAATTGTATTTATGTTGTTTTATCCTATGCTTTATTAAATTGTGTTTATGTTGTTTTATCGTATGCTTTATTAAATTGTATTTATGTTGTTTTATCCTATGCTTTATTAAATTGTGTTTATTTTGTTTTATCCTATGCTTTATTAAATTTTATTTATGTTGTTTTAACCCATGTTTTATTAAATTGTATTTATGTTGTTTTATCCTATGCTTTATTAAATTGTATATATGTTGTTTTATCCTATGCTTTACTAAATTGTATGTATCTTGTTTTGTCCTGTGCTTTATTAAATTGTATTTATGTTGTTTTAACCTATGCTTTAATAAATTGTATTTATGTTGTTTATCCTATGCTTTATTAAATTGTATTTATGTTGTTTTATCCTATGCTTTATTAAATTGTATTTATGTTGTTTTATCCTATGCTTTATTAAATTGTATTTATGTTGTTTTAACCTATGCTTTATTAAATTGTATTTATGTTGCTTTAACCTTTGCTTTATTAAATTCTATTTATGTTGTTTTATCCTATGCTTTATTATATTGTATTATGTTGTTTTATCGTATGCTTTATTAAATTGTATTTATGTTGTTTTATCATATGATTTATTAAATTGTGTTTATGTTGTTTTGTCCTATGCTTTATTAAATTGTATTTATGTTGTTTTATCCTATGCTTTATTAAATTGTATTTATGTTGTTTTATCCTATGCTTTATTAAATTGTACTTATGTTGTTTTATCCTATGCTTTATTAAATTGTATTTATGTTGCTTTATCCTATGCTTTATTAAACTGCATTTATGTTGTTTTATGCTATGCTTTATTAAATTGTATTCATGTTGTTTTATCCTATGCTTTATTAAATTGTATTTATGTTGTTTTATTCTATGCTTTATTAAATTGTGTTTATGTTGTTTTATCCTATGCTTTATTAAATTGTATTTATGTTGTTTTAACCCATGTTTTATTAAATTGTATTTATGTTGTTTTATCCTATGCTTTTTTAAATTGTATATATGTTGTTTTATCCTATGCTTTATTAAATTGTATTTATCTTGTTTTGTCCTATGCTTTATTAAATTATATTTATGTTGTTTTAACCTATGCTTTATTAAATTGTATTTATGTTGTTTTATCCTATGCTTTATTAAATTGTATTTATGTTGTTTTATCCTATGCTTTATTAAATTGTATTTATGTTGTTTTATCCTATGCTTTATTAAATTGTATTTATGTTGTTTTAACCTATGCTTTATTAAATTGTATTTATGTTGTTTTAACCTAAGCTTTATTAAATTGTATTTATGTTGTTTTAACCTATGCTTTATTAAATTGTATTTATGTTGTTTTGTCCTATGCTTTATTAAATTGTATTTATGTTGTTTTAACCCATGCTTCATTAAATTGTATATATGTTGTTTTATCTTATGCTTTATTAATTTGTATTTATGTTGTTTTATCCTATGCTTTATTAAATTGTATTTATGTTGTTTTATCCTATGCTTTATTAAATTGTATTTTGTTGTTTTATCGTATGCTTTATTAAATTGTATTTATGTTGTTTTATCCTATGCTTTATTAAATTGTGTTTATGTTGTTTTATCGTATGCTTTATTAAATTGTATTTATGTTGTTTTATCCTATGCTTTATTAAATTGTGTTTATTTTGTTTTATCCTATGCTTTATTAAATTGTATTTATGTTGTTTTAACCCATGTTTTATTAAATTGTATTTACGTTGTTTTATCCTATGCTTTATTAAATTGTATGTATCTTGTTTTGTCCTGTGCTTTATTAGATTGTATTTATGTTGTTTTAACCTATGCTTTAATAAATTGTATTTATGTTGTTTTATCCTATGATTTATTAAATTGTATTTATGTTGTTTTATCCTATGCTTTATTAAATTGTATTTATGTTGTTTTATCCTATGCTTTATTAAATTGTATTTATGTTGTTTTAACCTATGCTTTATTAAATTGTATTTATGTTGCTTTAATCTTTGCTTTATTAAATTGTATTTATGTTGTTTTATCCTATGCTTTATTATATTGTATTATGTTGTTTTATCATATGCTTTATTAAATTGTATTTATGTTGTTTTATCCTATGATTTATTAAATTGTGTTTATGTTGTTTTGTCCTATGCTTTATTAAATTGTATTTATGTTGTTTTATCCTATGCTTTATTAAATTGTATTTATGTTGTTTATCCTATGCTTTATTAATTTGTATTTATGTTGTTTTGTCCTATGCTTTATTAAATTGTATTTATGTTGTTTTAACCCATGCTTTATTAAATTGTATTTATGTTGTTTTATCCTATGCTTTAATAAATTGTATTTATGATGTTTTATCCTATGCTTTATTAAATTGTATTTATGTTGTTTTATCCTATGCTTTATTAAATTGTACTTATGTTGTTTTATCCTATGCTTTATTAAATTGTATTTATGTTGCTTTATCCTATGCTTTATTAAACTGCATTTATGTTGTTTTATGCTATGCTTTATTAACTTGTATTCATGTTGTTTTATCCTATGCTTTATTAAATTGTATTTATGTTGTTTTATTCTATGCTTTATTAAATTGTGTTTATGTTGTTTTATCCTATGCTTTATTAAATTGTATTTATGTTGTTTTAACCCATGTTTTATTAAATTGTATTTATGTTGTTTTATCCTATGCTTTTTTAAATTGTATATATGTTGTTTTATCCTATGCTTTATTAAATTGTATTTATCTTGTTTTGTCCTATGCTTTATTAAATTATATTTATGTTGTTTTAACCTATGCTTTATTAAATTGTATTTATGTTGTTTTATCCTATGCTTTATTAAATTGTATTTATGTTGTTTTATCCTATGCTTTATTAAATTGTATTTATGTTGTTTTAACCTATGCTTTATTAAATTGTATTTATGTTGTTTTAACCTAAGCTTTATTAAATTGTATTTATGTTGTTTTAACCTATGCTTTATTAAATTGTATTTATGTTGTTTTGTCCTATGCTTTATTAAATTGTATTTATGTTGTTTTAACCCATGCTTCATTAAATTGTATATATGTTGTTTTATCTTATGCTTTATTAATTTGTATTTATGTTGTTTTATCCTATGCTTTATTAAATTGTATTTATGTTGTTTTATCCTATGCTTTATTAAATTGTATTTTGTTGTTTTATCGTATGCTTTATTAAATTGTATTTATGTTGTTTTATCCTATGCTTTATTAAATTGTGTTTATGTTGTTTTATCGTATGCTTTATTAAATTGTATTTATGTTGTTTTATCCTATGCTTTATTAAATTGTGTTTATTTTGTTTTATCCTATGCTTTATTAAATTGTATTTATGTTGTTTTAACCCATGTTTTATTAAATTGTATTTACGTTGTTTTATCCTATGCTTTATTAAATTGTATGTGTCTTGTTTTGTCCTGTGCTTTATTAGATTGTATTTATGTTGTTTTAACCTATGCTTTAATAAATTGTATTTATGTTGTTTTATCCTATGATTTATTAAATTGTATTTATGTTGTTTTATCCTATGCTTTATTAAATTGTATTTATGTTGTTTTATCCTATGCTTTATTAAATTGTATTTATGTTGTTTTAACCTATGCTTTATTAAATTGTATTTATGTTGCTTTAATCTTTGCTTTATTAAATTGTATTTATGTTGTTTTATCCTATGCTTTATTATATTGTATTATGTTGTTTTATCAAATGCTTTATTAAATTGTATTTATGTTGTTTTATCCTATGATTTATTAAATTGTGTTTATGTTGTTTTGTCCTATGCTTTATTAAATTGTATTTATGTTGTTTTATCCTATGCTTTATTAAATTGTATTTATGTTGTTTATCCTATGCTTTATTAATTTGTATTTATGTTGTTTTGTCCTATGCTTTATTAAATTGTATTTATGTTGTTTTAACCCATGCTTTATTAAATTGTATTTATGTTGTTTTATCCTATGCTTTAATAAATTGTATTTATGATGTTTTATCCTATGCTTTATTAAATTGTATTTATGTTGTTTTATCCTATGCTTTATTAAATTGTACTTATGTTGTTTTATCCTATGCTTTATTAAATTGTATTTATGTTGCTTTATCCTATGCTTTATTAAACTGCATTTATGTTGTTTTATGCTATGCTTTATTAAATTGTATTCATGTTGTTTTATCCTATGCTTTATTAAATTGTATTTATGTTGTTTTATTCTATGCTTTATTAAATTGTGTTTATGTTGTTTTATCCTATGCTTTATTAAATTGTATTTATGTTGTTTTAACCCATGTTTTATTAAATTGTATTTATGTTGTTTTATCCTATGCTTTATTAAATTGTATATATGTTGTTTTATCCTATGCTTTATTAAATTGTATTTATCTTGTTTTGTCCTATGCTTTATTAAATTATATTTATGTTGTTTTAACCTATGCTTTATTAAATTGTATTTATGTTGTTTTATCCTATGCTTTATTAAATTGTATTTATGTTGTTTTATCCTATGCTTTATTAAATTGTATTTATGTTGTTTTATCCTATGCTTTATTAAATTGTATTTATGTTGTTTTAACCTATGCTTTATTAAATTGTATTTATGTTGTTTTAACCTAAGCTTTATTAAATTGTATTTATGTTGTTTTAACCTATGCTTTATTAAATTGTATTTATGTTGCTTTAACCTATGCTTTATTAAATTGTATTTATGTTGTTTTATCCTATGCTTTATTAAATTGTATTTATGTTGTTTTGTCCTATGCTTTATTAAATTGTATTTATGTTGTTTTAACCCATGCTTCATTAAATGTATTTATGTTGTTTTATCTTATGCTTTATTAAATTGTATTTATGTTGTTTTATCCTATGCTTTATTAAATTGTATTTATGTTGTTTTATCCTATGCTTTATTAAATTGTATTATGTTGTTTTATCGTATGCTTTATTAAATTGTATTTATGTTCTTTTATCCTATGCTTTATTAAATTGTGTTTATGTTGTTTGATCCTATGCTTTATTAAATTGTATTTATGTTGTTTTATCCTATGCTTTATTAAATTGTATTTATGTTGTTTTGTCCTATGCTTTATTAAATTGTATTTATGTTGTTTTAACCCATGCTTCATTAAATTGTATATATGTTGTTTTATCTTATGCTTTATTAATTTGTATTTATGTTGTTTTATCCTATGCTTTATTAAATTGTATTTATGTTGTTTTATCCTATGCTTTATTAAATTGTATTTTGTTGTTTTATCGTATGCTTTATTAAATTGTATTTATGTTGTTTTATCCTATGCTTTATTAAATTGTGTTTATGTTGTTTTATCGTATGCTTTATTAAATTGTATTTATGTTGTTTTATCCTATGCTTTATTAAATTGTGTTTATTTTGTTTTATCCTATGCTTTATTAAATTGTATTTATGTTGTTTTATCCTACGCTTTATTAAATTGTATATATGTTGTTTTATCCTATGCTTTATTAAATTGTATGTATCTTGTTTTGTCCTGTGCTTTATTAAATTGTATTTATGTTGTTTTAACCTATGCTTTAATAAATTGTATTTATGTTGTTTTATCCTATGCTTTATTAAATTGTATTTATGTTGTTTTATCCTATGCTTTATTAAATTGTATTTATGTTGTTTTATCCTATGCTTTATTAAATTGTATTTATGTTGTTTTAACCCATGCTTTATTAAATTGTATTTATGTTGTTTTATCCTATGCTTTAATAAATTGTATTTATGATGTTTTATCCTATGCTTTATTAAATTGTATTTATGTTGTTTTATCCTATGCTTTATTAAATTGTACTTATGTTGTTTTATCCTACGCTTTATTAAATTGTATATATGTTGTTTTATCCTATGCTTTATTAAATTGTATGTATCTTGTTTTGTCCTGTGCTTTATTAAATTGTATTTATGTTGTTTTAACCTATGCTTTAATAAATTGTATTTATGTTGTTTTATCCTATGCTTTATTAAATTGTATTTATGTTGTTTTATCCTATGCTTCATTAAATTGTATTTATGTTGTTTTATCCTATGCTTTATTAAATTGTATTTATGTTGTTTTAACCTATGCTTTATTAAATTGTATTTATGTTGCTTTAACCTTTGCTTTATTAAATTCTATTTATGTTGTTTTATCCTATGCTTTATTATATTGTATTATGTTGTTTTATCGTATGCTTTATTAAATTGTATTTATGTTGTTTTATCCTATGATTTATTAAATTGTGTTTATGTTGTTTTGTCCTATGCTTTATTAAATTGTATTTATGTTGTTTTATCCTATGCTTTATTAAATTGTATTTATGTTGTTTATCCTATGCTTTATTAATTTGTATTTATGTTGTTTTGTCCTATGCTTTATTAAATTGTATTTATGTTGTTTTAACCCATGCTTTATTAAATTGTATTTATGTTGTTTTATCCTATGCTTTAATAAATTGTATTTATGATGTTTTATCCTATGCTTTATTAAATTGTATTTATGTTGTTTTATCCTATGCTTTATTAAATTGTACTTATGTTGTTTTATCCTATGCTTTATTAAATTGTATTTATGTTGCTTTATCCTATGCTTTATTAAACTGCATTTATGTTGTTTTATGCTATGCTTTATTAAATTGTATTCATGTTGTTTTATCCTATGCTTTATTAAATTGTATTTATGTTGTTTTATTCTATGCTTTATTAAATTGTGTTTATGTTGTTTTATCCTATGCTTTATTAAATTGTATTTATGTTGTTTTAACCCATGTTTTATTAAATTGTATTTATGTTGTTTTATCCTATGCTTTTTTAAATTGTATATATGTTGTTTTATCCTATGCTTTATTAAATTGTATTTATCTTGTTTTGTCCTATGCTTTATTAAATTATATTTATGTTGTTTTAACCTATGCTTTATTAAATTGTATTTATGTTGTTTTATCCTATGCTTTATTAAATTGTATTTATGTTGTTTTATCCTATGCTTCATTAAATTGTATTTATGTTGTTTTATCCTATGCTTTATTAAATTGTATTTATGTTGTTTTAACCTATGCTTTATTAAATTGTATTTATGTTGTTTTAACCTAAGCTTTATTAAATTGTATTTATGTTGTTTTAACCTATGCTTTATTAAATTGTATTTATGTTCTTTTGTCCTATGCTTTATTAAATTGTATTTATGTTGTTTTAACCCATGCTTCATTAAATTGTATATATGTTGTTTTATCTTATGCTTTATTAATTTGTATTTATGTTGTTTTATCCTATGCTTTATTAAATTGTATTTATGTTGTTTTATCCTATGCTTTATTAAATTGTATTTTGTTGTTTTATCGTATGCTTTATTAAATTGTATTTATGTTGTTTTATCCTATGCTTTATTAAATTGTGTTTATGTTGTTTTATCGTATGCTTTATTAAATTGTATTTATGTTGTTTTATCCTATGCTTTATTAAATTGTGTTTATTTTGTTTTATCCTATGCTTTATTAAATTGTATTTATGTTGTTTTAACCCATGTTTTATTAAATTGTATTTACGTTGTTTTATCCTATGCTTTATTAAATTGTATTTATGTTGTTTTATCCTATGCTTTATTAAATTGTATTTATGTTGTTTATCCTATGCTTTATTAATTTGTATTTATGTTGTTTTGTCCTATGCTTTATTAAATTGTATTTATGTTGTTTTAACCCATGCTTTATTAAATTGTATTTATGTTGTTTTATCCTATGCTTTAATAAATTGTATTTATGATGTTTTATCCTATGCTTTATTAAATTGTATTTATGTTGTTTTATCCTATGCTTTATTAAATTGTACTTATGTTGTTTTATCCTATGCTTTATTAAATTTTATTTATGTTGCTTTATCCTATGCTTTATTAAACTGCATTTATGTTGTTTTATGCTATGCTTTATTAAATTGTATTCATGTTGTTTTATCCTATGCTTTATTAAATTGTATTTATGTTGTTTTATTCTATGCTTTATTAAATTGTGTTTATGTTGTTTTATCCTATGCTTTATTAAATTGTATTTATGTTGTTTTATCCTATGCTTTATTAAATTGTATATATGTTGTTTTATCCTATGCTTTATTAAATTGTATTTATCTTGTTTTGTCCTATGCTTTATTAAATTATATTTATGTTGTTTTAACCTATGCTTTATTAAATTGTATTTATGTTGTTTAATCCTATACTTTATTAAATTGTATTTATGTTGTTTTATCCTATGCTTTATTAAATTGTATTTATGTTGTTTTATCCTATGCTTTATTAAATTGTATTTATGCTGTTTTAACCTATGCTTTATTAAATTGTATTTATGTTGTCTTAACCTAAGCTTTATTAAATTGTATTTATGTTGTTTTAACCTATGCTTTATTAAATTGTATTTATGTTGCTTTAACCTATGCTTTATTAAATTGTTTTTATGTTGTTTTATCCTATGCTTTATTAAATTGTATTTATGTTGTTTTAACTTATGCTTTATTAAATTGTATTTATGTTGTTTTATCCTATGCTTTATTAAATTGTATTTATGTTGTTTTATCCTATGCTTTATTAAATTGTATTTATGTTGTTTTGTCCTATGCTTTATTAAATTGTATTTATGTTGTTTTAACCCATGCTTCATTAAATGTATTTATGTTGTTTTATCTTATGCTTTATTAAATTGTATTTATGTTGTTTTATCCTATGCTTTATTAAATTGTATTTATGTTGTTTTATCCTATGCTTTATTAAATTGTATTATGTTGTTTTATCGTATGCTTTATTAAATTGTATTTATGTTGTTTTATCCTATGCTTTATTAAATTGTGTTTATGTTGTTTTATCCTATGCTTTATTAAATTGTATTTATGTTGTTTTAACCCATGTTTTATTAAATTGTATTTATGTTGTTTTATCCTATGCTTTATTAAATTGTATTTATGTTGTTTTATCCTATGCTTTATTAAATTGTATTTATGTTGTTTTATCCTATGCTTTATTAAATTGTATTTATGTTGTTTTATTCTATGCTTTATTAAATTGTATTGATGTTGTTTTATCCTATGCTTTATTAAATTGCACCTATGTTGTTTTATCCTATGCTTTATTAAATTGTATTAATGTTGTTTTATCCTATGATTTATTAAATTGTATTTATTTTGTTTTATCCTATGCTTTATTAAAATTATATTTATGTTGTTTTATCCTATGCTTTATTAACTTGTATTTATGTTGTTTTACCCTATGCTTTATTAAATTGTATTTATATTGTTTTATCCTATGCTTTATTAAATTGTATTTATGTTGTTTTATTCTATGCTTTATTAAATTGTATTTATGTTGTTTTATCCTATGCTTTATTAAATTGTGTTTATGTTGTTTTATCCTATGTTTTATTAATTGTTTTTATGTTGTTTTATCCTATGCTTCATTAAATTGTATTTATGTTGTTTTATCCTATGCTTTATTAAATTGTATTTATGTTGTTTAATCATATGCTTTATTAAATTGTATTTATGTTGTTTTATCCTATGCTCTATTAAATTGTGTTTATGTTGTTTTATCCTATGTTTTATTAATTGTTTTTATGTTGTTTTATCCTATGCTTCATTAAATTGTATTTATGTTGTTTTATCCTATGCTTTATTAAACTGCATTTATGTTGTTTTATCCTATGCTTTATTAAATTGTATTTATGTTGTTTTATCCTATGCTTTATTAAATTGTATTTATTTTGTTTTATCCTATGCTTTATTAAAATTGTATTTATGTTGTTTTATCCTATGCTTTATTAAATTGTATTCATGTTGTTTTATCCTATGCTTTATTAAATTGTATTTATGTTGTTTTATCCTATGCTTTATTAAATTGTATTTATGTTGTTTTATCCTATGCTTTATTAAATTGTGTTTATGTTGTTTTATCCTATACTTTATTCAATTGTATTTATGTTGTTTTAACCCATGTTTTATTAAATTGTATTTATGTTGTTTTATCCTATGCTTTATTAAATTGTATATATGCTGTTTTATCCTATGCTTTATTAAATTGTTTTTATCTTGTTATGTCCTATGCTTTATTAAATTATATTTATGTTGTTTTATCCTATGCTTTATTAAATTGTATTTATGTTGTTTTATCCTATGCTTTATTAAATTGTATTTATGTTGTTTTATCCTATGCTTTATTAAATTGTATTTATGTTGTTTTATCCTATGCTTTATTAAATTGTATTTTTGTTGTTTTAACCTATGCTTTATTAAAAAGTATTTATGTTGTTTTAACCTATGCTTTATTAAATTGTATTTATGTTGTTTTAACCTATGCTTTATTAAATTGTATTTATGTCGCTTTAACCTATGCTTTATTAAATTGTATTTATGTTGTTTTATCCTATGCTTTATTAAATTGTATTTATGTTGTTTTGTCCTATGCTTTATTAAATTGTATTTATGTTGTTTTAACCCATGCTTCATTAAATTGTGTTTATGTTGTTTTATCTTATGCTTTATTAAATTGTATTTATGTTGTTTTGTCCTATGCTTTATTAAATTGTATTTATGTTGTTTTAACCCATGCTTTATTAAATTGCATTTATGTTGTTTTATCTTATGCTTTATTAAATTGTATTTATGTTGTTTTATCCTATGCTTTATTAAATTGTGTTTATGTTGTTTTGTCCTATGCTTTATTAAATTGTATTTATGTTGTTTTAACCATGCTTTATTAATTTGTATTTATGTTGTTTTATCCTATGCTTCATTAAATTGTATTTATGTTGTTTTATCCTATGCTTTATTAAATTGTATTTATGTTGTTTTATCCTATGCTTTATTAAATTGTATTTATGTTGTTTTATCCTATGCTTTATTAAATTGTATTTATGTTGTTTTATCCTATGCTTTATTAAATTGTATTTATGTTGTTTTATTCTATGCTTTATTAAATTGTATTTATGTTGTTTTATCCTATGCTTTATTAAATTGCATCTATGTTGTTTTATCCTATGCTTTATTAAATTGTATTAATGTTGTTTTATCCTATGATTTATTAAATTGTATTTATGTGGTTTTATCCTATGCTTTATTAAATTGCATTTATGTTGTTTTATCCTATGCTTTATTAAATTGTATTTATGTTGTTTTATCCTATGCTTTATTAAATTGTATTTATGTTGTTTAATCATATGCTTTATTAAATTGTATTTATGTTGTTTTATCCTATGCTTTATTAAATTGTGTTTATGTTGTTTTATCCTATGTTTTATTAATTGTATTTATGTTGTTTTATCCTATGCTTCATTAAATTGTATTTATGTTGTTTTATCCTATGCTTTATTAAACTGCATTTATGTTGTTTTATCCTATGCTTTATTAAATTGTATTTATGTTGTTCTATCCTATGCTTTAATAAATTGTATTTATGATGTTTTATCCTATGCTTTATTAAATTTGTATTTATGTTGTTTTATCCTATGCTTTATTAAATTGTACTTATGTTGTTTTATCCTATGCTTTATTAAATTTTATTTATGTTGCTTTATCCTATGCTTTATTAAACTGCATTTATGTTGTTTTATGCTATGCTTTATTAAATTGTATTCATGTTGTTTTATCCTATGCTTTATTAAATTGTATTTATGTTGTTTTATTCTATGCTTTATTAAATTGTGTTTATGTTGTTTTATCCTATGCTTTATTAAATTGTATTTATGTTGTTTTAACCCATGTTTTATTAAATTGTATTTATGTTGTTTTATCCTATGCTTTATTAAATTGTATATATGTTGTTTTATCCTATGCTTTATTAAATTGTATTTATCTTGTTTTGTCCTATGCTTTATTAAATTATATTTATGTTGTTTTAACCTATGCTTTATTAAATTGTATTTATGTTGTTTTATCCTATGCTTTATTAAATTGTATTTATGTTGTTTTATCCTATGCTTTATTAAATTGTATTTATGTTGTTTTATCCTATGCTTTATTAAATTGTATTTATGCTGTTTTAACCTATGCTTTATTAAATTGTATTTATGTTGTCTTAACCTAAGCTTTATTAAATTGTATTTATGTTGTTTTAACCTATGCTTTATTAAATTGTATTTATGTTGCTTTAACCTATGCTTTATTAAATTGTTTTTATGTTGTTTTATCCTATGCTTTATTAAATTGTATTTATGTTGTTTTATCCTATGCTTTATTAAATTGTATTTATATTGTTTTAACTTATGCTTTATTAAATTGTATTTATGTTGTTTTATCCTATGCTTTATTAAATTGTATTTATGTTGTTTTATCCTATGCTTTATTAAATTGTATTTATGTTGTTTTGTCCTATGCTTTATTAAATTGTATTTATGTTGTTTTAACCCATGCTTCATTAAATGTATTTATGTTGTTTTATCTTATGCTTTATTAAATTGTATTTATGTTGTTTTATCCTATGCTTTATTAAATTGTATTTATGTTGTTTTATCCTATGCTTTATTAAATTGTATTATGTTGTTTTATCGTATGCTTTATTAAATTGTATTTATGTTGTTTTATCCTATGCTTTATTAAATTGTGTTTATGTTGTTTTATCCTATGCTTTATTAAATTGTATTTATGTTGTTTTAACCCATGTTTTATTAAATTGTATTTATGTTGTTTTATCCTATGCTTTATTAAATTGTATTTATGTTGTTTTATCCTATGCTTTATTAAATTGTATTTATGTTGTTTTATCCTATGCTTTATTAAATTGTATTTATGTTGTTTTATTCTATGCTTTATTAAATTGTATTGATGTTGTTTTATCCTATGCTTTATTAAATTGCACCTATGTTGTTTTATCCTATGCTTTATTAAATTGTATTAATGTTGTTTTATCCTATGATTTATTAAATTGTATTTATTTTGTTTTATCCTATGCTTTATTAAAATTATATTTATGTTGTTTTATCCTATGCTTTATTAACTTGTATTTATGTTGTTTTACCCTATGCTTTATTAAATTGTATTCATATTGTTTTATCCTATGCTTTATTAAATTGTATTTATGTTGTTTTATTCTATGCTTTATTAAATTGTATTTATGTTGTTTTATCCTATGCTTTATTAAATTGTGTTTATGTTGTTTTATCCTATGTTTTATTAATTGTTTTTATGTTGTTTTATCCTATGCTTCATTAAATTGTATTTATGTTGTTTTATCCTATGCTTTATTAAATTGTATTTATGTTGTTTAATCATATGCTTTATTAAATTGTATTTATGTTGTTTTATCCTATGCTCTATTAAATTGTGTTTATGTTGTTTTATCCTATGTTTTATTAATTGTTTTTATGTTGTTTTATCCTATGCTTCATTAAATTGTATTTATGTTGTTTTATCCTATGCTTTATTAAACTGCATTTATGTTGTTTTATCCTATGCTTTATTAAATTGTATTTATGTTGTTTTATCCTATGCTTTATTAAATTGTATTTATTTTGTTTTATCCTATGCTTTATTAAAATTGTATTTATGTTGTTTTATCCTATGCTTTATTAAATTGTATTCATGTTGTTTTATCCTATGCTTTATTAAATTGTATTTATGTTGTTTTATCCTATGCTTTATTAAATTGTATTTATGTTGTTTTATCCTATGCTTTATTAAATTGTGTTTATGTTGTTTTATCCTATACTTTATTCAATTGTATTTATGTTGTTTTAACCCATGTTTTATTAAATTGTATTTATGTTGTTTTATCCTATGCTTTATTAAATTGTATATATGCTGTTTTATCCTATGCTTTATTAAATTGTTTTTATCTTGTTATGTCCTATGCTTTATTAAATTATATTTATGTTGTTTTATCCTATGCTTTATTAAATTGTATTTATGTTGTTTTATCCTATGCTTTATTAAATTGTATTTAGGTTGTTTTATCCTATGCTTTATTAAATTGTATTTATGTTGTTTTATCCTATGCTTTATTAAATTGTATTTTTGTTGTTTTAACCTATGCTTTATTAAAAAGTATTTATGTTGTTTTAACCTATGCTTTATTAAATTGTATTTATGTTGTTTTAACCTATGCTTTATTAAATTGTATTTATGTCGCTTTAACCTATGCTTTATTAAATTGTATTTATGTTGTTTTATCCTATGCTTTATTAAATTGTATTTATGTTGTTTTGTCCTATGCTTTATTAAATTGTATTTATGTTGTTTTAACCCATGCTTCATTAAATTGTATTTATGTTGTTTTATCTTATGCTTTATTAAATTGTATTTATGTTGTTTTGTCCTATGCTTTATTAAATTGTATTTATGTTGTTTTAACCCATGCTTTATTAAATTGCATTTATGTTGTTTTATCTTATGCTTTATTAAATTGTATTTATGTTGTTTTATCCTATGCTTTATTAAATTGTGTTTATGTTGTTTTGTCCTATGCTTTATTAAATTGTATTTATGTTGTTTTAACCATGCTTTATTAATTTGTATTTATGTTGTTTTATCCTATGCTTCATTAAATTGTATTTATGTTGTTTTATCCTATGCTTTATTAAATTGTATTTATGTTGTTTTATCCTATGCTTTATTAAATTGTATTTATGTTGTTTTATCCTATGCTTTATTAAATTGTATTTATGTTGTTTTATCCTATGCTTTATTAAATTGTATTTATGTTGTTTTATTCTATGCTTTATTAAATTGTATTTATGTTGTTTTATCCTATGCTTTATTAAATTGCATCTATGTTGTTTTATCCTATGCTTTATTAAATTGTATTAATGTTGTTTTATCCTATGATTTATTAAATTGTATTTATGTGGTTTTATCCTATGCTTTATTAAATTGCATTTATGTTGTTTTATCCTATGCTTTATTAAATTGTATTTATGTTGTTTTATCCTATGCTTTATTAAATTGTATTTATGTTGTTTAATCATATGCTTTATTAAATTGTATTTATGTTGTTTTATCCTATGCTTTATTAAATTGTGTTTATGTTGTTTTATCCTATGTTTTATTAATTGTATTTATGTTGTTTTATCCTATGCTTCATTAAATTGTATTTATGTTGTTTTATCCTATGCTTTATTAAACTGCATTTATGTTGTTTTATCCTATGCTTTATTAAATTGTATTTATGTTGTTCTATCCTATGCTTTATTAAATTGTATTTATTTTGTTTTATCCTATGCTTTATTAAAATTGTATTTATGTTGTTTTATCCTATGCTTTATTAAATTGTATTCATGTTGTTTTATCCTATGCTTTATTAAATTGTATTTATGTTGTTTTATCCTATGCTTTATTAAATTTTATTTATGTTGTTTTATCCTATGCTTTATTAAATTGTATTTATGTTGTTTTATCCTATGCTTTATTAAATTGTGTTTATGTTGTTTTATCCTATGCTTTATTCAATTGTATTTATGTTGTTTTAACCCATGCTTCATTAAATTGTATTTATGTTGTTTTATCTTATGCTTTATTAAATTGTATTTATGTTGTTTTATCCTATGCTTTATTAAATTGTATTTATGTTCTTTTATCCTATGCTTTATTAAATTGTATTATGTTGTTTTATCATATGCTTTATTAAATTGTATTTATGTTGTTTTATCCTATGCTTTATTAAATTGTGTTTATGTTGTTTTATCCTATGCTTTATTAAATTGTATTTATGTTGTTTTAACCCATGTTTTATTAAATTGTATTTATGTTGTTTTGTCCTATGCTTTATTAAATTGTATTTATGTTGTTTTAACCCATGCTTCATTAAATTGTATTTATGTTGTTTTATCTTATGCTTTATTAAATTGTATTTAGGTTGTTTTGTCCTATGCTTTATTAAATTGTATTTATGTTGTTTTAACCCATGCTTTATTAAATTGCATTTATGTTGTTTTATCTTATGCTTTATTAAATTGTATTTATGTTGTTTTATCCTATGCTTTATTTAATTGTGTTTATGTTGTTTTGTCCTATGCTTTATTAAATTGTATTTATGTTGTTTTAACCATGCTTTATTAATTTGTATTTATGTTGTTTTATCCTATGCTTCATTAAATTGTATTTATGTTGTTTTATCCTATGCTTTATTAAATTGTATTTATGTTGTTTTATCCTATGCTTTATTAAATTGTATTTATGTTGTTTTATCCTATGCTTTATTAAATTGTATTTATGTTGTTTTACCCTATGCTTTATTAAATTGTATTTATGTTGTTTTATTCTATGCTTTATTAAATTGTATTTATGTTGTTTTATCCTATGCTTTATTAAGTTGCATCTATGTTGTTTTATCCTATGCTTTATTAAATTGTATTAATGTTGTTTTATCCTATGATTTATTAAATTGTATTTATTTTGTTTTATCCTATGCTTTATTAAAATTGTATTTATGTTGTTTTATCCTATGCTTTATTAAATTGTATTTATGTTGTTTTATCCTATGCTTTATTAAATTGTATTTATGTTGTTTAATCATATGCTTTATTAAATTGTATTTATGTTGTTTTATCCTATGCTTTATTAAATTGTGTTTATGTTGTTTTATCCTATGTTTTATTATTTGTTTTTATGTTGTTTTATCCTATGCTTCATTAAATTGTATTTATGTTGTTTTATCCTATGCTTTATTAAGCTGCATTTATGTTGTTTTATCCTATGATTTATTAAATTGTATTTATGTTGTTTTATCCTATGCTTTATTAAATTGTATTTATTTTGTTTTATCCTATGCTTTATTAAAATTGTATTTATGTTGTTTTATCCTATGCTTTATTAAATTGTATTCATGTTGTTTTATCCTATGCTTTATTAAATTGTATTGATATTGTTTTATCCTATGCTTTATTAAATTGTATTTATGTTGTTTTATCCTATGCTTTATTAAATTGTATTTATGTTGTTTTATCCTATGCTTTATTAAATTGTGTTTATGTTGTTTTATCCTATGCTTTATTCAATTGTATTTATGTTGTTTTAACCCATGTTTTATTAAATTGTATTTATGTTGTTTTATCCTATGCTTTATTAAATTGTATTTATGTTGTTTTATCCTATGCTTTATTAAATTGTGTTTATGTTGTTTTATCCTATGCTTTATTCAATTGTATTTATGTTGTTTTAACCCATGCTTCATTAAATTGTATTTATGTTGTTTTATCTTATGCTTTATTAAATTGTATTTATGTTGTTTTATCCTATGCTTTATTAAATTGTATTTATGTTATTTTATCCTATGCTTTATTAAATTGTATTATGTTGTTTTATCATATGCTTTATTAAATTGTATTTATGTTGTTTTATCCTATGCTTTATTAAATTGTGTTTATGTTGTTTTATCCTATGCTTTATTAAATTGTATTTATGTTGTTTTAACCCATGTTTTATTAAATTGTATTTATGTTGTTTTGTCCTATGCTTTATTAAATTGTATTTATGTTGTTTTAACCCATGCTTCATTAAATTGTATTTATGTTGTTTTATCTTATGCTTTATTAAATTGTATTTAGGTTGTTTTGTCCTATGCTTTATTAAATTGTATTTATGTTGTTTTAACCCATGCTTTATTAAATTGCATTTATGTTGTTTTATCTTATGCTTTATTAAATTGTATTTATGTTGTTTTATCCTATGCTTTATTTAATTGTGTTTATGTTGTTTTGTCCTATGCTTTATTAAATTGTATTTATGTTGTTTTAACCATGCTTTATTAATTTGTATTTATGTTGTTTTATCCTATGCTTCATTAAATTGTATTTATGTTGTTTTATCCTATGCTTTATTAAATTGTATTTATGTTGTTTTATCCTATGCTTTATTAAATTGTATTTATGTTGTTTTATCCTATGCTTTATTAAATTGTATTTATGTTGTTTTACCCTATGCTTTATTAAATTGTATTTATGTTGTTTTATTCTATGCTTTATTAAATTGTATTTATGTTGTTTTATCCTATGCTTTATTAAGTTGCATCTATGTTGTTTTATCCTATGCTTTATTAAATTGTATTAATGTTGTTTTATCCTATGATTTATTAAATTGTATTTATTTTGTTTTATCCTATGCTTTATTAAAATTGTATTTATGTTGTTTTATCCTATGCTTTATTAAATTGTATTTATGTTGTTTTATCCTATGCTTTATTAAATTGTATTTATGTTGTTTAATCATATGCTTTATTAAATTGTATTTATGTTGTTTTATCCTATGCTTTATTAAATTGTGTTTATGTTGTTTTATCCTATGTTTTATTATTTGTTTTTATGTTGTTTTATCCTATGCTTCATTAAATTGTATTTATGTTGTTTTATCCTATGCTTTATTAAGCTGCATTTATGTTGTTTTATCCTATGATTTATTAAATTGTATTTATGTTGTTTTATCCTATGCTTTATTAAATTGTATTTATTTTGTTTTATCCTATGCTTTATTAAAATTGTATTTATGTTGTTTTATCCTATGCTTTATTAAATTGTATTCATGTTGTTTTATCCTATGCTTTATTAAATTGTATTGATATTGTTTTATCCTATGCTTTATTAAATTGTATTTATGTTGTTTTATCCTATGCTTTATTAAATTGTATTTATGTTGTTTTATCCTATGCTTTATTAAATTGTGTTTATGTTGTTTTATCCTATGCTTTATTCAATTGTATTTATGTTGTTTTAACCCATGTTTTATTAAATTGTATTTATGTTGTTTTATCCTATGCTTTATTAAAATGTATATATGTTGTTTTATCCTATGCTTTATTAAATTGTATTTATCTTGTTTTGTCCTATGCTTTATGAAATTATATTTATGTTGTTTTATCCTATGCTTTATTAAATTGTATTTATGTTGTTTTATCCTATGCTTTATTAAATTGTATTTATGTTGTTTTATCCTATGCTTTATTAAATTGTATTTATGTTGTTTTATCCTATGCTTTATTAAATTGTATTTATGTTGTTTTAACCTATGCTTTATTAAATTGTATTTATGTTGTTTTAACCTATGCTTTATTAAATTGTATTTATGTTGTTTTAACCTATGCTTTATTAAATTGTATTTATGTTGCTTTAACCTATGCTTTATTAAATTGTATTTATGTTGTTTTATCCTATGCTTTATTAAATTGTATTTATGTTGTTTTATCCTATGCTTTATTAAATTGTATTTATATTGTTTTAACTTATGTTTTATTAAATTGTATTTATCTTGTTTTATCCTATGCTTCATTAAAATGTATTTATGTTGTTTTATCCTATGCTTTATTAAACTGCATTTATGTTGTTTTATCCTATGCTTTATTAAATTGTATTTATGTTGTTTTATCCTATGCTTTATTAAACTGTATTTATTTTGTTTTATCCTATGCTTTATTAAACTGTATTTATTTTGTTTTATCCTATGCTTTATTAAAATTGTATTTATGTTGTTTTATCCTATGCTTTATTAAATTGTATTCATGTTGTTTTATCCTATGCTTTATTAAATTGTATTTATGTTGTTTTATCCTATGCTTTATTAAATTGTATTTATGTTGTTTTATCCTATGCTTTATTAAATTGTATTTATGTTGTTTTATCCTATGCTTTTTTAAATTGTGTTTATGTTGTTTTGTCCTATGCTTTATTAAATTGTATTTATGTTGTTTTAACCCATGCTTCATTAAATTGTATTTATGTTGTTTTATCTTATGCTTTATTAAATTGAATTTATGTTGTTTTGTCCTATGCTTTATTAAATTGTATTTATGTTGTTTTAACCCATGCTTTATTAAATTGCATTTATGTTGTTTTATCTTATGCTTTATTAAATTGTATTTATGTTGTTTTATCCTATGCTTTATTAAATTGTGTTTATGTTGTTTTGTCCTATGCTTTATTAAATTGTATTTATGTTGTTTTAACCATGCTTTATTAATTTGTATTTATGTTGTTTTATCCTATGCTTCATTAAATTGTATTTATGTTGTTTTATCCTATGCTTTATTAAATTGTATTTATGTTGTTTTATCCTATGCTTTATTAAATTGTATTTATGTTGTTTTATCCTATGCTTTATTAAATTGTATTTATGTTGTTTTATTCTATGCTTTATTAAATTGTATTTATGTTGTTTTATCCTATGCTTTATTAAATTGTATTTATGTTGTTTTATCCTATGCTTTATTAAATTGCATCTATGTTGTTTTATCCTATGCTTTATTAAATTGTATTAATGTTATTTTATCCTATGATTTATTAAATTGTATTTATGTTGTTTTATCCTATGCTTTATTAAATTGTGTTTATGTTGTTTTATCCTATGCTTTATTCAATTGTATTTATGTTGTTTTAACCCATGTTTTATTAAATTGTATTTATGTTGTTTTATCCTATGCTTTATTAAATTGTATATATGTTGTTTTATCCTATGCTTTATTAAATTGTATTTATCTTGTTTTGTCCTATGATTTATTAAATTATATTTATGTTGTTTTATCCTATGCTTTATTAAATTGTATTGATGTTGTTTTATCCTATGCTTTATTAAATTGTGTTTATGTTGTTTTATCCTATGCTTTATTCAATTGTATTTATGTTGTTTTAACCCATGTTTTATTAAATTGTATTTATGTTGTTTTATCCTATGCTTTATTAAATTGTATATATGTTGTTTTATCCTATGCTTTATTAAATTGTATTTATCTTGTTTTGTCCTATGCTTTATTAAATTGTATTTATGTTGTTTTATCCTATGCTTTATTAAATTGTATTTATGTTGTTTTATCCTATGCTTTATTAAATTGTATTATGTTGTTTTATCGTATGCTTTATTAAATTGTATTTATGTTGTTTTATCCTATGCTTTATTAAATTGTGTTTATTTTGTTTTATCCTATGCTTTATTAAATTGTATTTATGTTGTTTTAACCCATGTTTTATTAAATTGTATTTATGTTGTTTTATCCTATGCTTTATTAAATTGTATTTATGTTGTTATATCCTATGCTTTATTAAATTTTATTTATGTTGTTTTGTCCTATGCTTTATTAAATTGTATTTATGTTGTTTTAACCCATGCTTCATTAAATTGTATTTATGTTGTTTTATCTTATGCTTTATTAAATTGTATTTATGTTGTTTTGTCCTATGCTTTATTAAATTTTATTTATGTTGTTTTGTCCTATGCTTTATTAAATTGTATTTATGTTGTTTTAACCCATGCTTCATTAAATTGTACTTATGTTGTTTTATCTTATGCTTTATTAAATAGTATTTATGTTGTTTTGTCCTATGCTTTATTAAATTGTATTTATGTTGTTTTATCCTATGCTTTATTAAATTGTGTTTATGTTGTTTTGTCCTATGCTTTATTAAATTGTATTTATGTTGTTTTAACCATGCTTTATTAATTTGTATTTATGTTGTTTTATCCTATGCTTCATTAAATTGTATTTATGTTGTTTTATCCTATGCTTTATTAAATTGTATTTATGTTGTTTTATCCTATGCTTTATTAAATTGTATTTATGTTGTTTTATCCTATGCTTTATTAAATTGTATTTATGTTGTTTTATCCTATGCTTTATTAAATTGTATTTATGTTGTTTTATCCTATGCTTTATTAAATTGTATTTATGTTGTTTTATTCTATGCTTTATTAAATTGTATTTATGTTGTTTTATCCTATGCTTTATTAAATTGCATCTATGTTGTTTTATCCTATGCTTTATTAAATTGTATTAATGTTGTTTTATCCTATGATTTATTAAATTGTATTTATGTGGTTTTATCCTATGCTTTATTAAATTGCATTTATGTTGTTTTATCCTATGCTTTATTAAATTGTATTTATGTTGTTTTATCCTATGCTTTATTAAATTGTATTTATGTTGTTTAATCATATGCTTTATTAAATTGAATTCATGTTGTTTTATCCTATGCTTTATTAAATTGTGTTTATGTTGTTTTATCCTATGTTTTATTAATTGTATTTATGTTGTTTTATCCTATGCTTTATTAAATTGTATTTATGTTGTTTTATCCTATGCTTTATTAAACTGCATTTATGTTGTTTTATCCTATGCTTTATTAAATTGTATTTATGTTGTTTTATCCTATGCTTTATTAAATTGTATTTTTTTTGTTTTATCCTATGCTTTATTAAAATTGTATTTATGTTGTTTTATCCTATGCTTTATTAGATTGTATTTATGTTGTTTTATCGTATGCTTTATTAAATTGTATTTATGTTGTTTTATCCTATGCTTTATTAAATTGTGTTTATGTTGTTTTATCCTATGCTTTATTAAATTGTATTTATGTTGTTTTAACCCATGTTTTATTAAATTGTATTTATGTTGTTTTATCCTATGCTTTATTAAATTGTATATATGTTGTTTTATCCTATGCTTTATTAACTTATATTTATGTTGTTTTAGCCTATGCTTTATTCAATTGTATTGATGTTGTTTGATCCTATGCTTTATTAAATTGTATTTATTTTGTTTTATCCTATGCTTTATTAAATTGTATTTATGTTGTTTTATCCTAAGCTTTATTAAATTGTATTTATGTTGTTTTATCCTATGCTTTATTAAATTGTATTTATGTTGTTTTAACCTATGCTTTATTAAATTGGATTTATGTTGTTTTAACCTATGCTTTATTAAATTGTATTTATGTTAATTTATCCTTTGCTTTATTAAATTGTATTTATGTTGCTTTAACCTATGCTTTATAAAATTGTATTTATGTTGATTTATCCTATGCTTTATTAAATTGTATTTATGTTGCTTTAACCTATGCTTTATTAAATTGTATTTATGTTGTTTTATCCTATGCTTTATTAAATTGTTTTAAGTTGTTTTATCCTATGCTTTATTAAATTGTATTTATGTTGTTTTAACTTATGCTTTATTAAATTGTATTTATGTTGTTTTATCCTATGCTTTATTAAATTGTATTTATGTTGTTTTATCCTATGCTTTATTAAATTGTATTTATGTTGTTTTGTCCCATACTTTATTAAATTGTATTTATGTTGTTTTAACCCATGCTTCATTAAATTGTATTTATGTTGTTTTATCCTATGCTTTATTAAATTGTATTTATGTTGTTTAATCATATGCTTTATTAAATTGTATTTATGTTGTTTTAACCTATGCTTTATTAAATTGTATTTATGTTGTTTTAACCTATGCTTTATTAAATTGTATTTATGTTGTTTTAACCTATGCTTTATTAAATTGTATTTATGTTGCTTTAACCTATGCTTTATTAAATTGTATTTATGTTGTTTTATCCTATGCTTTATTAAATTGTATTTATGTTGTTTTATCCTATGCTTTATTAAATTGTATTTATATTGTTTTAACTTATGCTTTATTAAATTGTATTTATATTGTTTTATCCTATGCTTTATTAAATTATATTTATGTTGTTTTGTCCTATGCTTTATTAAATTGTATTTATGTTGTTTTAACCCATGCTTCATTAAATTGTATTTATGTTGTTTTATCTTATGCTTTATTAAATTGTATTTATGTTGTTTTATCCTATGCTTTATTAAATTGTATTTATGTTGTTTTATCCTATGCTTTATTAAATTGTATTATGTTGTTTGATCGTATGCTTTATTAAATTGTATGTATGTTGTTTTATCCTATGCTTTATTAAATTGTGTTTATGTTGTTTTATCCTATGCTTTATTAAATTGTATTTATGTTGTTTTAACCCATGTTTTATTAAATTGTATTTATGTTGTTTTATCCTATGCTTTATTAAATTGTATTTATGTTGTTTTATCCTATGCTTTATTAAATTTTATTTATGTTGTTTTGTCCTATGCTTTATTAAATTGTATTTATGTTGTTTTAACCCATGCTTCATTAAATTGTATTTATGTTGTTTTATCTTATGCTTTATTAAATTGTATTTATGTTGTTGTGTCCTATGTTTTATTAAATTTTATTTATGTTGTTTTATCCTATGCTTTATTAAATTGTATTTATGTTGTTTTAACCCATGCTTCATTAAATTGTATTTATGTTGTTTTATCTTATGCTTTATTAAATTGTATTTATGTTGTTTTGTCCTATGCTTTATTAAATTGTATTTATGTTGTTTTAACCATGCTTTATTAATTTGTATTTATGTTGTTTTATACTATGCTTCATTAAATTGTATTTATGTTGTTTTATCCTATGCTTTATTAAATTGTATTTATGTTGTTTTATCCTATGGTTTATTAAATTGTATTAATGTTGTTTTATCCCATGTTTTATTAAATTGTATTTATGTTGTTTTATCCTATGCTTTATTAAATTGTATTTATGTTGTTTAATCATATGCTTTATTAAATTGAATTCATGTTGTTTTATCCTATGCTTTATTAAATTGTGTTTATGTTGTTTTATCCTATGTTTTATTAATTGTATTTATGTTGTTTTATCCTATGCTTTATTAAATTGTATTTATGTTGTTTTATCCTATGCTTTATTAAACTGCATTTATGTTGTTTTATCCTATTCTTTATTAAATTGTATTTATGTTGTTTTATCCTATGCTTTATTAAATTGTATTTATGTTGTTTTATTGTATGCTTTATTAAATTGTATTTATGTTGTTTTATCCTATGCTTTATTAAATTGTGTTTATGTTGTTTTATCCTATGCTTTATTAAATTGTATTTATGTTGTTTTAACCCATGTTTTATTAAATTGTATTTATGTTGTTTTATCCTATGCTTTATTAAATTGTATATATGTTGTTTTATCCTATGCTTTATTAAATTATATTTATGTTGTTTTAGCCTATGCTTTATTCAATTGTATTGATGTTGTTTGATCCTATGCTTTATTAAATTGTATTTATTTTGTTTTATCCTATGCTTTATTAAATTGTATTTATGTTGTTTTATCCTAAGCTTTATTAAATTGTATTTATGTTGTTTTATCCTATGCTTTATTAAATTGTATTTATGTTGTTTTAACCTATGCTTTATTAAATTGTATTTATGTTGTTTTAACCTATGCTTTATTAAACTGCATTTATGTTGTTTTATCCTATGCTTTATTAAATTGTATTTATGTTGTTTTATCCTATGCTTTATTAAATTGTATTTATTTTGTTTTATCCTATGCTTTATTAAAATTTTATTTATGTTGTTTTATCCTATGCTTTATTAAATTGTATTTATGTTGTTTTATCCTATGCTTTATTAAATTGTATTTATGTTGTTTTATCATATGCTTTATTAAATTGTATTTATGTTGTTTTATCCTATGCTTTATTAAATTGTGTTTATGTTGTTTTATCCTATGTTTTATTAATTGTATTTATGTTGTTTTATCCTATGCTTTATTAAATTGTATTTATGTTGTTTTATCCTATGCTTTATTAAATTGTATTTATGTTGTTTTATCGCATGCTTTATTAAATTGTACTTATGTTGTTTTATCCTATGCTTTATTAAATTGTATTTATGTTGCTTTATCCTATGCTTTATTAAACTGCATTTATGTTGTTTTATGCTATGCTTTATTAAATTGTATTCATGTTGTTTTATCCTATGCTTTATTAAATTGTATTTATGTTGTTTTATCCTATGCTTTATTAAATTGTATTTATGTTGTTTTATCCTATGCTTTATTAAATTGTATTTATGTTGCTTTATCCTATGCTTTATTAATCTGCATTTATGTTGTTTTATGCTATGCTTTATTAAATTGTATTCATGTTGTATTATCCTATGCTTTATTAAATTGTATTTATGCTGTTTTATCCTATGCTTTATTAAATTGTATTTATGTTGTTTTATCTTATGCTTTATTAAATTGTATTTATGTTGTTTTATCCTATGCTTTATTAAATTGTATTTATGTTGTTTTGTCCTATGCTTTATTAAATTGTATTTATGTTGTTTTAACCATGCTTTATTAATTTGTATTTATGTTGTTTTATCCTATGCTTCATTAAATTGTATTTATGTTGTTTTATCCTATGCTTTATTAAATTGTATTTATGTTGTTTTATCCTATGCTTTATTAAATTGTATTTATGTTGTTTTATTCTATGCTTTATTAAATTGTATTTATGTTGTTTTATCCTATGCTTTATTAAATTGCATCTATGTTGTTTTATCCTATGCTTTATTAAATTGTATTAATGTTGTTTTATCCTATGATTTATTAAATTTTATTTATGTGGTTTTATCCTATGCTTTATTAAATTGCATTTATGTTGTTTTATCCTATGCTTTATTAAATTGTATTTATGTTGTTTTATCCTATGCTTTATTAAATTGTATTTATGTTGTTTAATCCTATGCTTTATTAAATTGTATTTATGTTGTTTTATCCTATGCTTTATTAAATTGTGTTTATGTTGTTTTATCCTATGTTTTATTAATTGTATTTATGTTGTTTTATCCTATGCTTTATTAAATTGTATTTATGTTGTTTTATCCTATGCTTTATTAAACTGCATTTATGTTGTTTTATCCTATGCTTTATTAAATTGTATTTATGTTGTTTTATCCTATGCTTTATTAAATTGTATTTATTTTGTTTTATCCTATGCTTTATTAAAATTGAATTTATGTTGTTTTATCCTATGCTTTATTAAATTGTATTTATGTTGTTTTATCCTATGCTTTATTAAATTGTATTTATGTTGTTTTATCCTATGCTTTATTAAATTGTGTTTATGTTGTTTTATCCTATGCTTTATTAAATTGTATTTATGTTGTTTTAACCCATGTTTTATTAAATTGTATTTATGTTGTTTTATCCTATGCTTTATTAAATTGTATATATGTTGTTTTATCCTATGCTTTATTAAATTATATTTATGTTGTTTTAGCCTATGCTTTATTCAATTGTATTGATGTTGTTTGATCCTATGCTTTATTAAATTGTATTTATTTTGTTTTATCCTATGCTTTATTAAATTGTATTTATGTTGTTTTATCCTAAGCTTTATTAAATTGTATTTATGTTGTTTTATCCTATGCTTTATTAAATTGTATTTATGTTGTTTTAACCTATGCTTTATTAAATTGTATTTATGTTAATTTATCCTATGCTTTATTAAATTGTATTTATGTTGCTTTAACCTATGCTTTATTAAATTGTATTTATGTTGATTTATCCTATGCTTTATTAAATTGTATTTATGTTGCTTTAACCTATGATTTATTAAATTGTATTTATGTTGTTTTATCCTATGCTTTATTAAATTGTATTTAAGTTGTTTTATCCTATGCTTTATTAAATTGTATTTATGTTGTTTTAACTTATGCTTTATTAAATTGTATTTATGTTGTTTTATCCTATGCTTTATTAAATTGTATTTATGTTGTTTTATCCTATGCTTTATTAAATTGTATTTATGTTGTTTTGTCCTATGCTTTATTAAATTGTATTTATGTTGTTTTAACCCATGCTTCATTAAATTGTATTTATGTTGTTTTATCTTATGCTTTATTAAATTGTATTTATGTTGTTTTATCGTATGCTTTATTAAACTGCATTTATGTTGTTTTATCTTATGCTTTATTAAATTGTATTTATGTTGTTTTATCCTATGCTTTATTAAATTGTATTTATGTTGTTTTATCCTATGCTTTATTAAATTGTATTTATGTTGTTTTAACCTATGCTTTATTAAATTGTATTTATGTTGTTTTAACCTATGTTTTATTAAATTATATTTATGTTGCTTTAACCTATGCTTTACTAAATTGTATTTATGTTGTTTTATCCTATGCTTTATTAAATTGTATTTATGTTGTTTTATCCTATTCTTTATTAAATTGTATTTATATTGTTTTAACTTATGCTTTATTAAATTGTATTTATGTTGTTTTATCCTATGCTTTATTAAATTATATTTATGTTGTTTTATCCTATGCTTTATTAAATTGTATTTATGTTGTTTTATCCTATGCTTTATTAAATTGTATTTATTTTGTTTCATCCTATGCTTTATTAAAATTGAATTTATGTTGTTTTATCCTATGCTTTATTAAATTGTATTTATGTTGTTTTATCCTATGCTTTATTAAATTGTATTTATGTTGTTTTATCCTATGCTTTATTAAATTGTGTTTATGTTGTTTTATCCTATGCTTTATTAAATTGTATTTATGTTGTTTTAACCCATGTTTTATTAAATTGTATTTATGTTGTTTTATCCTATGCTTTATTAAATTGTATATATGTTGTTTTATCCTATGCTTTATTAAATTATATTTATGTTGTTTTAGCCTATGCTTTATTCAATTGTATTGATGTTGTTTGATCCTATGCTTTATTAAATTGTATTTATTTTGTTTTATCCTATGCTTTATTAAATTGTATTTATGTTGTTTTATCCTAAGCTTTATTAAATTGTATTTATGTTGTTTTATCCTATGCTTTATTAAATTGTATTTATGTTGTTTTAACCTATGCTTTATTAAATTGTATTTATGTTAATTTATCCTATGCTTTATTAAATTGTATTTATGTTGCTTTAACCTATGCTTTATTAAATTGTATTTATGTTGATTTATCCTATGCTTTATTAAATTGTATTTATGTTGCTTTAACCTATGATTTATTAAATTGTATTTATGTTGTTTTATCCTATGCTTTATTAAATTGTATTTAAGTTGTTTTATCCTATGCTTTATTAAATTGTATTTATGTTGTTTTAACTTATGCTTTATTAAATTGTATTTATGTTGTTTTATCCTATGCTTTATTAAATTGTATTT
This sequence comes from Phyllobates terribilis, assembly GCF_046119375.1. Lineage (NCBI taxonomy): Eukaryota > Metazoa > Chordata > Amphibia > Anura > Dendrobatidae > Phyllobates > Phyllobates terribilis. The sequence goes on along the minus strand of NW_027363193.1, from coordinate 690,604 downwards.
ATGTTGTTTTATCCTATGCTTTATTAAATTGTATTTATGTTGTTTTGTCCTATGCTTTATTAAATTGTATTTATGTTGTTTTAACCCATGCTTCATTAAATTGTATTTATGTTGTTTTATCTTATGCTTTATTAAATTGTATTTATGTTGTTTTATCGTATGCTTTATTAAACTGCATTTATGTTGTTTTATCTTATGCTTTATTAAATTGTATTTATGTTGTTTTATCCTATGCTTTATTAAATTGTATTTATGTTGTTTTATCCTATGCTTTATTAAATTGTATTTATGTTGTTTTAACCTATGCTTTATTAAATTGTATTTATGTTGTTTTAACCTATGTTTTATTAAATTATATTTATGTTGCTTTAACCTATGCTTTATTAAATTGTATTTATGTTGTTTTATCCTATGCTTTATTAAATTGTATTTATGTTGTTTTATCCTATGCTTTATTAAATTGTATTTATGTTGTTTTATCCTATGCTTTATTAAATTGTATTTATGTTGTTTTATCCTATGCTTTATTAAATTGTATTTATGTTGTTTTATTCTATGCTTTATTAAATTGTATTTATGTTGTTTTATCCTATGCTTTATTAAATTGCATCTATGTTGTTTTATCCTATGCTTTATTAAATTGTATTAATGTTGTTTTATCCTATGATTTATTAAATTGTATTTATGTGGTTTTATCCTATGCTTTATTAAATTGCATTTATGTTGTTTTATCCTATGCTTTATTAAATTGTATTTATGTTGTTTTATCCTATGCTTTATTAAATTGTATTTATGTTGTTTAATCATATGCTTTATTAAATTGTATTTATGTTGTTTTATCCTATGCTTTATTAAATTGTGTTTATGTTGTTTTATCCTATGTTTTATTAATTGTATTTATGTTGTTTTATCCTATGCTTCATTAAATTGTATTTATGTTGTTTTATCCTATGCTTTATTAAACTGCATTTATGTTGTTTTATCCTATGCTTTATTAAATTGTATTTATGTTGTTCTATCCTATGCTTTATTAAATTGTATTTATTTTGTTTTATCCTATGCTTTATTAAAATTGTATTTATGTTGTTTTATCCTATGCTTTATTAAATTGTATTCATGTTGTTTTATCCTATGCTTTATTAAATTGTATTTATGTTGTTTTATCCTATGCTTTATTAAATTTTATTTATGTTGTTTTATCCTATGCTTTATTAAATTGTATTTATGTTGTTTTATCCTATGCTTTATTAAATTGTGTTTATGTTGTTTTATCCTATGCTTTATTCAATTGTATTTATGTTGTTTTAACCCATGCTTCATTAAATTGTATTTATGTTGTTTTATCTTATGCTTTATTAAATTGTATTTATGTTGTTTTATCCTATGCTTTATTAAATTGTATTTATGTTATTTTATCCTATGCTTTATTAAATTGTATTATGTTGTTTTATCATATGCTTTATTAAATTGTATTTATGTTGTTTTATCCTATGCTTTATTAAATTGTGTTTATGTTGTTTTATCCTATGCTTTATTAAATTGTATTTATGTTGTTTTAACCCATGTTTTATTAAATTGTATTTATGTTGTTTTGTCCTATGCTTTATTAAATTGTATTTATGTTGTTTTAACCCATGCTTCATTAAATTGTATTTATGTTGTTTTATCTTATGCTTTATTAAATTGTATTTAGGTTGTTTTGTCCTATGCTTTATTAAATTGTATTTATGTTGTTTTAACCCATGCTTTATTAAATTGCATTTATGTTGTTTTATCTTATGCTTTATTAAATTGTATTTATGTTGTTTTATCCTATGCTTTATTTAATTGTGTTTATGTTGTTTTGTCCTATGCTTTATTAAATTGTATTTATGTTGTTTTAACCATGCTTTATTAATTTGTATTTATGTTGTTTTATCCTATGCTTCATTAAATTGTATTTATGTTGTTTTATCCTATGCTTTATTAAATTGTATTTATGTTGTTTTATCCTATGCTTTATTAAATTGTATTTATGTTGTTTTATCCTATGCTTTATTAAATTGTATTTATGTTGTTTTACCCTATGCTTTATTAAATTGTATTTATGTTGTTTTATTCTATGCTTTATTAAATTGTATTTATGTTGTTTTATCCTATGCTTTATTAAGTTGCATCTATGTTGTTTTATCCTATGCTTTATTAAATTGTATTAATGTTGTTTTATCCTATGATTTATTAAATTGTATTTATTTTGTTTTATCCTATGCTTTATTAAAATTGTATTTATGTTGTTTTATCCTATGCTTTATTAAATTGTATTTATGTTGTTTTATCCTATGCTTTATTAAATTGTATTTATGTTGTTTAATCATATGCTTTATTAAATTGTATTTATGTTGTTTTATCCTATGCTTTATTAAATTGTGTTTATGTTGTTTTATCCTATGTTTTATTATTTGTTTTTATGTTGTTTTATCCTATGCTTCATTAAATTGTATTTATGTTGTTTTATCCTATGCTTTATTAAGCTGCATTTATGTTGTTTTATCCTATGATTTATTAAATTGTATTTATGTTGTTTTATCCTATGCTTTATTAAATTGTATTTATTTTGTTTTATCCTATGCTTTATTAAAATTGTATTTATGTTGTTTTATCCTATGCTTTATTAAATTGTATTCATGTTGTTTTATCCTATGCTTTATTAAATTGTATTGATATTGTTTTATCCTATGCTTTATTAAATTGTATTTATGTTGTTTTATCCTATGCTTTATTAAATTGTATTTATGTTGTTTTATCCTATGCTTTATTAAATTGTGTTTATGTTGTTTTATCCTATGCTTTATTCAATTGTATTTATGTTGTTTTAACCCATGTTTTATTAAATTGTATTTATGTTGTTTTATCCTATGCTTTATTAAATTGTATTTATGTTGTTTTATCCTATGCTTTATTAAATTGTGTTTATGTTGTTTTATCCTATGCTTTATTCAATTGTATTTATGTTGTTTTAACCCATGCTTCATTAAATTGTATTTATGTTGTTTTATCTTATGCTTTATTAAATTGTATTTATGTTGTTTTATCCTATGCTTTATTAAATTGTATTTATGTTATTTTATCCTATGCTTTATTAAATTGTATTATGTTGTTTTATCATATGCTTTATTAAATTGTATTTATGTTGTTTTATCCTATGCTTTATTAAATTGTGTTTATGTTGTTTTATCCTATGCTTTATTAAATTGTATTTATGTTGTTTTAACCCATGTTTTATTAAATTGTATTTATGTTGTTTTGTCCTATGCTTTATTAAATTGTATTTATGTTGTTTTAACCCATGCTTCATTAAATTGTATTTATGTTGTTTTATCTTATGCTTTATTAAATTGTATTTAGGTTGTTTTGTCCTATGCTTTATTAAATTGTATTTATGTTGTTTTAACCCATGCTTTATTAAATTGCATTTATGTTGTTTTATCTTATGCTTTATTAAATTGTATTTATGTTGTTTTATCCTATGCTTTATTTAATTGTGTTTATGTTGTTTTGTCCTATGCTTTATTAAATTGTATTTATGTTGTTTTAACCATGCTTTATTAATTTGTATTTATGTTGTTTTATCCTATGCTTCATTAAATTGTATTTATGTTGTTTTATCCTATGCTTTATTAAATTGTATTTATGTTGTTTTATCCTATGCTTTATTAAATTGTATTTATGTTGTTTTATCCTATGCTTTATTAAATTGTATTTATGTTGTTTTACCCTATGCTTTATTAAATTGTATTTATGTTGTTTTATTCTATGCTTTATTAAATTGTATTTATGTTGTTTTATCCTATGCTTTATTAAGTTGCATCTATGTTGTTTTATCCTATGCTTTATTAAATTGTATTAATGTTGTTTTATCCTATGATTTATTAAATTGTATTTATTTTGTTTTATCCTATGCTTTATTAATATTGTATTTATGTTGTTTTATCCTATGCTTTATTAAATTGTATTTATGTTGTTTTATCCTATGCTTTATTAAATTGTATTTATGTTGTTTAATCATATGCTTTATTAAATTGTATTTATGTTGTTTTATCCTATGCTTTATTAAATTGTGTTTATGTTGTTTTATCCTATGTTTTATTATTTGTTTTTATGTTGTTTTATCCTATGCTTCATTAAATTGTATTTATGTTGTTTTATCCTATGCTTTATTAAGCTGCATTTATGTTGTTTTATCCTATGATTTATTAAATTGTATTTATGTTGTTTTATCCTATGCTTTATTAAATTGTATTTATTTTGTTTTATCCTATGCTTTATTAAAATTGTATTTATGTTGTTTTATCCTATGCTTTATTAAATTGTATTCATGTTGTTTTATCCTATGCTTTATTAAATTGTATTGATATTGTTTTATCCTATGCTTTATTAAATTGTATTTATGTTGTTTTATCCTATGCTTTATTAAATTGTATTTATGTTGTTTTATCCTATGCTTTATTAAATTGTGTTTATGTTGTTTTATCCTATGCTTTATTCAATTGTATTTATGTTGTTTTAACCCATGTTTTATTAAATTGTATTTATGTTGTTTTATCCTATGCTTTATTAAAATGTATATATGTTGTTTTATCCTATGCTTTATTAAATTGTATTTATCTTGTTTTGTCCTATGCTTTATGAAATTATATTTATGTTGTTTTATCCTATGCTTTATTAAATTGTATTTATGTTGTTTTATCCTATGCTTTATTAAATTGTATTTATGTTGTTTTATCCTATGCTTTATTAAATTGTATTTATGTTGTTTTATCCTATGCTTTATTAAATTGTATTTATGTTGTTTTAACCTATGCTTTATTAAATTGTATTTATGTTGTTTTAACCTATGCTTTATTAAATTGTATTTATGTTGTTTTAACCTATGCTTTATTAAATTGTATTTATGTTGCTTTAACCTATGCTTTATTAAATTGTATTTATGTTGTTTTATCCTATGCTTTATTAAATTGTATTTATGTTGTTTTATCCTATGCTTTATTAAATTGTATTTATATTGTTTTAACTTATGTTTTATTAAATTGTATTTATCTTGTTTTATCCTATGCTTCATTAAAATGTATTTATGTTGTTTTATCCTATGCTTTATTAAACTGCATTTATGTTGTTTTATCCTATGCTTTATTAAATTGTATTTATGTTGTTTTATCCTATGCTTTATTAAACTGTATTTATTTTGTTTTATCCTATGCTTTATTAAACTGTATTTATTTTGTTTTATCCTATGCTTTATTAAAATTGTATTTATGTTGTTTTATCCTATGCTTTATTAAATTGTATTCATGTTGTTTTATCCTATGCTTTATTAAATTGTATTTATGTTGTTTTATCCTATGCTTTATTAAATTGTATTTATGTTGTTTTATCCTATGCTTTATTAAATTGTATTTATGTTGTTTTATCCTATGCTTTTTTAAATTGTGTTTATGTTGTTTTGTCCTATGCTTTATTAAATTGTATTTATGTTGTTTTAACCCATGCTTCATTAAATTGTATTTATGTTGTTTTATCTTATGCTTTATTAAATTGAATTTATGTTGTTTTGTCCTATGCTTTATTAAATTGTATTTATGTTGTTTTAACCCATGCTTTATTAAATTGCATTTATGTTGTTTTATCTTATGCTTTATTAAATTGTATTTATGTTGTTTTATCCTATGCTTTATTAAATTGTGTTTATGTTGTTTTGTCCTATGCTTTATTAAATTGTATTTATGTTGTTTTAACCATGCTTTATTAATTTGTATTTATGTTGTTTTATCCTATGCTTCATTAAATTGTATTTATGTTGTTTTATCCTATGCTTTATTAAATTGTATTTATGTTGTTTTATCCTATGCTTTATTAAATTGTATTTATGTTGTTTTATCCTATGCTTTATTAAATTGTATTTATGTTGTTTTATTCTATGCTTTATTAAATTGTATTTATGTTGTTTTATCCTATGCTTTATTAAATTGTATTTATGTTGTTTTATCCTATGCTTTATTAAATTGCATCTATGTTGTTTTATCCTATGCTTTATTAAATTGTATTAATGTTATTTTATCCTATGATTTATTAAATTGTATTTATGTTGTTTTATCCTATGCTTTATTAAATTGTGTTTATGTTGTTTTATCCTATGCTTTATTCAATTGTATTTATGTTGTTTTAACCCATGTTTTATTAAATTGTATTTATGTTGTTTTATCCTATGCTTTATTAAATTGTATATATGTTGTTTTATCCTATGCTTTATTAAATTGTATTTATCTTGTTTTGTCCTATGATTTATTAAATTATATTTATGTTGTTTTATCCTATGCTTTATTAAATTGTATTGATGTTGTTTTATCCTATGCTTTATTAAATTGTGTTTATGTTGTTTTATCCTATGCTTTATTCAATTGTATTTATGTTGTTTTAACCCATGTTTTATTAAATTGTATTTATGTTGTTTTATCCTATGCTTTATTAAATTGTATATATGTTGTTTTATCCTATGCTTTATTAAATTGTATTTATCTTGTTTTGTCCTATGATTTATTAAATTATATTTATGTTGTTTTATCCTATGCTTTATTAAATTGTATTGATGTTGTTTTATCCTATGCTTTATTAAATTGTGTTTATGTTGTTTTATCCTATGCTTTATTCAATTGTATTTATGTTGTTTTAACCCATGTTTTATTAAATTGTATTTATGTTGTTTTATCCTATGCTTTATTAAATTGTATATATGTTGTTTTATCCTATGCTTTATTAAATTGTATTTATCTTGTTTTGTCCTATGCTTTATTAAATTGTATTTATGTTGTTTTATCCTATGCTTTATTAAATTGTATTTATGTTGTTTTATCCTATGCTTTATTAAATTGTATTATGTTGTTTTATCGTATGCTTTATTAAATTGTATTTATGTTGTTTTATCCTATGCTTTATTAAATTGTGTTTATTTTGTTTTATCCTATGCTTTATTAAATTGTATTTATGTTGTTTTAACCCATGTTTTATTAAATTGTATTTATGTTGTTTTATCCTATGCTTTATTAAATTGTATTTATGTTGTTTTATCCTATGCTTTATTAAATTTTATTTATGTTGTTTTGTCCTATGCTTTATTAAATTGTATTTATGTTGTTTTAACCCATGCTTCATTAAATTGTATTTATGTTGTTTTATCTTATGCTTTATTAAATTGTATTTATGTTGTTTTGTCCTATGCTTTATTAAATTTTATTTATGTTGTTTTGTCCTATGCTTTATTAAATTGTATTTATGTTGTTTTAACCCATGCTTCATTAAATTGTACTTATGTTGTTTTATCTTATGCTTTATTAAATAGTATTTATGTTGTTTTGTCCTATGCTTTATTAAATTGTATTTATGTTGTTTTATCCTATGCTTTATTAAATTGTGTTTATGTTGTTTTGTCCTATGCTTTATTAAATTGTATTTATGTTGTTTTAACCATGCTTTATTAATTTGTATTTATGTTGTTTTATCCTATGCTTCATTAAATTGTATTTATGTTGTTTTATCCTATGCTTTATTAAATTGTATTTATGTTGTTTTATCCTATGCTTTATTAAATTGTATTTATGTTGTTTTATCCTATGCTTTATTAAATTGTATTTATGTTGTTTTATCCTATGCTTTATTAAATTGTATTTATGTTGTTTTAACCCATGCTTCATTAAATTGTACTTATGTTGTTTTATCTTATGCTTTATTAAATAGTATTTATGTTGTTTTGTCCTATGCTTTATTAAATTGTATTTATGTTGTTTTATCCTATGCTTTATTAAATTGTGTTTATGTTGTTTTGTCCTATGCTTTATTAAATTGTATTTATGTTGTTTTAACCATGCTTTATTAATTTGTATTTATGTTGTTTTATCCTATGCTTCATTAAATTGTATTTATGTTGTTTTATCCTATGCTTTATTAAATTGTATTTATGTTGTTTTATCCTATGCTTTATTAAATTGTGTTTATGTTGTTTTATCCTATGCTTTATTAAATTGTATTTATGTTGTTTTAACCCATGTTTTATTAAATTGTATTTATGTTGTTTTATCCTATGCTTTATTAAATTGTATATATGTTGTTTTATCCTATGCTTTATTAAATTATATTTATGTTGTTTTAGCCTATGCTTTATTCAATTGTATTGATGTTGTTTGATCCTATGCTTTATTAAATTGTATTTATTTTGTTTTATCCTATGCTTTATTAAATTGTATTTATGTTGTTTTATCCTAAGCTTTATTAAATTGTATTTATGTTGTTTTATCCTATGCTTTATTAAATTGTATTTATGTTGTTTTAACCTATGCTTTATTAAATTGTATTTATGTTAATTTATCCTATGCTTTATTAAATTGTATTTATGTTGCTTTAACCTATGCTTTATTAAATTGTATTTATGTTGATTTATCCTATGCTTTATTAAATTGTATTTATGTTGCTTTAACCTATGATTTATTAAATTGTATTTATGTTGTTTTATCCTATGCTTTATTAAATTGTATTTAAGTTGTTTTATCCTATGCTTTATTAAATTGTATTTATGTTGTTTTAACTTATGCTTTATTAAATTGTATTTATGTTGTTTTATCCTATGCTTTATTAAATTGTATTTATGTTGTTTTATCCTATGCTTTATTAAATTGTATTTATGTTGTTTTGTCCTATGCTTTATTAAATTGTATTTATGTTGTTTTAACCCATGCTTCATTAAATTGTATTTATGTTGTTTTATCTTATGCTTTATTAAATTGTATTTATGTTGTTTTATCGTATGCTTTATTAAACTGCATTTATGTTGTTTTATCTTATGCTTTATTAAATTGTATTTATGTTGTTTTATCCTATGCTTTATTAAATTGTATTTATGTTGTTTTATCCTATGCTTTATTAAATTGTATTTATGTTGTTTTAACCTATGCTTTATTAAATTGTATTTATGTTGTTTTAACCTATGTTTTATTAAATTATATTTATGTTGCTTTAACCTATGCTTTATTAAATTGTATTTATGTTGTTTTATCCTATGCTTTATTAAATTGTATTTATGTTGTTTTATCCTATGCTTTATTAAATTGTATTTATGTTGTTTTATCCTATGCTTTATTAAATTGTATTTATGTTGTTTTATCCTATGCTTTATTAAATTGTATTTATGTTGTTTTATTCTATGCTTTATTAAATTGTATTTATGTTGTTTTATCCTATGCTTTATTAAATTGCATCTATGTTGTTTTATCCTATGCTTTATTAAATTGTATTAATGTTGTTTTATCCTATGATTTATTAAATTGTATTTATGTGGTTTTATCCTATGCTTTATTAAATTGCATTTATGTTGTTTTATCCTATGCTTTATTAAATTGTATTTATGTTGTTTTATCCTATGCTTTATTAAATTGTATTTATGTTGTTTAATCATATGCTTTATTAAATTGTATTTATGTTGTTTTATCCTATGCTTTATTAAATTGTGTTTATGTTGTTTTATCCTATGTTTTATTAATTGTATTTATGTTGTTTTATCCTATGCTTCATTAAATTGTATTTATGTTGTTTTATCCTATGCTTTATTAAACTGCATTTATGTTGTTTTATCCTATGCTTTATTAAATTGTATTTATGTTGTTCTATCCTATGCTTTATTAAATTGTATTTATTTTGTTTTATCCTATGCTTTATTAAAATTGTATTTATGTTGTTTTATCCTATGCTTTATTAAATTGTATTCATGTTGTTTTATCCTATGCTTTATTAAATTGTATTTATGTTGTTTTATCCTATGCTTTATTAAATTTTATTTATGTTGTTTTATCCTATGCTTTATTAAATTGTATTTATGTTGTTTTATCCTATGCTTTATTAAATTGTGTTTATGTTGTTTTATCCTATGCTTTATTCAATTGTATTTATGTTGTTTTAACCCATGCTTCATTAAATTGTATTTATGTTGTTTTATCTTATGCTTTATTAAATTGTATTTATGTTGTTTTATCCTATGCTTTATTAAATTGTATTTATGTTATTTTATCCTATGCTTTATTAAATTGTATTATGTTGTTTTATCATATGCTTTATTAAATTGTATTTATGTTGTTTTATCCTATGCTTTATTAAATTGTGTTTATGTTGTTTTATCCTATGCTTTATTAAATTGTATTTATGTTGTTTTAACCCATGTTTTATTAAATTGTATTTATGTTGTTTTGTCCTATGCTTTATTAAATTGTATTTATGTTGTTTTAACCCATGCTTCATTAAATTGTATTTATGTTGTTTTATCTTATGCTTTATTAAATTGTATTTAGGTTGTTTTGTCCTATGCTTTATTAAATTGTATTTATGTTGTTTTAACCCATGCTTTATTAAATTGCATTTATGTTGTTTTATCTTATGCTTTATTAAATTGTATTTATGTTGTTTTATCCTATGCTTTATTTAATTGTGTTTATGTTGTTTTGTCCTATGCTTTATTAAATTGTATTTATGTTGTTTTAACCATGCTTTATTAATTTGTATTTATGTTGTTTTATCCTATGCTTCATTAAATTGTATTTATGTTGTTTTATCCTATGCTTTATTAAATTGTATTTATGTTGTTTTATCCTATGCTTTATTAAATTGTATTTATGTTGTTTTATCCTATGCTTTATTAAATTGTATTTATGTTGTTTTACCCTATGCTTTATTAAATTGTATTTATGTTGTTTTATTCTATGCTTTATTAAATTGTATTTATGTTGTTTTATCCTATGCTTTATTAAGTTGCATCTATGTTGTTTTATCCTATGCTTTATTAAATTGTATTAATGTTGTTTTATCCTATGATTTATTAAATTGTATTTATTTTGTTTTATCCTATGCTTTATTAAAATTGTATTTATGTTGTTTTATCCTATGCTTTATTAAATTGTATTTATGTTGTTTTATCCTATGCTTTATTAAATTGTATTTATGTTGTTTAATCATATGCTTTATTAAATTGTATTTATGTTGTTTTATCCTATGCTTTATTAAATTGTGTTTATGTTGTTTTATCCTATGTTTTATTATTTGTTTTTATGTTGTTTTATCCTATGCTTCATTAAATTGTATTTATGTTGTTTTATCCTATGCTTTATTAAGCTGCATTTATGTTGTTTTATCCTATGATTTATTAAATTGTATTTATGTTGTTTTATCCTATGCTTTATTAAATTGTATTTATTTTGTTTTATCCTATGCTTTATTAAAATTGTATTTATGTTGTTTTATCCTATGCTTTATTAAATTGTATTCATGTTGTTTTATCCTATGCTTTATTAAATTGTATTGATATTGTTTTATCCTATGCTTTATTAAATTGTATTTATGTTGTTTTATCCTATGCTTTATTAAATTGTATTTATGTTGTTTTATCCTATGCTTTATTAAATTGTGTTTATGTTGTTTTATCCTATGCTTTATTCAATTGTATTTATGTTGTTTTAACCCATGTTTTATTAAATTGTATTTATGTTGTTTTATCCTATGCTTTATTAAATTGTATTTATGTTGTTTTATCCTATGCTTTATTAAATTGTGTTTATGTTGTTTTATCCTATGCTTTATTCAATTGTATTTATGTTGTTTTAACCCATGCTTCATTAAATTGTATTTATGTTGTTTTATCTTATGCTTTATTAAATTGTATTTATGTTGTTTTATCCTATGCTTTATTAAATTGTATTTATGTTATTTTATCCTATGCTTTATTAAATTGTATTATGTTGTTTTATCATATGCTTTATTAAATTGTATTTATGTTGTTTTATCCTATGCTTTATTAAATTGTGTTTATGTTGTTTTATCCTATGCTTTATTAAATTGTATTTATGTTGTTTTAACCCATGTTTTATTAAATTGTATTTATGTTGTTTTGTCCTATGCTTTATTAAATTGTATTTATGTTGTTTTAACCCATGCTTCATTAAATTGTATTTATGTTGTTTTATCTTATGCTTTATTAAATTGTATTTAGGTTGTTTTGTCCTATGCTTTATTAAATTGTATTTATGTTGTTTTAACCCATGCTTTATTAAATTGCATTTATGTTGTTTTATCTTATGCTTTATTAAATTGTATTTATGTTGTTTTATCCTATGCTTTATTTAATTGTGTTTATGTTGTTTTGTCCTATGCTTTATTAAATTGTATTTATGTTGTTTTAACCATGCTTTATTAATTTGTATTTATGTTGTTTTATCCTATGCTTCATTAAATTGTATTTATGTTGTTTTATCCTATGCTTTATTAAATTGTATTTATGTTGTTTTATCCTATGCTTTATTAAATTGTATTTATGTTGTTTTATCCTATGCTTTATTAAATTGTATTTATGTTGTTTTACCCTATGCTTTATTAAATTGTATTTATGTTGTTTTATTCTATGCTTTATTAAATTGTATTTATGTTGTTTTATCCTATGCTTTATTAAGTTGCATCTATGTTGTTTTATCCTATGCTTTATTAAATTGTATTAATGTTGTTTTATCCTATGATTTATTAAATTGTATTTATTTTGTTTTATCCTATGCTTTATTAAAATTGTATTTATGTTGTTTTATCCTATGCTTTATTAAATTGTATTTATGTTGTTTTATCCTATGCTTTATTAAATTGTATTTATGTTGTTTAATCATATGCTTTATTAAATTGTATTTATGTTGTTTTATCCTATGCTTTATTAAATTGTGTTTATGTTGTTTTATCCTATGTTTTATTATTTGTTTTTATGTTGTTTTATCCTATGCTTCATTAAATTGTATTTATGTTGTTTTATCCTATGCTTTATTAAGCTGCATTTATGTTGTTTTATCCTATGATTTATTAAATTGTATTTATGTTGTTTTATCCTATGCTTTATTAAATTGTATTTATTTTGTTTTATCCTATGCTTTATTAAAATTGTATTTATGTTGTTTTATCCTATGCTTTATTAAATTGTATTCATGTTGTTTTATCCTATGCTTTATTAAATTGTATTGATATTGTTTTATCCTATGCTTTATTAAATTGTATTTATGTTGTTTTATCCTATGCTTTATTAAATTGTATTTATGTTGTTTTATCCTATGCTTTATTAAATTGTGTTTATGTTGTTTTATCCTATGCTTTATTCAATTGTATTTATGTTGTTTTAACCCATGTTTTATTAAATTGTATTTATGTTGTTTTATCCTATGCTTTATTAAAATGTATATATGTTGTTTTATCCTATGCTTTATTAAATTGTATTTATCTTGTTTTGTCCTATGCTTTATGAAATTATATTTATGTTGTTTTATCCTATGCTTTATTAAATTGTATTTATGTTGTTTTATCCTATGCTTTATTAAATTGTATTTATGTTGTTTTATCCTATGCTTTATTAAATTGTATTTATGTTGTTTTATCCTATGCTTTATTAAATTGTATTTATGTTGTTTTAACCTATGCTTTATTAAATTGTATTTATGTTGTTTTAACCTATGCTTTATTAAATTGTATTTATGTTGTTTTAACCTATGCTTTATTAAATTGTATTTATGTTGCTTTAACCTATGCTTTATTAAATTGTATTTATGTTGTTTTATCCTATGCTTTATTAAATTGTATTTATGTTGTTTTATCCTATGCTTTATTAAATTGTATTTATATTGTTTTAACTTATGTTTTATTAAATTGTATTTATCTTGTTTTATCCTATGCTTCATTAAAATGTATTTATGTTGTTTTATCCTATGCTTTATTAAACTGCATTTATGTTGTTTTATCCTATGCTTTATTAAATTGTATTTATGTTGTTTTATCCTATGCTTTATTAAACTGTATTTATTTTGTTTTATCCTATGCTTTATTAAACTGTATTTATTTTGTTTTATCCTATGCTTTATTAAAATTGTATTTATGTTGTTTTATCCTATGCTTTATTAAATTGTATTCATGTTGTTTTATCCTATGCTTTATTAAATTGTATTTATGTTGTTTTATCCTATGCTTTATTAAATTGTATTTATGTTGTTTTATCCTATGCTTTATTAAATTGTATTTATGTTGTTTTATCCTATGCTTTTTTAAATTGTGTTTATGTTGTTTTGTCCTATGCTTTATTAAATTGTATTTATGTTGTTTTAACCCATGCTTCATTAAATTGTATTTATGTTGTTTTATCTTATGCTTTATTAAATTGAATTTATGTTGTTTTGTCCTATGCTTTATTAAATTGTATTTATGTTGTTTTAACCCATGCTTTATTAAATTGCATTTATGTTGTTTTATCTTATGCTTTATTAAATTGTATTTATGTTGTTTTATCCTATGCTTTATTAAATTGTGTTTATGTTGTTTTGTCCTATGCTTTATTAAATTGTATTTATGTTGTTTTAACCATGCTTTATTAATTTGTATTTATGTTGTTTTATCCTATGCTTCATTAAATTGTATTTATGTTGTTTTATCCTATGCTTTATTAAATTGTATTTATGTTGTTTTATCCTATGCTTTATTAAATTGTATTTATGTTGTTTTATCCTATGCTTTATTAAATTGTATTTATGTTGTTTTATTCTATGCTTTATTAAATTGTATTTATGTTGTTTTATCCTATGCTTTATTAAATTGTATTTATGTTGTTTTATCCTATGCTTTATTAAATTGCATCTATGTTGTTTTATCCTATGCTTTATTAAATTGTATTAATGTTATTTTATCCTATGATTTATTAAATTGTATTTATGTTGTTTTATCCTATGCTTTATTAAATTGTGTTTATGTTGTTTTATCCTATGCTTTATTCAATTGTATTTATGTTGTTTTAACCCATGTTTTATTAAATTGTATTTATGTTGTTTTATCCTATGCTTTATTAAATTGTATATATGTTGTTTTATCCTATGCTTTATTAAATTGTATTTATCTTGTTTTGTCCTATGATTTATTAAATTATATTTATGTTGTTTTATCCTATGCTTTATTAAATTGTATTGATGTTGTTTTATCCTATGCTTTATTAAATTGTGTTTATGTTGTTTTATCCTATGCTTTATTCAATTGTATTTATGTTGTTTTAACCCATGTTTTATTAAATTGTATTTATGTTGTTTTATCCTATGCTTTATTAAATTGTATATATGTTGTTTTATCCTATGCTTTATTAAATTGTATTTATCTTGTTTTGTCCTATGATTTATTAAATTATATTTATGTTGTTTTATCCTATGCTTTATTAAATTGTATTGATGTTGTTTTATCCTATGCTTTATTAAATTGTGTTTATGTTGTTTTATCCTATGCTTTATTCAATTGTATTTATGTTGTTTTAACCCATGTTTTATTAAATTGTATTTATGTTGTTTTATCCTATGCTTTATTAAATTGTATATATGTTGTTTTATCCTATGCTTTATTAAATTGTATTTATCTTGTTTTGTCCTATGCTTTATTAAATTGTATTTATGTTGTTTTATCCTATGCTTTATTAAATTGTATTTATGTTGTTTTATCCTATGCTTTATTAAATTGTATTATGTTGTTTTATCGTATGCTTTATTAAATTGTATTTATGTTGTTTTATCCTATGCTTTATTAAATTGTGTTTATTTTGTTTTATCCTATGCTTTATTAAATTGTATTTATGTTGTTTTAACCCATGTTTTATTAAATTGTATTTATGTTGTTTTATCCTATGCTTTATTAAATTGTATTTATGTTGTTTTATCCTATGCTTTATTAAATTTTATTTATGTTGTTTTGTCCTATGCTTTATTAAATTGTATTTATGTTGTTTTAACCCATGCTTCATTAAATTGTATTTATGTTGTTTTATCTTATGCTTTATTAAATTGTATTTATGTTGTTTTGTCCTATGCTTTATTAAATTTTATTTATGTTGTTTTGTCCTATGCTTTATTAAATTGTATTTATGTTGTTTTAACCCATGCTTCATTAAATTGTACTTATGTTGTTTTATCTTATGCTTTATTAAATAGTATTTATGTTGTTTTGTCCTATGCTTTATTAAATTGTATTTATGTTGTTTTATCCTATGCTTTATTAAATTGTGTTTATGTTGTTTTGTCCTATGCTTTATTAAATTGTATTTATGTTGTTTTAACCATGCTTTATTAATTTGTATTTATGTTGTTTTATCCTATGCTTCATTAAATTGTATTTATGTTGTTTTATCCTATGCTTTATTAAATTGTATTTATGTTGTTTTATCCTATGCTTTATTAAATTGTATTTATGTTGTTTTATCCTATGCTTTATTAAATTGTATTTATGTTGTTTTATCCTATGCTTTATTAAATTGTATTTATGTTGTTTTATCCTATGCTTTATTAAATTGTATTTATGTTGTTTTATTCTATGCTTTATTAAATTGTATTTATGTTGTTTTATCCTATGCTTTATTAAATTGCATCTATGTTGTTTTATCCTATGCTTTATTAAATTGTATTAATGTTGTTTTATCCTATGATTTATTAAATTGTATTTATGTGGTTTTATCCTATGCTTTATTAAATTGCATTTATGTTGTTTTATCCTATGCTTTATTAAATTGTATTTATGTTGTTTTATCCTATGCTTTATTAAATTGTATTTATGTTGTTTAATCATATGCTTTATTAAATTGAATTCATGTTGTTTTATCCTATGCTTTATTAAATTGTGTTTATGTTGTTTTATCCTATGTTTTATTAATTGTATTTATGTTGTTTTATCCTATGCTTTATTAAATTGTATTTATGTTGTTTTATCCTATGCTTTATTAAACTGCATTTATGTTGTTTTATCCTATGCTTTATTAAATTGTATTTATGTTGTTTTATCCTATGCTTTATTAAATTGTATTTTTTTTGTTTTATCCTATGCTTTATTAAAATTGTATTTATGTTGTTTTATCCTATGCTTTATTAGATTGTATTTATGTTGTTTTATCGTATGCTTTATTAAATTGTATTTATGTTGTTTTATCCTATGCTTTATTAAATTGTGTTTATGTTGTTTTATCCTATGCTTTATTAAATTGTATTTATGTTGTTTTAACCCATGTTTTATTAAATTGTATTTATGTTGTTTTATCCTATGCTTTATTAAATTGTATATATGTTGTTTTATCCTATGCTTTATTAACTTATATTTATGTTGTTTTAGCCTATGCTTTATTCAATTGTATTGATGTTGTTTGATCCTATGCTTTATTAAATTGTATTTATTTTGTTTTATCCTATGCTTTATTAAATTGTATTTATGTTGTTTTATCCTAAGCTTTATTAAATTGTATTTATGTTGTTTTATCCTATGCTTTATTAAATTGTATTTATGTTGTTTTAACCTATGCTTTATTAAATTGGATTTATGTTGTTTTAACCTATGCTTTATTAAATTGTATTTATGTTAATTTATCCTTTGCTTTATTAAATTGTATTTATGTTGCTTTAACCTATGCTTTATAAAATTGTATTTATGTTGATTTATCCTATGCTTTATTAAATTGTATTTATGTTGCTTTAACCTATGCTTTATTAAATTGTATTTATGTTGTTTTATCCTATGCTTTATTAAATTGTTTTAAGTTGTTTTATCCTATGCTTTATTAAATTGTATTTATGTTGTTTTAACTTATGCTTTATTAAATTGTATTTATGTTGTTTTATCCTATGCTTTATTAAATTGTATTTATGTTGTTTTATCCTATGCTTTATTAAATTGTATTTATTTTGTTTTGTCCCATACTTTATTAAATTGTATTTATGTTGTTTTAACCCATGCTTCATTAAATTGTATTTATGTTGTTTTATCCTATGCTTTATTAAATTGTATTTATGTTGTTTAATCATATGCTTTATTAAATTGTATTTATGTTGTTTTAACCTATGCTTTATTAAATTGTATTTATGTTGTTTTAACCTATGCTTTATTAAATTGTATTTATGTTGTTTTAACCTATGCTTTATTAAATTGTATTTATGTTGCTTTAACCTATGCTTTATTAAATTGTATTTATGTTGTTTTGTCCTATGCTTTATTAAATTGTATTTATGTTGTTTTATCCTATGCTTTATTAAATTGTATTTATATTGTTTTAACTTATGCTTTATTAAATTGTATTTATATTGTTTTATCCTATGCTTTATTAAATTATATTTATGTTGTTTTGTCCTATGCTTTATTAAATTGTATTTATGTTGTTTTAACCCATGTTTCATTAAATTGTATTTATGTTGTTTTATCTTATGCTTTATTAAATTGTATTTATGTTGTTTTATCCTATGCTTTATTAAATTGTATTTATGTTGTTTTATCCTATGCTTTATTAAATTGTATTATGTTGTTTGATCGTATGCTTTATTAAATTGTATGTATGTTGTTTTATCCTATGCTTTATTAAATTGTGTTTATGTTGTTTTATCCTATGCTTTATTAAATTGTATTTATGTTGTTTTAACCCATGTTTTATTAAATTGTATTTATGTTGTTTTATCCTATGCTTTATTAAATTGTATTTATGTTGTTTTATCCTATGCTTTATTAAATTTTATTTATGTTGTTTTGTCCTATGCTTTATTAAATTGTATTTATGTTGTTTTAACCCATGCTTCATTAAATTGTATTTATGTTGTTTTATCTTATGCTTTATTAAATTGTATTTATGTTGTTGTGTCCTATGTTTTATTAAATTTTATTTATGTTGTTTTATCCTATGCTTTATTAAATTGTATTTATGTTGTTTTAACCCATGCTTCATTAAATTGTATTTATGTTGTTTTATCTTATGCTTTATTAAATTGTATTTATGTTGTTTTGTCCTATGCTTTATTAAATTGTATTTATGTTGTTTTAACCATGCTTTATTAATTTGTATTTATGTTGTTTTATACTATGCTTCATTAAATTGTATTTATGTTGTTTTATCCTATGCTTTATTAAATTGTATTTATGTTGTTTTATCCTATGGTTTATTAAATTGTATTAATGTTGTTTTATCCCATGTTTTATTAAATTGTATTTATGTTGTTTTATCCTATGCTTTATTAAATTGTATTTATGTTGTTTAATCATATGCTTTATTAAATTGAATTCATGTTGTTTTATCCTATGCTTTATTAAATTGTGTTTATGTTGTTTTATCCTATGTTTTATTAATTGTATTTATGTTGTTTTATCCTATGCTTTATTAAATTGTATTTATGTTGTTTTATCCTATGCTTTATTAAATTGCATCTATGTTGTTTTATCCTATGCTTTATTAAATTGTATTAATGTTGTTTTATCCTATGATTTATTAAATTGTATTTATGTGGTTTTATCCTATGCTTTATTAAATTGCATTTATGTTGTTTTATCCTATGCTTTATTAAATTGTATTTATGTTGTTTTATCCTATGCTTTATTAAATTGTATTTATGTTGTTTAATCATATGCTTTATTAAATTGAATTCATGTTGTTTTATCCTATGCTTTATTAAATTGTGTTTATGTTGTTTTATCCTATGTTTTATTAATTGTATTTATGTTGTTTTATCCTATGCTTTATTAAATTGTATTTATGTTGTTTTATCCTATGCTTTATTAAACTGCATTTATGTTGTTTTATCCTATGCTTTATTAAATTGTATTTATGTTGTTTTATCCTATGCTTTATTAAATTGTATTTTTTTTGTTTTATCCTATGCTTTATTAAAATTGTATTTATGTTGTTTTATCCTATGCTTTATTAGATTGTATTTATGTTGTTTTATCGTATGCTTTATTAAATTGTATTTATGTTGTTTTATCCTATGCTTTATTAAATTGTGTTTATGTTGTTTTATCCTATGCTTTATTAAATTGTATTTATGTTGTTTTAACCCATGTTTTATTAAATTGTATTTATGTTGTTTTATCCTATGCTTTATTAAATTGTATATATGTTGTTTTATCCTATGCTTTATTAACTTATATTTATGTTGTTTTAGCCTATGCTTTATTCAATTGTATTGATGTTGTTTGATCCTATGCTTTATTAAATTGTATTTATTTTGTTTTATCCTATGCTTTATTAAATTGTATTTATGTTGTTTTATCCTAAGCTTTATTAAATTGTATTTATGTTGTTTTATCCTATGCTTTATTAAATTGTATTTATGTTGTTTTAACCTATGCTTTATTAAATTGGATTTATGTTGTTTTAACCTATGCTTTATTAAATTGTATTTATGTTAATTTATCCTTTGCTTTATTAAATTGTATTTATGTTGCTTTAACCTATGCTTTATAAAATTGTATTTATGTTGATTTATCCTATGCTTTATTAAATTGTATTTATGTTGCTTTAACCTATGCTTTATTAAATTGTATTTATGTTGTTTTATCCTATGCTTTATTAAATTGTTTTAAGTTGTTTTATCCTATGCTTTATTAAATTGTATTTATGTTGTTTTAACTTATGCTTTATTAAATTGTATTTATGTTGTTTTATCCTATGCTTTATTAAATTGTATTTATGTTGTTTTATCCTATGCTTTATTAAATTGTATTTATGTTGTTTTGTCCCATACTTTATTAAATTGTATTTATGTTGTTTTAACCCATGCTTCATTAAATTGTATTTATGTTGTTTTATCCTATGCTTTATTAAATTGTATTTATGTTGTTTAATCATATGCTTTATTAAATTGTATTTATGTTGTTTTAACCTATGCTTTATTAAATTGTATTTATGTTGTTTTAACCTATGCTTTATTAAATTGTATTTATGTTGTTTTAACCTATGCTTTATTAAATTGTATTTATGTTGCTTTAACCTATGCTTTATTAAATTGTATTTATGTTGTTTTATCCTATGCTTTATTAAATTGTATTTATGTTGTTTTATCCTATGCTTTATTAAATTGTATTTATATTGTTTTAACTTATGCTTTATTAAATTGTATTTATATTGTTTTATCCTATGCTTTATTAAATTATATTTATGTTGTTTTGTCCTATGCTTTATTAAATTGTATTTATGTTGTTTTAACCCATGCTTCATTAAATTGTATTTATGTTGTTTTATCTTATGCTTTATTAAATTGTATTTATGTTGTTTTATCCTATGCTTTATTAAATTGTATTTATGTTGTTTTATCCTATGCTTTATTAAATTGTATTATGTTGTTTGATCGTATGCTTTATTAAATTGTATGTATGTTGTTTTATCCTATGCTTTATTAAATTGTGTTTATGTTGTTTTATCCTATGCTTTATTAAATTGTATTTATGTTGTTTTAACCCATGTTTTATTAAATTGTATTTATGTTGTTTTATCCTATGCTTTATTAAATTGTATTTATGTTGTTTTATCCTATGCTTTATTAAATTTTATTTATGTTGTTTTGTCCTATGCTTTATTAAATTGTATTTATGTTGTTTTAACCCATGCTTCATTAAATTGTATTTATGTTGTTTTATCTTATGCTTTATTAAATTGTATTTATGTTGTTGTGTCCTATGTTTTATTAAATTTTATTTATGTTGTTTTATCCTATGCTTTATTAAATTGTATTTATGTTGTTTTAACCCATGCTTCATTAAATTGTATTTATGTTGTTTTATCTTATGCTTTATTAAATTGTATTTATGTTGTTTTGTCCTATGCTTTATTAAATTGTATTTATGTTGTTTTAACCATGCTTTATTAATTTGTATTTATGTTGTTTTATACTATGCTTCATTAAATTGTATTTATGTTGTTTTATCCTATGCTTTATTAAATTGTATTTATGTTGTTTTATCCTATGGTTTATTAAATTGTATTAATGTTGTTTTATCCCATGTTTTATTAAATTGTATTTATGTTGTTTTATCCTATGCTTTATTAAATTGTATTTATGTTGTTTAATCATATGCTTTATTAAATTGAATTCATGTTGTTTTATCCTATGCTTTATTAAATTGTGTTTATGTTGTTTTATCCTATGTTTTATTAATTGTATTTATGTTGTTTTATCCTATGCTTTATTAAATTGTATTTATGTTGTTTTATCCTATGCTTTATTAAACTGCATTTATGTTGTTTTATCCTATTCTTTATTAAATTGTATTTATGTTGTTTTATCCTATGCTTTATTAAATTGTATTTATGTTGTTTTATTGTATGCTTTATTAAATTGTATTTATGTTGTTTTATCCTATGCTTTATTAAATTGTGTTTATGTTGTTTTATCCTATGCTTTATTAAATTGTATTTATGTTGTTTTAACCCATGTTTTATTAAATTGTATTTATGTTGTTTTATCCTATGCTTTATTAAATTGTATATATGTTGTTTTATCCTATGCTTTATTAAATTATATTTATGTTGTTTTAGCCTATGCTTTATTCAATTGTATTGATGTTGTTTGATCCTATGCTTTATTAAATTGTATTTATTTTGTTTTATCCTATGCTTTATTAAATTGTATTTATGTTGTTTTATCCTAAGCTTTATTAAATTGTATTTATGTTGTTTTATCCTATGCTTTATTAAATTGTATTTATGTTGTTTTAACCTATGCTTTATTAAATTGTATTTATGTTGTTTTAACCTATGCTTTATTAAACTGCATTTATGTTGTTTTATCCTATGCTTTATTAAATTGTATTTATGTTGTTTTATCCTATGCTTTATTAAATTGTATTTATTTTGTTTTATCCTATGCTTTATTAAAATTTTATTTATGTTGTTTTATCCTATGCTTTATTAAATTGTA
The DNA here is from genome assembly GCF_046119375.1 of Phyllobates terribilis. NCBI lineage: Eukaryota > Metazoa > Chordata > Amphibia > Anura > Dendrobatidae > Phyllobates > Phyllobates terribilis. The sequence goes on along the minus strand of NW_027363193.1, from coordinate 667,835 downwards.
TTTATGTTGTTTTATCCTATGCTTTATTAAATTGTATTTATGTTGTTTTATCATATGCTTTATTAAATTGTATTTATGTTGTTTTATCCTATGCTTTATTAAATTGTGTTTATGTTATTTTATCCTATGTTTTATTAATTGTATTTATGTTGTTTTATCCTATGCTTTATTAAATTGTATTTATGTTGTTTTATCCTATGCTTTATTAAATTGTATTTATGTTGTTTTATCGCATGCTTTATTAAATTGTACTTATGTTGTTTTATCCTATGCTTTATTAAATTGTATTTATGTTGCTTTATCCTATGCTTTATTAAACTGCATTTATGTTGTTTTATGCTATGCTTTATTAAATTGTATTCATGTTGTTTTATCCTATGCTTTATTAAATTGTATTTATGTTGTTTTATCCTATGCTTTATTAAATTGTATTTATGTTGTTTTATCCTATGCTTTATTAAATTGTATTTATGTTGCTTTATCCTATGCTTTATTAATCTGCATTTATGTTGTTTTATGCTATGCTTTATTAAATTGTATTCATGTTGTATTATCCTATGCTTTATTAAATTGTATTTATGCTGTTTTATCCTATGCTTTATTAAATTGTATTTATGTTGTTTTATCTTATGCTTTATTAAATTGTATTTATGTTGTTTTATCCTATGCTTTATTAAATTGTATTTATGTTGTTTTGTCCTATGCTTTATTAAATTGTATTTATGTTGTTTTAACCATGCTTTATTAATTTGTATTTATGTTGTTTTATCCTATGCTTCATTAAATTGTATTTATGTTGTTTTATCCTATGCTTTATTAAATTGTATTTATGTTGTTTTATCCTATGCTTTATTAAATTGTATTTATGTTGTTTTATTCTATGCTTTATTAAATTGTATTTATGTTGTTTTATCCTATGCTTTATTAAATTGCATCTATGTTGTTTTATCCTATGCTTTATTAAATTGTATTAATGTTGTTTTATCCTATGATTTATTAAATTTTATTTATGTGGTTTTATCCTATGCTTTATTAAATTGCATTTATGTTGTTTTATCCTATGCTTTATTAAATTGTATTTATGTTGTTTTATCCTATGCTTTATTAAATTGTATTTATGTTGTTTAATCCTATGCTTTATTAAATTGTATTTATGTTGTTTTATCCTATGCTTTATTAAATTGTGTTTATGTTGTTTTATCCTATGCTTTATTAAATTGTATTTATGTTGTTTTAACTTATGCTTTATTAAATTGTATTTATGTTGTTTTATCCTATGCTTTATTAAATTGTATTTATGTTGTTTTATCCTATGCTTTATTAAATTGTATTTATGTTGTTTTGTCCCATACTTTATTAAATTGTATTTATGTTGTTTTAACCCATGCTTCATTAAATTGTATTTATGTTGTTTTATCCTATGCTTTATTAAATTGTATTTATGTTGTTTAATCATATGCTTTATTAAATTGTATTTATGTTGTTTTAACCTATGCTTTATTAAATTGTATTTATGTTGTTTTAACCTATGCTTTATTAAATTGTATTTATGTTGTTTTAACCTATGCTTTATTAAATTGTATTTATGTTGCTTTAACCTATGCTTTATTAAATTGTATTTATGTTGTTTTATCCTATGCTTTATTAAATTGTATTTATGTTGTTTTATCCTATGCTTTATTAAATTGTATTTATATTGTTTTAACTTATGCTTTATTAAATTGTATTTATATTGTTTTATCCTATGCTTTATTAAATTATATTTATGTTGTTTTGTCCTATGCTTTATTAAATTGTATTTATGTTGTTTTAACCCATGCTTCATTAAATTGTATTTATGTTGTTTTATCTTATGCTTTATTAAATTGTATTTATGTTGTTTTATCCTATGCTTTATTAAATTGTATTTATGTTGTTTTATCCTATGCTTTATTAAATTGTATTATGTTGTTTGATCGTATGCTTTATTAAATTGTATGTATGTTGTTTTATCCTATGCTTTATTAAATTGTGTTTATGTTGTTTTATCCTATGCTTTATTAAATTGTATTTATGTTGTTTTAACCCATGTTTTATTAAATTGTATTTATGTTGTTTTATCCTATGCTTTATTAAATTGTATTTATGTTGTTTTATCCTATGCTTTATTAAATTTTATTTATGTTGTTTTGTCCTATGCTTTATTAAATTGTATTTATGTTGTTTTAACCCATGCTTCATTAAATTGTATTTATGTTGTTTTATCTTATGCTTTATTAAATTGTATTTATGTTGTGTCCTATGTTTTATTAAATTTTATTTATGTTGTTTTATCCTATGCTTTATTAAATTGTATTTATGTTGTTTTAACCCATGCTTCATTAAATTGTATTTATGTTGTTTTATCTTATGCTTTATTAAATTGTATTTATGTTGTTTTGTCCTATGCTTTATTAAATTGTATTTATGTTGTTTTAACCATGCTTTATTAATTTGTATTTATGTTGTTTTATACTATGCTTCATTAAATTGTATTTATGTTGTTTTATCCTATGCTTTATTAAATTGTATTTATGTTGTTTTATCCTATGGTTTATTAAATTGTATTAATGTTGTTTTATCCCATGTTTTATTAAATTGTATTTATGTTGTTTTATCCTATGCTTTATTAAATTGTATTTATGTTGTTTAATCATATGCTTTATTAAATTGAATTCATGTTGTTTTATCCTATGCTTTATTAAATTGTGTTTACGTTGTTTTATCCTATGTTTTATTAATTGTATTTATGTTGTTTTATCCTATGCTTTATTAAATTGTATTTATGTTGTTTTATCCTATGCTTTATTAAACTGCATTTATGTTGTTTTATCCTATTCTTTATTAAATTGTATTTATGTTGTTTTATCCTATGCTTTATTAAATTGTATTTATGTTGTTTTATTGTATGCTTTATTAAATTGTATTTATGTTGTTTTATCCTATGCTTTATTAAATTGTGTTTATGTTGTTTTATCCTATGCTTTATTAAATTGTATTTATGTTGTTTTAACCCATGTTTTATTAAATTGTATTTATGTTGTTTTATCCTATGCTTTATTAAATTGTATATATGTTGTTTTATCCTATGCTTTATTAAATTATATTTATGTTGTTTTAGCCTATGCTTTATTCAATTGTATTGATGTTGTTTGATCCTATGCTTTATTAAATTGTATTTATTTTGTTTTATCCTATGCTTTATTAAATTGTATTTATGTTGTTTTATCCTAAGCTTTATTAAATTGTATTTATGTTGTTTTATCCTATGCTTTATTAAATTGTATTTATGTTGTTTTAACCTATGCTTTATTAAATTGTATTTATGTTGTTTTAACCTATGCTTTATTAAACTGCATTTATGTTGTTTTATCCTATGCTTTATTAAATTGTATTTATGTTGTTTTATCCTATGCTTTATTAAATTGTATGTATTTTGTTTTATCCTATGCTTTATTAAAATTTTATTTATGTTGTTTTATCCTATGCTTTATTAAATTGTATTTATGTTGTTTTATCCTATGCTTTATTAAATTGTATTTATGTTGTTTTATCATATGCTTTATTAAATTGTATTTATGTTGTTTTATCCTATGCTTTATTAAATTGTGTTTATGTTGTTTTATCCTATGTTTTATTAATTGTATTTATGTTGTTTTATCCTATGCTTTATTAAATTGTATTTATGTTGTTTTATCCTATGCTTTATTAAATTGTATTTATGTTGTTTTATCGCATGTTTTATTAAATTGTACTTATGTTGTTTTATCCTATGCTTTATTAAATTGTATTTATGTTGCTTTATCCTATGCTTTATTAAACTGCATTTATGTTGTTTTATGCTATGCTTTATTAAATTGTATTCATGTTGTTTTATCCTATGCTTTATTAAATTGTATTTATGTTGTTTTATCCTATGCTTTATTAAATTGTATTTATGTTGTTTTATCCTATGCTTTATTAAATTGTATTTATGTTGCTTTATCCTATGCTTTATTAATCTGCATTTATGTTGTTTTATGCTATGCTTTATTAAATTGTATTCATGTTGTATTATCCTATGCTTTATTAAATTGTATTTATGCTGTTTTATCCTATGCTTTATTAAATTGTATTTATGTTGTTTTATCTTATGCTTTATTAAATTGTATTTATGTTGTTTTATCCTATGCTTTATTAAATTGTATTTATGTTGTTTTGTCCTATGCTTTATTAAATTGTATTTATGTTGTTTTAACCATGCTTTATTAATTTGTATTTATGTTGTTTTATCCTATGCTTCATTAAATTGTATTTATGTTGTTTTATCCTATGCTTTATTAAATTGTATTTATGTTGTTTTATCCTATGCTTTATTAAATTGTATTTATGTTGTTTTATTCTATGCTTTATTAAATTGTATTTATGTTGTTTTATCCTATGCTTTATTAAATTGCATCTATGTTGTTTTATCCTATGCTTTATTAAATTGTATTAATGTTGTTTTATCCTATGATTTATTAAATTTTATTTATGTGGTTTTATCCTATGCTTTATTAAATTGCATTTATGTTGTTTTATCCTATGCTTTATTAAATTGTATTTATGTTGTTTTATCCTATGCTTTATTAAATTGTATTTATGTTGTTTAATCCTATGCTTTATTAAATTGTATTTATGTTGTTTTATCCTATGCTTTATTAAATTGTGTTTATGTTGTTTTATCCTATGTTTTATTAATTGTATTTATGTTGTTTTATCCTATGCTTTATTAAATTGTATTTATGTTGTTTTATCCTATGCTTTATTAAACTGCATTTATGTTGTTTTATCCTATGCTTTATTAAATTGTATTTATGTTGTTTTATCCTATGCTTTATTAAATTGTATTTATTTTGTTTTATCCTATGCTTTATTAAAATTGAATTTATGTTGTTTTATCCTATGCTTTATTAAATTGTATTTATGTTGTTTTATCCTATGCTTTATTAAATTGTATTTATGTTGTTTTATCCTATGCTTTATTAAATTGTGTTTATGTTGTTTTATCCTATGCTTTATTAAATTGTATTTATGTTGTTTTAACCCATGTTTTATTAAATTGTATTTATGTTGTTTTATCCTATGCTTTATTAAATTGTATATATGTTGTTTTATCCTATGCTTTATTAAATTATATTTATGTTGTTTTAGCCTATGCTTTATTCAATTGTATTGATGTTGTTTGATCCTATGCTTTATTAAATTGTATTTATTTTGTTTTATCCTATGCTTTATTAAATTGTATTTATGTTGTTTTATCCTAAGCTTTATTAAATTGTATTTATGTTGTTTTATCCTATGCTTTATTAAATTGTATTTATGTTGTTTTAACCTATGCTTTATTAAATTGTATTTATGTTAATTTATCCTATGCTTTATTAAATTGTATTTATGTTGCTTTAACCTATGCTTTATTAAATTGTATTTATGTTGATTTATCCTATGCTTTATTAAATTGTATTTATGTTGCTTTAACCTATGATTTATTAAATTGTATTTATGTTGTTTTATCCTATGCTTTATTAAATTGTATTTAAGTTGTTTTATCCTATGCTTTATTAAATTGTATTTATGTTGTTTTAACTTATGCTTTATTAAATTGTATTTATGTTGTTTTATCCTATGCTTTATTAAATTGTATTTATGTTGTTTTATCCTATGCTTTATTAAATTGTATTTATGTTGTTTTGTCCTATGCTTTATTAAATTGTATTTATGTTGTTTTAACCCATGCTTCATTAAATTGTATTTATGTTGTTTTATCTTATGCTTTATTAAATTGTATTTATGTTGTTTTATCGTATGCTTTATTAAACTGCATTTATGTTGTTTTATCTTATGCTTTATTAAATTGTATTTATGTTGTTTTATCCTATGCTTTATTAAATTGTATTTATGTTGTTTTATCCTATGCTTTATTAAATTGTATTTATGTTGTTTTAACCTATGCTTTATTAAATTGTATTTATGTTGTTTTAACCTATGTTTTATTAAATTATATTTATGTTGCTTTAACCTATGCTTTATTAAATTGTATTTATGTTGTTTTATCCTATGCTTTATTAAATTGTATTTATGTTGTTTTATCCTATGCTTTATTAAATTGTATTTATGTTGTTTTATCCTATGCTTTATTAAATTGTGTTTATGTTGTTTTATCCTATGCTTTATTAAATTGTATTTATGTTGTTTTAACCCATGTTTTATTAAATTGTATTTATGTTGTTTTATCCTATGCTTTATTAAATTGTATATATGTTGTTTTATCCTATGCTTTATTAAATTATATTTATGTTGTTTTAGCCTATGCTTTATTCAATTGTATTGATGTTGTTTGATCCTATGCTTTATTAAATTGTATTTATTTTGTTTTATCCTATGCTTTATTAAATTGTATTTATGTTGTTTTATCCTAAGCTTTATTAAATTGTATTTATGTTGTTTTATCCTATGCTTTATTAAATTGTATTTATGTTGTTTTAACCTATGCTTTATTAAATTGTATTTATGTTAATTTATCCTATGCTTTATTAAATTGTATTTATGTTGCTTTAACCTATGCTTTATTAAATTGTATTTATGTTGATTTATCCTATGCTTTATTAAATTGTATTTATGTTGCTTTAACCTATGATTTATTAAATTGTATTTATGTTGTTTTATCCTATGCTTTATTAAATTGTATTTAAGTTGTTTTATCCTATGCTTTATTAAATTGTATTTATGTTGTTTTAACTTATGCTTTATTAAATTGTATTTATGTTGTTTTATCCTATGCTTTATTAAATTGTATTTATGTTGTTTTGTCCTATGCTTTATTAAATTGTATTTATGTTGTTTTAACCCATGCTTCATTAAATTGTATTTATGTTGTTTTATCTTATGCTTTATTAAATTGTATTTATGTTGTTTTATCGTATGCTTTATTAAACTGCATTTATGTTGTTTTATCTTATGCTTTATTAAATTGTATTTATGTTGTTTTATCCTATGCTTTATTAAATTGTATTTATGTTGTTTTATCCTATGCTTTATTAAATTGTATTTATGTTGTTTTAACCTATGCTTTATTAAATTGTATTTATGTTGTTTTAACCTATGTTTTATTAAATTATATTTATGTTGCTTTAACCTATGCTTTATTAAATTGTATTTATGTTGTTTTATCCTATGCTTTATTAAATTGTATTTATGTTGTTTTATCCTATTCTTTATTAAATTGTATTTATATTGTTTTAACTTATGCTTTATTAAATTGTATTTATGTTGTTTTATCCTATGCTTTATTAAATTATATTTATGTTGTTTTATCCTATGCTTTATTAAATTGTATTTATGTTGTTTTGTCCTATGCTTTATTAAATTGTATTTATGTTGTTTTAACCCATGGTTCATTAAATTGTATTTATGTTGTTTTATCTTATGCTTTATTAAATTGTATTTATGTTGTTTTATCCTATGCTTTATTAAATTGTATTTATGTTGTTTTATCCTATGCTTTTTTAAATTGTATTATGTTGTTTTATCGAATGCTTTATTAAATTGTATTTATGTTGTTTTATCCTATGTTTTATTAAATTGTGTTTATGTTGTTTTATCCTATGCTTTATTAAATTGTATTTATGTTGTTTTATCCTATGCTTTATTAAATTGTATTTATATTGTTTTAACTCATGCTTTATTAAATTGTATTTATGTTGTTTTATCCTATGCTTTATTAAATTATATTTATGTTGTTTTATCCTATGCTTTATTAAATTGTATTTATGTTGTTTTGTCCTATGCTTTATTAAATTGTATTTATGTTGTTTTAACCCATGCTTCATTAAATTGTATTTATGTTGTTTTATCTTATGCTTTATTAAATTGTATTTATGTTGTTTTATCCTATGCTTTATTAAATTGTATTTATGTTGTTTTATCCTATGCTTTATTAAATTGTGTTTATGTTGTTTTATCCTATGCTTTATTAAATTGTATTTATGTTGTTTTAACCCATGTTTTATTAAATTGTATTTATGTTGTTTTATCCTATGCTTTATTAAATTGTATTTGTGTTGTTTTATCCTATGCTTTATTACATTTTATTTATGTTGTTTTGTCCTATGCTTTATTAAAATGTATTTATGATGTTTTAACCCATGCTTCATTAAATTGTATTTATGTTGTTTTATCTTATGCTTTATTAATTTGTATTTATGTTGTTTTGTCCTATGCTTTATTAAATTGTATTTATGTTGTTTTAACCCATGCTTTATTAAATTGCATTTATGTTTTTTTATCTTATGCTTTATTAAATTGTTTTTATGTTGTTTTATCCTATGCTTTATTAAATTGTATTTATGTTGTTTTGTCCTATGCTTTATTAAATTGTATTTATGTTGTTTTATCCTATGCTTCATTAAATTGTATTTATGTTGTTTTATCCTATGCTTTATTAAATTGTATTTATGTTGTTTTATCCTATGCTTTATTAAATTGTATGTATGTTGTTTTATCCTATGCTTTATCAAATTGTATTTATGCTGTTTTATCCTATGCTTTATTAAATTGTATTTATGTTGTTTTATTCTATGCTTTATTAAATTGTATTTATGTTGTTTTATCCTATGCTTTATTAAATTGCATCTATGTTGTTTTATCCTATGCTTTATTAAATTGTATTAATGTTGTTTTATCCTATGATTTATTAAATTGTATTTATGTGGTTTTATCCTATGCTTTACTAAATTGCATTTATGTTGTTTTATCCTATGCTTTATTAAATTGTATTTATGTTGTTTTATCCTATGCTTTATTAAATTGTATTTATGTTGTTTAATCATATGCTTTATTAAATTGTATTTATGTTGTTTTATCCTATGCTTTATTAGATTGTGTTTATGTTGTTTTATCCTATGTTTTATTAATTGTATTTATGTTGTTTTATCCTATGCTTTATTAAATTGTATTTATGTTGTTTTATCCTTTGCTTTATTAAACTGCATTTATGTTGTTTTATCCTATGCTTTATTAAATTGTATTTATGTTGTTTTATCCTATGCTTTATTAAATTGTATTTATGTTGTTTTAACCTATGTTTTATTAAATTGTATTTATGTTGCTTTAACCTATGCTTTATTAAATTGTATTTATGTTGTTTTATCCTATGCTTTATTAAATTGTATTTATGTTGTTTTATCCTATGCTTTATTAAATTGTATTTATATTGTTTTAACTTATGCTTTATTAAATTGTATTTATGTTGTTTTATCCTATGCTTTATTAAATTATATTTATGTTGTTTTATCCTATGCTTTATTAAATTGTATTTATGTTGTTTTGTCCTATGCTTTATTAAATTGTATTTATGTTGTTTTAACAAATGCTTCATTAAATTGTATTTATGTTGTTTTATCTTATGCTTTATTAAATTGTATTTATGTTGTTTTATCCTATGCTTTATTAAATTGTATTTATGTTGTTTTATCCTATGCTTTTTTAAATTGTATTATGTTGTTTTATCGAATGCTTTATTAAATTGTATTTATGTTGTTTTATCCTATGCTTTTTTAAATTGTATTATGTTGTTTTATCGTATGCTTTATTAAATTGTATTTATGTTGTTTTATCCTATGCTTTATTAAATTGTGTTTATGTTGTTTTATCCTATGCTTTATTAAATTGTATTTATGTTGTTTTAACCCATGTTTTATTAAATTGTATTTATGTTGTTTTATCCTATGCTTTATTAAATTGTATTTGTGTTGTTTTATCCTATGCTTTATTACATTTTATTTATGTTGTTTTGTCCTATGCTTTATTAAAATGTATTTATGATGTTTTAACCCATGCTTCATTAAATTGTATTTATGTTGTTTTATCTTATGCTTTATTAATTTGTATTTATGTTGTTTTGTCCTATGCTTTATTAAATTGTATTTATGTTGTTTTAACCCATGCTTTATTAAATTGCATTTATGTTTTTTTATCTTATGCTTTATTAAATTGTTTTTATGTTGTTTTATCCTATGCTTTATTAAATTGTATTTATGTTGTTTTGTCCTATGCTTTATTAAATTGTATTTATGTTGTTTTATCCTATGCTTCATTAAATTGTATTTATGTTGTTTTATCCTATGCTTTATTAAATTGTATTTATGTTGTTTTATCCTATGCTTTATTAAATTGTATGTATGTTGTTTTATCCTATGCTTTATCAAATTGTATTTATGTTGTTTTATCCTATGCTTTATTAAATTGTATTTATGTTGTTTTATTCTATGCTTTATTAAATTGTATTTATGTTGTTTTATCCTATGCTTTATTAAATTGCATCTATGTTGTTTTATCCTATGCTTTATTAAATTGTATTAATGTTGTTTTATCCTATGATTTATTAAATTGTATTTATGTGGTTTTATCCTATGCTTTACTAAATTGCATTTATGTTGTTTTATCCTATGCTTTATTAAATTGTATTTATGTTGTTTTATCCTATGCTTTATTAAATTGTATTTATGTTGTTTAATCATATGCTTTATTAAATTGTATTTATGTTGTTTTATCCTATGCTTTATTAGATTGTGTTTATGTTGTTTTATCCTATGTTTTATTAATTGTATTTATGTTGTTTTATCCTATGCTTTATTAAATTGTATTTATGTTGTTTTATCCTTTGCTTTATTAAACTGCATTTATGTTGTTTTATCCTATGCTTTATTAAATTGTATTTATGTTGTTTTATCCTATGCTTTATTAAATTGTATTTATGTTGTTTTAACCTATGTTTTATTAAATTGTATTTATGTTGCTTTAACCTATGCTTTATTAAATTGTATTTATGTTGTTTTATCCTATGCTTTATTAAATTGTATTTATGTTGTTTTATCCTATGCTTTATTAAATTGTATTTATATTGTTTTAACTTATGCTTTATTAAATTGTATTTATGTTGTTTTATCCTATGCTTTATTAAATTATATTTATGTTGTTTTATCCTATGCTTTATTAAATTGTATTTATGTTGTTTTGTCCTATGCTTTATTAAATTGTATTTATGTTGTTTTGTCCTATGCTTTATTAAATTGTATTTATGTTGTTTTAACAAATGCTTCATTAAATTGTATTTATGTTGTTTTATCTTATGCTTTATTAAATTGTATTTATGTTGTTTTATCCTATGCTTTATTAAATTGTATTTATGTTGTTTTATCCTATGCTTTTTTAAATTGTATTATGTTGTTTTATCGAATGCTTTATTAAATTGTATTTATGTTGTTTTATCCTATGCTTTATTAAATTGTGTTTATGTTGTTTTATCCTATGCTTTATTAAATTGTATTTATGTTGTTTTATCCTATGCTTTATTAAATTGTATTTATATTGTTTTAACTTATGCTTTATTAAATTGTATTTATGTTGTTTTATCCTATGCTTTATTAAATTATATTTATGTTGTTTTATCCTATGCTTTATTAAATTGTATTTATGTTGTTTTGTCCTATGCTTTATTAAATTGTATTTATGTTGTTTTAACCCATGCTTCATTAAATTGTATTTATGTTGTTTTATCTTATGCTTTATTAAATTGTATTTATGTTGTTTTATCCTATGCTTTATTAAATTGTGTTTATGTTGTTTTATCCTATGCTTTATTAAATTGTATTTATGTTGTTTTAACCCATGTTTTATTAAATTGTATTTATGTTGTTTTATCCTATGCTTTATTAAATTGTATTTATGTTGTTTTATCCTATGCTTTATTACATTTTATTTATGTTGTTTTGTCCTATGCTTTATTAAAATGTATTTATGTTGTTTTAACCCATGCTTCATTAAATTGTATTTATGTTGTTTTATCTTATGCTTTATTAATTTGTATTTATGTTGTTTTGTCCTATGCTTTATTAAATTGTATTTATGTTGTTTTAACCCATGCTTTATTAAATTGCATTTATGTTTTTTTATCTTATGCTTTATTAAATTGTTTTTATGTTGTTTTATCCTATGCTTCATTAAATTGTATTTATGTTGTTTTATCCTATGCTTTATTAAATTGTATTTATGTTTTTTTATCCTATGCTTTATTAAATTGTATTTATGTTGTTTTATCCTATGCTTTATTAAATTGTATGTATGTTGTTTTATCCTATGCTTTATCAAATTGTATTTATGTTGTTTTATCCTATGCTTTATTAAATTGTATTTATGTTGTTTTATTCTATGCTTTATTAAATTGTATTTATGTTGTTTTATCCTATGCTTTATTAAATTGCATCTATGTTGTTTTATCATATGCTTTATTAAATTGTATTAATGTTGTTTTATCCTATGATTTATTAAATTGTATTTATGTGGTTTTATCCTATGCTTTACTAAATTGCATTTATGTTGTTTTATCCTATGCTTTATTAAATTGTATTTATGTTGTTTTATCCTATGCTTTATTAAATTGTATTTATGTTGTTTAATCATATGCTTTATTAAATTGTATTTATGTTGTTTTATCCTATGCTTTATTAGATTGTGTTTATGTTGTTTTATCCTATGTTTTATTAATTGTATTTATGTTGTTTTATCCTATGCTTTATTAAATTGTATTTATGTTGTTTTATCCTATGCTTTATTAAACTGCATTTATGTTGTTTTATCCTATGCTTTATTAAATTGTATTTATGTTGTTTTATCCTATGCTTTATTAAATTGTATTTATTTTGTTTTATCCTATGCTTTATTAAATTGTATTTATGTTGTTTTATCCTATGCTTTATTAAATTGTATTTATTTTGTTTTAACCTATGCTTTATTAAATTGTATTTATGTTGTTTTAACCTATGTTTTATTAAATTGTATTTATGTTGCTTTAACCTATGCTTTATTAAATTGTATTTATGTTGTTTTATCCTATGCTTTATTAAATTGTATTTATGTTGTTTTATCCTATGCTTTATTAAATTGTATTTATATTGTTTTAACTTATGCTTTATTAAATTGTATTTATGTTGTTTTATCCTATGCTTTATTAAATTATATTTATGTTGTTTTATCCTATGCTTTATTAAATTGTATTTATGTTGTTTTGTCCTATGCTTTATTAAATTGTATTTATGTTGTTTTAACAAATGCTTCATTAAATTGTATTTATGTTGTTTTATCTTATGCTTTATTAAATTGTATTTATGTTGTTTTATCCTATGCTTTATTAAATTGTATTTATGTTGTTTTATCCTATGCTTTTTTAATTTGTATTATGTTGTTTTATCGAATGCTTTATTAAATTGTATTTATGTTGTTTTATCCTATGCTTTATTAAATTGTGTTTATGTTGTTTTATCCTATGCTTTATTAAATTGTATTTATGTTGTTTTATCCTATGCTTTATTAAATTGTATTTATATTGTTTTAACTTATGCTTTATTAAATTGTATTTATGTTGTTTTATCCTATGCTTTATTAAATTATATTTATGTTGTTTTATCCTATGCTTTATTAAATTGTATTTATGTTGTTTTGTCCTATGCTTTATTAAATTGTATTTATGTTGTTTTAACCCATGCTTCATTAAATTGTATTTATGTTGTTTTATCTTATGCTTTATTAAATTGTATTTATGTTGTTTTATCCTATGCTTTATTAAATTGTATTTATGTTGTTTTATCCTATGCTTTTTTAAATTTTATTATGTTGTTTTATCGTATGCTTTATTAAATTGTATTTATGTTGTTTTATCCTATGCTTTATTAAATTGTGTTTATGTTGTTTTATCCTATGCTTTATTAAATTGTATTTATGTTGTTTTAACCCATGTTTTATTAAATTGTATTTATGTTTTTTTATCCTATGCTTTATTAAATTGTATTTATGTTGTTTTATCCTATGCTTTATTAAATTGTATGTATGTTGTTTTATCCTATGCTTTATCAAATTGTATTTATGTTGTTTTATCCTATGCTTTATTAAATTGTATTTATGTTGTTTTATTCTATGCTTTATTAAATTGTATTTATGTTGTTTTATCCTATGCTTTATTAAATTGCATCTATGTTGTTTTATCCTATGCTTTATTAAATTGTATTAATGTTGTTTTATCCTATGATTTATTAAATTGTATTTATGTGGTTTTATCCTATGCTTTACTAAATTGCATTTATGTTGTTTTATCCTATGCTTTATTAAATTGTATGTATGTTGTTTTATCCTATGCTTTATTAAATTGTATTTATGTTGTTTAATCATATGCTTTATTAAATTGTATTTATGTTGTTTTATCCTATGCTTTATTAGATTGTGTTTATGTTGTTTTATCCTATGTTTTATTAATTGTATTTATGTTGTTTTATCCTATGCTTTATTAAATTGTATTTATGTTGTTTTATCCTATGCTTTATTAAATTGTATATATGTTGTTTTATTCTATGCTTTATTAAATTGTATTTATCTTGTTTTGTCCTATGCTTTATTAAATTATATTTCTGTTGTTTTAACCTATGCTTTATTAAATTGTATTTATATTGTTTTATCCTATGCTTTATTAAGTTGTATTTATGTTGTTTTATCCTATGCTTTATTAAATTGTATTTATGTTGTTTTATCCTATGCTTTATTAAATTGTATTTATGTTGTTTTATCCTATGCTTTATTAAATTGTATTTATGTTGTTTTAACCTATGCCTTATTAAATTGTATTTATTTTGTTTTAACCTATGCTTTATTAAATTGTATTTATGTTGTTTTAACCTATGCTTTATTAAATTGTATTTATGTTGCTTTAACCTATGCTTTATTAAATTGTATTTATGTTGTTTTATCCTATGCTTTATTAAATTGTATTTATGTTTTTTATCCTATGCTTTATTAAATTGTATTTATATTGTTTTAACTTATGCTTTATTAAATTGTATTTATGTTTTTTTATCCTATGCTTCATTAAATTGTATTTATGTTGTTTTATCCTATGCTTTATTAAATTGTATTTGTGTTGTTTTGTCCTATGCTTTATTAAATTGTATTTATGTTGTTTTAACCCATGCTTCACTAAATTGTATTTTTGTTGTTTTATCTTATGCTTTATTAAATTGTATTTATGCTGTTTTATCCTATGCTTTATTAAATTGTATTTATGTTGTTTTATCCTATGCTTTATTAAATTGTATTATGTTGTTTTATCGTATGCTTTATTAAATTGTATTTATGTTGTTTTATCCTATGCTTTATTAAATTGTGTTTATGTTGTTTTATCCTATGCTTTATTAAATTGTATTTATGTTGTTTTAAACCATTTTTTATTAAATTGTATTTTTGTTGTTTTATCCTATCCTATGTTGTTTTAACCTATGCTTTATTAAATTGTATTTATGTTGTTTTAACCTATGCTTTATTAAATTGTATTTATGTTGATTTATCCTATGCTTTATTAAATTGTATTTATGTTGCTTTAACCTATGTTTTATTAAATTGTATTTATGTTGCTTTAACCTATGCTTTATTAAATTGTATTTATGTTGTTTTATCCTATGCTTTATTAAATTGTATTTATGTTGTTTTATCCTATGCTTTTTTAAATTGTATTTATATTGTTTTAACTTATGCTTTATTAAATTGTATTTATGTTGTTTTATCCTATGCTTCATTAAATTGTATTTATGTTGTTTTATCCTATGCTTTATTAAATTGTATTTGTGTTGTTTTGTCCTATGCTTTATTAAATTGTATTTATGTTGTTTTAACCCATGCTTCACTAAATTGTATTTATGTTGTTTTATCTTATGCTTTATTAAATTGTATTTATGCTGTTTTATCCTATGCTTTATTAAATTGTATTTATGTTGTTTTATCCTATGCTTTATTAAATTGTATTATGTTGTTTTATCGTATGCTTTATTAAATTGTATTTATGTTGTTTTATCCTATGCTTTATTAAATTGTGTTTATGTTGTTTTATCCTATGCTTTATTAAATTGTATTTATGTTGTTTTAAACCATTTTTTATTAAATTGTATTTTTGTTGTTTTATCCTATGCTTTATTAAATTGTATTTATGTTGTTTTATCCTATGCTTTATTAAATTGTATTTATGTTGTTTTATCCTATGCTTTATTAAATTTTATTTATGTTGTTTTGTCCTATGCTTTATTAAATTGTATTTATGTTGTTTTAACCCATGCTTCATTAAATTGTATTTATGTTGTTTTATCCTATGCTTCATTAAATTGTATTTATGTTGTTTTAACCTATGCTTTATTAAATTGTATTTATGTTGATTTATCCTATGCTTTATTAAATTGTATTTATGTTGTTTTAACCTATGCTTTATTAAATTGTATTTATTTTGATTTATCCTATGCTTTATTAAATTGTATTTATGTTGTTTTATCCTATGCTTCATTAAATTGTATTTATGTTGTTTTATCCTATGCTTTATTAAATTGTATTTATGTTGTTTTAACCTATGCTTTATTAAATTGTATTTATGTTGATTTATCCTATGCTTTATTAAATTGTATTTATGTTGCTTTAACCTATGCTTTATTAAATTGTATTTATGTTGATTTATCCTATGCTTTATTAAATTGTATTTATGTTGCTTTAACCTATGCTTTATTAAATTGTATTTATGTTGATTTATCCTATGCTTTATTAAATTGTATTTATGTTGCTTTAACCTATGCTTTATTAAATTGTATTTATGTTGTTTTATCCTATGCTTTATTAAATTCATCTATGTTGTTTTATCCTATGCTTTATTAAATTGTATTTATGTTGTTTTGTCCTATGCTTTATTAAATTGTATTTATGTTGTTTTAACCCATGCTTTATTAAATTGTATTTATGTTGTTTTATCCTATGCTTTATTAAATTGTATTTATGTTGTTTTATCCTATGCTTTATAAAATGGATTTATGTTTTTTTATCCTATGCTTTATTAAATTGTATTTATGTGGTTTTATCCTATGCTTTATTAAATTGTATTTATGTTGTTTTATCCTATGCTTTATTAAATTGTATTTATGTGGTTTTATCCTATGCTTTATTAAATTGTATTTATGTTGTTTTATCCTATGCGTTATTAAATTGTATTTATGTTGTTTTATCCTATGCTTTATTAAAATGTATTTATGTTGTTTTAACCCATGCTTTATTATATCGTGTTTATGTTGTTTTATCCTATGCTTTATTAAATTGTATTTATGTTGTTTAACCTATGTTTTATTAAATTGTATTTACGTGGTTTCATCCTATGCTTTATTAAATTGTATTTATTTTGTTTTAACCTATGCTTTATTAAATTGTATTTATGTTGTTTTATCCTATGCTTTATTAAATTGTATTTATGTTGTTTTAACCTATGCTTTATTAAATTGTATTTATGTTGTTTTATCCTATGCTTTATTAAATTGTATTTACGTGGTTTCATCCTATGCTTTATTAAATTGTATTTATGTTGTTTTAACCTATGCTTTATTAAATTGTATTTATGTTGTTTTATCCTATGCTTTATTAAATTGTATTTATGTTGTTTTATCCTATGCTTTATTAAATTGTATTTATGTTGTTTTATCCTATGCTTTATTAAATTGTATTTATGTTGTTTTATTCTTTGCTTTATTAAATTGTATTTATGTTGTTTTATCCAATGGTTTATTAAATTGTATTTATCTTGTTTTGTCCTATGCTTTATTAAATTGTATATATGTTGTTTTATCCAATGGTTTATTAAATTGTATTTATCTTGTTTTGTCCTATGCTTTATTAAATTGTATTTATGTTGTTTTAACCTATGCTTTATTAAATTGTATTTATGTTGTTTTATCCTATGCTTTATTAAATTGTATTTGCGTGGTTTCATCCTATGCTTTTTTAAATTGTATTTATGTTGTTTTATTCTTTGCTTTACTAAATTGTATTTATGTTGTTTTATCCTATGCTTTATTAAATTCATCTATGTTGTTTTATCCTATGCTTTATTAATTTGTATTTATGTTGTTTTATTCTATGCTTTATTAAATTGTATTTATGTTGTTTTATCCTATGCTTTATTAAATTGTATTTATGTTGTTTTATCCTATGCTTTATTAAATTGTATTTATGTTGTTTTATTCTTTGCTTTATTAAATTGTATTTATGTTGTTTTATCCTATGCTTTATTAAATTCATCTATGTTGTTTTATCCTATGCTTTATTAAATTGAATTTATGTTGTTTCATTCTATGCTTTATTAAATTGTATTTATGTGGTTTTATCCTATGATTTATTAAATTTTATTTATGTTGTTTTATCCTATGCTTTATTAAATTGTATTTATGTTGTTTTATCCTATGATTTATTAAATTGTATTTATGTTGTTTTATCCTATGCTTTATTAAATTGTATTTATGTTGTTTTATCCTATGCTTTATTAAATTGCATTTATGTTGTTTTAACCCATGCTTTATTAAATTGTATTTATGTTGTTTTATCCTATGCTTTATTAAATTGTATTTATGTTGTTTTATCCTATGCTTTATTAAATTGTATTTATGTTGTTTTATCCTATGTTTATTAAATTGTATTCATGTTGTTTTATCCTATGCTTCAATAAACTGTATTTATGTTGTTTTATCCTATGCTTTATTAAATTGTATTTATGTTGTTTTATCCTATGCTTTATTAAATTGTATTTATGTTGTTTTATCCTATGCTTTATTAAATTGTATTTACGTGGTTTCATCCTATGCTTTATTAAATTGTATTTATGTTGTTTTAACCTATGCTTTATTAAATTGTATTTATGTTGTTTTATCCTATGTTTTATTAAATTGTATTTATGTTGTTTTATCCTATGCTTTATTAAATTGTATTTATGTTGTTTTATTCTTTGCTTTATTAAATTGTATTTATGTTGTTTTATCCTATGCTTTATTAAATTGTATTTATGTGGTTTTATCCTATGCTTTATTAAATTGTATTTATGTTGTTTTATCCTATGCGTTATTAAATTGTATTTATGTTGTTTTATCCTATGCTTTATTAAAATGTATTTATGTTGTTTTAACCCATGCTTTATTATATCGTGTTTATGTTGTTTTATCCTATGCTTTATTAAATTGTATTTATGTTGTTTAACCTATGTTTTATTAAATTGTATTTACGTGGTTTCATCCTATGCTTTATTAAATTGTATTTATTTTGTTTTAAGCTATGCTTTATTAAATTGTATTTATGTTGTTTTATCCTATGCTTTATTAAATTGTATTTATGTTGTTTTAACCTATGCTTTATTAAATTGTATTTATGTTGTTTTATCCTATGCTTTATTAAATTGTATTTAGGTGGTTTCATCCTATGCTTTATTAAATTGTATTTATGTTGTTTTAACCTATGCTTTATTAAATTGTATTTATGTTGTTTTATCCTATGCTTTATTAAATTGTATTTATGTTGTTTTATCCTATGCTTTATTAAATTGTATTTATGTTGTTTTATTCTTTGCTTTATTAAATTGTATTTATGTTGTTTTATCCAATGGTTTATTAAATTGTATTTATCTTGTTTTGTCCTATGCTTTATTAAATTGTATATATGTTGTTTTATCCAATGGTTTATTAAATTGTATTTATCTTGTTTTGTCCTATGCTTTATTAAATTGTATTTATGTTGTTTTAACCTATGCTTTATTAAATTGTATTAATGTTGTTTTATCCTATGCTTTATTAAATTGTATTTATGTTGTTTTATCCTATGGTTAATTAAATTGTATTTATGTTGTTTTATCCTATGCTTTATTAAATTGTATTTATGTTGTTTTAACCTATGCTTTATTAAATTTTGTTTATGTTGTTTTATCCTATGCTTTATTAAATTGTATTTATGTTGCTTTAACCTATGCTTTATTAAATTGTATTTATGTTGTTTTATCCTATGCTTTATTAAATTGTGTTTATGTTGTTTTATCCTATGCTTTATTAAATTGTATTATGTTGTTTTATCGTATGCTTTATTAAATTGTATTTATGTTGTTTTATCCTATGCTTTCTTAAATTGTGTTTATGTTGTTTTATACTATGCTTTAATAAATTGTATTTATGTTGTTTTAACCCATGCTTTATTAAATTGTATTTATGTGGTTTTATCCTATGCTTTATTAAATTGTATTTATGTTGTTTTATCCTATGCTTTATTAAATTGTATTTATGTTGTTTTATCCTATGCTTTATTAAATTGTATTTATGTTGTTTTGTCCTATGCTTTATTAAATTGTATTTATGTTGTTTTAACCAAGCTTTATTAAATTGTATTTATGTTGTTTTATCCTATGCTTTATTAAATTGTATTTATGTTGTTTTATCCTATGCTTTATTAAATTGTATTTATGTGGTTTTATCCTATGCTTTATTAAATTGTATTTATGTTGTTTTATCCTATGCTTTATTAAATTGTATTTATGTTGTTTTATTCTTTGCTTTATTAAATTGTATTTATGTTGTTTTATCCAATGGTTTATTAAATTGTATTTATCTTGTTTTGTCCTATGCTTTATTAAATTGTATATATGTTGTTTTATCCAATGGTTTATTAAATTGTATTTATCTTGTTTTGTCCTATGCTTTATTAAATTGTATTTATGTTGTTTTAACCTATGCTTTATTAAATTGTATTAATGTTGTTTTATCCTATGCTTTATTAAATTGTATTTATGTTGTTTTATCCTATGGTTAATTAAATTGTATTTATGTTGTTTTATCCTATGCTTTATTAAATTGTATTTATGTTGTTTTAACCTATGCTTTATTAAATTTTGTTTATGTTGTTTTATCCTATGCTTTATTAAATTGTATTTATGTTGCTTTAACCTATGCTTTATTAAATTGTATTTATGTTGTTTTATCCTATGCTTTATTAAATTGTGTTTATGTTGTTTTATCCTATGCTTTATTAAATTGTATTATGTTGTTTTATCGTATGCTTTATTAAATTGTATTTATGTTGTTTTATCCTATGCTTTCTTAAATTGTGTTTATGTTGTTTTATACTATGCTTTAATAAATTGTATTTATGTTGTTTTAACCCATGCTTTATTAAATTGTATTTATGTGGTTTTATCCTATGCTTTATTAAATTGTATTTATGTTGTTTTATCCTATGCTTTATTAAATTGTATTTATGTTGTTTTATCCTATGCTTTATTAAATTGTATTTATGTTGTTTTGTCCTATGCTTTATTAAATTGTATTTATGTTGTTTTAACCAAGCTTTATTAAATTGTATTTATGTTGTTTTATCCTATGCTTTATTAAATTGTATTTATGTTGTTTTATCCTATGCTTTATTAAATTGTATTTATGTGGTTTTATCCTATGCTTTATTAAATTGTATTTATGTTGTTTTATCCTATGTTTTATTAAATTGTATTCATGTGGTTTTATCCTATGCTTTATTAAATTGTATTTATGTTGTTTTATCCTATGCGTTATTAAATTGTATTCATGTTGTTTTATCCTATGCTTTATTAAAATGTATTTATGTTGTTTTAACCCATGCTTTATTATATCGTGTTTATGTTGTTTTATCCTATGCTTTATTAAATTGTATTTATGTTGTTTAACCTATGTTTTATTAAATTGTATTTACGTGGTTTCATCCTATGCTTTATTAAATTGTATTTATTTTGTTTTAACCTATGGTTTATTAAATTGTATTTATGTTGTTTTATCCTATGCTTTATTAAATTGTATTTATGTTGTTTTAACCTATGCTTTATTAAATTGTATTTATGTTGTTTTATCCTATGCTTTATTAAATTGTATTTATGTGGTTTCATCCTATGCTTTATTAAATTGTATTTATGATGTTTTAACCTATGCTTTATTAAATTGTATTTATGTTGTTTTATCCTATGCTTTATTAAATTGTATTTATGTTGTTTTATCCTATGCTTTTTTAAATTGTATTTATGTTGTTTTATTCTTTGCTTTATTAAATTGTAGTTATGTTGTTTTATCCTATGCTTTATTAAATTCATCTATGTTGTTTTATCCTATGCTTTATTAAATTGTATTTATGTTGTTTTATTCTATGCTTTATTAAATTGTATTTATGTTGTTTTATCCTATGCTTTATTAAATTGTATTTATGTTGTTTTATCCTATGCTTTATTAAATTGTATTTATGTTGTTTTATTCTTTGCTTTATTAAATTGTATTTATGTTGTTTTATCCTATGCTTTATTAAATTCATCTATGTTGTTTTATCCTATGCTTTATTAAATTGAATTTATGTTGTTTCATTCTATGCTTTATTAAATTGTATTTATGTGTTTTTATCCTATGATTTATTAAATTGTATTTATGTTGTTTTATCTTATGCTTTATTAAATTGTATTTATGTTGTTTTATCCTATGCTTTATTAAATTGTATTTATGTTGTTTTATAATATGCTTTATTAAATTGTATTTATGTTGTTTTATCCTATGCTTTATTAAATTGCATTTATGTTGTTTTAACCCATGCTTTATTAAATTGTATTCATGTTGTTTTATCCTATGCTTTATTAAATTGTATTTATGTTGTTTTATCCTATGCTTTATTAAATTGTATTTATGTTGTTTTATCCTATGCTTTATTAAATTGTATTCATGTTGTTTTATCCTATGCTTTATTAAACTGTATTTATGTTGTTTTATCCTATGCTTTATTAAATTGTATTTTTGTTGTTTTATCCTATGCTTTATTAAATTGTATTTATGTTGTTTTATCCTATGCTTTATTAAATTGTATTCACGTGGTTTCATCCTATGCTTTATTAAATTGTATTTATGTTGTTTTAACCTATGCTTTATTAAATTGTATTTATGTTGTTTTATCCTATGTTTTATTAAATTGTATTTATGTTGTTTTATCCTATGCTTTATTAAATTGTATTTATGTTGTTTTATTCTTTGCTTTATTAAATTGTATTTATGTTGTTTTATCCTATGCTTTATTAAATTGTATTTATGTGGTTTTATCCTATGCTTTATTAAACTGTATTTATGTTGTTTTATCCTATGCTTTATTAAATTGAATTTATGTTGTTTTATCCTATGCTTTATTAAATTGTATTTATGTTGTTTTATCCTATGCTTTATTAAATTGTATTTATGTTGTTTTATCGTATGCTTTATTAAACTGCATTTATGTTGTTTTATCCTATGCTTTATTAAACTGTATTTATGTTGTTTTGTCCTATGCTTTATTAAATTGTATTAATGTTGTTTTAACCCATGCTTTATTAAATTGTATTTATGTGGTTTTATCCTATGCTTTATTAAATTGTATTTATGTTGTTTTATCCTATGCTTTATTAAATTGTATTTATGTTGTTTTATCCTATGCTTTATTAAATTGTATTTATGTTGTTTTAACCCATGCTTTATTAAATTGTATTTATGTGGTTTTATCCTATGCTTTATTAAATTGTATTTATGTTGTTTTATCCTATGCTTTATTAAATTGTATTAATGTTGTTTTAACCCATGCTTTATTAAATTGTATTTATGTCGTTTTATCCTATGCTTTATTAAATTGTATTTATGTTGTTTTATCCTATGCTTTATTAAATTGTATTTATGTTGTTTTAACCCATGCTTTATTAAATTGTATTTATGTGGTTTTATCCTATGCTTTATTAAATTGTATTTATGTTGTTTTATCCTATGCTTTATTAAATTGTATTTATGTTGTTTTATCCTATGCTTTATTAAATTGTATTCATGTTGTTTTATCCTATGCTTTATTAAACTGTATTTATGTTGTTTTATCCTATGCTTTATTAAATTGTATTTATGTTGTTTTATCCTATGCTTTATTAAATTGTATTTATGTTGTTTTATCCTATGCTTTATTAAATTGTATTTACGTGGTTTCATCCTATGCTTTATTAAATTGTATTTATGTTGTTTTAACCTATGCTTTATTAAATTGTATTTATGTTGCTTTATCCTATGTTTTATTAAATTGTATTTATGTTGTTTTATCCTATGCTTTATTAAATTGTATTTATGTTGTTTTATTCTTTGCTTTATTAAATTGTATTTATGTTGTTTTATCCTATGCTTTATTAAATTGTATTTATGTGGTTTTATCCTATGCTTTATTAAACTGTATTTATGTTGTTTTATCCTATGCTTTATTAAATTGAATTTATGTTGTTTTATCCTATGCTTTATTAAATTGTATTTATGTTGTTTTATCCTATGCTTTATTAAATTGTATTTATGTTGTTTTATCGTATGCTTTATTAAACTGCATTTATGTTGTTTTATCCTATGCTTTATTAAACTGTATTTATTTTGTTTTGTCCTATGCTTTATTAAATTGTATTAATGTTGTTTTAACCCATGCTTTATTAAATTGTATTTATGTGGTTTTATCCTATGCTTTATTAAATTGTATTTATGTTGTTTTATCCTATGCTTTATTAAATTGTATTTATGTTGTTTTATCCTATGCTTTATTAAATTGTATTTATGTTGTTTTAACCCATGCTTTATTAAATTGTATTTATGTGGTTTTATCCTATGCTTTATTAAATTGTATTTATGTTGTTTTATCCTATGCTTTATTAAATTGTATTAATGTTGTTTTAACCCATCCTTTATTAAATTGTATTTATGTGGTTTTATCCTATGCTTTATTAAATTGTATTTATGTTGTTTTATCCTATGCTTTATTAAATTGTATTTATGTTGTTTTATCCTATGCTTTATTAAATTGTATTTATGTTGTTTTAACCCATGCTTTATTAAATTGTATTTATGTGGTTTTATCCTATGCTTTATTAAATTGTATTTATGTTGTTTTATCCTATGCTTTATTAAATTGTATTTATGTTGTTTTATCCTATGCTTTATTAAATTGTATTTATGTTGTTTTATCCTATGCTTTATTAAATTGTATTTATTTTGTTTTATCCTATGCTTTATTAAATTGTATTATGTTGTTTTATCGTATGCTTTATTAAATTGTATTTATGTTGTTTTATCCTATGCTTTATAAAATTGTGTTTATGTTGTTTTATCCTATGCTTTATTAAATTGTATTAATGTTGTTTTAACCCATGCTTTATTAAATTGTATTTATGTGGTTTTATCCTATGCTTTATTAAATTGTATTTATGTTGTTTTATCCTATGCTTTATTAAATTGTATTTATGTTGTTTTATCGTATGCTTTATTAAACTGCATTTATGTTGCTTTATCCTATGCTTTATTAAACTGCATTTCTGTTGTTTTATCCTATGCTTTATTAAATTGTATTTATGTTGTTTTATCCTATGCGTTATTAAATTGTATTTATGTTGTTTTATCCTATGCTTTATTAACATGTATTTATGTTGTTTTAACCCATGCTTTATTATATCGTGTTTATGTTGTTTTATCCTATGCTTTATTAAATTGTATTTATGTTGTTTAACCTATGTTTTATTAAATTGTATTTACGTGGTTTCATCCTATGCTTTATTAAATTGTATTTATGTTGTTTTAACCTATGCTTTATTAAATTGTATTTATGTTGTTTTATCCTATGCTTTATTAAATTGAATTTATGTTGTTTTATTCTATGCTTTATTAAATTGTATTTATGTGGTTTTATCCTATGATTTATTAAATTTTATTTATGTTGTTTTATCCTATGCTTTATTAAATTGTATTTATGTTGTTTTATCCTATGCTTTATTAAATTGTATTTATGTTGTTTTATCCTATGCTTTATTAAATTGTATTTATGTTGTTTTATCCTATGCTTTATTAAATTGCATTTATGTTGTTTTAACCCATGCTTTATTAAATTGTATTTATGTTGTTTTATCCTATGCTTTATTAAATTGTATTTATGTTGTTTTATCCTATGCTTTATTAAATTGTATTTATGTTGTTTTATCCTATGCTTTATTAAATTGTATTCATGTTGTTTTATCCTATGCTTCAATAAACTGTATTTATGTTGTTTTATCCTATGCTTTATTAAATTGTATTTATGTTGTTTTATCCTATGCTTTATTAAATTGTATTTATGTTGTTTTATCCTATGCTTCATTAAATTGTATTTACGTGGTTTCATCCTATGCTTTATTAAATTGTATTTATGTTGTTTTAACCTATGCTTTATTAAATTGTATTTATGTTGTTTTATCCTATGTTTTATTAAATTGTATTTATGTTGTTTTATCCTATGCTTTATTAAATTGTATTTATGTTGTTTTATTCTTTGCTTTATTAAATTGTATTTATGTTGTTTTATCCTATGCTTTATTAAATTGTATTTATGTTGTTTTATCCAATGGTTTATTAAATTGTATTTATCTTGTTTTGTCCTATGCTTTATTAAATTGTATATATGTTGTTTTATCCAATGGTTTATTAAATTGTATTTATCTTGTTTTGTCCTATGCTTTATTAAATTGTATTTATGTTGTTTTAACCTATGCTTTATTAAATTGTATTCATGTTGTTTTATCCTATGCTTTATTAAATTTTATTTATGTTGTTTTATCCTATGGTTTATTAAATTGTATTTATGTTGTTTTATCCTATGCTTTATTAAATTGTATTTATGTTGTTTTAACCTATGCTTTATTAAATTGTGTTTATGTTGTTTTATCCTATGCTTTATTAAATTGTATTTATGTTGCTTTAACCTATGCTTTATTAAATTGTATTTATGTTGTTTTATCCTATGCTTTATTAAATTGTGTTTATGTTGTTTTATCCTATGCTTTATTAAATTGTATTATGTTGTTTTATCGTATGCTTTATTAAATTGTATTTATGTTGTTTTATCCTATGCTTTATTAAATTGTGTTTATGTTGTTTTATACTATGCTTTAATAAATTGTATTTATGTTGTTTTAACCCATGCTTTATTAAATTGTATTTATGTGGTTTTATCCTATGCTTTATTAAATTGTATTTATGTTGTTTTATCCTATGCTTTATTAAATTGTATTTATGTTGTTTTATCCTATGCTTTATTAAATTGTATTTATGTTGTTTTGTCCTATGCTTTATTAAATTGTATTTATGTTGTTTTAACCAAGCTTTATTAAATTGTATTTATGTTGTTTTATCCTATGCTTTATTAAATTGTATTTATGTTGTTTTATCCTATGCTTTATTAAATTGTATTTATGTGGTTTTATCCTATGCTTTATTAAATTGTATTTATGTTGTTTTATCCTATGCTTTATTAAATTGTATTCATGTGGTTTTATCCTATGCTTTATTAAATTGTATTTATGTTGTTTTATCCTATGCTTTATTAAATTGTATTCATGTTGTTTTATACTATGCTTTATTAAAATGTATTTATGTTGTTTTAACCCATGCTTTATTATATCGTGTTTATGTTGTTTTATCCTATGCTTTATTAAATTGTATTTATGTTTTTTTATTAAATTGTATTTATGTTGTTTTATCCTATGCTTTATTAAATTGTATCTATGTGGTTTCATCCTATGCTTTATTAAATTGTATTTATGATGTTTTAACCTATGCTTTATTAAATTGTATTTATGTTGTTTTATCCTATGCTTTATTAAATTGTATTTATGTTATTTTATCCTATGCTTTTTTAAATTGTATTTATGTTGTTTTATTCTTTGCTTTATTAAATTGTAGTTATGTTGTTTTATCCTATGCTTTATTAAATTCATCTATGTTGTTTTATCCTATGCTTTATTAAATTGTATTTATGTTGTTTTATTCTATGCTTTATTAAATTGTATTTATGTTGTTTTATCCTATGCTTTATTAAATTGTATTTATGTTGTTTTATCCTATGCTTTATTAAATTGTATTTATGTTGTTTTATTCTTTGCTTTATTAAATTGTATTTATGTTGTTTTATCCTATGCTTTATTAAATTCATCTATGTTGTTTTATCCTATGCTTTATTAAATTGAATTTATGTTGTTTCATTCTATGCTTTATTAAATTGTATTTATGTGGTTTTATCCTATGATTTATTAAATTGTATTTATGTTGTTTTATCTTATGCTTTATTAAATTGTATTTATGTTGTTTTATCCTATGCTTTATTAAATTGTATTTATGTTGTTTTATAATATGCTTTATTAAATTGTATTTATGTTGTTTTATCCTATGCTTTATTAAATTGCATTTATGTTGTTTTAACCCATGCTTTATTAAATTGTATTCATGTTGTTTTATCCTATGCTTTATTAAATTGTATTTATGTTGTTTTATCCTATGCTTTATTAAATTGTATTTATGTTGTTTTATCCTATGCTTTATTAAATTGTATTCATGTTGTTTTATCCTATGCTTTATTAAACTGTATTTATGTTGTTTTATCCTATGCTTTATTAAATTGTATTTATGTTGTTTTATCCTATGCTTTATTAAATTGTATTTATGTTGTTTTATCCTATGCTTTATTAAATTGTATTTACGTGGTTTCATCCTATGCTTTATTAAATTGTATTTATGTTGTTTTAACCTATGCTTTATTAAATTGTATTTATGTTGTTTTATCCTATGTTTTATTAAATTGTATTTATGTTGTTTTATCCTATGCTTTATTAAATTGTATTTATGTTGTTTTATTCTTTGCTTTATTAAATTGTATTTATGTTGTTTTATCCTATGCTTTATTAAATTGTATTTATGTGGTTTTATCCTATGCTTTATTAAACTGTATTTATGTTGTTTTATCCTATGCTTTATTAAATTGAATTTATGTTGTTTTATCCTATGCTTTATTAAATTGTATTTATGTTGTTTTATCCTATGCTTTATTAAATTGTATTTATGTTGTTTTATCGTATGCTTTATTAAACTGCATTTATGTTGTTTTATCCTATGCTTTATTAAACTGTATTTATGTTGTTTTGTCCTATGCTTTATTAAATTGTATTAATGTTGTTTTAACCCATGCTTTATTAAATTGTATTTATGTGGTTTTATCCTATGCTTTATTAAATTGTATTTATGTTGTTTTATCCTATGCTTTATTAAATTGTATTTATGTTGTTTTATCCTATGCTTTATTAAATTGTATTTATGTTGTTTTAACCCATGCTTTATTAAATTGTATTTATGTGGTTTTATCCTATGCTTTATTAAATTGTATTTATGTTGTTTTATCCTATGCTTTATTAAATTGTATTAATGTTGTTTTAACCCATGCTTTATTAAATTGTATTTATGTGGTTTTATCCTATGCTTTATTAAATTGTATTTATGTTGTTTTATCCTATGCTTTATTAAATTGTATTTATGTTGTTTTATCCTATGCTTTATTAAATTGTATTTATGTTGTTTTAACCCATGCTTTATTAAATTGTATTTATGTGGTTTTATCCTATGCTTTATTAAATTGTATTTATGTTGTTTTATCCTATGCTTTATTAAATTGTATTTATGTTGTTTTATCCTATGCTTTATTAAATTGTATTCATGTTGTTTTATCCTATGCTTTATTAAACTGCATTTATGTTGTTTTATCCTATGCTTTATTAAATTGTATTTATGTTGTTTTATCCTATGCTTTATTAAATTGTATTTATGTTGTTTTATCCTATGCTTTATTAAATTGTATTTACGTGGTTTCATCCTATGCTTTATTAAATTGTATTTATGTTGTTTTAACCTATGCTTTATTAAATTGTATTTATGTTGTTTTATCCTATGTTTTATTAAATTGTATTTATGTTGTTTTATCCTATGCTTTATTAAATTGTATTTATGTTGTTTTATTCTTTGCTTTATTAAATTGTATTTATGTTGTTTTATCCTATGCTTTATTAAATTGTATTTATGTGGTTTTATCCTATGCTTTATTAAACTGTATTTATGTTGTTTTATCCTATGCTTTATTAAATTGAATTTATGTTGTTTTATCCTATGCTTTATTAAATTGTATTTATGTTGTTTTATCCTATGCTTTATTAAATTGTATTTATGTTGTTTTATCGTATGCTTTATTAAACTGCATTTATGTTGTTTTATCCTATGCTTTATTAAACTGTATTTATGTTGTTTTGTCCTATGCTTTATTAAATTGTATTAATGTTGTTTTAACCCATGCTTTATTAAATTGTATTTATGTGGTTTTATCCTATGCTTTATTAAATTGTATTTATGTTGTTTTATCCTATGCTTTATTAAATTGTATTTATGTTGTTTTATCCTATGCTTTATTAAATTGTATTTATGTTGTTTTAACCCATGCTTTATTAAATTGTATTTATGTGGTTTTATCCTATGCTTTATTAAATTGTATTTATGTTGTTTTATCCTATGCTTTATTAAATTGTATTAATGTTGTTTTAACCCATGCTTTATTAAATTGTATTTATGTGGTTTTATCCTATGCTTTATTAAATTGTATTTATGTTGTTTTATCCTATGCTTTATTAAATTGTATTTATGTTGTTTTATCCTATGCTTTATTAAATTGTATTTATGTTGTTTTAACCCATGCTTTATTAAATTGTATTTATGTGGTTTTATCCTATGCTTTATTAAATTGTATTTATGTTGTTTTATCCTATGCTTTATTAAATTGTATTTATGTTGTTTTATCCTATGCTTTATTAAATTGTATTTATGTTGTTTTATCCTATGCTTTATTAAATTGTATTTATTTTGTTTTATCCTATGCTTTATTAAATTGTATTATGTTGTTTTATCGTATGCTTTATTAAATTGTATTTATGTTGTTTTATCCTATGCTTTATTAAATTGTGTTTATGTTGTTTTATCCTATGCTTTATTAAATTGTATTAATGTTGTTTTAACCCATGCTTTATTAAATTGTATTTATGTGGTTTTATCCTATGCTTTATTAAATTGTATTTATGTTGTTTTATCCTATGCTTTATTAAATTGTATTTATGTTGTTTTATCGTATGCTTTATTAAACTGCATTTATGTTGCTTTATCCTATGCTTTATTAAACTGCATTTATGTTGTTTTATCCTATGCTTTATTAAATTGTATTTATGTTGTTTTATCCTATGCGTTATTAAATTGTATTTATGTTGTTTTATCCTATGCTTTATTAACATGTATTTATGTTGTTTTAACCCATGCTTTATTATATCGTGTTTATGTTGTTTTATCCTATGCTTTATTAAATTGTATTTATGTTGTTTAACCTATGTTTTATTAAATTGTATTTACGTGGTTTCATCCTATGCTTTATTAAATTGTATTTATGTTGTTTTAACCTATGCTTTATTAAATTGTATTTATGTTGTTTTATCCTATGCTTTATTAAATTGAATTTATGTTGTTTCATTCTATGCTTTATTAAATTTTATTTATCTGGTTTTATCCTATGATTTATTAAATTTTATTTATGTTGTTTTATCCTGTGCTTTATTAAATTGTATTTATGTTGTTTTATCCTATGCTTTATTAAATTGTATTTATGTTGTTTTATCCTATGCTTTATTAAATTGTATTTATGTTGTTTTATCCTATGCTTTATTAAATTGCATTTATGTTGTTTTAACCCATGCTTTATTAAATTGTATTTATGTTGTTTTATCCTATGCTTTATTAAATTGTATTTATGTTGTTTTATCCTATGCTTTATTAAATTGTATTTATGTTGTTTTATCCTATGCTTTATTAAATTGTATTCATGTTGTTTTATCCTATGCTTCAATAAACTGTATTTATGTTGTTTTATCCTATGCTTTATTAAATTGTATTTATGTTGTTTTATCCTATGCTTTATTAAATTGTATTTATGTTGTTTTATCCTATGCTTCATTAAATTGTATTTACGTGGTTTCATCCTATGCTTTATTAAATTGTATTTATGTTGTTTTAACCTATGCTTTATTAAATTGTATTTATGTTGTTTTATCCTATGTTTTATTAAATTGTATTTATGTTGTTTTATCCTATGCTTTATTAAATTGTATTTATGTTGTTTTATTCTTTGCTTTATTAAATTGTATTTATGTTGTTTTATCCTATGCTTTATTAAATTGTATTTATGTGGTTTTATCCTATGCTTTATTAAATTGTATTTATGTTGTTTTATCCTATGCGTTATTAAATTGTATTTATGTTGTTTTATCCTATGCTTTATTAAAATGTATTTATGTTGTTTTAACCCATGCTTTATTATATCGTGTTTATGTTGTTTTATCCTATGCTTTATTAAATTGTATTTATGTTGTTTAACCTATGTTTTATTAAATTGTATTTACGTGGTTTCATCCTATGCTTTATTAAATTGTATTTATTTTGTTTTAAGCTATGCTTTATTAAATTGTATTTATGTTGTTTTATCCTATGCTTTATTAAATTGTATTTATGTTGTTTTAACCTATGCTTTATTAAATTGTATTTATGTTGTTTTATCCTATGCTTTATTAAATTGTATTTACGTGGTTTCATCCTATGCTTTATTAAATTGTATTTATGTTGTTTTAACCTATGCTTTATTAAATTGTATTTATGTTGTTTTATCCTATGCTTTATTAAATTGTATTTATGTTGTTTTATCCTATGCTTTATTAAATTGTATTTATGTTGTTTTATTCTTTGCTTTATTAAATTGTATTTATGTTGTTTTATCCAATGGTTTATTAAATTGTATTTATCTTGTTTTGTCCTATGCTTTATTAAATTGTATATTTGTTGTTTTATCCAATGGTTTTTTAAATTGTATTTATCTTGTTTTGTCGTATGCTTTATTAAATTGTATTTATGTTGTTTTAACCTATGCTTTATTAAATTGTATTCATGTTGTTTTATCCTATGCTTTATTAAATTGTATTTATGTTGTTTTATCCTATGGTTTATTAAATTGTATTTATGTTGTTTTATCCTATGCTTTATTAAATTGTATTTATGTTGTTTTAACCTATGCTTTATTAAATTGTGTTTATGTTGTTTTATCCTATGCTTTATTAAATTGTATTTATGTTGCTTTAACCTATGCTTTATTAAATTGTATTTATGTTGTTTTATCCTATGCTTTATTAAATTGTGTTTATGTTGTTTTATCCTATGCTTTATTAAATTGTATTATGTTGTTTTATCGTATGCTTTATTAAATTGTATTTATGTTGTTTTATCCTATGCTTTATTAAATTGTGTTTATGTTGTTTTATACTATGCTTTAATAAATTGTATTTATGTTGTTTTAACCCATGCTTTATTAAATTGTATTTATGTGGTTTTATCCTATGCTTTATTAAATTGTATTTATGTTGTTTTATCCTATGCTTTATTAAATTGTATTTATGTTGTTTTATCCTATGCTTTATTAAATTGTATTTATGTTGTTTTGTCCTATGCTTTATTAAATTGTATTTATGTTGTTTTAACCAAGCTTTATTAAATTGTATTTATGTTGTTTTATCCTATGCTTTATTAAATTGTATTTATGTTGTTTTATCCTATGCTTTATTAAATTGTATTTATGTGGTTTTATCCTATGCTTTATTAAATTGTATTTATGTTGTTTTATCCTATGCTTTATTAAATTGTATTCATGTGGTTTTATCCTATGCTTTAT
Source organism: Phyllobates terribilis (assembly GCF_046119375.1). Taxonomy (NCBI): domain Eukaryota; kingdom Metazoa; phylum Chordata; class Amphibia; order Anura; family Dendrobatidae; genus Phyllobates; species Phyllobates terribilis. Next base: position 634,295 of record NW_027363193.1, on the reverse strand, counting down.
TAAATTGTATTTATGTTGTTTTATTCTATGCGTTATTAAATTGTATTCATGTTGTTTTATCCTATGCTTTATTAAAATGTATTTATGTTGTTTTAACCCATGCTTTATTATATCGTGTTTATGTTGTTTTATCCTATGCTTTATTAAATTGTATTTATGTTGTTTAACCTATGTTTTATTAAATTGTATTTACGTGGTTTCATCCTATGCTTTATTAAATTGTATTTATTTTGTTTTAACCTATGCTTTATTAAATTGTATTTATGTTGTTTTATCCTATGCTTTATTAAATTGTATTTATGTTGTTTTAACCTATGCTTTATTAAATTGTATTTATGTTGTTTTATCCTATGCTTTATTAAATTGTATTTATGTGGTTTCATCCTATGCTTTATTAAATTGTATTTATGATGTTTTAACCTATGCTTTATTAAATTGTATTTATGTTGTTTTATCCTATGCTTTATTAAATTGTATTTATGTTGTTTTATCCTATGCTTTTTTAAATTGTATTTATGTTGTTTTATTCTTTGCTTTATTAAATTGTAGTTATGTTGTTTTATCCTATGCTTTATTAAATTCATCTATGTTGTTTTATCCTATGCTTTATTAAATTGTATTTATGTTGTTTTATTCTATGCTTTATTAAATTGTATTTATGTTGTTTTATCCTATGCTTTATTAAATTGTATTTATGTTGTTTTATCCTATGCTTTATTAAATTGTATTTATGTTGTTTTATTCTTTGCTTTATTAAATTGTATTTATGTTGTTTTATCCTATGCTTTATTAAATTCATCTATGTTGTTTTATCCTATGCTTTATTAAATTGAATTTATGTTGTTTCATTCTATGCTTTATTAAATTGTATTTATGTGGTTTTATCCTATGATTTATTAAATTGTATTTATGTTGTTTTATCTTATGCTTTATTAAATTGTATTTATGTTGTTTTATCCTATGCTTTATTAAATTGTATTTATGTTGTTTTATCCTATGCTTTATTAAATTGTATTTATGTTGTTTTATCCTATGCTTTATTAAATTGCATTTATGTTATTTTAACCCATGCTTTATTAAATTGTATTTATGTTGTTTTATCCTATGCTTTATTAAATTGTATTTATGTTGTTTTATCCTATGCTTTATTAAATTGTATTTATGTTGTTTTATCCTATGCTTTATTAAATTGTATTCATGTTGTTTTATCCTATGCTTTATTAAACTGTATTTATGTTGTTTTATCCTATGCTTTATTAAATTGTATTTATGTTGTTTTATCCTATGCTTTATTAAATTGTATTTATGTTGTTTTATCCTATGCTTTATTAAATTGTATTTACGTGGTTTCATCCTATGCTTTATTAAATTGTATTTATGTTGTTTTAACCTATGCTTTATTAAATTGTATTTATGTTGTTTTATCCTATGTTTTATTAAATTGTATTTATGTTGTTTTATCCTATGCTTTATTAAATTGTATTTATGTTGTTTTATTCTTTGCTTTATTAAATTGTATTTATGTTGTTTTATCCTATGCTTTATTAAATTGTATTTATGTGGTTTTATCCTATGCTTTATTAAACTGTATTTATGTTGTTTTATCCTATGCTTTACTAAATTGAATTTATGTTGTTTTATCCTATGCTTTATTAAATTGTATTTATGTTGTTTTATCCTATGCTTTAATAAATTGTATTTATGTTGTTTTATCGTATGCTTTATTAAACTGCATTTATGTTGTTTTATCCTATGCTTTATTAAACTGTATTTATGTTGTTTTGTCCTATGCTTTATTAAATTGTATTAATGTTGCTTTAACCCATGCTTTATTAAATTGTATTTATGTGGTTTTATCCTATGCTTTATTAAATTGTATTTATGTTGTTTTATCCTATGCTTTATTAAATTGTATTTATGTTGTTTTATCCTATGCTTTATTAAATTGTATTTATGTTGTTTTAACCCATGCTTTATTAAATTGTATTTATGTGGTTTTATCCTATGCTTTATTAAATTGTATTTATGTTGTTTTATCCTATGCTTTATTAAATTGTATTAATGTTGTTTTAACCCATGCTTTATTAAATTGTATTTATGTGGTTTTATCCTATGCTTTATTAAATTGTATTTATGTTGTTTTATCCTATGCTTTATTAAATTGTATTTATGTTGTTTTATCCTATGCTTTATTAAATTGTATTTATGTTGTTTTAACCCATGCTTTATTAAATTGTATTTATGTGGTTTTATCCTATGCTTTATTAAATTGTATTTATGTTGTTTTATCCTATGCTTTATTAAATTGTATTTATGTTGTTTTATCCTATGCTTTATTAAATTGTATTTATGTTGTTTTATCCTATGCTTTATTAAATTGTATTTATTTTGTTTTATCCTATGCTTTATTAAATTGTATTATGTTGTTTTATCGTATGCTTTATTAAATTGTATTTATGTTGTTTTATCCTATGCTTTATTAAATTGTGTTTATGTTGTTTTATCCTATGCTTTATTAAATTGTATTAATGTTGTTTTAACCCATGCTTTATTAAATTGTATTTATGTGGTTTTATCCTATGCTTTATTAAATTGTATTTATGTTGTTTTATCCTATGCTTTATTAAATTGTATTTATGTTGTTTTATCGTATGCTTTATTAAACTGCATTTATGTTGCTTTATCCTATGCTTTATTAAACTGCATTTATGTTGTTTTATCCTATGCTTTATTAAATTGTATTTATGTTGTTTTATCCTATGCATTATTAAATTGTATTTATGTTGTTTTATCCTATGCTTTATTAACATGTATTTATGTTGTTTTAACCCATGCTTTATTATATCGTGTTTATGTTGTTTTATCCTATGCTTTATTAAATTGTATTTATGTTGTTTAACCTATGTTTTATTAAATTGTATTTACGTGGTTTCATCCTATGCTTTATTAAATTGTATTTATGTTGTTTTAACCTATGCTTTATTAAATTGTATTTATGTTGTTTTATCCTATGCTTTATTAAATTGTATTTATGTTGTTTTATCCTATGCTTTTTTAAATTGTATTTATGTTGTTTTATTCTTTGCTTTATTAAATTGTATTTATGTTGTTTTATTCTATGCTTTATTAAATTGTATTTATGTTGTTTTATCCTATGCTTTATTAAATTGTATTTATGTTGTTTTATCCTATGCTTTATTAAATTGTATTTATGTTGTTTTATTCTTTGCTTTATTAAATTGTATTTATGTTGTTTTATCCTATGCTTTATTAAATTGTATTTATGTTGTTTAACCTATGTTTTATTAAATTGTATTTACGTGGTTTCATCCTATGCTTTATTAAATTGTATTTATGTTGTTTTAACCTATGCTTTATTAAATTGTATTTATGTCGTTTTATCCTATGCTTTATTAAATTGTATTTATGTTGTTTTATCCTATGCTTTTTTAAATTGTATTTATGTTGTTTTATTCTTTGCTTTATTAAATTGTATTTATGTTGTTTTATTCTATGCTTTATTAAATTGTATTTATGTTGTTTTATCCTATGCTTTATTAAATTGTATTTATGTTGTTTTATCCTATGCTTTATTAAATTGTATTTATGTTGTTTTATTCTTTGCTTTATTAAATTGTATTTATGTTGTTTTATCCTATGCTTTATTAAATTGTATTTATGTTGTTTTATCCTATGCTTTATTAAATTGTATTCATGTTGTTTTATCCTATGCTTTATTAAACTGTATTTATGTTGTTTTATCCTATGCTTTATTAAATTGTAATTATGTTGTTTTATCCTATGCTTTATTAAATTGTATTTATGTTGTTTTATCCTATGCTTTATTAAATTGTATTTATGTTGTTTTATCCTATGCGTTATTAAATTGTATTTATGTTGTTTTATCCTATGCTTTATTAACATGTATTTATGTTGTTTTAACCCATGCTTTATTATATCGTGTTTATGTTGTTTTATCCTATGCTTTATTAAATTGTATTTATGTTGTTTAACCTATGTTTTATTAAATTGTATTTACGTGGTTTCATCCTATGCTTTATTAAATTGTATTTATGTTGTTTTAACCTATGCTTTATTAAATTGTATTTATGTTGTTTTATCCTATGCTTTATTAAATTGAATTTATGTTGTTTCATTCTATGCTTTATTAAATTTTATTTATCTGGTTTTATCCTATGATTTATTAAATTTTATTTATGTTGTTTTATCCTGTGCTTTATTAAATTGTATTTATGTTGTTTTATCCTATGCTTTATTAAATTGTATTTATGTTGTTTTATCCTATGCTTTATTAAATTGTATTTATGTTGTTTTATCCTATGCTTTATTAAATTGCATTTATGTTGTTTTAACCCATGCTTTATTAAATTGTATTTATGTTGTTTTATCCTATGCTTTATTAAATTGTATTTATGTTGTTTTATCCTATGCTTTATTAAATTGTATTTATGTTGTTTTATCCTATGCTTTATTAAATTGTATTCATGTTGTTTTATCCTATGCTTCAATAAACTGTATTTATCTTGTTTTATCCTATGCTTTATTAAATTGTATTTATGTTGTTTTATCCTATGCTTTATTAAATTGTATTTATGTTGTTTTATCCTATGCTTCATTAAATTGTATTTACGTGGTTTCATCCTATGCTTTATTAAATTGTATTTATGTTGTTTTAACCTATGCTTTATTAAATTGTATTTATGTTGTTTTATCCTATGTTTTATTAAATTGTATTTATGTTGTTTTATCCTATGCTTTATTAAATTGTATTTATGTTGTTTTATTCTTTGCTTTATTAAATTGTATTTATGTTGTTTTATCCTATGCTTTATTAAATTGTATTTATGTGGTTTTATCCTATGCTTTATTAAATTGTATTTATGTTGTTTTATCCTATGCGTTATTAAATTGTATTTATGTTGTTTTATCCTATGCTTTATTAAAATGTATTTATGTTGTTTTAACCCATGCTTTATTATATCGTGTTTATGTTGTTTTATCCTATGCTTTATTAAATTGTATTTATGTTGTTTAACCTATGTTTTATTAAATTGTATTTACGTGGTTTCATCCTATGCTTTATTAAATTGTATTTATTTTGTTTTAAGCTATGCTTTATTAAATTGTATTTATGTTGTTTTATCCTATGCTTTATTAAATTGTATTTATGTTGTTTTAACCTATGCTTTATTAAATTGTATTTATGTTGTTTTATCCTATGCTTTATTAAATTGTATTTATGTTGTTTTATCCTATGCTTTATTAAATTGTATTTATGTTGTTTTATTCTTTGCTTTATTAAATTGTATTTATGTTGTTTTATCCTATGCTTTATTAAATTGTATTTATGTGGTTTTATCCTATGCTTTATTAAATTGTATTTATGTTGTTTTATCCTATGCGTTATTAAATTGTATTTATGTTGTTTTATCCTATGCTTTATTAAAATGTATTTATGTTGTTTTAACCCATGCTTTATTATATCGTGTTTATGTTGTTTTATCCTATGCTTTATTAAATTGTATTTATGTTGTTTAACCTATGTTTTATTAAATTGTATTTACGTGGTTTCATCCTATGCTTTATTAAATTGTATTTATTTTGTTTTAAGCTATGCTTTATTAAATTGTATTTATGTTGTTTTATCCTATGCTTTATTAAATTGTATTTATGTTGTTTTAACCTATGCTTTATTAAATTGTATTTATGTTGTTTTATCCTATGCTTTATTAAATTGTATTTACGTGGTTTCATCCTATGCTTTATTAAATTGTATTTATGTTGTTTTAACCTATGCTTTATTAAATTGTATTTATGTTGTTTTATCCTATGCTTTATTAAATTGTATTTATGTTGTTTTATCCTATGCTTTATTAAATTGTATTTATGTTGTTTTATTCTTTGCTTTATTAAATTGTATTTATGTTGTTTTATCCAATGGTTTATTAAATTGTATTTATCTTGTTTTGTCCTATGCTTTATTAAATTGTATATATGTTGTTTTATCCAATGGTTTTTTAAATTGTATTTATCTTGTTTTGTCGTATGCTTTATTAAATTGTATTTATGTTGTTTTAACCTATGCTTTATTAAATTGTATTCATGTTGTTTTATCCTATGCTTTATTAAATTGTATTTATGTTGTTTTATCCTATGGTTTATTAAATTGTATTTATGTTGTTTTATCCTATGCTTTATTAAATTGTATTTATGTTGTTTTAACCTATGCTTTATTAAATTGTGTTTATGTTGTTTTATCCTATGCTTTATTAAATTGTATTTATGTTGCTTTAACCTATGCTTTATTAAATTGTATTTATGTTGTTTTATCCTATGCTTTATTCAATTGTGTTTATGTTGTTTTATCCTATGCTTTATTAAATTGTATTATGTTGTTTTATCGTATGCTTTATTAAATTGTATTTATGTTGTTTTATCCTATGCTTTATTAAATTGTGTTTATGTTGTTTTATACTATGCTTTAATAAATTGTATTTATGTTGTTTTAACCCATGCTTTATTAAATTGTATTTATGTGGTTTTATCCTATGCTTTATTAAATTGTATTTATGTTGTTTTATCCTATGCTTTATTAAATTGTATTTATGTTGTTTTATCCTATGCTTTATTAAATTGTATTTATGTTGTTTTGTCCTATGCTTTATTAAATTGTATTTATGTTGTTTTAACCAAGCTTTATTAAATTGTATTTATGTTGTTTTATCCTATGCTTTATTAAATTGTATTTATGTTGTTTTATCCTATGCTTTATTAAATTGTATTTATGTGGTTTTATCCTATGCTTTATTAAATTGTATTTATGTTGTTTTATCCTATGCTTTATTAAATTGTATTCATGTGGTTTTATCCTATGCTTTATTAAATTGTATTTATGTTGTTTTATTCTATGCGTTATTAAATTGTATTCATGTTGTTTTATCCTATGCTTTATTAAAATGTATTTATGTTGTTTTAACCCATGCTTTATTATATCGTGTTTATGTTGTTTTATCCTATGCTTTATTAAATTGTATTTATGTTGTTTAACCTATGTTTTATTAAATTGTATTTACGTGGTTTCATCCTATGCTTTATTAAATTGTATTTATGTTGTTTTAACCTATGCTTTATTAAATTGTATTTATGTTGTTTTATCCTATGCTTTATTAAATTGTATTTATGTGGTTTCATCCTATGCTTTATTAAATTGTATTTATGATGTTTTAACCTATGCTTTATTAAATTGTATTTATGTTGTTTTATCCTATGCTTTATTAAATTGTATTTATGTTGTTTTATCCTATGCTTTTTTAAATTGTATTTATGTTGTTTTATTCTTTGCTTTATTAAATTGTAGTTATGTTGTTTTATCCTATGCTTTATTAAATTCATCTATGTTGTTTTATCCTATGCTTTATTAAATTGTATTTATGTTGTTTTATTCTATGCTTTATTAAATTGTATTTATGTTGTTTTATCCTATGCTTTATTAAATTGTATTTATGTTGTTTTATCCTATGCTTTATTAAATTGTATTTATGTTGTTTTATTCTTTGCTTTATTAAATTGTATTTATGTTGTTTTATCCTATGCTTTATTAAATTCATCTATGTTGTTTTATCCTATGCTTTATTAAATTGAATTTATGTTGTTTCATTCTATGCTTTATTAAATTGTATTTATGTGGTTTTATCCTATGATTTATTAAATTGTATTTATGTTGTTTTATCTTATGCTTTATTAAATTGTATTTATGTTGTTTTATCCTATGCTTTATTAAATTGTATTTATGTTGTTTTATCCTATGCTTTATTAAATTGTATTTATGTTGTTTTATCCTATGCTTTATTAAATTGCATTTATGTTATTTTAACCCATGCTTTATTAAATTGTATTTATGTTGTTTTATCCTATGCTTTATTAAATTGTATTTATGTTGTTTTATCCTATGCTTTATTAAATTGTATTTATGTTGTTTTATCCTATGCTTTATTAAATTGTATTCATGTTGTTTTATCCTATGCTTTATTAAACTGTATTTATGTTGTTTTATCCTATGCTTTATTAAATTGTATTTATGTTGTTTTATCCTATGCTTTATTAAATTGTATTTATGTTGTTTTATCCTATGCTTTATTAAATTGTATTTACGTGGTTTCATCCTATGCTTTATTAAATTGTATTTATGTTGTTTTAACCTATGCTTTATTAAATTGTATTTATGTTGTTTTATCCTATGTTTTATTAAATTGTATTTATGTTGTTTTATCCTATGCTTTATTAAATTGTATTTATGTTGTTTTATTCTTTGCTTTATTAAATTGTATTTATGTTGTTTTATCCTATGCTTTATTAAATTGTATTTATGTGGTTTTATCCTATGCTTTATTAAACTGTATTTATGTTGTTTTATCCTATGCTTTACTAAATTTAATTTATGTTGTTTTATCCTATGCTTTATTAAATTGTATTTATGTTGTTTTATCCTATGCTTTAATAAATTGTATTTATGTTGTTTTATCGTATGCTTTATTAAACTGCATTTATGTTATTTTATCCTATGCTTTATTAAACTGTATTTATGTTGTTTTGTCCTATGCTTTATTAAATTGTATTAATGTTGCTTTAACCCATGCTTTATTAAATTGTATTTATGTGGTTTTATCCTATGCTTTATTAAATTGTATTTATGTTGTTTTATCCTATGCTTTATTAAATTGTATTTATGTTGTTTTATCCTATGCTTTATTAAATTGTATTTATGTTGTTTTAACCCATGCTTTATTAAATTGTATTTATGTGGTTTTATCCTATGCTTTATTAAATTGTATTTATGTTGTTTTATCCTATGCTTTATTAAATTGTATTAATGTTGTTTTAACCCATGCTTTATTAAATTGTATTTATGTGGTTTTATCCTATGCTTTATTAAATTGTATTTATGTTGTTTTATCCTATGCTTTATTAAATTGTATTTATGTTGTTTTATCATATGCTTTATTAAATTGTATTTATGTTGTTTTAACCCATGCTTTATTAAATTGTATTTATGTGGTTTTATCCTATGCTTTATTAAATTGTATTTATGTTGTTTTATCCTATGCTTTATTAAATTGTATTTATGTTGTTTTATCCTATGCTTTATTAAATTGTATTTATGTTGTTTTATCCTATGCTTTATTAAATTGTATTTATTTTGTTTTATCCTATGCTTTATTAAATTGTATTATGTTGTTTTATCGTATGCTTTATTAAATTGTATTTATGTTGTTTTATCCTATGCTTTATTAAATTGTGTTTATGTTGTTTTATCCTATGCTTTATTAAATTGTATTAATGTTGTTTTAACCCATGCTTTATTAAATTGTATTTATGTGGTTTTATCCTATGCTTTATTAAATTGTATTTATGTTGTTTTATCCTATGCTTTATTAAATTGTATTTATGTTGTTTTATCGTATGCTTTATTAAACTGCATTTATGTTGCTTTATCCTATGCTTTATTAAACTGCATTTATGTTGTTTTATCCTATGCTTTATTAAATTGTATTTATGTTGTTTTATCCTATGCATTATTAAATTGTATTTATGTTGTTTTATCCTATGCTTTATTAACATGTATTTATGTTGTTTTAACCCATGCTTTATTATATCGTGTTTATGTTGTTTTATCCTATGCTTTATTAAATTGTATTTATGTTGTTTAACCTATGTTTTATTAAATTGTATTTACGTGGTTTCATCCTATGCTTTATTAAATTGTATTTATGTTGTTTTAACCTATGCTTTATTAAATTGTATTTATGTTGTTTTATCCTATGCTTTATTAAATTGTATTTATGTTGTTTTATCCTATGCTTTTTTAAATTGTATTTATGTTGTTTTATTCTTTGCTTTATTAAATTGTATTTATGTTGTTTTATTCTATGCTTTATTAAATTGTATTTATGTTGTTTTATCCTATGCTTTATTAAATTGTATTTATGTTGTTTTATTCTTTGCTTTATTAAATTGTATTTATGTTGTTTTATCCTATGCTTTATTAAATTGTATTTATGTTGTTTTATCCTATGCTTTATTAAATTGTATTTATGTTGTTTTATTCTTTGCTTTATTAAATTGTATTTATGTTGTTTTATCCTATGCTTTATTAAATTCATCTATGTTGTTTTAAACTATGCTTTATTAAATTGTATTTATGTTGTTTCATTCTATGCTTTATTAAATTGTATTTATGTGGTTTTATCCTATGATTTATTAAATTGTATTTATGTTGTTTTATCCTATGCTTTATTAAATTGTATTTATGTTGTTTTATCCTATGCTTTATTAAATTGTATTTATGTTGTTTTATCCTATGCTTTATTAAATTGCATCTATGTTGTTTTATCCTATGCTTTATTAAATTGTATTTATGTTGTTTTATCCTATGCTTTATTAAATTGCATTTATGTTGTTTTAACCCATGCTTTATTAGATTGTATTTATGTTGTTTTATCCTATGCTTTATTAAATTGTATTTATGTTGTTTTATCCTATGCTTTATTAAATTGTATTTATGTTGTTTTATCCTATGCTTTATTAAATTGTATTCATGTTGTTTTATCCTATGCTTTATTAAACTGTATTTATGTTGTTTTATCCTATGCTTTATTAAATTGTATTTATGTTGTTTTATCCTATGCTTTATTAAACTGTATTTATGTTGTTTTATCCTATGCTTTATAAAATTGAATTTATGTTGTTTTATCCTATGCTTTATTAAATTGTATTTATGTTGTTTTATCCTATGCTTTATTAAATTGTATTTATGTTGTTTAACCTATGTTTTATTAAATTGTATTTACGTGGTTTCATCCTATGCTTTATTAAATTGTATTTATTTTGTTTTAACCTATGCTTTATTAAATTGTATTTATGTGGTTTCATCCTATGCTTTATTAAATTTTATTTATGATGTTTTAACCTATGCTTTATTAAATTGTATTTATGTTGTTTTATCCTATGCTTTAATAAATTGTATTTATGATGTTTTATCCTATGCTTTTTTAAATTGTATTTATGTTGTTTTATTCTTTGCTTTATTAAATTGTATTTATGTTGTTTTATCCTATGCTTTATTAAATTTGTCTATGTTGTTTTATCCTATGCTTTATTAAATTGTATTTATGTTGTTTTATTCTATGCTTTATTAAATTGTATTTATGTTGTTTTATCCTATGCTTTATTAAATTGTATTTATGTTGTTTTATCCTATGCTTTATTAAATTGTATTTATGTTGTTTTATTCTTTGCTTTATTAAATTGTATTTATGTTGTTTTATCCTATGCTTTATTAAATTCATCTATGTTGTTTTATCCTATGCTTTATTAAATTGAATTTATGTTGTTTCATTCTATGCTTTATTAAATTGTATTTATGTGGTTTTATCCTATGATTTATTAAATTGTATTTATGTTGTTTTATCTTAAGCTTTATTAAATTGTATTTATGTTGTTTTATCCTATGCTTTATTAAATTGTATTTATGTTGTTTTATTCTATGCTTTATTAAATTGTATTTATGTTGTTTTATCCTATGCTTTATTAAATTGCATTTATGTTGTTTTAACCCATGCTTTATTAAATTGTATTTATGTTGTTTTATCCTATGCTTTATTAAATTGTATTTATGTTGTTTTATCCTATGCTTTATTAAATTGTATTTATGTTGTTTTATCCTATGCTTTATTAAATTGTATTCATGTTGTTTTATCCTATGCTTTATTAAACTGTATTTATGTTGTTTTATCCTATGCTTTATTAAATTGTATTTATGTTGTTTTATCCTATGCTTTATTAAATTGTATTTATGTTGTTTTATCCTATGCTTTATTAAATTGTATTTATGTTGTTTTATCCTATGCTTTATTAAATTGAATTTATGTTGTTTTATCCTATGCTTTATTAAATTGTATTTATGTTGTTTTATCCTATGCTTTATTAAATTGTATTTATGTTGTTTTATCCTATGCTTTATTAAATTGTATTTATGTTGTTTTAACCTATGCTTTATTAAATTGTATTTATGTTGTTTTATCCTATGCTTTATTAAATTGTATTTACGTGGTTTCATCCTATGCTTTATTAAATTGTATTTATGTTGTTTTAACCTATGCTTTATTAAATTGTATTTATGTTGTTTTATCCTATGCTTTATTAAATTGTATTTATGTTGTTTTATCCTATGCTTTATTAAATTGTATTTATGTTGTTTTTTTCTTTGCTTTATTAAATTGTATTTATATTGTTTTATCCTATGCTTTATTAAATTCATCTATGTTGTTTTAAACTATGCTTTATTAAATTGTATTTATGTTGTTTCATTCTATGCTTTATTAAATTGTATTTATGTGGTTTTATCCTATGATTTATTAAATTGTATTTATGTTGTTTTATCCTATGCTTTATTAAATTGTATTTATGTTGTTTTATCCTATGCTTTATTAAATTGTATTTATGTTGTTTTATCCTATGCTTTATTAAATTGCATCTATGTTGTTTTATCCTATGCTTTATTAAATTGTATTTATGTTGTTTTATCCTATGCTTTATTAAATTGCATTTATGTTGTTTTAACCCATGCTTTATTAGATTGTATTTATGTTGTTTTATCCTATGCTTTATTAAATTGTATTTATGTTGTTTTATCCTATGCTTTATTAAATTGTATTTATGTTGTTTTATCCTATGCTTTATTAAATTGTATTCATGTTGTTTTATCCTATGCTTTATTAAACTGTATTTATGTTGTTTTATCCTATGCTTTATTAAATTGTATTTATGTTGTTTTATCCTATGCTTTATTAAACTGTATTTATGTTGTTTTATCCTATGCTTTATAAAATTGAATTTATGTTGTTTTATCCTATGCTTTATTAAATTGTATTTATGTTGTTTTATCCTATGCTTTATTAAATTGTATTTATGTTGTTTTATCCTATGCTTTATTAAACTGCATTTATGTTGTTTTATCCTATGCTTTATTAAATTGTATTTATGTTGTTTTATTCTTTGCTTTATTAAATTGTATTTATGTTGTTTTATCCTATGCTTTATTAAATTCATCTATGTTGTTTTATCCTATGCTTTATTAAATTGTATTTATGTTGTTTTATTCTATGCTTTATTAAATTGTATTTATGTTGTTTTATCCTATGCTTTATTAAATTGTATTTATGTTGTTTTATCCTATGCTTTATTAAATTGTATTTATGTTGTTTTATTCTTTGCTTTATTAAATTGTATTTATGTTGTTTTATCCTATGCTTTATTAAATTGTATTTATGTTGTTTTATCCTATGCTTTATTAAATTGTATTTATGTTGTTTTATCCTATGCTTTATTAAATTGTATTTATGTTGTTTTATCCTATGCTTTATTAAATTGTATTTATGTTGTTTTATTCTTTGCTTTATTAAATTGTATTTATGTTGTTTTATCCTATGCTTTATTAAATTCATCTATGTTGTTTTATCCTATGCTTTATTAAATTGTATTTATGTTGTTTCATTCTATGCTTTATTAAATTGTATTTATGTTGTTTTATCCTATGCTTTATTAAATTGTATTTATGTTGTTTTATCCTATGCTTTATTAAATTGTATTTATGTTGTTTTATCCTATGCTTTATTAAATTGCATCTATGTTGTTTTATCCTATGCTTTATTAAATTGTATTTATGTTGTTTTATCCTATGCTTTATTAAATTGCATTTATGTTGTTTTAACCCATGCTTTATTAGATTGTATTTATGTTGTTTTATCCTATGCTTTATTAAATTGTATTTATGTTGTTTTATCCTATGCTTTATTAAATTGTATTTATGTTGTTTTATCCTATGCTTTATTAAATTGTATTCATGTTGTTTTATCCTATGCTTTATTAAACTGTATTTATGTTGTTTTATCCTATGCTTTATTAAATTGTATTTATGTTGTTTTATCCTATGCTTTATTAAACTGTATTTATGTTGTTTTATCCTATGCTTTATAAAATTGAATTTATGTTGTTTTATCCTATGCTTTATTAAATTGTATTTATGTTGTTTTATCCTATGCTTTATTAAATTGTATTTATGTTGTTTTATCGTATGCTTTATTAAACTGCATTTATGTTGTTTTATCCTATGCTTTATTAAATTGTATTTATGTTGTTTTATTCTTTGCTTTATTAAATTGTATTTATGTTGTTTTATCCTATGCTTTATTAAATTCATCTATGTTGTTTTATCCTATGCTTTATTAAATTGTATTTATGTTGTTTTATTCTATGCTTTATTAAATTGTATTTATGTTGTTTTATCCTATGCTTTATTAAATTGTATTTATGTTGTTTTATCCTATGCTTTATTAAATTGTATTTATGTTGTTTTATTCTTTGCTTTATTAAATTGTATTTATGTTGTTTTATCCTATGCTTTATTAAATTGTATTTATGTTGTTTTATCCTATGCTTTATTAAATTGTATTTATGTTGTTTTATCCTATGCTTTATTAAATTGTATTTATGTTGTTTTATCCTATGCTTTATTAAATTGTATTTATGTTGTTTTATTCTTTGCTTTATTAAATTGTATTTATGTTGTTTTATCCTATGCTTTATTAAATTCATCTATGTTGTTTTATCCTATGCTTTATTAAATTGTATTTATGTTGTTTCATTCTATGCTTTATTAAATTGTATTTATGTGGTTTTATCCTATGATTTATTAAATTGTATTTATGTTGTTTTATCCTATGCTTTATTAAATTGTATTTATGTTGTTTTATCCTATGCTTTATTAAATTGTATTTATGTTGTTTTATCCTATGCTTTATTAAATTGCATCTATGTTGTTTTATCCTATGCTTTATTAAATTGTATTTATGTTGTTTTATCCTATGCTTTATTAAATTGCATTTATGTTGTTTTAACCCATGCTTTATTAAATTGTATTTATGTTGTTTTATCCTATGCTTTATTAAATTGTATTTATGTTGTTTTATCCTATGCTTTATTAAATTGTATTTATGTTGTTTTATCCTATGCTTTATTAAATTGTATTCATGTTGTTTTATCCTATGCTTTATTAAACTGTATTTATGTTGTTTTATCCTATGCTTTATTAAATTGTATTTATGTTGTTTTATCCTATGCTTTATTAAACTGTATTTATGTTGTTTTATCCTATGCTTTATTAAATTGAATTTATGTAGTTTTATCCTATGCTTTATTAAATTGTATTTATGTTGTTTTATCGTATGCTTTATTAAACTGCATTTATGTTGTTTTATCCTATGCTTTATTAAATTGTATTTATGTTGTTTTATTCTTTGCTTTATTAAATTGTATTTATGTTGTTTTATCCTATGCTTTATTAAATTCATCTATGTTGTTTTATCCTATGCTTTATTAAATTGTATTTATGTTGTTTTATTCTATGCTTTATTAAATTGTATTTATGTTGTTTTATCCTATGCTTTATTAAATTGTATTTATGTTGTTTTATCCTATGCTTTATTAAATTGTATTTATGTTGTTTTATTCTTTGCTTTATTAAATTGTATTTATGTTGTTTTATCCTATGCTTTATTAAATTGTATTTATGTTGTTTTATCCTATGCTTTATTAAATTGTATTCATATTGTTTTATCCTATGCTTTATTAAACTGTATTTATGTTGTTTTATCCTATGCTTTATTAAATTGTATTTATGTTGTTTTGTCCTATGCTTTATTAAACTGTATTTATGTTGTTTTATCCTATGCTTTATTAAATTGAATTTATGTTGTTTTATCCTATGCTTTATTAAATTGTATTTATGTTGTTTTATCCTATGCTTTATTAAATTGTATTTATGTTGTTTTATCGTATGCTTTATTAAACTGCATTTATGTTGTTTTATCCTATGCTTTATTAAACTGTATTTATGTTGTTTTGTCCTATGCTTTATTAAATTGTATTTATGTTGTTTTATCCTATGCTTTATTAAATTGTATTTATGTTGTTTTATCCTATGCTTTATTAAATTGTATTTATGTTGTTTTATCCTATGCTTTATTACATTGTATTTATGTTGTTTTATCCTATGCTTTATTAAATTGTATTTATGTTGTTTTAACCTATGCTTTATTAAATTGTATTTATGTTGTTTTAACCTATGCTTTATTGAATTGTATTTATGTTGTTTTATCCTATGCTTTATTAAATTGTATTTATGTTGTTTTATCCTATGCTTTTTTAAATTGTATTTATGTTGTTTTATCCTATGCTTTATTAAATTGTATTTATGTTGTTTTAACCCATGCTTTATTAAATTGTATTTATGTGGTTTTATCCTATGCTTTATTAAATTGTATTTATGTTGTTTTATCCTATGCTTTATTAAATTGTATTTATGTTGTTTTATCCTATGCTTTATTAAATTGTATTTATGTTGTTTTATCCTATGCTTTATTAAATTGTATTATGTTGTTTTATCGTATGCTTTATTAAATTGTATTTATGTTGTTTTATCCTATGCTTTATTAAATTGTGTTTATGTTGTTTTATCCTATGCTTTATTAAATTGTATTAATGTTGTTTTAACCCATGCTTTATTAAATTGTATTTATGTGGTTTTATCCTATGCTTTATTAAATTGTATTTATGTTGTTTTATCCTATGCTTTATTAAATTGTATTTATGTTGTTTTATCCTATGCTTTATTAAATTGTATTTATGTTGTTTTAACCCATGCTTTATTAAATTGTATTTATGTGGTTTTATCCTATGCTTTATTAAATTGTATTTATGTTGTTTTATCCTATGCTTTATTAAATTGTATTTATGTTGTTTTATCCTATGCTTTATTAAATTGTATTTATGTTGTTTTATCCTATGCTTTATTAAATTGTATTTATTTTGTTTTATCCTATGCTTTATTAAATTGTATTATGTTGTTTTATCGTATGCTTTATTAAATTGTATTTATGTTGTTTTATCCTATGCTTTATTAAATTGTGTTTATGTTGTTTTATCCTATGCTTTATTAAATTGTATTAATGTTGTTTTAACCCATGCTTTATTAAATTGTATTTATGTGGTTTTATCCTATGCTTTATTAAATTGTATTTATGTTGTTTTATCCTATGCTTTATTAAATTGTATTTATGTTGTTTTATTCTTTGCTTTATTAAATTGTATTTATGTTGTTTTATCCTATGCTTTATTAAATTCATCTATGTTGTTTTATCCTATGCTTTATTAAATTGAATTTATGTTGTTTCATTCTATGCTTTATTAAATTGTATTTATGTGGTTTTATCCTATGATTTATTAAATTGTATTGATGTTGTTTTATCCTATGCTTTATTAAATTGTATTTATGTTGTTTTATCCTATGCTTTATTAAATTGTATTTATGTTGTTTTATCCTATGCTTTATTAAATTGCATTTATGTTGTTTTAACCCATGCTTTATTAAATTGTATTTATGTTGTTTTATCCTATGCTTTATTAAATTGTATTTATGTTGTTTTATCCTATGCTTTATTAAATTGTATTTATGTTGTTTTATCCTATGCTTTATTAAATTGTATTCATGTTGTTTTATCCTATGCTTTATTAAACTGTATTTATGTTGTTTTATCCTATGCTTTATTAAATTGTATTTATGTTGTTTTATCCTATGCTTTATTAAATTGTATTTCTGTTGTTTTATCCTATGCTTTATTAAATTGTATTTCTGTTGTTTTATCCTATGCTTTATTAAATTGTATTTATGTTGTTTTATCCTATGCTTTATTAAATTGAATTTATGTTGTTTTATCCTATGCTTTATTAAATTGTATTTATGTTGTTTTATCCTATGCTTTATTAAATTGTATTTATGTTGTTTTATCCTATGCTTTATTAAATTGTATTTATGTTGTTTTAACCTATGCTTTATTAAATTGTATTTATGTTGTTTTATCCTATGCTTTATTAAATTGTATTTACGTGGTTTCATCCTATGCTTTATTAAATTGTATTTATGTTGTTTTAACCTATGCTTTATTAAATTGCATTTATGTTGTTTTATCCTATGCTTTATTAAATTGTATATATGTTGTTTTATCCTATGCTTTATTAAATTGTATTTATGTTGTTTTATTCTTTGCTTTATTAAATTGTATTTATGTTGTTTTATCCTATGCTTTATTAAATTCATCTATGTTGTTTTATCCTATGCTTTATTAAATTGTATTTATGTTGTTTTATTCTATGCCTTATTAAATTGTATTTATGTTGTTTTATCCTATGCTTTATTAAATTGTATTTATGTTGTTTTATCCTATGCTTTATTAAATTGTATTTATGTTGTTTTATTCTTTGCTTTATTAAATTGTATTTATGTTGTTTTATCCTATGCTTTATTAAATTCATCTATGTTGTTTTATCCTATGCTTTATTAAATTGTATTTATGTTGTTTCATTCTATGCTTTATTAAATTGTATTTATGTGGTTTTATCCTATGATTTATTAAATTGTATTTATGTTGTTTTATCCTATGCTTTATTAAATTGTATTTATGTTGTTTTATCCTATGCTTTATTAAATTGTATTTATGTTGTTTTATTCTTTGATTTATTAAATTGTATTTATGTTGTTTTATCCTATGCTTTATTAAATTCATCTATGTTGTTTTATCCTATGCTTTATTAAATTGAATTTATGTTGTTTCATTCTATGCTTTATTAAATTGTATTTATGTGGTTTTATCCTATGATTTATTAAATTGTATTTATGTTGTTTTATCCTATGCTTTATTAAATTGTATTTATGTTGTTTTATCCTATGCTTTATTAAATTGTATTTATGTTGTTTTATCCTATGCTTTATTAAATTGCATTTATGTTGTTTTAACCCATGCTTTATTAAATTGTATTTATGTTGTTTTATCCTATGCTTTATTAAATTGTATTTATGTTGTTTTATCCTATGCTTTATTAAATTGTATTTATGTTGTTTTATCCTATGCTTTATTAAATTGTATTCATGTTGTTTTATCCTATGCTTTATTAAACTGTATTTATGTTGTTTTATCCTATGCTTTATTAAATTGTATTTATGTTGTTTTATCCTATGCTTTATTAAATTGTATTTATGTTGTTTTATCCTATGCTTTATTAAATTGTATTTCTGTTGTTTTATCCTATGCTTTATTAAATTGTATTTATGTTGTTTTATCCTATGCTTTATTAAATTGAATTTATGTTGTTTTATCCTATGCTTTATTAAATTGTATTTATGTTGTTTTATCCTATGCTTTATTAAATTGTATTTATGTTGTTTTATCCTATGCTTTATTAAATTGTATTTATGTTGTTTTAACCTATGCTTTATTAAATTGTATTTATGTTGTTTTATCCTATGCTTTATTAAATTGTATTTACGTGGTTTCATCCTATGCTATATTAAATTGTATTTATGTTGTTTTATCCTATGCTTTATTAAATTGTATTCATGTTGTTTTATCCTATGCTTTATTAAACTGTATTTATGTTGTTTTATCCTATGCTTTATTAAATTGTATTTATGTTGTTTTATCCTATGCTTTATTAAATTGTATTTCTGTTGTTTTATCCTATGCTTTATTAAATTGTATTTCTGTTGTTTTATCCTATGCTTTATTAAATTGTATTTATGTTGTTTTATCCTATGCTTTATTAAATTGAATTTATGTTGTTTTATCCTATGCTTTATTAAATTGTATTTATGTTGTTTTATCCTATGCTTTATTAAATTGTATTTATGTTGTTTTATCCTATGCTTTATTAAATTGTATTTATGTTGTTTTAACCTATGCTTTATTAAATTGTATTTATGTTGTTTTATCCTATGCTTTATTAAATTGTATTTACGTGGTTTCATCCTATGCTTTATTAAATTGTATTTATGTTGTTTTAACCTATGCTTTATTAAATTGCATTTATGTTGTTTTATCCTATGCTTTATTAAATTGTATTTATGTTGTTTTATCCTATGCTTTATTAAATTGTATTTATGTTGTTTTATTCTTTGCTTTATTAAATTGTATTTATGTTGTTTTATCCTATGCTTTATTAAATTCATCTATGTTGTTTTATCCTATGCTTTATTAAATTGTATTTATGTTGTTTTATTCTATGCCTTATTAAATTGTATTTATGTTGTTTTATCCTATGCTTTATTAAATTGTATTTATGTTGTTTTATCCTATGCTTTATTAAATTGTATTTATGTTGTTTTATTCTTTGCTTTATTAAATTGTATTTATGTTGTTTTATCCTATGCTTTATTAAATTCATCTATGTTGTTTTATCCTATGCTTTATTAAATTGTATTTATGTTGTTTCATTCTATGCTTTATTAAATTGTATTTATGTGGTTTTATCCTATGATTTATTAAATTGTATTTATGTTGTTTTATCCTATGCTTTATTAAATTGTATTTATGTTGTTTTATCCTATGCTTTATTAAATTGTATTTATGTTGTTTTATTCTTTGATTTATTAAATTGTATTTATGTTGTTTTATCCTATGCTTTATTAAATTCATCTATGTTGTTTTATCCTATGCTTTATTAAATTGAATTTATGTTGTTTCATTCTATGCTTTATTAAATTGTATTTATGTGGTTTTATCCTATGATTTATTAAATTGTATTTATGTTGTTTTATCCTATGCTTTATTAAATTGTATTTATGTTGTTTTATCCTATGCTTTATTAAATTGTATTTATGTTGTTTTATCCCATGCTTTATTAAATTGCATTTATGTTGTTTTAACCCATGCTTTATTAAATTGTATTTATGTTGTTTTATCCTATGCTTTATTAAATTGTATTTATGTTGTTTTATCCTATGCTTTATTAAATTGTATTTATGTTGTTTTATCCTATGCTTTATTAAATTGTATTTATGTTGTTTTGTTCTTTGCTTTATTAAATTGTATTTATGTTGTTTTATCCTATGCTTTATTAAATTCATCTATGTTGTTTTATCCTATGCTTTATTAAATTGTATTTATGTTGTTTCATTCTATGCTTTATTAAATAGTATTTATGTGGTTTTATCCTATGATTTATTAAATTGTATTTATGTTGTTTTATCCTATGCTTTATTAAATTGTATTTATGTTGTTTTATCCTATGCTTTATTAAAATGTATTTATGTTGTTTTATCCTATGCTTTATTAAATTGTATCTATGTTGTTTTATCCTATGCTTTATTAAATTGTATTTATGTTGTTTTATCCTATGCTTTATTAAATTGCATTTATGTTGTTTTAACCCATGCTTTATTAAATTGTATTTATGTTGTTTTATCCTATGCTTTATTAAATTGCATTTATGTTGTTTTATCCTATGCTTTATTAAATTGTATTTATGTTGTTTTATCCTATGCTTTATTAAATTGTATTCATGTTGTTTTATCCTATGCTTTATTAAACTGTATTTATGTTGTTTTATCCTATGCTTTATTAAATTGTATTTATGTTGTTTTATCCTATGCTTTATTAAACTGTATTTATGTTGTTTTATCCTATGCTTTATTAAATTGAATTTATGTTGTTTTATCCTATGCTTTATTAAATTGTATTTATGTTGTTTTATCCTATGCTTTATTAAATTGTATTTATGTTGTTTTATCGTATGCTTTATTAAACTGCATTTATGTTGTTTTATCCTATGCTTTATTAAACTGCATTTATGTTGTTTTATCCTATGCTTTATTAAATTGCATTTATGTTGTTTTATCCTATGCTTTATTAAATTGTATTTATGTTGTTTTATCCTATGCTTTATTAAATTGTATTTATGTTGTTTTATCCTATGCTTTATTAAATTGTATTTATGTTGTTTTATCCTATGCTTTATTAAATTGTATTTATGTGGTTTTATCCTATGCTTTATTAAATTGTATTTATGATGTTTTATCCTATGCTTTATTAAATTGTATTTATGTTGTTTTATCCTATGCTTTAATAAATTGTATTTATGTTGTTTTGTCCTATGCTTTATTAAATTGTATTTATGTTGTTTTAACCCATGCTTTATTAAATTGTATTTATATTGTTTTATCCTGTGCTTTATTAAATTGTATTTATGTTGTTTTATCCTATGCTTTATTAAATTGTATTTATGTTGTTTTATCCTATGCATTATTAAATTGTATTTATTTTGTTTTATCCTATGCTTTAATAAATTGTATTTATGTTGTTTTGTCCTATGCTTTATTAAATTGTATTTATGTTATTTTAACCCATGCTTTATTAAATTGTATTTATGTTGTTTTATCCTATGCTTTATTAAATTGTGTTTATATTGTTTTATCCTATGCTTTATTAAATTGTATTAATGTTGTTTTAACCCATGCTTTATTAAATTGTATTTATGTGGTTTTATCCTATGCTTTATTAAATTTTATTTATGTTGTTTTATCCTATGCTTTATTAAATTTTATTTATGTTGTTTTATCGTATGCTTTATTAAACTGCATTTATGTTGTTTTATCCTATGCTTTATTAAACTGCATTTATGTTGTTTTATCCTATGCTTTATTAAATTGTATTTATGTTGTTTTATCCTATGCTTTATTAAATTGTATTTATGTTGTTTTATCCTATGCTTTATTAAATTGTATTTATGTTGTTTTATCCTATGCTTTATTAAATTGTATTTATGTTGTTTTATCCTATGCTTTATTAAATTGTATTTATGTTGTTTTATCCTATGCTTTATTAAATTGTATTTATGTGGTTTTATCCTATGCTTTATTAAATTGTATTTATGTTGTTTTGTCCTATGCTTTATTAAATTGTATTTATGTTGTTTTATCCTATGCTTTAATAAATTGTATTTATGTTGTTTTGTCCTATGCTTTATTAAATTGTATTTATGTTGTTTTAACCCATGCTTTATTAAATTGTATTTATGTTGTTTTATCCTGTGCTTTATTAAATTGTATTTATGTTGTTTTATCCTATGCTTTATTAAATTGTATTTATGTTGTTTTATCCTATGCATTATTAAATTGTATTTATTTTGTTTTATCCTATGCTTTAATAAATTGTATTTATGTTGTTTTGTCCTATGCTTTATTAAATTGTATTTATGTTATTTTAACCCATGCTTTATTAAATTGTATTTATGTTGTTTTATCCTATGCTTTATTAAATTGTACTTATGTTGTTTTATCCTATGCTTTATTAAATTGTATTTATGTTGTTTTATCCTATGCTTTATTAAATTGTATTTATGTTGTTTTATCCTATGCTTTATTAAAATGTATTTATGTTGTTTTATCCTATGCTTTATTAAATTGTATTTATGTTGTTTTATCCTATGCTTTATTAAACTGTATTTATGTTGTTTAATCATATGCTTTATTAAATTGTATTTATGTTGTTTAATCCTATGCTTTATTAAATTGTGTTTATGTTGTTTTATCCTATGCTTTATTAAATTGTATTTATGTTGTTTTATCCTATGCTTTATTAAATTGTTTTTATGTTGTTTTATCCTATGCTTTATGAAATTGTATTTATGTTGTTTTATCCTATGCTTTATTAAATTGTATTTATGTTGTTTTATCCTATGCTTTATTAAATTGTATTTATGTTGTTTTATCGTATGCTTTATTAAAGTGCATTTATGTTGTTTTATCCTATGCTTTATTAAATTGTATTTATGTTGTTTTATCCTATGCTTTATTAAATTGTATTTATGTTGTTTTATCCTATGCTTAATTAAATTGTATTTATGTTGTTTTATCCTATGCTTTATTAAATTGTATTTATGTTGTTTTATCCTATGCTTTATTAAATTGTATTTATGTTGTTTTATCCTATGCTTTATTAAATTGTGTTTATTTTGTTTTTTCCTATGCTTTATTAAATTGTATTTATGTTGTTTTAACCCATGTTTTATTAAATTGTATTTATGTTGTTTTATCCTATGCTTTTTTAAATTGTATATATGTTGTTTTATCCTATGCTTTATTAAATTGTATTTATGTTGTTTTAACCTTTGTTTTATTAAATTGTATTTACGTGGATTCATCCTATGCTTTATTAAATTGTATTTATGTTGTTTTATCCTATGCTTTATTAAATTGTATTCATGTTGTTTTATCGTATGCTTTATTCAATTGTATTTATGTTGTTTTATCGTATGCTTTATTCAATTGTATTTATGTTGTTTTATCCTATGCTTTATTAAATTGTATTAATGTTGTTTTAACCCATGCTTTATTAAATTGTATTTATGTGGTTTTATCCTATGCTTTATTAAATTGTATTTATGTTGTTTTATCCTATGCTTTATTAAATTGTATTTATGTTGTTTTATCCTATGCTTTATTAAATTGTATTTATGTTGTTTTAACCCATGCTTTATTAAATTGTATTTATGTGGTTTTATCCTATGCTTTATTAAATTGTATTTATGTTGTTTTATCCTATGCTTTATTAAATTGTATTTATGTTGCTTTATCCTATGCTTTATTAAATTGTATTTATGTTGTTTTATCCTATGCTTTATTGAATTGTATTTATGTTGTTTTATCCTATGCTTTATTAAATTGTATTATGTTGTTTTATCATATGCTTTATTAAATTGTATTTATGTGGTTTTATCCTATGCTTTATTAAATTGTATTAATGTTGTTTTAACCCATGCTTTATTAAATTGTATTTATGTGGTTTTATCCTATGCTTTATTAAATTGTATTCATATTGTTTTATCCTATGCTTTATTAAACTGTATTTATGTTGTTTTATCCTATGCTTTATTAAATTGTATTTATGTTGTTTTGTCCTATGCTTTATTAACTGTATTTATGTTGTTTTATCCTATGCTTTATTAAATTGAATTTATGTTGTTTTATCCTATGCTTTATTAAATTGTATTTATGTTGTTTTATCCTATGCTTTATTAAATTGTATTTATGTTGTTTTATCGTATGCTTTATTAAACTGCATTTATGTTGTTTTATCCTATGCTTTATTAAACTGTATTTATGTTGTTTTGTCCTATGCTTTATTAAATTGTATTTATGTTGTTTTATCCTATGCTTTATTAAATTGTATTTATGTTGTTTTATCCTATGCTTTATTAAATTGTATTTATGTTGTTTTATCCTATGCTTTATTACATTGTATTTATGTTGTTTTATCCTATGCTTTATTAAATTGTATTTATGTTGTTTTAACCTATGCTTTATTAAATTGTATTTATTTTGTTTTAACCTATGCTTTATTGAATTGTATTTATGTTGTTTTATCCTATGCTTTATTAAATTGTATTTATGTTGTTTTATCCTATGCTTTTTTAAATTGTATTTATGTTGTTTTATCCTATGCTTTATTAAATTGTATTTATGTTGTTTTAACCCATGCTTTATTAAATTGTATTTATGTGGTTTTATCCTATGCTTTATTAAATTGTATTTATGTTGTTTTATCCTATGCTTTATTAAATTGTATTTATGTTGTTTTATCCTATGCTTTATTAAATTGTATTTATGTTGTTTTATCCTATGCTTTATTAAATTGTATTATGTTGTTTTATCGTATGCTTTATTAAATTGTATTTATGTTGTTTTATCCTATGCTTTATTAAATTGTGTTTATGTTGTTTTATCCTATGCTTTATTAAATTGTATTAATGTTGTTTTAACCCATGCTTTATTAAATTGTATTTATGTGGTTTTATCCTATGCTTTATTAAATTGTATTTATGTTGTTTTATCCTATGCTTTATTAAATTGTATTTATGTTGTTTTATCCTATGCTTTATTAAATTGTATTTATGTTGTTTTAACACATGCTTTATTAAATTGTATTTATGTGGTTTTATCCTATGCTTTATTAAATTGTATTTATGTTGTTTTATCCTATGCTTTATTAAATTGTATTTATGTTGTTTTATCCTATGCTTTATTAAATTGTATTTATGTTGTTTTATCCTATGCTTTATTAAATTGTATTTATTTTGTTTTATCCTATGCTTTATTAAATTGTATTATGTTGTTTTATCGTATGCTTTATTAAATTGTATTTATGTTGTTTTATCCTATGCTTTATTAAATTGTGTTTATGTTGTTTTATCCTATGCTTTATTAAATTGTATTAATGTTGTTTTAACCCATGCTTTATTAAATTGTATTTATGTGGTTTTATCCTATGCTTTATTAAATTGTATTTATGTTGTTTTATCCTATGCTTTATTAAATTGTATTTATGTTGTTTTATTCTTTGCTTTATTAAATTGTATTTATGTTGTTTTATCCTATGCTTTATTAAATTCATCTATGTTGTTTTATCCTATGCTTTATTAAATTGAATTTATGTTGTTTCATTCTATGCTTTATTAAATTGTATTTATGTGGTTTTATCCTATGATTTATTAAATTGTATTGATGTTGTTTTATCCTATGCTTTATTAAATTGTATTTATGTTGTTTTATCCTATGCTTTATTAAATTGTATTTATGTTGTTTTATCCTATGCTTTATTAAATTGCATTTATGTTGTTTTAACCCATGCTTTATTAAATTGTATTTATGTTGTTTTATCCTATGCTTTATTAAATTGTATTTATGTTGTTTTATCCTATGCTTTATTAAATTGTATTTATGTTGTTTTATCCTATGCTTTATTAAATTGTATTCATGTTGTTTTATCCTATGCTTTATTAAACTGTATTTATGTTGTTTTATCCTATGCTTTATTAAATTGTATTTATGTTGTTTTATCCTATGCTTTATTAAATTGTATTTCTGTTGTTTTATCCTATGCTTTATTAAATTGTATTTCTGTTGTTTTATCCTATGCTTTATTAAATTGTATTTATGTTGTTTTATCCTATGCTTTATTAAATTGAATTTATGTTGTTTTATCCTATGCTTTATTAAATTGTATTTATGTTGTTTTATCCTATGCTTTATTAAATTGTATTTATGTTGTTTTATCCTATGCTTTATTAAATTGTATTTATGTTGTTTTAACCTATGCTTTATTAAATTGTATTTATGTTGTTTTATCCTATGCTTTATTAAATTGTATTTACGTGGTTTCATCCTATGCTTTATTAAATTGTATTTATGTTGTTTTAACCTATGCTTTATTAAATTGCATTTATGTTGTTTTATCCTATGCTTTATTAAATTGTATTTATGTTGTTTTATCCTATGCTTTATTAAATTGTATTTATGTTGTTTTATTCTTTGCTTTATTAAATTGTATTTATGTTGTTTTATCCTATGCTTTATTAAATTCATCTATGTTGTTTTATCCTATGCTTTATTAAATTGTATTTATGTTGTTTTATTCTATGCCTTATTAAATTGTATTTATGTTGTTTTATCCTATGCTTTATTAAATTGTATTTATGTTGTTTTATCCTATGCTTTATTAAATTGTATTTATGTTGTTTTATTCTTTGCTTTATTAAATTGTATTTATGTTGTTTTATCCTATGCTTTATTAAATTCATCTATGTTGTTTTATCCTATGCTTTATTAAATTGTATTTATGTTGTTTCATTCTATGCTTTATTAAATTGTATTTATGTGGTTTTATCCTATGATTTATTAAATTGTATTTATGTTGTTTTATCCTATGCTTTATTAAATTGTATTTATGTTGTTTTATCCTATGCTTTATTAAATTGTATTTATGTTGTTTTATTCTTTGATTTATTAAATTGTATTTATGTTGTTTTATCCTATGCTTTATTAAATTCATCTATGTTGTTTTATCCTATGCTTTATTAAATTGAATTTATGTTGTTTCATTCTATGCTTTATTAAATTGTATTTATGTGGTTTTATCCTATGATTTATTAAATTGTATTTATGTTGTTTTATCCTATGCTTTATTAAATTGTATTTATGTTGTTTTATCCTATGCTTTATTAAATTGTATTTATGTTGTTTTATCCTATGCTTTATTAAATTGCATTTATGTTGTTTTAACCCATGCTTTATTAAATTGTATTTATGTTGTTTTATCCTATGCTTTATTAAATTGTATTTATGTTGTTTTATCCTATGCTTTATTAAATTGTATTTATGTTGTTTTATCCTATGCTTTATTAAATTGTATTCATGTTGTTTTATCCTATGCTTTATTAAACTGTATTTATGTTGTTTTATCCTATGCTTTATTAAATTGTATTTATGTTGTTTTATCCTATGCTTTATTAAATTGTATTTATGTTGTTTTATCCTATGCTTTATTAAATTGTATTTATGTTGTTTTATCCTATGCTTTATTAAATTGTATTTATGTTGTTTTATCCTATGCTTTATTAAATTGAATTTATGTTGTTTTATCCTATGCTTTATTAAATTGTATTTATGTTGTTTTATCCTATGCTTTATTAAATTGTATTTATGTTGTTTTATCCTATGCTTTATTAAATTGTATTTATGTTGTTTTAACCTATGCTTTATTAAATTGTATTTATGTTGTTTTATCCTATGCTTTATTAAATTGTATTTACGTGGTTTCATCCTATGCTATATTAAATTGTATTTATGTTGTTTTATCCTATGCTTTATTAAATTGTATTCATGTTGTTTTATCCTATGCTTTATTAAACTGTATTTATGTTGTTTTATCCTATGCTTTATTAAATTGTATTTATGTTGTTTTATCCTATGCTTTATTAAATTGTATTTCTGTTGTTTTATCTTATGCTTTATTAAATTGTATTTCTGTTGTTTTATCCTATGCTTTATTAAATTGTATTTATGTTGTTTTATCCTATGCTTTATTAAATTGAATTTATGTTGTTTTATCCTATGCTTTATTAAATTGTATTTATGTTGTTTTATCCTATGCTTTATTAAATTGTATTTATGTTGTTTTATCCTATGCTTTATTAAATTGTATTTATGTTGTTTTAACCTATGCTTTATTAAATTGTATTTATGTTGTTTTATCCTATGCTTTATTAAATTGTATTTACGTGGTTTCATCCTATGCTTTATTAAATTGTATTTATGTTGTTTTAACCTATGCTTTATTAAATTGCATTTATGTTGTTTTATCCTATGCTTTATTAAATTGTATTTATGTTGTTTTATCCTATGCTTTATTAAATTGTATTTATGTTGTTTTATTCTTTGCTTTATTAAATTGTATTTATGTTGTTTTATCCTATGCTTTATTAAATTCATCTATGTTGTTTTATCCTATGCTTTATTAAATTGTATTTATGTTGTTTTATTCTATGCCTTATTAAATTGTATTTATGTTGTTTTATCCTATGCTTTATTAAATTGTATTTATGTTGTTTTATCCTATGCTTTATTAAATTGTATTTATGTTGTTTTATTCTTTGCTTTATTAAATTTTATTTATGTTGTTTTATCCTATGCTTTATTAAATTCATCTATGTTGTTTTATCCTATGCTTTATTAAATTGTATTTATGTTGTTTCATTCTATGCTTTATTAAATTGTATTTATGTGGTTTTATCCTATGATTTATTAAATTGTATTTATGTTGTTTTATCCTATGCTTTATTAAATTGTATTTATGTTGTTTTATCCTATGCTTTATTAAATTGTATTTATGTTGTTTTATTCTTTGATTTATTAAATTGTATTTATGTTGTTTTATCCTATGCTTTATTAAATTCATCTATGTTGTTTTATCCTATGCTTTATTAAATTGAATTCATGTTGTTTCATTCTATGCTTTATTAAATTGTATTTATGTGGTTTTATCCTATGATTTATTAAATTGTATTTATGTTGTTTTATCCTATGCTTTATTAAATTGTATTTATGTTGTTTTATCCTATGCTTTATTAAATTGTATTTATGTTGTTTTATCCTATGCTTTATTAAATTGCATTTATGTTGTTTTAACCCATGCTTTATTAAATTGTATTTATGTTGTTTTATCCTATGCTTTATTAAATTGTATTTATGTTGTTTTATCCTATGCTTTATTAAATTGTATTTATGTTGTTTTATCCTATGCTTTATTAAACTGTATTTATGTTGTTTTATCCTATGCTTTATTAAATTGTATTTATGTTGTTTTATCCTATGCTTTATTAAATTGTATTTCTGTTGTTTTATCCTATGCTTTATTAAATTGTATTTCTGTTGTTTTATCCTATGCTTTATTAAATTGTATTTATGTTGTTTTATCCTATGCTTTATTAAATTGAATTTATGTTGTTTTATCCTATGCTTTATTAAATTGTATTTATGTTGTTTTATCCTATGCTTTATTAAATTGTATTTATGTTGTTTTATCCTATGCTTTATTAAATTGTGTTTATGTTGTTTTAACCTATGCTTTATTAAATTGTATTTATGTTGTTTTATCCTATGCTTTATTAAATTGTATTTACGTGGTTTCATCCTATGCTATATTAAATTGTATTTATGTTGTTTTAACCTATGCTTTATTAAATTGTATTTATGTTGTTTTATCCTATGCTTTATTAAATTGTATTTATGTTGTTTTATCCTATGCTTTATTAAATTGTATTTATGTTGTTTTATTCTTTGCTTTATTAAATTGTATTTATGTTGTTTTATCCTATGCTTTATTAAATTCATCTATGTTGTTTTATCCTATGCTTTATTAAATTGTATTTATGTTGTTTTATTCTATGCTTTATTAAATTGTATTTATGTTGTTTTATCCTATGCTTTATTAAATTGTATTTATGTTGTTTTATCCTATGCTTTATTAAATTGTATTTATTTTGTTTTATTCTTTGCTTTATTAAATTGTATTTATGTTGTTTTATCCTATGCTTTATTAAATTGTATTTATGTTGTTTTATCCTATGCTTTATTAAATTGTATTTATGTTGTTTCATTCTATGCTTTATTAAATTGTATTTATGTGGTTTTATCCTATGATTTATTAAATTGTATTTATGTTGTTTTATCCTATGCTTTATTAAATTGTATTTATGTTGTTTCATTCTATGCTTTATTAAATTGTATTTATGTGGTTTTATCCTATGATTTATTAAATTGTATTTATGTTGTTTTATCCTATGCTTTATTAAATTGTATTTATGTTGTTATATCCTATGCTTTATTAAATTGTATTTATGTTGTTTTATCCTATGCTTTATTAAATTGCATCTATGTTGTTTTATCCTATGCTTTATTAAATTCTATTTATGTTGTTTTATCCTATGCTTTATTAAATTGCATTTATGTTGCTTTAACCCATGCTTTATTAAATTGTATTTATGTTGTTTTATCCTATGCTTTATTAAATTGTATTTATGTTGTTTTATCCTATGCTTTATTAAATTGTATTTATGTTGTTTTATCCTATGCTTTATTAAATTCATCTATGTTGTTTTATCCTATGCTTTATTAAATTGAATTTATGTTGTTTCATTCTATGCTTTATTAAATTGTATTTATGTGGTTTTATCCTATGATTTATTAAATTGTATTTATGTTGTTTTATCCTATGCTTTATTAAATTGTATTTATGTTGTTTTATCCTATGCTTTATTAAATTGTATTTATGTTGTTTTATCCTATGCTTTATTAAATTGCATTTATGTTGTTTTAACCCATGCTTTATTAAATTGTATTTATGTTGTTTTATCCTATGCTTTATTAAATTGTATTTATGTTGTTTTATCCTATGCTTTATTAAATTGTATTTATGTTGTTTTATCCTATGCTTTATTAAATTGTATTCATGTTGTTTTATCCTATGCTTTATTAAACTGTATTTATGTTGTTTTATCCTATGCTTTATTAAATTGTATTTATGTTGTTTTATCCTATGCTTTATTAAATTGTATTTATGTTGTTTTATCCTATGCTTTATTAAATTGTATTTCTGTTGTTTTATCCTATGCTTTATTAAATTGTATTTATGTTGTTTTATCCTATGCTTTATTAAATTGAATTTATGTTGTTTTATCCTATGCTTTATTAAATTGTATTTATGTTGTTTTATCCTATGCTTTATTAAATTGTATTTATGTTGTTTTATCCTATGCTTTATTAAATTGTGTTTATGTTGTTTTAACCTATGCTTTATTAAATTGTATTTATGTTGTTTTATCCTATGCTTTATTAAATTGTATTTACGTGGTTTCATCCTATGCTATATTAAATTGTATTTATGTTGTTTTAACCTATGCTTTATTAAATTGTATTTATGTTGTTTTATCCTATGCTTTATTAAATTGTATTTATGTTGTTTTATCCTATGCTTTATTAAATTGTATTTATGTTGTTTTATTCTTTGCTTTATTAAATTGTATTTATGTTGTTTTATCCTATGCTTTATTAAATTCATCTATGTTGTTTTATCCTATGCTTTATTAAATTGTATTTATGTTGTTTTATTCTATGCTTTATTAAATTGTATTTATGTTGTTTTATCCTATGCTTTATTAAATTGTATTTATGTTGTTTTATCCTATGCTTTATTAAATTGTATTTATTTTGTTTTATTCTTTGCTTTATTAAATTGTATTTATGTTGTTTTATCCTATGCTTTATTAAATTGTATTTATGTTGTTTTATCCTATGCTTTATTAAATTGTATTTATGTTGTTTCATTCTATGCTTTATTAAATTGTATTTATGTGGTTTTATCCTATGATTTATTAAATTGTATTTATGTTGTTTTATCCTATGCTTTATTAAATTGTATTTATGTTGTTTCATTCTATGCTTTATTAAATTGTATTTATGTGGTTTTATCCTATGATTTATTAAATTGTATTTATGTTGTTTTATCCTATGCTTTATTAAATTGTATTTATGTTGTTATATCCTATGCTTTATTAAATTGTATTTATGTTGTTTTATCCTATGCTTTATTAAATTGCATCTATGTTGTTTTATCCTATGCTTTATTAAATTCTATTTATGTTGTTTTATCCTATGCTTTATTAAATTGCATTTATGTTGCTTTAACCCATGCTTTATTAAATTGTATTTATGTTGTTTTATCCTATGCTTTATTAAATTGTATTTATGTTGTTTTATCCTATGCTTTATTAAATTGTATTATGTTGTTTTATCCTATGCTTTATTAAATTGTATTCATGTTGTTTTATCCTATGCTTTATTAAACTGTATTTATGTTGTTTTATCCTATGCTTTATTAAATTGTATTTATGTTGTTTTATCCTATGCTTTATTAAACTGTATTTATGTTGTTTTATCCTATGCTTTATTAAATTGAATTTATGTTGTTTTATCCTATGCTTTATTAAATTGTATTTATGTTGTTTTATCCTATGCTTTATTAAATTGTATTTATGTTGTTTTATCCTATTCTTTATTAAATTGTATTTATGTTGTTTTATCCTATGCTTTATTAAATTGTATTTATGTTGTTTTATCCTATGCTTTATTAAATTGTATTTATGTTGTTTTGTTCTTTGCTTTATTAAATTGTATTTATGTTGTTTTATCCTATGCTTTATTAAATTCATCTATGTTGTTTTATCCTATGCTTTATTAAATTGTATTTATGTTGTTTCATTCTATGCTTTATTAAATAGTATTTATGTGGTTTTATCCTATGATTTATTAAATTGTATTTATGTTGTTTTATCCTATGCTTTATTAAATTGTATTTATGTTGTTTTATCCTATGCTTTATTAAAATGTATTTATGTTGTTTTATCCTATGCTTTATTAAATTGTATCTATGTTGTTTTATCCTATGCTTTATTAAATTGTATTTATGTTGTTTTATCCTATGCTTTATTAAATTGCATTTATGTTGTTTTAACCCATGCTTTATTAAATTGTATTTATGTTGTTTTATCCTATGCTTTATTAAATTGCATTTATGTTGTTTTATCCTATGCTTTATTAAATTGTATTTATGTTGTTTTATCCTATGCTTTATTAAATTGTATTCATGTTGTTTTATCCTATGCTTTATTAAACTGTATTTATGTTGTTTTATCCTATGCTTTATTAAATTGTATTTATGTTGTTTTATCCTATGCTTTATTAAACTGTATTTATGTTGTTTTATCCTATGCTTTATTAAATTGAATTTATGTTGTTTTATCCTATGCTTTATTAAATTGTATTTATGTTGTTTTATCCTATGCTTTATTAAATTGTATTTATGTTGTTTTATCGTATGCTTTATTAAACTGCATTTATGTTGTTTTATCCTATGCTTTATTAAACTGCATTTATGTTGTTTTATCCTATGCTTTATTAAATTGCATTTATGTTGTTTTATCCTATGCTTTATTAAATTGTATTTATGTTGTTTTATCCTATGCTTTATTAAATTGTATTTATGTTGTTTTATCCTATGCTTTATTAAATTGTATTTATGTTGTTTTATCCTATGCTTTATTAAATTGTATTTATGTGGTTTTATCCTATGCTTTATTAAATTGTATTTATGATGTTTTATCCTATGCTTTATTAAATTGTATTTATGTTGTTTTATCCTATGCTTTAATAAATTGTATTTATGTTGTTTTGTCCTATGCTTTATTAAATTGTATTTATGTTGTTTTAACCCATGCTTTATTAAATTGTATTTATATTGTTTTATCCTGTGCTTTATTAAATTGTATTTATGTTGTTTTATCCTATGCTTTATTAAATTGTATTTATGTTGTTTTATCCTATGCATTATTAAATTGTATTTATTTTGTTTTATCCTATGCTTTAATAAATTGTATTTATGTTGTTTTGTCCTATGCTTTATTAAATTGTATTTATGTTATTTTAACCCATGCTTTATTAAATTGTATTTATGTTGTTTTATCCTATGCTTTATTAAATTGTGTTTATATTGTTTTATCCTATGCTTTATTAAATTGTATTAATGTTGTTTTAACCCATGCTTTATTAAATTGTATTTATGTGGTTTTATCCTATGCTTTATTAAATTTTATTTATGTTGTTTTATCCTATGCTTTATTAAATTTTATTTATGTTGTTTTATCGTATGCTTTATTAAACTGCATTTATGTTGTTTTATCCTATGCTTTATTAAACTGCATTTATGTTGTTTTATCCTATGCTTTATTAAATTGTATTTATGTTGTTTTATCCTATGCTTTATTAAATTGTATTTATGTTGTTTTATCCTATGCTTTATTAAATTGTATTTATGTTGTTTTATCCTATGCTTTATTAAATTGTATTTATGTTGTTTTATCCTATGCTTTATTAAATTGTATTTATGTTGTTTTATCCTATGCTTTATTAAATTGTATTTATGTTGTTTTATCCTATGCTTTATTAAATTGAATTTATGTTGTTTTGTCCTATGCTTTATTAAATTGTATTTATGTTGTTTTATCCTATGCTTTAATAAATTGTATTTATGTTGTTTTGTCCTATGCTTTATTAAATTGTATTTATGTTGTTTTAACCCATGCTTTATTAAATTGTATTTATGTTGTTTTATCCTGTGCTTTATTAAATTGTATTTATGTTGTTTTATCCTATGCTTTATTAAATTGTATTTATGTTGTTTTATCCTATGCATTATTAAATTGTATTTATTTTGTTTTATCCTATGCTTTAATAAATTGTATTTATGTTGTTTTGTCCTATGCTTTATTAAATTGCATTTATGTTGTTTTAACCCATGCTTTATTAAATTGTATTTATGTTGTTTTATCCTATGCTTTATTAAATTGCATTTATGTTGTTTTATCCTATGCTTTATTAAATTGTATTTATGTTGTTTTATCCTATGCTTTATTAAATTGTATTCATGTTGTTTTATCCTATGCTTTATTAAACTGTATTTATGTTGTTTTATCCTATGCTTTATTAAATTGTATTTATGTTGTTTTATCCTATGCTTTATTAAACTGTATTTATGTTGTTTTATCCTATGCTTTATTAAATTGAATTTATGTTGTTTTATCCTATGCTTTATTAAATTGTATTTATGTTGTTTTATCCTATGCTTTATTAAATTGTATTTATGTTGTTTTATCGTATGCTTTATTAAACTGCATTTATGTTGTTTTATCCTATGCTTTATTAAACTGCATTTATGTTGTTTTATCCTATGCTTTATTAAATTGCATTTATGTTGTTTTATCCTATGCTTTATTAAATTGTATTTATGTTGTTTTATCCTATGCTTTATTAAATTGTATTTATGTTGTTTTATCCTATGCTTTATTAAATTGTATTTATGTTGTTTTATCCTATGCTTTATTAAATTGTATTTATGTGGTTTTATCCTATGCTTTATTAAATTGTATTTATGATGTTTTATCCTATGCTTTATTAAATTGTATTTATGTTGTTTTATCCTATGCTTTAATAAATTGTATTTATGTTGTTTTGTCCTATGCTTTATTAAATTGTATTTATGTTGTTTTAACCCATGCTTTATTAAATTGTATTTATATTGTTTTATCCTGTGCTTTATTAAATTGTATTTATGTTGTTTTATCCTATGCTTTATTAAATTGTATTTATGTTGTTTTATCCTATGCATTATTAAATTGTATTTATTTTGTTTTATCCTATGCTTTAATAAATTGTATTTATGTTGTTTTGTCCTATGCTTTATTAAATTGTATTTATGTTATTTTAACCCATGCTTTATTAAATTGTATTTATGTTGTTTTATCCTATGCTTTATTAAATTGTGTTTATATTGTTTTATCCTATGCTTTATTAAATTGTATTAATGTTGTTTTAACCCATGCTTTATTAAATTGTATTTATGTGGTTTTATCCTATGCTTTATTAAATTTTATTTATGTTGTTTTATCCTATGCTTTATTAAATTTTATTTATGTTGTTTTATCGTATGCTTTATTAAACTGCATTTATGTTGTTTTATCCTATGCTTTATTAAACTGCATTTATGTTGTTTTATCCTATGCTTTATTAAATTGTATTTATGTTGTTTTATCCTATGCTTTATTAAATTGTATTTATGTTGTTTTATCCTATGCTTTATTAAATTGTATTTATGTTGTTTTATCCTATGCTTTATTAAATTGTATTTATGTTGTTTTATCCTATGCTTTATTAAATTGTATTTATGTTGTTTTATCCTATGCTTTATTAAATTGTATTTATGTTGTTTTATCCTATGCTTTATTAAATTGAATTTATGTTGTTTTGTCCTATGCTTTATTAAATTGTATTTATGTTGTTTTATCCTATGCTTTAATAAATTGTATTTATGTTGTTTTGTCCTATGCTTTATTAAATTGTATTTATGTTGTTTTAACCCATGCTTTATTAAATTGTATTTATGTTGTTTTATCCTGTGCTTTATTAAATTGTATTTATGTTGTTTTATCCTATGCTTTATTAAATTGTATTTATGTTGTTTTATCCTATGCATTATTAAATTGTATTTATTTTGTTTTATCCTATGCTTTAATAAATTGTATTTATGTTGTTTTGTCCTATGCTTTATTAAATTGTATTTATGTTATTTTAACCCATGCTTTATTAAATTGTATTTATGTTGTTTTATCCTATGCTTTATTAAATTGTACTTATGTTGTTTTATCCTATGCTTTATTAAATTGTATTTATGTTGTTTTATCCTATGCTTTATTAAATTGTATTTATGTTGTTTTATCCTATGCTTTATTAAATTGAATTTATGTTGTTTTATCCTATGCTTTATTAAATTGTATTTATGTTGTTTTATCCTATGCTTTATTAAATTGTATTTATGTTGTTTTATCCTATGCTTTATTAAATTGTGTTTATGTTGTTTTAACCTATGCTTTATTAAATTGTATTTATGTTGTTTTATCCTATGCTTTATTAAATTGTATTTACGTGGTTTCATCCTATGCTATATTAAATTGTATTTATGTTGTTTTAACCTATGCTTTATTAAATTGTATTTATGTTGTTTTATCCTATGCTTTATTAAATTGTATTTATGTTGTTTTATCCTATGCTTTATTAAATTGTATTTATGTTGTTTTATTCTTTGCTTTATTAAATTGTATTTATGTTGTTTTATCCTATGCTTTATTAAATTCATCTATGTTGTTTTATCCTATGCTTTATTAAATTGTATTTATGTTGTTTTATTCTATGCTTTATTAAATTGTATTTATGTTGTTTTATCCTATGCTTTATTAAATTGTATTTATGTTGTTTTATCCTATGCTTTATTAAATTGTATTTATGTTGTTTTATCCTATGCTTTATTAAACTGTATTTATGTTGTTTTATCCTATGCTTTATTAAATTGAATTTATGTTGTTTTATCCTATGCTTTATTAAATTGTATTTATGTTGTTTTATCCTATGCTTTATTAAATTGTATTTATTTTGTTTTATTCTTTGCTTTATTAAATTGTATTTATGTTGTTTTATCCTATGCTTTATTAAATTGTATTTATGTTGTTTTATCCTATGCTTTATTAAATTGTATTTATGTTGTTTCATTCTATGCTTTATTAAATTGTATTTATGTGGTTTTATCCTATGATTTATTAAATTGTATTTATGTTGTTTTATCCTATGCTTTATTAAATTGTATTTATGTTGTTTCATTCTATGCTTTATTAAATTGTATTTATGTGGTTTTATCCTATGATTTATTAAATTGTATTTATGTTGTTTTATCCTATGCTTTATTAAATTGTATTTATGTTGTTATATCCTATGCTTTATTAAATTGTATTTATGTTGTTTTATCCTATGCTTTATTAAATTGCATCTATGTTGTTTTATCCTATGCTTTATTAAATTCTATTTATGTTGTTTTATCCTATGCTTTATTAAATTGCATTTATGTTGCTTTAACCCATGCTTTATTAAATTGTATTTATGTTGTTTTATCCTATGCTTTATTAAATTGTATTTATGTTGTTTTATCCTATGCTTTATTAAATTGTATTTATGTTGTTTTATCCTATGCTTTATTAAATTGTATTCATGTTGTTTTATCCTATGCTTTATTAAACTGTATTTATGTTGTTTTATCCTATGCTTTATTAAATTGTATTTATGTTGTTTTATCCTATGCTTTATTAAACTGTATTTATGTTGTTTTATCCTATGCTTTATTAAATTGAATTTATGTTGTTTTATCCTATGCTTTATTAAATTGTATTTATGTTGTTTTATCCTATGCTTTATTAAATTGTATTTATGTTGTTTTATCCTATGCTTTATTAAATTGTATTTATGTTGTTTTATCCTATGCTTTATTAAATTGTATTTATGTTGTTTTATCCTATGCTTTATTAAATTGTATTTATGTTGTTTTGTTCTTTGCTTTATTAAATTGTATTTATGTTGTTTTATCCTATGCTTTATTAAATTCATCTATGTTGTTTTATCCTATGTTTTATTAAATTGTATTTATGTTGTTTCATTCTATGCTTTATTAAATAGTATTTATGTGGTTTTATCCTATGATTTATTAAATTGTATTTATGTTGTTTTATCCTATGCTTTATTAAATTGTATTTATGTTGTTTTATCCTATGCTTTATTAAAATGTATTTATGTTGTTTTATCCTATGCTTTATTAAATTGTATCTATGTTGTTTTATCCTATGCTTTATTAAATTGTATTTATGTTGTTTTATCCTATGCTTTATTAAATTGCATTTATGTTGTTTTAACCCATGCTTTATTAAATTGTATTTATGTTGTTTTATCCTATGCTTTATTAAATTGCATTTATGTTGTTTTATCCTATGCTTTATTAAATTGTATTTATGTTGTTTTATCCTATGCTTTATTAAATTGTATTCATGTTGTTTTATCCTATGCTTTATTAAACTGTATTTATGTTGTTTTATCCTATGCTTTATTAAATTGTATTTATGTTGTTTTATCCTATGCTTTATTAAACTGTATTTATGTTGTTTTATCCTATGCTTTATTAAATTGAATTTATGTTGTTTTATCCTATGCTTTATTAAATTGTATTTATGTTGTTTTATCCTATGCTTTATTAAATTGTATTTATGTTGTTTTATCGTATGCTTTATTAAACTGCATTTATGTTGTTTTATCCTATGCTTTATTAAACTGCATTTATGTTGTTTTATCCTATGCTTTATTAAATTGCATTTATGTTGTTTTATCCTATGCTTTATTAAATTGTATTTATGTTGTTTTATCCTATGCTTTATTAAATTGTATTTATGTTGTTTTATCCTATGCTTTATTAAATTGTATTTATGTTGTTTTATCCTATGCTTTATTAAATTGTATTTATGTGGTTTTATCCTATGCTTTATTAAATTGTATTTATGATGTTTTATCCTATGCTTTATTAAATTGTATTTATGTTGTTTTATCCTATGCTTTAATAAATTGTATTTATGTTGTTTTGTCCTATGCTTTATTAAATTGTATTTATGTTGTTTTAACCCATGCTTTATTAAATTGTATTTATATTGTTTTATCCTGTGCTTTATTAAATTGTATTTATGTTGTTTTATCCTATGCTTTATTAAATTGTATTTATGTTGTTTTATCCTATGCATTATTAAATTGTATTTATTTTGTTTTATCCTATGCTTTAATAAATTGTATTTATGTTGTTTTGTCCTATGCTTTATTAAATTGTATTTATGTTATTTTAACCCATGCTTTATTAAATTGTATTTATGTTGTTTTATCCTATGCTTTATTAAATTGTGTTTATATTGTTTTATCCTATGCTTTATTAAATTGTATTAATGTTGTTTTAACCCATGCTTTATTAAATTGTATTTATGTGGTTTTATCCTATGCTTTATTAAATTTTATTTATGTTGTTTTATCCTATGCTTTATTAAATTTTATTTATGTTGTTTTATCGTATGCTTTATTAAACTGCATTTATGTTGTTTTATCCTATGCTTTATTAAACTGCATTTATGTTGTTTTATCCTATGCTTTATTAAATTGTATTTATGTTGTTTTATCCTATGCTTTATTAAATTGTATTTATGTTGTTTTATCCTATGCTTTATTAAACTGCATTTATGTTGTTTTATCCTATGCTTTATTAAATTGCATTTATGTTGTTTTATCCTATGCTTTATTAAATTGTATTTATGTTGTTTTATCCTATGCTTTATTAAATTGTATTTATGTTGTTTTATCCTATGCTTTATTAAATTGTATTTATGTTGTTTTATCCTATGCTTTATTAAATTGTATTTATGTGGTTTTATCCTATGCTTTATTAAATTGTATTTATGATGTTTTATCCTATGCTTTATTAAATTGTATTTATGTTGTTTTATCCTATGCTTTAATAAATTGTATTTATGTTGTTTTGTCCTATGCTTTATTAAATTGTATTTATGTTGTTTTAACCCATGCTTTATTAAATTGTATTTATATTGTTTTATCCTGTGCTTTATTAAATTGTATTTATGTTGTTTTATCCTATGCTTTATTAAATTGTATTTATGTTGTTTTATCCTATGCATTATTAAATTGTATTTATTTTGTTTTATCCTATGCTTTAATAAATTGTATTTATGTTGTTTTGTCCTATGCTTTATTAAATTGTATTTATGTTATTTTAACCCATGCTTTATTAAATTGTATTTATGTTGTTTTATCCTATGCTTTATTAAATTGTGTTTATATTGTTTTATCCTATGCTTTATTAAATTGTATTAATGTTGTTTTAACCCATGCTTTATTAAATTGTATTTATGTGGTTTTATCCTATGCTTTATTAAATTTTATTTATGTTGTTTTATCCTATGCTTTATTAAATTTTATTTATGTTGTTTTATCGTATGCTTTATTA
This sequence comes from Phyllobates terribilis, assembly GCF_046119375.1. Lineage (NCBI taxonomy): Eukaryota > Metazoa > Chordata > Amphibia > Anura > Dendrobatidae > Phyllobates > Phyllobates terribilis. The sequence goes on along the minus strand of NW_027363193.1, from coordinate 592,515 downwards.
AACTGCATTTATGTTGTTTTATCCTATGCTTTATTAAACTGCATTTATGTTGTTTTATCCTATGCTTTATTAAATTGTATTTATGTTGTTTTATCCTATGCTTTATTAAATTGTATTTATGTTGTTTTATCCTATGCTTTATTAAATTGTATTTATGTTGTTTTATCCTATGCTTTATTAAATTGTATTTATGTTGTTTTATCCTATGCTTTATTAAATTGTATTTATGTTGTTTTATCCTATGCTTTATTAAATTGTATTTATGTTGTTTTATCCTATGCTTTATTAAATTGAATTTATGTTGTTTTGTCCTATGCTTTATTAAATTGTATTTATGTTGTTTTATCCTATGCTTTAATAAATTGTATTTATGTTGTTTTGTCCTATGCTTTATTAAATTGTATTTATGTTGTTTTAACCCATGCTTTATTAAATTGTATTTATGTTGTTTTATCCTGTGCTTTATTAAATTGTATTTATGTTGTTTTATCCTATGCTTTATTAAATTGTATTTATGTTGTTTTATCCTATGCATTATTAAATTGTATTTATTTTGTTTTATCCTATGCTTTAATAAATTGTATTTATGTTGTTTTGTCCTATGCTTTATTAAATTGTATTTATGTTATTTTAACCCATGCTTTATTAAATTGTATTTATGTTGTTTTATCCTATGCTTTATTAAATTGTACCTATGTTGTTTTATCCTATGCTTTATTAAATTGTATTTATGTTGTTTTATCCTATGCTTTATTAAATTGTATTTATGTTGTTTTATCCTATGCTTTATTAAATTGAATTTATGTTGTTTTATCCTATGCTTTATTAAATTGTATTTATGTTGTTTTATCCTATGCTTTATTAAATTGTATTTATGTTGTTTTATCCTATGCTTTATTAAATTGTGTTTATGTTGTTTTAACCTATGCTTTATTAAATTGTATTTATGTTGTTTTATCCTATGCTTTATTAAATTGTATTTACGTGGTTTCATCCTATGCTATATTAAATTGTATTTATGTTGTTTTAACCTATGCTTTATTAAATTGTATTTATGTTGTTTTATCCTATGCTTTATTAAATTGTATTTATGTTGTTTTATCCTATGCTTTATTAAATTGTATTTATGTTGTTTTATTCTTTGCTTTATTAAATTGTATTTATGTTGTTTTATCCTATGCTTTATTAAATTCATCTATGTTGTTTTATCCTATGCTTTATTAAATTGTATTTATGTTGTTTTATTCTATGCTTTATTAAATTGTATTTATGTTGTTTTATCCTATGCTTTATTAAATTGTATTTATGTTGTTTTATCCTATGCTTTATTAAATTGTATTTATGTTGTTTTATCCTATGCTTTATTAAACTGTATTTATGTTGTTTTATCCTATGCTTTATTAAATTGAATTTATGTTGTTTTATCCTATGCTTTATTAAATTGTATTTATGTTGTTTTATCCTATGCTTTATTAAATTGTATTTATTTTGTTTTATTCTTTGCTTTATTAAATTGTATTTATGTTGTTTTATCCTATGCTTTATTAAATTGTATTTATGTTGTTTTATCCTATGCTTTATTAAATTGTATTTATGTTGTTTCATTCTATGCTTTATTAAATTGTATTTATGTGGTTTTATCCTATGATTTATTAAATTGTATTTATGTTGTTTTATCCTATGCTTTATTAAATTGTATTTATGTTGTTTCATTCTATGCTTTATTAAATTGTATTTATGTGGTTTTATCCTATGATTTATTAAATTGTATTTATGTTGTTTTATCCTATGCTTTATTAAATTGTATTTATGTTGTTATATCCTATGCTTTATTAAATTGTATTTATGTTGTTTTATCCTATGCTTTATTAAATTGCATCTATGTTGTTTTATCCTATGCTTTATTAAATTCTATTTATGTTGTTTTATCCTATGCTTTATTAAATTGCATTTATGTTGCTTTAACCCATGCTTTATTAAATTGTATTTATGTTGTTTTATCCTATGCTTTATTAAATTGTATTTATGTTGTTTTATCCTATGCTTTATTAAATTGTATTTATGTTGTTTTATCCTATGCTTTATTAAATTGTATTCATGTTGTTTTATCCTATGCTTTATTAAACTGTATTTATGTTGTTTTATCCTATGCTTTATTAAATTGTATTTATGTTGTTTTATCCTATGCTTTATTAAACTGTATTTATGTTGTTTTATCCTATGCTTTATTAAATTGAATTTATGTTGTTTTATCCTATGCTTTATTAAATTGTATTTATGTTGTTTTATCCTATGCTTTATTAAATTGTATTTATGTTGTTTTATCGTATGCTTTATTAAACTGCATTTATGTTGTTTTATCCTATGCTTTATTAAACTGCATTTATGTTGTTTTATCCTATGCTTTATTAAATTGCATTTATGTTGTTTTATCCTATGCTTTATTAAATTGTATTTATGTTGTTTTATCCTATGCTTTATTAAATTGTATTTATGTTGTTTTATCCTATGCTTTATTAAATTGTATTTATGTTGTTTTATCCTATGCTTTATTAAATTGTATTTATGTGGTTTTATCCTATGCTTTATTAAATTGTATTTATGATGTTTTATCCTATGCTTTATTAAATTGTATTTATGTTGTTTTATCCTATGCTTTAATAAATTGTATTTATGTTGTTTTGTCCTATGCTTTATTAAATTGTATTTATGTTGTTTTAACCCATGCTTTATTAAATTGTATTTATATTGTTTTATCCTGTGCTTTATTAAATTGTATTTATGTTGTTTTATCCTATGCTTTATTAAATTGTATTTATGTTGTTTTATCCTATGCATTATTAAATTGTATTTATTTTGTTTTATCCTATGCTTTAATAAATTGTATTTATGTTGTTTTGTCCTATGCTTTATTAAATTGTATTTATGTTATTTTAACCCATGCTTTATTAAATTGTATTTATGTTGTTTTATCCTATGCTTTATTAAATTGTGTTTATATTGTTTTATCCTATGCTTTATTAAATTGTATTAATGTTGTTTTAACCCATGCTTTATTAAATTGCATTTATGTGGTTTTATCCTATGCTTTATTAAATTTTATTTATGTTGTTTTATCCTATGCTTTATTAAATTTTATTTATGTTGTTTTATCGTATGCTTTATTAAACTGCATTTATGTTGTTTTATCCTATGCTTTATTAAACTGCATTTATGTTGTTTTATCCTATGCTTTATTAAATTGTATTTATGTTGTTTTATCCTATGCTTTATTAAATTGTATTTATGTTGTTTTATCCTATGCTTTATTAAATTGTATTTATGTTGTTTTATCCTATGCTTTATTAAATTGTATTTATGTTGTTTTATCCTATGCTTTATTAAATTGTATTTATGTTGTTTTATCCTATGCTTTATTAAATTGTATTTATGTTGTTTTATCCTATGCTTTATTAAATTGAATTTATGTTGTTTTGTCCTATGCTTTATTAAATTGTATTTATGTTGTTTTATCCTATGCTTTAATAAATTGTATTTATGTTGTTTTGTCCTATGCTTTATTAAATTGTATTTATGTTGTTTTAACCCATGCTTTATTAAATTGTATTTATGTTGTTTTATCCTGTGCTTTATTAAATTGTATTTATGTTGTTTTATCCTATGCTTTATTAAATTGTATTTATGTTGTTTTATCCTATGCATTATTAAATTGTATTTATTTTGTTTTATCCTATGCTTTAATAAATTGTATTTATGTTGTTTTGTTCTATGCTTTATTAAATTGTATTTATGTTATTTTAACCCATGCTTTATTAAATTGTATTTATGTTGTTTTATCCTATGCTTTATTAAATTGTACTTATGTTGTTTTATCCTATGCTTTATTAAATTGTATTTATGTTGTTTTATCCTATGCTTTATTAAATTGTATTTATGTTGTTTTATCCTATGCTTTATTAAAATGTATTTATGTTGTTTTATCCTATGCTTTATTAAATTGTATTTATGTTGTTTTATCCTATGCTTTATTAAACTGTATTTATGTTGTTTAATCATATGCTTTATTAAATTGTATTTATGTTGTTTAATCCTATGCTTTATTAAATTGTGTTTATGTTGTTTTATCCTATGCTTTATTAAATTGTATTTATGTTGTTTTATCCTATGCTTTATTAAATTGTTTTGATGTTGTTTTATCCTATGCTTTATGAAATTGTATTTATGTTGTTTTATCCTATGCTTTATTAAATTGTATTTATGTTGTTTTATCCTATGCTTTATTAAATTGTATTTATGTTGTTTTATCGTATGCTTTATTAAAGTGCATTTATGTTGTTTTATCCTATGCTTTATTAAATTGTATTTATGTTGTTTTATCCTATGCTTTATTAAATTGTATTTATGTTGTTTTATCCTATGCTTAATTAAATTGTATTTATGTTGTTTTATCCTATGCTTTATTAAATTGTATTTATGTTGTTTTATCCTATGCTTTATTAAATTGTATTTATGTTGTTTTATCCTATGCTTTATTAAATTGTGTTTATTTTGTTTTTTCCTATGCTTTATTAAATTGTATTTATGTTGTTTTAACCCATGTTTTATTAAATTGTATTTATGTTGTTTTATCCTATGCTTTATTAAATTGTATATATGTTGTTTTATCCTATGCTTTATTAAATTGTATTTATGTTGTTTTAACCTTTGTTTTATTAAATTGTATTTACGTGGATTCATCCTATGCTTTATTAAATTGTATTTATGTTGTTTTATCCTATGCTTTATTAAATTGTATTCATGTTGTTTTATCGTATGCTTTATTCAATTGTATTTATGTTGTTTTATCGTATGCTTTATTCAATTGTATTTATGTTGTTTTATCCTATGCTTTATTAAATTGTATTAATGTTGTTTTAACCCATGCTTTATTAAATTGTATTTATGTGGTTTTATCCTATGCTTTATTAAATTGTATTTATGTTGTTTTATCCTATGCTTTATTAAATTGTATTTATGTTGTTTTATCCTATGCTTTATTAAATTGTATTTATGTTGTTTTAACCCATGCTTTATTAAATTGTATTTATGTGGTTTTATCCTATGCTTTATTAAATTGTATTTATGTTGTTTTATCCTATGCTTTATTAAATTGTATTTATGTTGCTTTATCCTATGCTTTATTAAATTGTATTTATGTTGTTTTATCCTATGCTTTATTGAATTGTATTTATGTTGTTTTATCCTATGCTTTATTAAATTGTATTATGTTGTTTTATCATATGCTTTATTAAATTGTATTTATGTGGTTTTATCCTATGCTTTATTAAATTGTATTAATGTTGTTTTAACCCATGCTTTATTAAATTGTATTTATGTGGTTTTATCCTATGCTTTATTAAATTGTATTTATGTTGTTTTATCCTATGCTTTATTAAATTGTATTTATGTTGATTTATCCTATGGTTTATTAAATTGTATTTATTTTGTTTTGTCGAATGCTTTATTAAATTGTATTTATGTTGTTTTAACCCATGCTTTATTAAATTGTATTTTTGTTGTTTTATCCTATGCTTTATTAAATTGTATTTATGTTGTTTTGTTCTATGCTTTATTAAATTGTATTTATGTGGTTTTATCCTATGATTTATTAAATTGTATTTATGTTGTTTTATCCTATGCTTTATTAAATTGTATTTATGTGGTGTTATCCTATGCTTTATTAAATTGTATTTATGTGGTTTTATCCTATGCTTTATTAAATTGTATTTATGTTGTTTTATCCTATGCTTTAATAAATTGTATTTATGTTGCTTTGTCCTATGCTTTATTAAATTGTATTTATGTTGTTTTGTCCTATGTTTTATTAAATTGTATTTATGTTGTTTTAACCCATGCTTTATTAAATTGTATTTATGTTGTTTTATCCTATGCTTTATTAAATTGTACTTATGTTGTTTTATCCTATGGTTTATTAAATTGTATTTATGTTGTTTTATCCTATGCTTTATTAAATTGTATTTATGTTGTTTTATCCTATGCTTTATTAAAATGTATTTATGTTGTTTTATCCTATGCTTTATTAAATTGTATTTATGTTGTTTTATCCTATGCTTTATTAAATTGTATTTATGATGTTTAATCATATGCTTTATTAAATTGTATTTATGTTGTTTTATCCTATGCTTTATTAAATTGTGTTTATGTTGTTTTATCCTATGCTTTATTAAATTGTATTTATGTTGTTTTATCCCATGCTTTATTAAATTGTATTTATGTTGTTTTATCCTATGCTTTATGAAATTGTATTTATGTTGTTTTATCCTATGCTTTATTAAATTGTATTTATGTTGTTTTATCCTATGCTTTATTAAATTGTATTTATGTTGTTTTATCGTATGCTTTATTAAAGTGCATTTATGTTGTTTTATCCTATGCTTTATTAAATTGTATTTATGTTGTTTTATCCTATGCTTTATTAAATTGTATTTATGTTGTTTTATCCTATGCTTTATTAAATTGTATTTATGTTGTTTTATCCTATGCTTAATTAAATTTTATTTATGTTGTTTTATCCTATGTTTTATTAAATTGTATTTATGTTGTTTTATCGTATGCTTTATTAAATTGTATTTATGTTGTTTTATCCTATGCTTTATTAAATTGTGTTTATTTTGTTTTATCCTATGCTTTATTAAATTGTATTTATGTTGTTTTAACCCATGTTGTATTAAATTGTATTTATGTTGTTTTATCCTATGCTTTATTAAATTGTATATATGTTGTTTTATCCTATGCTTTATTAAATTGTATTTATCTTGTTTTGTCCTATGCTTTATTAAATTGTATTTATGTTGTTTTAACCTATGCTTTATTAAATTGTATTTATGTTGTTTTATCCTATGCTTTATTAAATTGTATTTATGTTGTTTTATCCTATGCTTTATTAAATTGTGTTTATGTTGTTTTATCCTAAGGTTTATTAAATTGTATTTATGTTGTTTTATCGTATGCTTTATTAAATTGTATTTATGCTGTTTTATCCTATGCTTTATGAAATTGTATTTATGTTGTTTTATCCTATGCTTTATTAAATTGTATTTATGTTGTTTTATCCTATGCTTTATTAAATTGTATTTATGTTGTTTTATCCTATGCTTTATTAAATTGTATTTATGTTGTTTTATCCTATGCTTTATTAAATTGTATTATGTTGTTTTATCGTATGCTTTATTAAATTGTATGTATGTTGTTTTATCCTATGCTTTATTAAATTGTGTTTATGTTGTTTTATCCTATGCTTTATTAAATTGTATTAATGTTGTTTTAACCCATGCTTTATTAAATTGTATTTATGTGGTTTTATCCTATGCTTTATTAAATTGTATTTATGTTGTTTTATCCTATGCTTTATGAAATTGTATTTATGTTGTTTTATCCTATGCTTTATTAAATTGTATTTATGTTGTTTTATCCTATGCTTTATTAAATTGTATTTATGTTGTTTTATCGTATGCTTTATTAAAGTGCATTTATGTTGTTTTATCCTATGCTTTATTAAATTGTATTTATGTTGTTTTATCCTATGCTTTATTAAATTGTGTTTATATTGTTTTATCCTATGCTTTATTAAATTGTATTAATGTTGTTTTAACCCATGCTTTATTAAATTGCATTTATGTGGTTTTATCCTATGCTTTATTAAATTTTATTTATGTTGTTTTATCCTATGCTTTATTAAATTTTATTTATGTTGTTTTATCGTATGCTTTATTAAACTGCATTTATGTTGTTTTATCCTATGCTTTATTAAACTGCATTTATGTTGTTTTATCCTATGCTTTATTAAATTGTATTTATGTTGTTTTATCCTATGCTTTATTAAATTGTATTTATGTTGTTTTATCCTATGCTTTATTAAATTGTATTTATGTTGTTTTATCCTATGCTTTATTAAATTGTATTTATGTTGTTTTATCCTATGCTTTATTAAATTGTATTTATGTTGTTTTATCCTATGCTTTATTAAATTGTATTTATGTTGTTTTATCCTATGCTTTATTAAATTGAATTTATGTTGTTTTGTCCTATGCTTTATTAAATTGTATTTATGTTGTTTTATCCTATGCTTTAATAAATTGTATTTATGTTGTTTTGTCCTATGCTTTATTAAATTGTATTTATGTTGTTTTAACCCATGCTTTATTAAATTGTATTTATGTTGTTTTATCCTGTGCTTTATTAAATTGTATTTATGTTGTTTTATCCTATGCTTTATTAAATTGTATTTATGTTGTTTTATCCTATGCATTATTAAATTGTATTTATTTTGTTTTATCCTATGCTTTAATAAATTGTATTTATGTTGTTTTGTTCTATGCTTTATTAAATTGTATTTATGTTATTTTAACCCATGCTTTATTAAATTGTATTTATGTTGTTTTATCCTATGCTTTATTAAATTGTACTTATGTTGTTTTATCCTATGCTTTATTAAATTGTATTTATGTTGTTTTATCCTATGCTTTATTAAATTGTATTTATGTTGTTTTATCCTATGCTTTATTAAAATGTATTTATGTTGTTTTATCCTATGCTTTATTAAATTGTATTTATGTTGTTTTATCCTATGCTTTATTAAACTGTATTTATGTTGTTTAATCATATGCTTTATTAAATTGTATTTATGTTGTTTAATCCTATGCTTTATTAAATTGTGTTTATGTTGTTTTATCCTATGCTTTATTAAATTGTATTTATGTTGTTTTATCCTATGCTTTATTAAATTGTTTTGATGTTGTTTTATCCTATGCTTTATGAAATTGTATTTATGTTGTTTTATCCTATGCTTTATTAAATTGTATTTATGTTGTTTTATCCTATGCTTTATTAAATTGTATTTATGTTGTTTTATCGTATGCTTTATTAAAGTGCATTTATGTTGTTTTATCCTATGCTTTATTAAATTGTATTTATGTTGTTTTATCCTATGCTTTATTAAATTGTATTTATGTTGTTTTATCCTATGCTTAATTAAATTGTATTTATGTTGTTTTATCCTATGCTTTATTAAATTGTATTTATGTTGTTTTATCCTATGCTTTATTAAATTGTATTTATGTTGTTTTATCCTATGCTTTATTAAATTGTGTTTATTTTGTTTTTTCCTATGCTTTATTAAATTGTATTTATGTTGTTTTAACCCATGTTTTATTAAATTGTATTTATGTTGTTTTATCCTATGCTTTATTAAATTGTATATATGTTGTTTTATCCTATGCTTTATTAAATTGTATTTATGTTGTTTTAACCTTTGTTTTATTAAATTGTATTTACGTGGATTCATCCTATGCTTTATTAAATTGTATTTATGTTGTTTTATCCTATGCTTTATTAAATTGTATTCATGTTGTTTTATCGTATGCTTTATTCAATTGTATTTATGTTGTTTTATCGTATGCTTTATTCAATTGTATTTATGTTGTTTTATCCTATGCTTTATTAAATTGTATTAATGTTGTTTTAACCCATGCTTTATTAAATTGTATTTATGTGGTTTTATCCTATGCTTTATTAAATTGTATTTATGTTGTTTTATCCTATGCTTTATTAAATTGTATTTATGTTGTTTTATCCTATGCTTTATTAAATTGTATTTATGTTGTTTTAACCCATGCTTTATTAAATTGTATTTATGTGGTTTTATCCTATGCTTTATTAAATTGTATTTATGTTGTTTTATCCTATGCTTTATTAAATTGTATTTATGTTGCTTTATCCTATGCTTTATTAAATTGTATTTATGTTGTTTTATCCTATGCTTTATTGAATTGTATTTATGTTGTTTTATCCTATGCTTTATTAAATTGTATTATGTTGTTTTATCATATGCTTTATTAAATTGTATTTATGTGGTTTTATCCTATGCTTTATTAAATTGTATTAATGTTGTTTTAACCCATGCTTTATTAAATTGTATTTATGTGGTTTTATCCTATGCTTTATTAAATTGTATTTATGTTGTTTTATCCTATGCTTTATTAAATTGTATTTATGTTGATTTATCCTATGGTTTATTAAATTGTATTTATTTTGTTTTGTCGAATGCTTTATTAAATTGTATTTATGTTGTTTTAACCCATGCTTTATTAAATTGTATTTTTGTTGTTTTATCCTATGCTTTATTAAATTGTATTTATGTTGTTTTGTTCTATGCTTTATTAAATTGTATTTATGTGGTTTTATCCTATGATTTATTAAATTGTATTTATGTTGTTTTATCCTATGCTTTATTAAATTGTATTTATGTGGTGTTATCCTATGCTTTATTAAATTGTATTTATGTGGTTTTATCCTATGCTTTATTAAATTGTATTTATGTTGTTTTATCCTATGCTTTAATAAATTGTATTTATGTTGCTTTGTCCTATGCTTTATTAAATTGTATTTATGTTGTTTTGTCCTATGTTTTATTAAATTGTATTTATGTTGTTTTAACCCATGCTTTATTAAATTGTATTTATGTTGTTTTATCCTATGCTTTATTAAATTGTACTTATGTTGTTTTATCCTATGGTTTATTAAATTGTATTTATGTTGTTTTATCCTATGCTTTATTAAATTGTATTTATGTTGTTTTATCCTATGCTTTATTAAAATGTATTTATGTTGTTTTATCCTATGCTTTATTAAATTGTATTTATGTTGTTTTATCCTATGCTTTATTAAATTGTATTTATGATGTTTAATCATATGCTTTATTAAATTGTATTTATGTTGTTTTATCCTATGCTTTATTAAATTGTGTTTATGTTGTTTTATCCTATGCTTTATTAAATTGTATTTATGTTGTTTTATCCCATGCTTTATTAAATTGTATTTATGTTGTTTTATCCTATGCTTTATGAAATTGTATTTATGTTGTTTTATCCTATGCTTTATTAAATTGTATTTATGTTGTTTTATCCTATGCTTTATTAAATTGTATTTATGTTGTTTTATCGTATGCTTTATTAAAGTGCATTTATGTTGTTTTATCCTATGCTTTATTAAATTGTATTTATGTTGTTTTATCCTATGCTTTATTAAATTGTATTTATGTTGTTTTATCCTATGCTTTATTAAATTGTATTTATGTTGTTTTATCCTATGCTTAATTAAATTTTATTTATGTTGTTTTATCCTATGTTTTATTAAATTGTATTTATGTTGTTTTATCGTATGCTTTATTAAATTGTATTTATGTTGTTTTATCCTATGCTTTATTAAATTGTGTTTATTTTGTTTTATCCTATGCTTTATTAAATTGTATTTATGTTGTTTTAACCCATGTTGTATTAAATTGTATTTATGTTGTTTTATCCTATGCTTTATTAAATTGTATATATGTTGTTTTATCCTATGCTTTATTAAATTGTATTTATCTTGTTTTGTCCTATGCTTTATTAAATTGTATTTATGTTGTTTTAACCTATGCTTTATTAAATTGTATTTATGTTGTTTTATCCTATGCTTTATTAAATTGTATTTATGTTGTTTTATCCTATGCTTTATTAAATTGTGTTTATGTTGTTTTATCCTAAGGTTTATTAAATTGTATTTATGTTGTTTTATCGTATGCTTTATTAAATTGTATTTATGCTGTTTTATCCTATGCTTTATGAAATTGTATTTATGTTGTTTTATCCTATGCTTTATTAAATTGTATTTATGTTGTTTTATCCTATGCTTTATTAAATTGTATTTATGTTGTTTTATCCTATGCTTTATTAAATTGTATTTATGTTGTTTTATCCTATGCTTTATTAAATTGTATTATGTTGTTTTATCGTATGCTTTATTAAATTGTATGTATGTTGTTTTATCCTATGCTTTATTAAATTGTGTTTATGTTGTTTTATCCTATGCTTTATTAAATTGTATTAATGTTGTTTTAACCCATGCTTTATTAAATTGTATTTATGTGGTTTTATCCTATGCTTTATTAAATTGTATTTATGTTGTTTTATCCTATGCTTTATGAAATTGTATTTATGTTGTTTTATCCTATGCTTTATTAAATTGTATTTATGTTGTTTTATCCTATGCTTTATTAAATTGTATTTATGTTGTTTTATCGTATGCTTTATTAAAGTGCATTTATGTTGTTTTATCCTATGCTTTATTAAATTGTATTTATGTTGTTTTATCCTATGCTTTATTAAATTGTATTTATGTTGTTTTATCCTATGCTTTATTAAATTGTATTTATGTTGTTTTATCCTATGCTTAATTAAATTTTATTTATGTTGTTTTATCCTATGTTTTATTAAATTGTATTTATGTTGTTTTATCGTATGCTTTATTAAATTGTATTTATGTTGTTTTATCCTATGCTTTATTAAATTGTGTTTATTTTGTTTTATCCTATGCTTTATTAAATTGTATTTATGTTGTTTTAACCCATGTTGTATTAAATTGTATTTATGTTGTTTTATCCTATGCTTTATTAAATTGTATATATGTTGTTTTATCCTATGCTTTATTAAATTGTATTTATCTTGTTTTGTCCTATGCTTTATTAAATTGTATTTATGTTGTTTTAACCTATGCTTTATTAAATTGTATTTATGTTGTTTTATCCTATGCTTTATTAAATTGTATTTATGTTGTTTTATCCTATGCTTTATTAAATTGTGTTTATGTTGTTTTATCCTAAGGTTTATTAAATTGTATTTATGTTGTTTTATCGTATGCTTTATTAAATTGTATTTATGCTGTTTTATCCTATGCTTTATGAAATTGTATTTATGTTGTTTTATCCTATGCTTTATTAAATTGTATTTATGTTGTTTTATCCTATGCTTTATTAAATTGTATTTATGTTGTTTTATCCTATGCTTTATTAAATTGTATTTATGTTGTTTTATCCTATGCTTTATTAAATTGTATTATGTTGTTTTATCGTATGCTTTATTAAATTGTATGTATGTTGTTTTATCCTATGCTTTATTAAATTGTGTTTATGTTGTTTTATCCTATGCTTTATTAAATTGTATTAATGTTGTTTTAACCCATGCTTTATTAAATTGTATTTATGTGGTTTTATCCTATGCTTTATTAAATTGTATTTATGTTGTTTTATCCTATGCTTTATGAAATTGTATTTATGTTGTTTTATCCTATGCTTTATTAAATTGGATTTATGTTGTTTTATCCTATGCTTTATTAAATTGTATTTATGTTGTTTTATCGTATGCTTTATTAAAGTGCATTTATGTTGTTTTATCCTATGCTTTATTAAATTGTATTTATGTTGTTTTATCCTATGCTTTATTAAATTGTATTTATGTTGTTTTATCCTATTCTTTATTAAATTGTATTTATGTTGTTTTATCCTATGCTTAATTAAATTTTATTTATGTTGTTTTATCCTATGTTTTATTAAATTGTATTTATGTTGTTTTATCGTATGCTTTATTAAATTGTATTTATGTTGTTTTATCCTATGCTTTATTAAATTGTGTTTATTTTGTTTTATCCTATGCTTTATTAAATTGTATTTATGTTGTTTTAACCCATGTTGTATTAAATTGTATTTATGTTGTTTTATCCTATGCTTTATTAAATTGTATATATGTTGTTTTATCCTATGCTTTATTAAATTGTATTTATCTTGTTTTGTCCTATGCTTTATTAAATTGTATTTATGTTGTTTTAACCTATGCTTTATTAAATTGTATTTATGTTGTTTTATCCTATGCTTTATTAAATTGTATTTATGTTGTTTTATCCTATGCTTTATTAAATTGTGTTTATGTTGTTTTATCCTAAGGTTTATTAAATTGTATTTATGTTGTTTTATCGTATGCTTTATTAAATTGTATTTATGCTGTTTTATCCTATGCTTTATGAAATTGTATTTATGTTGTTTTATCCTATGCTTTATTAAATTGTATTTATGTTGTTTTATCCTATGCTTTATTAAATTGTATTTATGTTGTTTTATCCTATGCTTTATTAAATTGTATTTATGTTGTTTTATCCTATGCTTTATTAAATTGTATTATGTTGTTTTATCGTATGCTTTATTAAATTGTATGTATGTTGTTTTATCCTATGCTTTATTAAATTGTGTTTATGTTGTTTTATCCTATGCTTTATTAAATTGTATTAATGTTGTTTTAACCCATGCTTTATTAAATTGTATTTATGTGGTTTTATCCTATGCTTTATTAAATTGTATTTATGTTGTTTTATCCTATGCTTTATTAAATTGTATTTATGTTGTTTTAACCCATGCTTTATTAAATTGTATTTATGTGGTTTTATCCTATGCTTTATTAAATTGTATTTATGTTGTTTTATCCTATGCTTTATTAAATTGTATTTATGTTGTTTTATCCTATGCTTTATTAAATTGTATTTATGTTGTTTTATCCTATGCTTTATTAAATTGTATTTATGTTGTTTTATCCTATGCTTTATTAAATTGTGTTTATGTTGTTTGATCCTATGCTTTATTAAATTGTATTTATGTTGTTTTATCATATGCTTTATTAAATTGTATTTATGTTGTTTTATCCTATGCTTTATGAAATTGTATTTATGTTTTTTATCCTATGCTTTATTAATTTGTATTTATGTTGTTTTATCCTATGCTTTATTAAATTGTATTTATGTTGTTTTATCGTATGCTTTATTAAAGTGCATTTATGTTGTTTTATCCTATGCTTTATTAAATTGTATTTATGTTGTTTTATCCTATGCTTTATTAAATTGTATTTAAGTTGTTTTATCCTATGCTTAATTAAATTGTATTTATGTTGTTTTATCCTGTGCTTTATTAAATTGTATTTATGTTGTTTTATCGTATGCTTTATTAAATTGTATTTATGTTGTTTTATCCTATGCTCTATTAAATTGTGTTTATTTTTTTTATCCTATGCTTTATTAAATTGTATTTATGTTGTTTTAACCCATGTTTTATTAAATTGTATTTATGTTGTTTTATCCTTTGCTTTATTAAATTGTGTTTATGTTGTTTTATTCTATGCTTTATTAAATTGTATTAATGTTGTTTTAACCCATGCTTTATTAAATTGTATTTATGTGGTTTTATCCTATGCTTTATTAAATTGTATTTATGTTGTTTTATCCTATGCTTTATTAAATTGTATTTATGTTGTTTTAACCCATGCTTTATTAAATTGTATTTATGTGGTTTTATCCTATGCTTTATTAAATTGTATTTATGTTGTTTTATCCTATGCTTTATTAAATTGTATTTATGTTGTTTTATCCTATGCTTTATTAAATTGTATTTATGTTGTTTTATCCTATGCTTTATTAAATTGTATTTATGTTGTTTTATCCTATGCTTTATTAAATTGTATTTATGTTGTTTTATCCTATGCTTTATTAAATTGTGTTTATGTTGTTTGATCCTATGCTTTATTAAATTGTATTTATGTTGTTTTATCCTATGCTTTATTAAATTGTATTTATGTTGTTTTATCCTATGCTTTATGATATTGTATTTATGTTTTTTATCGTATGCTTTATTAATTTGTATTTATGTTGTTTTATCCTATGCTTTATTAAATTGTATTTATGTTGTTTGATCCTATGCTTTATTAAATTGTATTTATGTTGTTTTATCCTATGCTTTATTAAATTGTATTTATGTTGTTTTATCCTATGCTTTATGAAATTGTATTTATGTTTTTTATCCTATGCTTTATTAATTTGTATTTATGTTGTTTTATCCTATGCTTTATTAAATTGTATTTATTTTGTTTTATCGTATGCTTTATTAAAGTGCATTTATGTTGTTTTATCCTATGCTTTATTAAATTGTATTTATGTTGTTTTATCCTATGGTTTATTAAATTGTATTTAAGTTGTTTTATCCTATGCTTAATTAAATTGTATTTATGTTGTTTTATCCTATGCTTTATTAAATTGTATTTATGTTGTTTTATCGTATGCTTTATTAAATTGTATTTATGTTATTTTATCCTATGCTCTATTAAATTGTGTTTATTTTGTTTTATCCTATGCTTTATTAAATTGTATTTATCTTGTTTTGTCCTATGCTTTATTAAATTGTATTTATGTTGTTTTAACCTATGCTTTATTAAATTGTATTTATGTTGTTTTATCCTATGCTTTATTAAATTGTATTTATGTTGTTTTATCCTATGCTTTATTAAATTGTATTTATGTTGTTTTATCCTATGCTTTATTAAATTGTATTATGTTGTTTTATCGTATGCTTTATTAAATTGTATTTATGTTGTTTTATCCTATGCTTTATTAAATTGTGTTTATGTTGTTTTATCCTATGCTTTATTAAATTGTATTAATGTTGTTTTAACCCATGCTTTATTAAATTGTATTTATGTGGTTTTATCCTATGCTTTATTAAATTGTATTTATGTTGTTTTATCCTATGCTTTATTAAATTGTATTTATGTTGTTTTATCCTATGCTTTATTAAATTGTATTTATGTGGTTTTATCCTATGCTTTATTAAATTGTATTTATGTTGTTTTATCCTATGCTTTATTAAATTGTATTTATGTTGTTTTATCCTATGCTTTATTAAATTGTATTTATGTTGTTTTATCCTATGCTTTATTAAATTGTATTTATGTTGTTTTATCCTATGCTTTATTAAATTGTATTTATGTTGTTTTATCCTATGCTTTATTAAATTGTGTTTATGTTGTTTGATCCTATGCTTTATTAAATTGTATTTATGTTGTTTTATCCTATGCTTTATTAAATTGTATTTATGTTGTTTTATCCTATGCTTTATGATATTGTATTTATGTTTTTTATCGTATGCTTTATTAATTTGTATTTATGTTGTTTTATCCTATGCTTTATTAAATTGTATTTATGTTGTTTGATCCTATGCTTTATTAAATTGTATTTATGTTGTTTTATCCTATGCTTTATTAAATTGTATTTATGTTGTTTTATCCTATGCTTTATGAAATTGTATTTATGTTTTTTATCCTATGCTTTATTAATTTGTATTTATGTTGTTTTATCCTATGCTTTATTAAATTGTATTTATTTTGTTTTATCGTATGCTTTATTAAAGTGCATTTATGTTGTTTTATCCTATGCTTTATTAAATTGTATTTATGTTGTTTTATCCTATGGTTTATTAAATTGTATTTAAGTTGTTTTATCCTATGCTTAATTAAATTGTATTTATGTTGTTTTATCCTATGCTTTATTAAATTGTATTTATGTTGTTTTATCGTATGCTTTATTAAATTGTATTTATGTTATTTTATCCTATGCTCTATTAAATTGTGTTTATTTTGTTTTATCCTATGCTTTATTAAATTGTATTTATCTTGTTTTGTCCTATGCTTTATTAAATTGTATTTATGTTGTTTTAACCTATGCTTTATTAAATTGTATTTATGTTGTTTTATCCTATGCTTTATTAAATTGTATTTATGTTGTTTTATCCTATGCTTTATTAAATTGTATTTATGTTGTTTTATCCTATGCTTTATTAAATTGTATTATGTTGTTTTATCGTATGCTTTATTAAATTGTATTTATGTTGTTTTATCCTATGCTTTATTAAATTGTGTTTATGTTGTTTTATCCTATGCTTTATTAAATTGTATTAATGTTGTTTTAACCCATGCTTTATTAAATTGTATTTATGTGGTTTTATCCTATGCTTTATTAAATTGTATTTATGTTGTTTTATCCTATGCTTTATTAAATTGTATTTATGTTGTTTTATCCTATGCTTTATTAAATTGTATTTATGTGGTTTTATCCTATGCTTTATTAAATTGTATTTATGTTGTTTTATCCTATGCTTTATTAAATTGTATTTATGTTGTTTTATCCTATGCTTTATTAAATTGTATTTATGTTGTTTTATCCTATGCTTTATTAAATTGTATTTATGTTGTTTTATCCTATGCTTTATTAAATTGTATTTATGTTGTTTTATCCTATGCTTTATTAAATTGTATTTATGTTGTTTTATCCTATGCTTTATTAAATTGTATTTATGTTGTTTTATCCTATGCTTTATTAAATTGTATTATGTTGTTTTATCCTATGCTTTATTAAATTGTATTTATGTTGTTTTATCCTATGCTTTATTAAATTGTATTTAAGTTGTTTTATCCTATGCTTAATTAAATTGTATTTATGTTGTTTTATCCTATGCTTTATTAAATTGTATTTATGTTGTTTTATCGTATGCTTTATTAAATTGTATTTATGTTATTTTATCCTATGCTCTATTAAATTGTGTTTATTTTGTTTTATCCTATGCTTTATTAAATTGTATTTATCTTGTTTTGTCCTATGCTTTATTAAATTGTATTTATGTTGTTTTAACCTATGCTTTATTAAATTGTATTTATGTTGTTTTATCCTATGTTTATTAAATTGTATTTATGTTGTTTTATCCTATGCTTTATTAAATTGTATTTATGTTGTTTTATCCTATGCTTTATTAAATTGTATTATGTTGTTTTATCGTATGCTTTATTAAATTGTATTTATGTTGTTTTATCCTATGCTTTATTAAATTGTGTTTATGTTGTTTTATCCTATGCTTTATTAAATTGTATTAATGTTGTTTTAACCCATGCTTTATTAAATTGTATTTATGTGGTTTTATCCTATGCTTTATTAAATTGTATTTATGTTGTTTTATCCTATGCTTTATTAAATTGTATTTATGTTGTTTTATCCTATGCTTTATTAAATTGTATTTATGTTGTTTTATCCTATGCTTTATTAAATTGTATTTATGTGGTTTTATCCTATGCTTTATTAAATTGTATTTATGTTGTTTTATCCTATGCTTTATTAAATTGTATTTATGTTGTTTTATCCTATGCTTTATTAAATTGTATTTATGTTGTTTTATCCTATGCTTTATTAAATTGTATTTATGTTGTTTTATCCTATGCTTTATTAAATTGTATTTATGTTGTTTTATCCTATGCTTTATTAAATTGTATTTATGTTGTTTTATCCTATGCTTTATTAAATTGTATTTATGTTGTTTTATCCTATGCTTTATTAAATTGTATTATGTTGTTTTATCGTATGCTTTATTAAATTGTATTTATGTTGTTTTATCCTATGCTTTATTAAATTGTGTTTATGTTGTTTTATCCTATGCTTTATTAAATTGTATTAATGTTGTTTTAACCCATGCTTTATTAAATTGTATTTATGTGGTTTTATCCTATGCTTTATTAAATTGTATTTATGTTCTTTTATCCTATGCTTTATTAAATTGTATTTATGTTGTTTTATCGTATGCTTTATTAAACTGCATTTATGTTGTTTTATCCTATGCTTTATTAAACTGCATTTATGTTGTTTTATCCTATGCTTTATTAAATTGTATTTATGTTGTTTTATTCTATGCTTTATTAAATTGTATTTATGTTGTTTTATCCTATGCTTTATTCAATTGTATTTATGTTGATTTGTCCTATGCTTTATTAAATTGTATTATGTTGTTTTATCGTATGCTTTATTAAATTGTATTTATGTTGTTTTATCCTATGCTTTATTAAATTGTGTTTATGTTGTTTTATCCTATGCTTTATTAAATTGTATTAATGTTGTTTTAACCCATGCTTTATTAAATTGTATTTATGTGGTTTTATCCTATGCTTTATTAAATTATATTTATGTTGTTTTATCCTATGTTTTATTAAATTGTATTTATGTTGTTGTATCCTATGCTTTATTAAATTGTATTTATGTTGTTTTAACCCATGCTTTATTAAATTGTATTTATGTGGTTTTATCCTATGCTTTATTAAATTGTATTTATGTTGTTTTATCCTATGCTTTATTAAATTGCATTTATGTTGTTTTATCCCATGCTTTATTAAATTGTATTATGTTGTTTTATCGTATGCTTTATTAAATTGTATTTATGTTGTTTTATCCTATGCTTTATTAAATTGTGTTTATGTTGTTTTATCCTATGCTTTATTAAATTGTATTAATGTTGTTTTAACCCATGCTTTATTAAATAGTATTTATGTGGTTTTATCCTATGCTTTATTAAATTGTATTTATGTTGTTTTATCCTATGCTTTATTAAATTGTATTTATGTTGTTTTATCGTATGCTTTATTAAACTGCATTTATGTTGTTTTATCCTATGCTTTATTAAACTGCATTTATGTTGTTTTATCCTATGCTTTATTAAATTGTATTTATGTTGTTTTATCCTATGCTTTATTAAATTGTATTTATGTTGTTTTATCCTATGCTTTATTAAATTGTATTTATGTTGTTTTATCCTATGCTTTATTAAATTGTATTTATGTTGTTTTATTCTATGCTTTATTAAATTGTATTTATGTTGTTTTATCCTATGCTTTATTCAATTGTATTTATGTTGATTTATCCTATGCTTTATTAAATTGTATTATGTTGTTTTATCGTATGCTTTATTAAATTGTATTTATGTTGTTTTATCCTATGCTTTATTAAATTGTGTTTATGTTGTTTTATCCTATGCTTTATTAAATTGTATTAATGTTGTTTTAACCCATGCTTTATTAAATTGTATTTATGTGGTTTTATCCTATGCTTTATTAAATTATATTTATGTTGTTTTATCCTATGTTTTATTAAATTGTATTTATGTTGTTGTATCCTATGCTTTATTAAATTGTATTTATGTTGTTTTAACCCATGCTTTATTAAATTGTATTTATGTGGTTTTATCCTATGCTTTATTAAATTGTATTTATGTTGTTTTATCCTATGCTTTATTAAATTGTATTTATGTTGTTTTATCCTATGCTTTATTAAATTGCATTTATGTTGTTTTATCCCATGCTTTATTAAATTGTATTATGTTGTTTTATCGTATGCTTTATTAAATTGTATTTATGTTGTTTTATCCTATGCTTTATTAAATTGTGTTATGTTGTTTTATCCTATGCTTTATTAAATTGTATTAATGTTGTTTTAACCCATGCTTTATTAAATAGTATTTATGTGGTTTTATCCTATGCTTTATTAAATTGTATTTATGTTGTTTTATCCTATGCTTTATTAAATTGTATTTATGTTGTTTTATCGTATGCTTTATTAAACTGCATTTATGTTGTTTTATCCTATGCTTTATTAAACTGCATTTATGTTGTTTTATCCTATGCTTTATTAAATTGTATTTATGTTGTTTTATCCTATGCTTTATTAAATTGTATTTATGTTGTTTTATCCTATGCTTTATTAAATTGTATTTATGTTGTTTTATCCTATGCTTTATTAAATTGTATTTATGTTGTTTTATCCTATGCTTTATTAAACTCTATTTATGTTGTTTAATCATATGCTTTATTAAATTGTATTTATGTTGTTTCATCCTATGCTTTACTAAATTGTGTTTATGTTGTTTTATCCTATGCTTTATTAAATTGTATTTATGTTATTTTATCCTATGCTTTATTAAATTGTATTTATGTTGTTTTATCCTATGCTTTATTAAATTGTGTTTATGTTGTTTTATCATATGCTTTATTAAATTGTATTAATGTTGTTTTAACCCATGCTTTATTAAATTGTATTAATGTTGTTTTAACCCATGCTTTATTAAATTGTATTTCTGTGGTTTTATCCTATGCTTTATTAAATTGTATTTATGTTGTTTTATCCTATGCTTTATTAAATTGCATTTATGTTGTTTTATCCTATGCTTTATTAAATTGTATTTATGTTGTTTTAACCCATGCTTTATTAAATTGTATTTATGTTGTTTTATCCTATGCTTTATTAAATTGTATTTATGTTGTTTTATCCTATGCTTTATTAAATTGTATTTATGTTGTTTTATCCTATGCTTTATTAAATTGTATTTATGTTGTTTTATCCTATGCTTTATTAAATTGTATTTATGTTGTTTTATCCTATGCTTTATTAAATTGTATTATGTTGTTTTATCGTATGCTTTATTAAATTGTATTTATGTTGTTTTATCCTATGCTTTATTAAATTGTGTTTATGTTGTTTTATCCTATGCTTTATTAAATTGTATTAATGTTGTTTTAACCCATGCTTTATTAAATTGTATTTATGTGGTTTTATCCTATGCTTTATTAAATTGTATTTATGTTGTTTTATCCTATGCTTTATTAAATTGTATTTATGTTGTTTTATCCTATGCTTTATTAAATTGTATTTATGTTGTTTTATCGTATGCTTTATTAAACTGCATTTATGTTGTTTTATCCTATGCTTTATTCAATTGTATTTATGTTGATTTAACCTATGCTTTATTAAATTGTATTATGTTGTTTTATCGTATGCTTTATTTAATTGTATTTATGTTGTTTTATCCTATGCTTTATTAAATTGTATTATGTTGTTTTATTGTATGCTTTATTAAATTGTATTTATGTTGTTTTATCCTATGCTTTATTAAATTGTGTTTATGTTGTTTTATCCTATGCTTTATTAAATTGTATTAATGTTGTTTTAACCCATGCTTTATTAAATTGTATTTATGTGGTTTTATCCTATGCTTTATTAAATTGTATTTATGTTGTTTTATCCTATGCTTTATTAAATTGTATTTATGTTGTTTTATCCTATGCTTTATTAAATTGTATTTATGTTGTTTTAACCCATGCTTTATTAAATTGTATTTATGTGGTTTTATCCTATGCTTTATTAAATTGTATTTATGTTGTTTTATCCTATGCTTTATTAAATTGTATTTATGTTGTTTTATCCTATGCTTTATTAAATTTTATTTATGTTGTTTTATCCTATGCTTTATTAAATTGTATTTATGTTGTTTTATCCTATGCTTTATTAAATTGTATTTATGTTGTTTTATCCTATGCTTTATTAAATTGTATTATGTTGTTTTATTGTATGCTTTATTAAATTGTATTTATGTTGTTTTATCCTATGCTTTATTAAATTGTGTTTATGTTGTTTTATCCTATGCTTTATTAAATTGTATTAATGTTGTTTTAACCCATGCTTTATTAAATTGTATTTATGTGGTTTTATCCTATGCTTTATTAAATTGTATTTATGTTGTTTTATCCTATGCTTTATTAAATTGTATTTATGTTGTTTTATCCTATGCTTTATTAAATTGTATTTATGTTGTTTTAACCCATGCTTTATTAAATTGTATTTATGTGGTTTTATCCTATGCTTTATTAAATTGTATTTATGTTGTTTTATCCTATGCTTTATTAAATTGTATTTATGTTGTTTTATCCTATGCTTTATTAAATTTTATTTATGTTGTTTTATCCTATGCTTTATTAAATTGTATTTATGTTGTTTTATCCTATGCTTTATTAAATTGTATTTATGTTGTTTTATCCTATGCTTTATTAAATTGTATTATGTTGTTTTATCGTATGCTTTATTAAATTGTATTTATGTTGTTTTATCCTATGCTTTATTAAATTGTGTTTATGTTGTTTTATCCTATGCTTTATTAAATTGTATTAATGTTGTTTTAACCCATGCTTTATTAAATTGTATTTATGTGGTTTTATCCTATTCTTTATTAAATTGTATTTATGTTGTTTTATCCTATGCTTTATTAAATTGTATTTATGTTGTTTTATCGTATGCTTTATTAAACTGCATTTATGTTGTTTTATCCTATGCTTTATTAAACTGCATTTATGTTGTTTTATCCTATGCTTTATTAAATTGTATTTATGTTGTTTTATCCTATGCTTTATTAAATTGTATTTATGTTGTTTTATCCTATGCTTTATTAAATTGTATTTATGTTGTTTTATCCTATGCTTTATTAAATTGTATTTATGTTGTTTTATCCTATGCTTTATTAAATTGTATTTATGTTGTTTTATCCTATGCTTTATTAAATTGTATTTATGTGGTTTTATCCTATGCTTTATTAAATTGTATTTATGTTGTTTTATCATATGCTTTATTAAATTGTATTAATGTGGTTTTAACCCATGCTTTATTAAATTGTATTTATGTGGTTTTATCCTATGCTTTATTAAATTATATTTATGTTGTTTTATCCTATGCTTTATTAAATTGTATTTATGTTGTTTTATCCTATGCTTTATTAAATTGTATTTATGTTTTTTTAACCCATGCTTTATTAAATTGTATTTATGTGGTTTTATCCTATGCTTTATTAAATTGTATTTATGTTGTTTTATCCTATGCTTTATTAAATTGTATTTATGTTGTTTTATCCTATGCTTTATTAAATTGTATTTATGTTGTTTTATCCTATGCTTTATTAAATTGTATTTATGTTGTTTTATCCTATGCTTTATTAAATTGTATTATGTTGTTTTATCGTATGCTTTATTAAATTGTATTTATGTTGTTTTATCCTATGCTTTATTAAATTGTATTTATGTTGTTTTATCCTATGCTTTATTAAATTGTATTTATGTTGTTTTAACCCATGCTTTATTAAATTGTATTTATGTGGTTTTATCCTATGCTTTATTAAATTGTATTTATGTTGTTTTATCCTATGCTTTATTAAATTGTATTTATGTTGTTTTATCCTATGCTTTATTAAATTGTATTTATGTTGTTTTATCCTATGCTTTATTAAATTGTATTTATGTTGTTTTATCGTATGCTTTATTAAACTGCATTTATGTTGTTTTATCCTATGCTTTATTAAATTGTATTTATGTTGTTTTATTCTATGCTTTATTAAATTGTATTTATGTTGTTTTAACACATGCTTTATTAAATTGTATTTATGTGGTTTTATCCTATGCTTTATTAAATTGTATTTATGTTGTTTTATCCTATGCTTTATTAAATTGTATTTATGTTGTTTTATCGTATGCTTTATTAAACTGCATTTATGTTGTTTTATCCTATGCTTTATTAAACTGCATTTATGTTGTTTTATCCTATGCTTTATTAAATTGTATTTATGTTGTTTTATTCTATGCTTTATTAAATTGTATTTATGTTGTTTTATCCTATGCTTTATTCAATTGTATTTATGTTGATTTATCCTATGCTTTATTAAATTGTATTATGTTGTTTTATCGTATGCTTTATTAAATTGTATTTATGTTGTTTTATCCTATGCTTTATTAAATTGTGGTTATGTTGTTTTATCCTATGCTTTATTAAATTGTATTAATGTTGTTTTAACCCATGCTTTATTAAATTGTATTTATGTGGTTTTATCCTATGCTTTATTAAATTATATTTATGTTGTTTTATCCTATGCTTTATTAAATTGTATTTATGTTGTTTTATCCTATGCTTTATTAAATTGTATTTATGTTGTTTTAACCCATGCTTTATTAAATTGTATTTATGTGGTTTTATCCTATGCTTTATTAAATTGTATTTATGTTGTTTTATCCTATGCTTTATTAAATTGTATTTATGTTGTTTTATCCTATGCTTTATTAAATTGTATTTATGTTGTTTTATCCTATGCTTTATTAAATTGTATTATGTTGTTTTATCGTATGCTTTATTAAATTGTATTTATGTTGTTTTATCCTATGCTTTATTAAATTGTGTTTATGTTGTTTTATCCTATGCTTTATTAAATTGTATTAATGTTGTTTTAACCCATGCTTTATTAAATAGTATTTATGTGGTTTTATCCTATGCTTTATTAAATTGTATTTATGTTGTTTTATCCTATGCTTTATTAAATTTTATTTATGTTGTTTTATCGTATGCTTTATTAAACTGCATTTATGTTGTTTTATCCTATGCTTTATTAAACTGCATTTATGTTGTTTTATCCTATGCTTTATTAAATTGTATTTATGTTGTTTTATCCTATGCTTTATTAAATTGTATTGATGTGGTTTTATCCTATGCTTTATTAAATTGTATTTATGTTGTTTTATCCTATGCTTTATTAAATTGTATTTATGTGGTTTTATCCTATGCTTTATTCAATTGTATTTATGTTGTTTTATCCTATGCTTTATTAAATTGTATTTATGTTGTTTTATCCTATGCTTTAATAAATTGTATTTATGTTGTTTTGTCCTATGCTTTATTAAATTGTATTTATGTTGTTTTAACCCATGCTTTATTAAATTGTATTTATGTTGTTTTATCCTGTGCTTTATTAAATTGTATTTATGTTGTTTTATCCTATGCTTTATTAAATTGTATTTATGTTGTTTTTTCCTATGCTTTATTAAATTGTATTTATTTTGTTTTATCCTATGCTTTAATAAATTGTATTTATGTTGTTTTGTCCTATGCTTTATTAAATTGTATTTATGTTATTTTAACCCATGCTTTATTAAATTGTATTTATGTTGTTTTATCCTATGCTTTATTAAATTGTACTTATGTTGTTTTATCCTATGCTTTATTAAATTGTATTTATGTTGTTTTATCCTATGCTTTATTAAATTGTATTTATGTTGTTTTATCCTATGCTTTATTAAAATGTATTTATGTTGTTTTATCCTATGCTTTATTAAATTGTATTTATGTTGTTTTATCCTATGCTTTATTAAACTCTATTTATGTTGTTTAATCATATGCTTTATTAAATTGTATTTATGTTGTTTAATCCTATGCTTTACTAAATTGTGTTTATGTTGTTTTATCCTATGCTTTATTAAATTGTATTTATGTTGTTTTATCCTATGCTTTATTAAATTGTATTTATGTTGTTTTATCCTATGCTTTATTAAATTGTGTTTATGTTGTTTTATCCTATGCTTTATTAATTTGTATTAATGTTGTTTTAACCCATGCTTTATTAAATTGTATTTATGTCGTTTTATCCTATGCTTTATTAAATTGTATTTATGTTGTTTTATCCTATGCTTTATTAAATTGTATTTATGTTGTTTTATCCTATGCTTTATTAAATTGTATTTATGTTGTTTTAACCCATGCTTTATTAAATTGTATTTATGTGGTTTTATCCTATGCTTTATTAAATTGTATTTATGTTGTTTTATCCTATGCTTTATTAAATTGTATTATGTTGTTTTATCGTATGCTTTATTAAATTGTATTTATGTTGTTTTATCCTATGCTTTATTAAATTGTGTTTATGTTGTTTTATCTTATGCTTTATTAAATTGTATTAATGTTGTTTTAACCCATGCTTTATTAAATTGTATTTATGTGGTTTTATCCTATGCTTTATTAAATTGTATTTATGTTGTTTTATCCTATGCTTTATTAAATTGTATTTATGTTGTTTTATCCTATGCTTTATTAAATTGTACTTATGTTGTTTTAACCCATGCTTTATTAAATTGTATTTATGTGGTTTTATCCTATGCTTTATTAAATTGTATTTAGGTTGTTTTATCCTATGCTTTATTAAATTGTATTTTTGTTGTTTTATCCTATGCTTTATTAAATTGTATTTATGTTGTTTTATCCTATGCTTTATTAAATTGTATTTATGTTGTTTTATCCTATGCTTTATTAAATTGTATTATGTTGTTTTATCGTATGCTTTATTAAATTGTATTTATGTTGTTTTATCCTATGCTTTATTAAATTGTGTTTATGTTGTTTTATCCTATGCTTTATTAAATTGTATTAATGTTGTTTTAACCCATGCTTTATTAAATAGTATTTATGTGGTTTTATCCTATGCTTTATTAAATTGTATTTATGTTGTTTTATCCTATGCTTTATTAAATTGTATTTATGTTGTTTTATCGTATGCTTTATTAAACTGCATTTATGTTGTTTTATCCTATGCTTTATTAAACTGCATTTATGTTGTTTTATCCTATGCTTTATGAAATTGTATTTATGTTGTTTTATCCTATGCTTTATTAAATTGTATTTATGTTGTTTTATCCTATGCTTTATTCAATTGTATTTATGTTGATTTATCCTATGCTTTATTAAATTGTATTATGTTGTTTTATCGTATGCTTTATTAAATTGTATTTATGTTGTTTTATCCTATGCTTTATTAAATTGTATTTATGTTGTTTTATCCTATGCTTTATTCAATTGTATTTATGTTGTTTTATCCTATGCTTTATTTAATTGTATTTATATTGTTTTCACCCATGCTTTATTAAATTGTATTTATGTGGTTTTATCCTATGCTTTATTAAATTGTATTTATGTTGTTTTATCCTATGCTTTATTAAATTGTATTTATGTTGTTTTATCCTATGCTTTATTAAATTGTATTTATGTTGTTTTATCCTATGCTTTATTAAATTGTATTTATGTTGTTTTATCCTATGCTTTATTAAATTGTATTATGTTGTTTTATCGTATGCTTTATTAAATTGTATTTATGTTGTTTTATCCTATGCTTTATTAAATTGTGTTTATGTTGTTTTATCCTATGCTTTATTAAATTGTATTAATGTTGTTTTAACCCATGCTTTATTAAATTGTATTTATGTGGTTTTATCCTATGCTTTATTAAATTGTATTATGTTGTTTTATCGTATGCTTTATTAAATTGTATTTATGTTGTTTTAACCCATGCTTTATTAAATTGTATTTATGTGGTTTTATCCTGTGCTTTATTAAATTGTATTTATGTTGTTTTATCCTATGCTTTATTAAATTGTATTTATGTTGTTTTATCCTATGCTTTATTAAATTGTATTTATGTTGTTTTATCCTATGCTTTATTAAATTGTATTTATGTTGTTTTATCCTATGCTTTATTAAATTGTATTATGTTGTTTTATCGTATGCTTTATTAAATTGTATTTATGTTGTTTTATCCTATGCTTTATTAAATTGTGTTTATGTTGTTTTATCCTATGCTTTATTAAATTGTATTAATGTTGTTTTAACCCATGCTTTATTAAATAGTATTTATGTGGTTTTTTCCTATGCTTTATTAAATTGTATTTATG
Source organism: Phyllobates terribilis (assembly GCF_046119375.1). Taxonomy (NCBI): domain Eukaryota; kingdom Metazoa; phylum Chordata; class Amphibia; order Anura; family Dendrobatidae; genus Phyllobates; species Phyllobates terribilis. The sequence continues at coordinate 563,668 of NW_027363193.1, read as the reverse complement.
TTGTTTTATCCTATGCTTTATTAAATTGTATTTATGTTGTTTTATCGTATGCTTTATTAAACTGCATTTATGTTGTTTTATCCTATGCTTTATTAAACTGCACTTATGTTGTTTTATCCTATGCTTTATTAAATTGTATTTATGTTGTTTTATCCTATGCTTTATTAAATTGTATTTATGTTGTTTTATCCTATGCTTTATTCAATTGTATTTATGTTGATTTATCCTATGCTTTATTAAATTGTATTATGTTGTTTTATCGTATGCTTTATTAAATTGTATTTATGTTGTTTTATCCTATGCTTTATTAAATTGTGTTTATGTTGTTTTATCATATGCTTTATTAAATTGTATTAATGTTGTTTTAACCCATGCTTTATTAAATTGTATTTATGTGGTTTTATCCTATGCTTTATTAAATTGTATTTATGTTGTTTTATCCTATGCTTTATTAAATTGTATTTATGTTGTTTTATCCTATGCTTTATTAAATTGTATTTATGTTGTTTTAACCCATGCTTTATTAAATTGTATTTATGCGGTTTTATCCTATGCTTTATTAAATTGTATTTATGTTGTTTTATCCTATGCTTTATTAAATTGTATTTATGTTGTTTTATCCTTTGCTTTATTCAATTGTATTTATGTTGTTTTATCCTATGCTTTATTAAATTGTATTTATGTTGTTTTAACCCATGCTTTATTAAATTGTATTTATGTTGTTTTATCCTATGCTTTATTAAATTGTATTTATGTTGTTTTATCCTATGCTTTATTAAATTGTATTTATGTTTTTTTATCCTATGCTTTATTAAATTGTATTTATGTTGTTTTATCCTATGCTTTATTAAATTGTATTTATGTTGTTTTAACCTATGCTTTATTAAATTGTATTTATGTTGATTTATCCTATGCTTTATTAAATTGTATTTATGTTGTTTTATCCTATGCTTCATTAAATTGTATTTATGTTGTTTTATCCTATGCTTTATTAAATTGTATTTATGTTGTTTTAACCTATGCTTTATTAAATTGTATTTATGTTGATTTATCCTATGCTTTATTAAATTGTATTTATGTTGCTTTAACCTATGCTTTATTAAATTGTATTTATGTTGATTTATCCTATGCTTTATTAAATTGTATTTATGTTGCTTTAACCTATGCTTTATTAAATTGTATTTATGTTGTTTTATCCTATGCTTTATTAAATTCATCTATGTTGTTTTATCCTATGCTTTATTAAATTGTATTTATGTTGTTTTGTCCTATGCTTTATTAAATTGTATTTATGTTGTTTTAACCCATGCTTTATTAAATTGTATTTATGTTGTTTTATCCTATGCTTTATTAAATTGTATTTATGTTGTTTTATCCTATGCTTTATAAAATGGATTTATGTTTTTTTATCCTATGCTTTATTAAATTGTATTTATGTTGTTTTATCCTATGCTTTATTAAATTGTATTTATGTTGTTTTATCCTATGCTTTATTAAATTGTATTTATGTGGTTTTATCCTATGCTTTATTAAACTGTATTTATGTTGTTTTATCCTATGCGTTATTAAATTGTATTTATGTTGTTTTATCCTATGCTTTATTAAAATGTATTTATGTTGTTTTAACCCATGCTTTATTATATCATGTTTATGTTGTTTTATCCTATGCTTTATTAAATTGTATTTATGTTGTTTTATCCTATGCTTTATTAAATTGTATTTACGTGGTTTCATCCTATGCTTTATTAAATTGTATTTATGTTGTTTTAACCTATGCTTTATTAAATTGTATTTATGTGGTTTTATCCTATGCTTTATTAAATTGTATTTATGTTGTTTTATCCTATGCTTTATTAAATTGTATTTATGTTGTTTTATCCTATGCTTTAATAAATTGTATTTATATTGTTTTGTCCTATGCTTTATTAAATTGTATTTATGTTGTTTTAACCCATGCTTTATTAAATTGTATTTATGTTGTTTTATCCTGTGCTTTATTAAATTGTATTTATGTTGTTTTATCCTATGCTTTATTAAATTGTATTTATGTTGTTTTTTCCTATGCTTTATTAAATTGTATTTATTTTGTTTTATCCTATGCTTTAATAAATTGTATTTATGTTGTTTTGTCCTATGCTTTATTAAATTGTATTTATGTGGTTTTATCCTATGCTTTATTAAATTGTATTTATGTTGTTTTATCCTATGCTTTATTAAATTGTATTTATGTTGTTTTATCCTATGCTTTAATAAATTGTATTTATATTGTTTTGTCCTATGCTTTACTAAATTGTGTTTATGTTGTTTTATCCTATGCTTTATTTAATTGTATTTATGTTGTTTTATCCTATGCTTTATTAAATTGTATTTATGTTGTTTTATCCTATGCTTTATTAAATTGTGTTTATGTTGTTTTATCCTATGCTTTATTAAATTGTATTAATGTTGTTTTAACCCATGCTTTATTAAATTGTATTTATGTGGTTTTATCCTATGCTTTATTAAATTGTATTTATGTTGTTTTATCCTATGCTTTATTAAATTGTATTTATGTTGTTTTATCCTATGCTTTATTAAATTGTATTTATGTTGTTTTAACCCATGCTTTATTAAATTGTATTTATGTGGTTTTATCCTGTGCTTTATTAAATTGTATTTATGTTGTTTTATCCTATGCTTTATTAAATTGTATTTATGTTGTTTTATCCTATGCTTTATTAAATTGTATTTATGTTGTTTTATCCTATGCTTTATTAAATTGTATTTATGTTGTTTTATCCTATGCTTTATTAAATTGTATTATGTTGTTTTATCCTATGCTTTATTCAATTGTATTTATGTTGATTTATCCTATGCTTTATTAAATTGTATTATGTTGTTTTATCGTATGCTTTATTAAATTGTATTTATGTTGTTTTATCCTATGCTTTATTAAATTGTGTTTATGCTGTTTTATCCTATGCTTTATTAAATTGTATTAATGTTGTTTTAACCCATGCTTTATTAAATTGTATTTATGTGGTTTTATCCTATGCTTTATTAAATTGTATTTATGTTGTTTTATCCTATGCTTTATTAAATTGTATTTATGTTGTTTTATCCTATGCTTTATTAAATTGTATTTATGTTGTTTTAACACATGCTTTATTAAATTGTATTTATGTTGTTTTATCCTATGCTTTATTAAATTGTATTTATGTTGTTTTATCCTATGCTTTATTAAATTGTATTTATGTTGTTTTATCCTATGCTTTATTAAACTGTATTTATGTGGTTTTATCCTATGCTTTATTAAATTGTATTATGTTGTTTTATCCTATGCTTTATTAAATTGTATTTATGTTGTTTTATCCTATGCTTTATTAAATTGTATTTATGTTGTTTTAACCCATGCTTTATTAAATTGTATTTATGTGGTTTTATCCTGTGCTTTATTAAATTGTATTTATGTTGTTTTATCCTATGCTTTATTAAATTGTATTTATGTTGTTTTATCCTATGCTTTATTAAATTGTATTTATGTTGTTTTATCCTATGCTTTATTAAATTGTATTTATGTTGTTTTATCCTATGCTTTATTAAATTGTATTTATGTTGTTTTATCCTATGCTTTATTAAATTGTATTATGTTGTTTTATCCTATGCTTTATTAAATTGTATTTATGTTGTTTTATCCTATGCTTTATTAAATTGTGTTTATGTTGTTTTATCCTATGCTTTATTAAATTGTATTAATGTTGTTTTAACCCATGCTTTATTAAATTGTATTTATGTGGTTTTATCCTATGCTTTATTAAATTGTATTTATGTTGTTTTATCCTATGCTTTATTAAATTGTATTTATGTTGTTTTATCGTATGCTTTATTAAACTGCATTTATGTTGTTTTATCCTATGCTTTATTTAACTGCATTTATGTTGTTTTATCCTATGATTTATTCAATTGTATTTATGTTGTTTTATTCTATGCTTTATTAAATTGTATTTATGTTGTTTTATCCTATGCTTTATTCAATTGTATTTATGTTGATTTATCCTATGCTTTATTAAATTGTATTATGTTGTTTTATCCTATGCTTTATTAAATTGTATTTATGTTGTTTTATCCTATGCTTTATTAAATTGTGTTTATGTTGTTTTATCCTATGCTTTATTAAATTGTGTTAATGTTGTTTTAACCCATGCTTTATTAAATAGTATTTATGTGGTTTTATCCTATGCTTTATTAAATTGTATTTATGTTGTTTTATCCTATGCTTTATTAAATTGTATTTATGTTGTTTTATCGTATGCTTTATTAAACTGCATTTATGTTGTTTTATCCTATGCTTTATTAAACTGCATTTATCTTGTTTTATCCTATGCTTTATTAAATTGTATTATGTTGTTTTATCGTATGCTTTATTAAATTGTATTTATGTTGTTTTATCCTATGCTTTATTAAATTGTATTATGTTGTTTTATCGTATGCTTTATTAAATTGTATTTATGTTGTTTTATCCTATGCTTTATTAAATTGTGTTTATGTTGTTTTATCCTATGCTTTATTAAATTGTATTAATGTTGTTTTAACCCATGCTTTATTAAATTGTATTTATGTGGTTTTATCCTATGCTTTATTAAATTGTATTTATGTTGTTTTATCCTATGCTTTATTAAATTGTATTTATGTTGTTTTATCCTATGCTTTATTAAATTGTATTTATGTTGTTTTAACCCATGCTTTATTAAATTGTATTTATGTGGTTTTATCCTATGCTTTATTAAATTGTATTTATGTTGTTTTATCCTATGCTTTATTAAATTGTATTTATGTTGTTTTATCCTTTGCTTTATTAAATTGTATTTATGTTGTTTTATCCTATGCTTTATTAAATTGTATTTATGTTGTTTTATCCTATGCTTTATTAAATTGTATTTATGTTGTTTTATCCTATGCTTTATTAAATTGTATTATGTTGTTTTATCGTATGCTTTATTAAATTGTATTCATGTTGTTTTATCCTATGCTTTATTAAATTGTGTTTATGTTGTTTTATCCTATGCTTTATTAAATTGTATTAATGTTGTTTTAACCCATGCTTTATTAAATTGTATTTATGTGGTTTTATCCTATGCTTTATTAAATTGTGTTTATGCTGTTTTATCCTATGCTTTATTAAATTGTATTAATGTTGTTTTAACCCATGCTTTATTAAATTGTATTTATGTGGTTTTATCCTATGCTTTATTAAATTGTATTTATGTTGTTTTATCCTATGCTTTATTAAATTGTATTTATGTTGTTTTATCCTATGCTTTATTAAATTGTATTTATGTTGTTTTAACACATGCTTTATTAAATTGTATTTATGTTGTTTTATCCTATGCTTTATTAAATTGTATTTATGTTGTTTTATCCTATGCTTTATTAAATTGTATTTATGTTGTTTTATCCTATGCTTTATTAAACTGTATTTATGTGGTTTTATCCTATGCTTTATTAAATTGTATTATGTTGTTTTATCCTATGCTTTATTAAATTGTATTTATGTTGTTTTATCCTATGCTTTATTAAATTGTATTTATGTTGTTTTAACCCATGCTTTATTAAATTGTATTTATGTGGTTTTATCCTGTGCTTTATTAAATTGTATTTATGTTGTTTTATCCTATGCTTTATTAAATTGTATTTATGTTGTTTTATCCTATGCTTTATTAAATTGTATTTATGTTGTTTTATCCTATGCTTTATTAAATTGTATTTATGTTGTTTTATCCTATGCTTTATTAAATTGTATTTATGTTGTTTTATCCTATGCTTTATTAAATTGTATTATGTTGTTTTATCCTATGCTTTATTAAATTGTATTTATGTTGTTTTATCCTATGCTTTATTAAATTGTGTTTATGTTGTTTTATCCTATGCTTTATTAAATTGTATTAATGTTGTTTTAACCCATGCTTTATTAAATTGTATTTATGTGGTTTTATCCTATGCTTTATTAAATTGTATTTATGTTGTTTTATCCTATGCTTTATTAAATTGTATTTATGTTGTTTTATCGTATGCTTTATTAAACTGCATTTATGTTGTTTTATCCTATGCTTTATTTAACTGCATTTATGTTGTTTTATCCTATGATTTATTCAATTGTATTTATGTTGTTTTATTCTATGCTTTATTAAATTGTATTTATGTTGTTTTATCCTATGCTTTATTCAATTGTATTTATGTTGATTTATCCTATGCTTTATTAAATTGTATTATGTTGTTTTATCCTATGCTTTATTAAATTGTATTTATGTTGTTTTATCCTATGCTTTATTAAATTGTGTTTATGTTGTTTTATCCTATGCTTTATTAAATTGTGTTAATGTTGTTTTAACCCATGCTTTATTAAATAGTATTTATGTGGTTTTATCCTATGCTTTATTAAATTGTATTTATGTTGTTTTATCCTATGCTTTATTAAATTGTATTTATGTTGTTTTATCGTATGCTTTATTAAACTGCATTTATGTTGTTTTATCCTATGCTTTATTAAACTGCATTTATGTTGTTTTATCCTATGCTTTATTAAATTGTATTATGTTGTTTTATCGTATGCTTTATTAAATTGTATTTATGTTGTTTTATCCTATGCTTTATTAAATTGTATTATGTTGTTTTATCGTATGCTTTATTAAATTGTATTTATGTTGTTTTATCCTATGCTTTATTAAATTGTGTTTATGTTGTTTTATCCTATGCTTTATTAAATTGTATTAATGTTGTTTTAACCCATGCTTTATTAAATTGTATTTATGTGGTTTTATCCTATGCTTTATTAAATTGTATTTATGTTGTTTTATCCTATGCTTTATTAAATTGTATTTATGTTGTTTTATCCTATGCTTTATTAAATTGTATTTATGTTGTTTTAACCCATGCTTTATTAAATTGTATTTATGTGGTTTTATCCTATGCTTTATTAAATTGTATTTATGTTGTTTTATCCTATGCTTTATTAAATTGTATTTATGTTGTTTTATCCTTTGCTTTATTAAATTGTATTTATGTTGTTTTATCCTATGCTTTATTAAATTGTATTTATGTTGTTTTATCCTATGCTTTATTAAATTGTATTTATGTTGTTTTATCCTATGCTTTATTAAATTGTATTATGTTGTTTTATCGTATGCTTTATTAAATTGTATTCATGTTGTTTTATCCTATGCTTTATTAAATTGTGTTTATGTTGTTTTATCCTATGCTTTATTAAATTGTATTAATGTTGTTTTAACCCATGCTTTATTAAATTGTATTTATGTGGTTTTATCCTATGCTTTATTAAATTGTATTTATGTTGTTTTATCCTATGCTTTATTAAATTGTATTTATGTTGTTTTATCGTATGCTTTATTAAACTGCATTTATGTTGTTTTATCCTATGCTTTATTAAACTGCATTTATGTTGTTTTATCCTATGCTTTATTAAATTGTATTTATGTTGTTTTATTCTATGCTTTATTAAATTGTATTTATGTTGTTTTATCCTATGCTTTATTCAATTGTATTTATGTTGATTTATCCTATGCTTTATTAAATTGTATTATGTTGTTTTATCGTATGCTTTATTAAATTGTATTTATGTTGTTTTATCCTATGCTTTATTAAATTGTGTTTATGTTGTTTTATCCTATGCTTTATTAAATTGTATTAATGTTGTTTTAACCCATGCTTTATTAAATTGTATTTATGTGGTTTTATCCTATGCTTTATTAAATTATATTTATGTTGTTTTATCCTATGCTTTATTAAATTGTATTTATGTTGTTTTATCCTATGCTTTATTAAATTGTATTTATGTTGTTTTAACCCATGCTTTATTAAATTGTATTTATGTGGTTTTATCCTATGCTTTATTAAATTGTATTTATGTTGTTTTATCCTATGCTTTATTAAATTGTATTTATGTTGTTTTATCCTATGCTTTATTAAATTGTATTTATGTTGTTTTATCCTATGCTTTATTAAATTGTATTTATGTTGTTTTATCCTATGCTTTATTAAATTGTATTATGTTGTTTTATCGTATGCTTTATTAAATTGTATTTATGTTGTTTTATCCTATGCTTTATTAAATTGTATTTATGTTATTTTATCCTATGCTTTATTAAATTGTATTTATGTTGTTTTTACCCATGCTTTATTAAATTGTATTTATGTGGTTTTATCCTATGCTTTATTAAATTGTATTTATGTTGTTTTATCCTATGCTTTATTAAATTGTATTTATGTTGTTTTATCCTATGCTTTATTAAATTGTATTTATGTTGTTTTAACCCATGCTTTATTAAATTGTATTTATGTGGTTTTATCCTATGCTTTATTAAATTGTATTATGTTGTTTTATCGTATGCTTTATTAAATTGTATTTATGTTGTTTTATCCTATGCTTTATTAAATTGTGTTTATGTTGTTTTATCCTATGCTTTATTAAATTGTATTTATGTTGTTTTATCCTATGCTTTATTAAATTGTATTATGTTGTTTTATCGTATGCTTTATTAAATTGTATTTATGTTTTTTATCCTATGCTTTATTAAATTGTGTTTATGTTGTTTTATCCTATGCTTTATTAAATTGTATTAATGTTGTTTTAACCCATGCTTTATTAAATTGTATTTATGTGGTTTTATCCTATGCTTTATTAAATTGTATTTATGTTGTTTTATCCTATGCTTTATTAAATTGTATTTATGTTGTTTTATCGTATGCTTTATTAAACTGCATTTATGTTGTTTTATCCTATGCTTTATTAAACTGCATTTATGTTGTTTTATCCTATGCTTTATTAAATTGTATTTATGTTGTTTTATTTTATGCTTTATTAAATTGTGTTTATGTTGTTTTATCCTATGCTTTATTAAATTGTATTAATGTTGTTTTAACCCATGCTTTATTAAATTGTATTTATTTGGTTTTATCCTATGCTTTATTAAATTATATTTATGTTGTTTTATCCTATGCTTTATTAAATTGTGTTTATGTTGTTTTATCCTATGCTTTATTAAATTGTATTAATGTTGTTTTAACCCATGCTTTATTAAATTGTATTTATGTGGTTTTATCCTATGCTTTATTAAATTATATTTATGTTGTTTTATCCTATGCTTTATTAAATTGTATTTATGTTGTTTTATCCTATGCTTTATTAAATTGTATTTATGTTGTTTTAACCCATGCTTTATTAAATTGTATTTATGTGGTTTTATCCTATGCTTTATTAAATTGTATTTATGTTGTTTTATCCTATGCTTTATTAAATTGTATTTATGTTGTTTTATCCTATGCTTTATTAAATTGTATTTATGTTGTTTTATCCTATGCTTTATTAAATTGTATTTATGTTGTTTTATCCTATGCTTTATTAAATTGTATTATGTTGTTTTATCGTATGCTTTATTAAATTGTATTTATGTTGTTTTATCCTATGCTTTATTAAATTGTATTTATGTTATTTTATCCTATGCTTTATTAAATTGTATTTATGTTGTTTTTACCCATGCTTTATTAAATTGTATTTATGTGGTTTTATCCTATGCTTTATTAAATTGTATTTATGTTGTTTTATCCTATGCTTTATTAAATTGTATTTATGTTGTTTTATCCTATGCTTTATTAAATTGTATTTATGTTGTTTTAACCCATGCTTTATTAAATTGTATTTATGTGGTTTTATCCTATGCTTTATTAAATTGTATTATGTTGTTTTATCGTATGCTTTATTAAATTGTATTTATGTTGTTTTATCCTATGCTTTATTAAATTGTGTTTATGTTGTTTTATCCTATGCTTTATTAAATTGTATTTATGTTGTTTTATCCTATGCTTTATTAAATTGTATTATGTTGTTTTATCGTATGCTTTATTAAATTGTATTTATGTTGTTTTATCCTATGCTTTATTAAATTGTGTTTATGTTGTTTTATCCTATGCTTTATTAAATTGTATTAATGTTGTTTTAACCCATGCTTTATTAAATTGTATTTATGTGGTTTTATCCTATGCTTTATTAAATTGTATTTATGTTGTTTTATCCTATGCTTTATTAAATTGTATTTATGTTGTTTTATCGTATGCTTTATTAAACTGCATTTATGTTGTTTTATCCTATGCTTTATTAAACTGCATTTATGTTGTTTTATCCTATGCTTTATTAAATTGTATTTATGTTGTTTTATTCTATGCTTTATTAAATTGTGTTTATGTTGTTTTATCCTATGCTTTATTAAATTGTATTAATGTTGTTTTAACCCATGCTTTATTAAATTGTATTTATGTGGTTTTATCCTATGCTTTATTAAATTATATTTATGTTGTTTTATCCTATGCTTTATTAAATTGTATTTATGTTGTTTTATCCTATGCTTTATTAAATTGTATTTATGTTGTTTTAACCCATGCTTTATTAAATTGTATTTATGTGGTTTTATCCTATGCTTTATTAAATTGTATTTATGTTGTTTTATCCTATGCTTTATTAAATTGTATTTATGTTGTTTTATCCTATGCTTTATTAAATTGTATTTATGTTGTTTTATCCTATGCTTTATTAAATTGTATTATGTTGTTTTATCGTATGCTTTATTAAATTGTATTTATGTTGTTTTATCCTATGCTTTATTAAATTGTGTTTATGTTGTTTTATCCTATGCTTTATTAAATTGTATTAATGTTGTTTTAACCCATGCTTTATTAAATAGTATTTATGTGGTTTTATCCTATGCTTTATTAAATTGTATTTATGTTGTTTTATCCTATGCTTTATTAAATTGTATTTATGTTGTTTTATCCTATGCTTTATTAAACTGCATTTATGTTGTTTTATCCTATGCTTTATTAAACTGCATTTATGTTGTTTTATCCTATGCTTTATTAAATTGTATTTATGTTGTTTTATCCTATGCTTTATTAAATTGTATTTATGTTGTTTTATCCTATGCTTTATTAAATTGTATTTATGTTGTTTTATCCTATGCTTTATTAAATTGTATTTATGTGGTTTTATCCTATGCTTTATTAAATTGTATTTATGTTGTTTTATCCTATGCTTTATTAAATTGTATTTATGTGGTTTTATCCTATGCTTTATTAAATTGTATTTATGTGGTTTTATCCTATGCTTTATTAAATTGTATTTATGTTGTTTTATCCTATGCTTTAATAAATTGTATTTATGTTGTTTTGTCCTATGCTTTATTAAATTGTATTTATGTTGTTTTAACCCATGCTTTATTAAATTGTATTTATGTTGTTTTATCCTGTGCTTTATTAAATTGTATTTATGTTGTTTTGTCCTATGCTTTATTAAATTGTATTTATGTTGTTTTTTCCTATGCTTTATTAAATTGTATTTATTTTGTTTTATCCTATGCTTTAATAAATTGTATTTATGTTGTTTTGTCCTATGCTTTATTAAATTGTATTTATGTTATTTTAACCCATGCTTTATTAAATTGTATTTATGTTGTTTTATCCTATGCTTTATTAAAATGTATTTATGTTGTTTTATCCTATGCTTTATTAAATTGTATTATGTTGTTTTATCGTATGCTTTATTAAATTGTATTTATGTTGTTTTATCCTATGCTTTATTAAATTGTGTTTATGTTGTTTTATCCTATGCTTTATTAAACTGTATTAATGTTGTTTTAACCCATGCTTTATTAAATTGTATTTATGTGGTTTTATCCTATGCTTTATTAAATTGTATTTATGTTGTTTTATCCTATGCTTTATTAAATTGTATTTATGTTGTTTTATCCTATGCTTTATTAAATTGTATTTATGTTGTTTTAACCCATGCTTTATTAAATTGTATTTATGTGGTTTTATCCTATGCTTTATTAAATTGTATTTATGTTGTTTTATCCTATGCTTTATTAAATTGTATTTATGTTGTTTTATCCTATGCTTTATTAAATTGTATTTATGTTGTTTTATCCTATGCTTTATTAAATTGTATTTATGTTGTTTTATCCTATGCTTTATTAAATTGTATTATGTTGTTTTATCGTATGCTTTATTAAATTGTATTTATGTTGTTTTATCCTATGCTTTATTAAATTGTATTTATGTTATTTTATCCTATGCTTTATTAAATTGTATTTATGTTGTTTTTACCCATGCTTTATTAAATTGTATTTATGTGGTTTTATCCTATGCTTTATTAAATTGTATTTATGTTGTTTTATCCTATGCTTTATTAAATTGTATTTATGTTGTTTTATCCTATGCTTTATTAAATTGTATTTATGTTGTTTTAACCCATGCTTTATTAAATTGTATTTATGTGGTTTTATCCTATGCTTTATTAAATTGTATTATGTTGTTTTATCGTATGCTTTATTAAATTGTATTTATGTTGTTTTATCCTATGCTTTATTAAATTGTGTTTATGTTGTTTTATCCTATGCTTTATTAAATTGTATTTATGTTGTTTTATCCTATGCTTTATTAAATTGTATTATGTTGTTTTATCGTATGCTTTATTAAATTGTATTTATGTTTTTTATCCTATGCTTTATTAAATTGTGTTTATGTTGTTTTATCCTATGCTTTATTAAATTGTATTAATGTTGTTTTAACCCATGCTTTATTAAATTGTATTTATGTGGTTTTATCCTATGCTTTATTAAATTGTATTTATGTTGTTTTATCCTATGCTTTATTAAATTGTATTTATGTTGTTTTATCGTATGCTTTATTAAACTGCATTTATGTTGTTTTATCCTATGCTTTATTAAACTGCATTTATGTTGTTTTATCCTATGCTTTATTAAATTGTATTTATGTTGTTTTATTCTATGCTTTATTAAATTGTGTTTATGTTGTTTTATCCTATGCTTTATTAAATTGTATTAATGTTGTTTTAACCCATGCTTTATTAAATTGTATTTATTTGGTTTTATCCTATGCTTTATTAAATTATATTTATGTTGTTTTATCCTATGCTTTATTAAATTGTGTTTATGTTGTTTTATCCTATGCTTTATTAAATTGTATTAATGTTGTTTTAACCCATGCTTTATTAAATTGTATTTATGTGGTTTTATCCTATGCTTTATTAAATTATATTTATGTTGTTTTATCCTATGCTTTATTAAATTGTATTTATGTTGTTTTATCCTATGCTTTATTAAATTGTATTTATGTTGTTTTAACCCATGCTTTATTAAATTGTATTTATGTGGTTTTATCCTATGCTTTATTAAATTGTATTTATGTTGTTTTATCCTATGCTTTATTAAATTGTATTTATGTTGTTTTATCCTATGCTTTATTAAATTGTATTTATGTTGTTTTATCCTATGCTTTATTAAATTGTATTTATGTTGTTTTATCCTATGCTTTATTAAATTGTATTATGTTGTTTTATCGTATGCTTTATTAAATTGTATTTATGTTGTTTTATCCTATGCTTTATTAAATTGTATTTATGTTATTTTATCCTATGCTTTATTAAATTGTATTTATGTTGTTTTTACCCATGCTTTATTAAATTGTATTTATGTGGTTTTATCCTATGCTTTATTAAATTGTATTTATGTTGTTTTATCCTATGCTTTATTAAATTGTATTTATGTTGTTTTATCCTATGCTTTATTAAATTGTATTTATGTTGTTTTAACCCATGCTTTATTAAATTGTATTTATGTGGTTTTATCCTATGCTTTATTAAATTGTATTATGTTGTTTTATCGTATGCTTTATTAAATTGTATTTATGTTGTTTTATCCTATGCTTTATTAAATTGTGTTTATGTTGTTTTATCCTATGCTTTATTAAATTGTATTTATGTTGTTTTATCCTATGCTTTATTAAATTGTATTATGTTGTTTTATCGTATGCTTTATTAAATTGTATTTATGTTGTTTTATCCTATGCTTTATTAAATTGTGTTTATGTTGTTTTATCCTATGCTTTATTAAATTGTATTAATGTTGTTTTAACCCATGCTTTATTAAATTGTATTTATGTGGTTTTATCCTATGCTTTATTAAATTGTATTTATGTTGTTTTATCCTATGCTTTATTAAATTGTATTTATGTTGTTTTATCGTATGCTTTATTAAACTGCATTTATGTTGTTTTATCCTATGCTTTATTAAACTGCATTTATGTTGTTTTATCCTATGCTTTATTAAATTGTATTTATGTTGTTTTATTCTATGCTTTATTAAATTGTGTTTATGTTGTTTTATCCTATGCTTTATTAAATTGTATTAATGTTGTTTTAACCCATGCTTTATTAAATTGTATTTATGTGGTTTTATCCTATGCTTTATTAAATTATATTTATGTTGTTTTATCCTATGCTTTATTAAATTGTATTTATGTTGTTTTATCCTATGCTTTATTAAATTGTATTTATGTTGTTTTAACCCATGCTTTATTAAATTGTATTTATGTGGTTTTATCCTATGCTTTATTAAATTGTATTTATGTTGTTTTATCCTATGCTTTATTAAATTGTATTTATGTTGTTTTATCCTATGCTTTATTAAATTGTATTTATGTTGTTTTATCCTATGCTTTATTAAATTGTATTATGTTGTTTTATCGTATGCTTTATTAAATTGTATTTATGTTGTTTTATCCTATGCTTTATTAAATTGTGTTTATGTTGTTTTATCCTATGCTTTATTAAATTGTATTAATGTTGTTTTAACCCATGCTTTATTAAATAGTATTTATGTGGTTTTATCCTATGCTTTATTAAATTGTATTTATGTTGTTTTATCCTATGCTTTATTAAATTGTATTTATGTTGTTTTATCCTATGCTTTATTAAACTGCATTTATGTTGTTTTATCCTATGCTTTATTAAACTGCATTTATGTTGTTTTATCCTATGCTTTATTAAATTGTATTTATGTTGTTTTATCCTATGCTTTATTAAATTGTATTTATGTTGTTTTATCCTATGCTTTATTAAATTGTATTTATGTTGTTTTATCCTATGCTTTATTAAATTGTATTTATGTGGTTTTATCCTATGCTTTATTAAATTGTATTTATGTTGTTTTATCCTATGCTTTATTAAATTGTATTTATGTGGTTTTATCCTATGCTTTATTAAATTGTATTTATGTTGTTTTATCCTATGCTTTATTAAATTGTATTTATGTTGTTTTATCCTATGCTTTAATAAATTGTATTTATGTTGTTTTGTCCTATGCTTTATTAAATTGTATTTATGTTGTTTTAACCCATGCTTTATTAAATTGTATTTATGTTGTTTTATCCTGTGCTTTATTAAATTGTATTTATGTTGTTTTGTCCTATGCTTTATTAAATTGTATTTATGTTGTTTTTTCCTATGCTTTATTAAATTGTATTTATTTTGTTTTATCCTATGCTTTAATAAATTGTATTTATGTTGTTTTGTCCTATGCTTTATTAAATTGTATTTATGTTATTTTAACCCATGCTTTATTAAATTGTATTTATGTTGTTTTATCCTATGCTTTATTAAAATGTATTTATGTTGTTTTATCCTATGCTTTATTAAATTGTATTATGTTGTTTTATCGTATGCTTTATTAAATTGTATTTATGTTGTTTTATCCTATGCTTTATTAAATTGTGTTTATGTTGTTTTATCCTATGCTTTATTAAACTGTATTAATGTTGTTTTAACCCATGCTTTATTAAATTGTATTTATGTGGTTTTATCCTATGCTTTATTAAATTGTATTTATGTTGTTTTATCCTATGCTTTATTAAATTGTATTTATGTTGTTTTATCCTATGCTTTATTAAATTGTATTTATGTTGTTTTAACCCATGCTTTATTAAATTGTATTTATGTGGTTTTATCCTGTGCTTTATTAAATTGTATGTATGTTGTTTTATCCTATGCTTTATTAAATTGTATTTATGTTGTTTTATCCTATGCTTTATTAAATTGTATTTATGTTGTTTTATCCTATGCTTTATTAAATTGTATTTATGTTGTTTTATCCTATGCTTTATTAAATTGTATTATGTTGTTTTATCATATGCTTTATTAAATTGTATTTATGTTGTTTTATCCTATGCTTTATTAAATTGTGTTTATGTTGTTTTATCCTATGCTTTATTAAATTGTATTAATGTTGTTTTAACCCATGCTTTATTAAATTGTATTTATGTGGTTTTATCCTATGCTTTATTAAATTGTATTTATGTTGTTTTATCCTATGCTTTATTAAATTGTATTTATGTTGTTTTATCGTATGCTTTATTAAACTGCATTTATGTTGTTTTATCCTATGCTTTATTAAACTGCATTTATGTTGTTTTATCCTATGCTTTATTCAATTGTATTTATGTTGTTTTATTCTATGCTTTATTAAATTGTATTTATGTTGTTTTATCCTATGCTTTATTCAATTGTATTTATGTTGATTTATCCTATGCTTTATTAAATTGTATTATGTTGTTTTATCGTATGCTTTATTAAATTGTATTTATGTTGTTTTATCCTATGCTTTATTAAATTGTGTTTATGTTGTTTTATCCTATGCTTTATTAAATTGTATTAATGTAGTTTTAACCCATGCTTTATTAAATTGTATTTATGTGGTTTTATCCTATGCTTTATTAAATTGTATTTATGTTGTTTTATCCTATGCTTTATTAAATTGTATTTATGTTGTTTTATCCTATGCTTTATTAAATTGTATTTATGTTGTTTTAACACATGCTTTATTAAATTGTATTTATGTTGTTTTATCCTATGCTTTATTAAATTGTATTTATGTTGTTTTATCCTATGCTTTATTAAATTGTATTTATGTTGTTTTATCCTATGCTTTATTAAACTGTATTTATGTGGTTTTATCCTATGCTTTATTAAATTGTATTATGTTGTTTTATCCTATGCTTTATTAAATTGTATTTATGTTGTTTTATCCTATGCTTTATTAAATTGTATTTATGTTGTTTTAACCCATGCTTTATTAAATTGTATTTATGTGGTTTTATCCTGTGCTTTATTAAATTGTATTTATGTTGTTTTATCCTATGCTTTATTAAATTGTATTTATGTTGTTTTATCCTATGCTTTATTAAATTGTATTTATGTTGTTTTATCCTATGCTTTATTAAATTGTATTTATGTTGTTTTATCCTATGCTTTATTAAATTGTATTATGTTGTTTTATCCTATGCTTTATTAAATTGTATTTATGTTGTTTTATCCTATGCTTTATTAAATTGTGTTTATGTTGTTTTATCCTATGCTTTATTAAATTGTATTAATGTTGTTTTAACCCATGCTTTATTAAATTGTATTTATGTGGTTTTATCCTATGCTTTATTAAATTGTATTTATGTTGTTTTATCCTATGCTTTATTAAATTGTATTTATGTTGTTTTATCGTATGCTTTATTAAACTGCATTTATGTTGTTTTATCCTATGCTTTATTAAACTGCATTTATGTTGTTTTATCCTATGATTTATTCAATTGTATTTATGTTGTTTTATTCTATGCTTTATTAAATTGTATTTATGTTGTTTTATCCTATGCTTTATTCAATTGTATTTATGTTGATTTATCCTATGCTTTATTAAATTGTATTATGTTGTTTTATCCTATGCTTTATTAAATTGTATTTATGTTGTTTTATCCTATGCTTTATTAAATTGTGTTTATGTTGTTTTATCCTATGCTTTATTAAATTGTATTAATGTTGTTTTAACACATGCTTTATTAAATAGTATTTATGTGGTTTTATCCTATGCTTTATTAAATTGTATTTATGTTGTTTTATCCTATGCTTTATTAAATTGTATTTATGTTGTTTTATCCTATGCTTTATTAAACTGCATTTATGTTGTTTTATCCTATGCTTTATTAAACTGCATTTATGTTGTTTTATCCTATGCTTTATTAAATTGTATTATGTTGTTTTATCGTATGCTTTATTAAATTGTATTTATGTTGTTTTATCCTATGCTTTATTAAATTGTATTATGTTGTTTTATCGTATGCTTTATTAAATTGTATTTATGTTGTTTTATCCTATGCTTTATTAAATTGTGTTTATGTTGTTTTATCCTATGCTTTATTAAATTGTATTAATGTTGTTTTAACCCATGCTTTATTAAATTGTATTTATGTGGTTTTATCCTATGCTTTATTAAATTGTATTTATGTTGTTTTATCCTATGCTTTATTAAATTGTATTTATGTTGTTTTAACCCATGCTTTATTAAATTGTATTTATGTGGTTTTATCCTATGCTTTATTAAATTGTATTTATGTTGTTTTATCCTATGCTTTATTAAATTGTATTTATGTTGTTTTATCCTTTGCTTTATTAAATTGTATTTATGTTGTTTTATCCTATGCTTTATTAAATTGTATTTATGTTGTTTTATCCTATGCTTTATTAAATTGTATTTATGTTGTTTTATCCTATGCTTTATTAAATTGTATTATGTTGTTTTATCGTATGCTTTATTAAATTGTATTCATGTTGTTTTATCCTATGCTTTATTAAATTGTGTTTATGTTGTTTTATCCTATGCTTTATTAAATTGTATTAATGTTGTTTTAACCCATGCTTTATTAAATTGTATTTATGTGGTTTTATCCTATGCTTTATTAAATTGTATTTATGTTGTTTTATCCTATGCTTTATTAAATTGTATTTATGTTGTTTTATCGTATGCTTTATTAAACTGCATTTATGTTGTTTTATCCTATGCTTTATTAAACTGCATTTATGTTGTTTTATCCTATGCTTTATTAAATTGTATTTATGTTGTTTTATTCTATGCTTTATTAAATTGTATTTATGTTGTTTTATCCTATGCTTTATTCAATTGTATTTATGTTGATTTATCCTATGCTTTATTAAATTGTATTATGTTGTTTTATCGTAAGCTTTATTAAATTGTATTTATGTTGTTTTATCCTATGCTTTATTAAATTGTGTTTATGTTGTTTTATCCTATGCTTTATTAAATTGTATTAATGTTGTTTTAACCCATGCTTTATTAAATTGTATTTATGTGGTTTTATCCTATGCTTTATTAAATTATATTTATGTTGTTTTATCCTATGCTTTATTAAATTGTATTTATGTTGTTTTATCCTATGCTTTATTAAATTGTATTTATGTTGTTTTAACCCATGCTTTATTAAATTGTATTTATGTGGTTTTATCCTATGCTTTATTAAATTGTATTTATGTTGTTTTATCCTATGCTTTATTAAATTGTATTTATGTTGTTTTATCCTATGCTTTATTAAATTGTATTTATGTTGTTTTATCCTATGCTTTATTAAATTGTATTTATGTTGTTTTATCCTATGCTTTATTAAATTGTATTATGTTGTTTTATCGTATGCTTTATTAAATTGTATTTATGTTGTTTTATCCTATGCTTTATTAAATTGTATTTATGTTATTTTATCCTATGCTTTATTAAATTGTATTTATGTTGTTTTTACCCATGCTTTATTAAATTGTATTTATGTGGTTTTATCCTATGCTTTATTAAATTGTATTTATGTTGTTTTATCCTATGCTTTATTAAATTGTATTTATGTTGTTTTATCCTATGCTTTATTAAATTGTATTTATGTTGTTTTAACCCATGCTTTATTAAATTGTATTTATGTGGTTTTATCCTATGCTTTATTAAATTGTATTATGTTGTTTTATCGTATGCTTTATTAAATTGTATTTATGTTGTTTTATCCTATGCTTTATTAAATTGTGTTTATGTTGTTTTATCCTATGCTTTATTAAATTGTATTTATGTTGTTTTATCTTATGCTTTATTAAATTGTATTATGTTGTTTTATCGTATGCTTTATTAAATTGTATTTATGTTGTTTTATCCTATGCTTTATTAAATTGTGTTTATGTTGTTTTATCCTATGCTTTATTAAATTGTATTAATGTTGTTTTAACCCATGCTTTATTAAATTGTATTTATGTGGTTTTATCCTATGCTTTATTAAATTGTATTTATGTTGTTTTATCCTATGCTTTATTAAATTGTATTTATGTTGTTTTATCGTATGCTTTATTAAACTGCATTTATGTTGTTTTATCCTATGCTTTATTAAACTGCATTTATGTTGTTTTATCCTATGCTTTATTAAATTGTATTTATGTTGTTTTATTCTATGCTTTATTAAATTGTGTTTATGTTGTTTTATCCTATGCTTTATTAAATTGTATTTATGTTGTTTTATCCTATGCTTTATTAAATTGTATTTATGTTGTTTTATCCTATGCTTTATTAAATTGTATTATGTTGTTTTATCGTATGCTTTATTAAATTGTATTTATGTTGTTTTATCCTATGCTTTATTAAATTGTGTTTATGTTGTTTTATCCTATGCTTTATTAAATTGTATTAATGTTGTTTTAACCCATGCTTTATTAAATAGTATTTATGTGGTTTTATCCTATGCTTTATTAAATTGTATTTATGTTGTTTTATCCTATGCTTTATTAAATTGTATTTATGTTGTTTTATCCTATGCTTTATTAAACTGCATTTATGTTGTTTTATCCTATGCTTTATTAAACTGCATTTATGTTGTTTTATCCTATGCTTTATTAAATTGTATTTATGTTGTTTTATCCTATGCTTTATTAAATTGTATTTATGTTGTTTTATCCTATGCTTTATTAAATTGTATTTATGTTGTTTTATCCTATGCTTTATTAAATTGTATTTATGTGGTTTTATCCTATGCTTTATTAAATTGTATTTATGTTGTTTTATCCTATGCTTTATTAAATTGTATTTATGTGGTTTTATCCTATGCTTTATTAAATTGTATTTATGTTGTTTTATCCTATGCTTTATTAAATTGTATTTATGTTGTTTTATCCTATGCTTTAATAAATTGTATTTATGTTGTTTTGTCCTATGCTTTATTAAATTGTATTTATGTTGTTTTAACCCATGCTTTATTAAATTGTATTTATGTTGTTTTATCCTGTGCTTTATTAAATTGTATTTATGTTGTTTTGTCCTATGCTTTATTAAATTGTATTTATGTTGTTTTTTCCTATGCTTTATTAAATTGTATTTATTTTGTTTTATCCTATGCTTTAATAAATTGTATTTATGTTGTTTTGTCCTATGCTTTATTAAATTGTATTTATGTTATTTTAACCCATGCTTTATTAAATTGTATTTATGTTGTTTTATCCTATGCTTTATTAAATTGTACTTATGTTGTTTTATCCTATGCTTTATTAAATTGTATTTATGTTGTTTTATCCTATGCTTTATTAAATTGTATTTATGTTGTTTTATCCTATGCTTTATTAAAATGTATTTATGTTGTTTTATCCTATGCTTTATTAAATTGTATTTATGTTGTTTTATCCTATGCTTTATTAAACTCTATTTATGTTGTTTAATCATATGCTTTATTAAATTGTATTTATGTTGTTTAATCGTATGCTTTACTAAATTGTGTTTATGTTGTTTTATCCTATGCTTTATTAAATTGTATTTATGTTGTTTTATCCTATGCTTTATTAAATTGTATGTATGTTGTTTTATCCTATGCTTTATTAAATTGTATTTATGTTGTTTTATCCTATGCTTTATTAAATTGTATTTATGTTGTTTTATCCTATGCTTTATTAAATTGTATTATGTTGTTTTATCGTATGCTTTATTAAATTGTATTTATGTTGTTTTATCCTATGCTTTATTAAATTGTGTTTATGTTGTTTTATCCTATGCTTTATTAAATTGTATTAATGTTGTTTTAACCCATGCTTTATTAAATAGTATTTATGTGGTTTTATCCTATGCTTTATTAAATTGTATTTATGTTGTTTTATCCTATGCTTTATTAAATTGTATTTATGTTGTTTTATCGTATGCTTTATTAAAATGCATTTATGTTGTTTTATCCTATGCTTTATTAAACTGCATTTATGTTGTTTTATCCTATGCTTTATGAAATTGTATTTATGTTGTTTTATCCTATGCTTTATTAAATTGTATTTATGTTGTTTTATCCTATGCTTTATTCAATTGTATTTATGTTGATTTATCCTATGCTTTATTAAATTGTATTATGTTGTTTTATCGTATGCTTTATTAAATTGTATTTATGTTGTTTTATCCTATTCTTTATTAAATTGTGTTTATGTTGTTTTATCCTATGCTTTATTAAATTGTATTAATGTTGTTTTAACCCATGCTTTATTAAATTGTATTTATGTGGTTTTATCCTATGCTTTATTAAATTGTATTTATGTTGTTTTATCCTATGCTTTATTAAATTGTATTTATGTTGTTTTATCCTATGCTTTATTAAATTGTATTTATGTTGTTTTAACCCATGCTTTATTAAATTGTATTTATGCGGTTTTATCCTATGCTTTATTAAATTGTATTTATGTTGTTTTATCCTATGCTTTATTAAATTGTATTTATGTTGTTTTATCCTATGCTTTATTCAATTGTATTTATGTTGTTTTATCCTATGCTTTATTTAATTGTATTTATGTTGTTTTCACCCATGCTTTATTAAATTGTATTTATGTGGTTTTATCCTATGCTTTATTAAATTGTATTTATGTTGTTTTATCCTATGCTTTATTAAATTGTATTTATGTTGTTTTATCCTATGCTTTATTAAATTGTATTTATGTTGTTTTATCCTATGCTTTATTAAATTGTATTTATGTGGTTTTATCCTATGCTTTATTAAATTGTATTATGTTGTTTTATCGTATGCTTTATTAAATTGTATTTATGTTGTTTTATCCTATGCTTTATTAAATTGTATTAATGTTGTTTTAACCCATGCTTTATTAAATTGTATTTATGTTGTTTTATCCTATGCTTTATTAAATTGTATTATGTTGTTTTATCGTATGCTTTATTAAATTGTATTTATGTTGTTTTAACCCATGCTTTATTAAATTGTATTTATGTGGTTTTATCCTGTGCTTTATTAAATTGTATTTATGTTGTTTTATCCTATGCTTTATTAAATTGTATTTATGTTGTTTTATCCTATGCTTTATTAAATTGTATTTATGTTGTTTTATCCTATGCTATATTAAATTGTATTTATGTTGTTTTATCCTATGCTTTATTAAATTGTATTATGTTGTTTTATCGTATGCTTTATTAAATTGTATTTATGTTGTTTTATCCTATGCTTTATTAAATTGTGTTTATGTTGTTTTATCCTATGCTTTATTAAATTGTATTAATGTTGTTTTAACCCATGCTTTATTAAATAGTATTTATGTGGTTTTTTCCTATGCTTTATTAAATTGTATTTATGTTGATTTATCCTATGCTTTATTAAATTGTATTATGTTGTTTTATCGTATGCTTTATTAAATTGTATTTATGTTGTTTTATCCTATGCTTTATTAAATTGTGTTTATGTTGTTTTATCCTATGCTTTATTAAATTGTATTAATGTTGTTTTAACCCATGCTTTATTAAATTGTATTTATGTGGTTTTATCCTATGCTTTATTAAATTGTATTTATGTTGTTTTATCCTATGCTTTATTAAATTGTATTTATGTTGTTTTATCCTATGCTTTATTAAATTGTATTTATGTTGTTTTAACCCATGCTTTATTAAATTGTATTTATGCGGTTTTATCCTATGCTTTATTAAATTGTATTTATGTTGTTTTATCCTATGCTTTATTAAATTGTATTTATGTTGTTTTATCCTATGCTTTATTCAATTGTATTTATGTTGTTTTATCCTATGCTTTATTAAATTGTATTTATGTTGTTTTAACCCATGCTTTATTAAATTGTATTTATGTGGTTTTATCCTATGCTTTATTAAATTGTATTTATGTTGTTTTATCCTATGCTTTATTAAATTGTATTTATGTTGTTTTATCCTATGCTTTATTAAATTGTATTTATGTTGTTTTATCCTATGCTTTATTAAATTGTATTTATGTTGTTTTAACCTATGCTTTATTAAATTGTATTTATGTTGATTTATCCTATGCTTTATTAAATTGTATTTATGTTGTTTTATCCTATGCTTCATTAAATTGTATTTATGTTGTTTTATCCTATGCTTTATTAAATTGTATTTATGTTGTTTTAACCTATGCTTTATTAAATTGTATTTATGTTGATTTATCCTATGCTTTATTAAATTGTATTTATGTTGCTTTAACCTATGCTTTATTAAATTGTATTTATGTTGATTTATCCTATGCTTTATTAAATTGTATTTATGTTGCTTTAACCTATGCTTTATTAAATTGTATTTATGTTGTTTTATCCTATGCTTTATTAAATTCATCTATGTTGTTTTATCCTATGCTTTATTAAATTGTATTTATGTTGTTTTGTCCTATGCTTTATTAAATTGTATTTATGTTGTTTTAACCCATGCTTTATTAAATTGTATTTATGTTGTTTTATCCTATGCTTTATTAAATTGTATTTATGTTGTTTTATCCTATGCTTTATTAAATTGTATTTATGTTGTTTTATCCTATGCTTTATTCAATTGTATTTATGTTGTTTTATCCTATGCTTTATTTAATTGTATTTATGTTGTTTTCACCCATGCTTTATTAAATTGTATTTATGTGGTTTTATCCTATGCTTTATTAAATTGTATTTATGTTGTTTTATCCTATGCTTTATTAAATTGTATTTATGTTGTTTTATCCTATGCTTTATTAAATTGTATTTATGTTGTTTTATCCTATGCTTTATTAAATTGTATTTATGTGGTTTTATCCTATGCTTTATTAAATTGTATTATGTTGTTTTATTGTATGCTTTATTAAATTGTATTTATGTTGTTTTATCCTATGCTTTATTAAATTGTATTAATGTTGTTTTAACCCATGCTTTATTAAATTGTATTTATGTTGTTTTATCCTATGCTTTATTAAATTGTATTATGTTGTTTTATCGTATGCTTTATTAAATTGTATTTATGTTGTTTTAACCCATGCTTTATTAAATTGTATTTATGTGGTTTTATCCTGTGCTTTATTAAATTGTATTTATGTTGTTTTATCCTATGCTTTATTAAATTGTATTTATGTTGTTTTATCCTATGCTTTATTAAATTGTATTTATGTTGTTTTATCCTATGCTATATTAAATTGTATTTATGTTGTTTTATCCTATGCTTTATTAAATTGTATTATGTTGTTTTATCGTATGCTTTATTAAATTGTATTTATGTTGTTTTATCCTATGCTTTATTAAATTGTGTTTATGTTGTTTTATCCTATGCTTTATTAAATTGTATTAATGTTGTTTTAACCCATGCTTTATTAAATAGTATTTATGTGGTTTTTTCCTATGCTTTATTAAATTGTATTTATGTTGATTTATCCTATGCTTTATTAAATTGTATTATGTTGTTTTATCGTATGCTTTATTAAATTGTATTTATGTTGTTTTATCCTATGCTTTATTAAATTGTGTTTATGTTGTTTTATCCTATGCTTTATTAAATTGTATTAATGTTGTTTTAACCCATGCTTTATTAAATTGTATTTATGTGGTTTTATCCTATGCTTTATTAAATTGTATTTATGTTGTTTTATCCTATGCTTTATTAAATTGTATTTATGTTGTTTTATCCTATGCTTTATTAAATTGTATTTATGTTGTTTTAACCCATGCTTTATTAAATTGTATTTATGCGGTTTTATCCTATGCTTTATTAAATTGTATTTATGTTGTTTTATCCTATGCTTTATTAAATTGTATTTATGTTGTTTTATCCTATGCTTTATTCAATTGTATTTATGTTGTTTTATCCTATGCTTTATTAAATTGTATTTATGTTGTTTTAACCCATGCTTTATTAAATTGTATTTATGTGGTTTTATCCTATGCTTTATTAAATTGTATTTATGTTGTTTTATCCTATGCTTTATTAAATTGTATTTATGTTGTTTTATCCTATGCTTTATTAAATTGTATTTATGTTGTTTTATCCTATGCTTTATTAAATTGTATTTATGTTGTTTTAACCTATGCTTTATTAAATTGTATTTATGTTGATTTATCCTATGCTTTATTAAATTGTATTTATGTTGTTTTATCCTATGCTTCATTAAATTGTATTTATGTTGTTTTATCCTATGCTTTATTAAATTGTATTTATGTTGTTTTAACCTATGCTTTATTAAATTGCATTTATGTTGATTTATCCTATGCTTTATTAAATTGTATTTATGTTGCTTTAACCTATGCTTTATTAAATTGTATTTATGTTGATTTATCCTATGCTTTATTAAATTGTATTTATGTTGCTTTAACCTATGCTTTATTAAATTGTATTTATGTTGTTTTATCCTATGCTTTATTAAATTCATCTATGTTGTTTTATCCTATGCTTTATTAAATTGTATTTATGTTGTTTTGTCCTATGCTTTATTAAATTGTATTTATGTTGTTTTAACCCATGCTTTATTAAATTGTATTTATGTTGTTTTATCCTATGCTTTATTAAATTGTATTTATGTTGTTTTATCCTATGCTTTATAAAATGGATTTATGTTTTTTTATCCTATGCTTTATTAAATTGTATTTATGTTGTTTTATCCTATGCTTTATTAAATTGTATTTATGTTGTTTTATCCTATGCTTTATTAAATTGTATTTATGTGGTTTTATCCTATGCTTTATTAAACTGTATTTATGTTCTTTTATCCTATGCGTTATTAAATTGTATTTATGTTGTTTTATCCTATTCTTTATTAAAATGTATTTATGTTGTTTTAACCCATGCTTTATTATATCGTGTTTATGTTGTTTTATCCTATGCTTTATTAAATTGTATTTATGTTGTTTTATCCTATGCTTTATTAAATTGTATTTACGTGGTTTCATCCTATGCTTTATTAAATTGTATTTATGTTGTTTTAACCTATGCTTTATTAAATTGTATTTATGTTGTTTTATCCTATGCTTTATTAAATTGTATTTATGTGGTTTTATCC
Source organism: Phyllobates terribilis (assembly GCF_046119375.1). Lineage (NCBI taxonomy): Eukaryota > Metazoa > Chordata > Amphibia > Anura > Dendrobatidae > Phyllobates > Phyllobates terribilis. Next base: position 536,683 of record NW_027363193.1, on the reverse strand, counting down.
TATGCTTTATTAAATTGTATTTATGTTGTTTTATCCTATGCTTTATTAAATTGTATTTATGTGGTTTTATCCTATGCTTTATTAAATTGTATTTATATTGTTTATCCTATGCTTTATTAAATTGTATTTATGTTGTTTTATCCTATGCTTTAATAAATTGTATTTATGTTGTTTTGTCCTATGCTTTATTAAATTGTATTTATGTTGTTTTAACCCATGCTTTATTAAATTGTATTTATGTTGTTTTATCCTGTGCTTTACTAAATTGTATTTATGTTGTTTTATCCTATGCTTTATTAAATTGTATTTATGTTGTTTTTTCCTATGCTTTATTAAATTGTATTTATTTTGTTTTATCCTATGCTTTATTAAATTGTATTTATGTTGTTTTATCCTATGCTTTATTAAATTGTATTTATGTTGTTTTATCCTATGCTTTATTAAATTGTATTTATGTTGTTTTAACCCATGCTTTATTAAATTGTATTTATGTGGTTTTATCCTGTGCTTTATTAAATTGTATTTATGTTGTTTTATCCTATGCTTTATTAAATTGTATTTATGTTGTTTTATCCTATGCTTTATTAAATTGTATTTATGTTGTTTTATCCTATGCTTTATTAAATTGTATTTATGTTGTTTTATCCTATGCTTTATTAAATTGTATTTATGTTGTTTTATCCTATGCTTTATTAAATTGTATTATGTTGTTTTATCGTATGCTTTATTAAATTGTATTTATGTTGTTTTATCCTATGCTTTATTAAATTGTGTTTATGTTGTTTTATCCTATGCTTTATTAAATTGTATTAATGTTGTTTTAACCCATGCTTTATTAAATTGTATTTATGTGGTTTTATCCTATGCTTTATTAAATTGTATTTATGTTGTTTTATCCTATGCTTTATTAAATTGTATTTATGTTGTTTTATCGTATGCTTTATTAAACTGCATTTATGTTGTTTTATCCTATGCTTTATTAAACTGCATTTATGTTGTTTTATCCTATGATTTATTCAATTGTATTTATGTTGTTTTATTCTATGCTTTATTAAATTGTATTTATGTTGTTTTATCCTATGCTTTATTCAATTGTATTTATGTTGATTTATCCTATGCTTTATTAAATTGTATTATGTTGTTTTATCCTATGCTTTATTAAATTGTATTTATGTTGTTTTATCCTATGCTTTATTAAATTGTGTTTATGTTGTTTTATCCTATGCTTTATTAAATTGTATTAATGTTGTTTTAACCCATGCTTTATTAAATTGTATTTATGTGGTTTTATCCTATGCTTTATTAAATTGTATTTATGCTGTTTTATCCTATGCTTTATTAAATTGTATTTATGTTGTTTTATCCTATGCTTTATTAAATTGTATTTATGTTGTTTTAACCCATGCTTTATTAAATTGTATTTATGTTGTTTTATCCTATGCTTTATTAAATTGTATTTATGTTGTTTTATCCTATGCTTTATTAAATTGTATTTATGTTGTTTTATCCTATGCTTTATTAAATTGTATTTATGTTGTTTTATCCTATGCTTTATTAAATTGTATTATGTTGTTTTATCGTATGCTTTATTAAATTGTATTTATGTTGTTTTATCCTATGCTTTATTAAATTGTGTTTATGTTGTTTTATCCTATGCTTTATTAAATTGTATTAATGTTGTTTTAACCCATGCTTTATTAAATAGTATTTATGTGGTTTTATCCTATGCTTTATTAAATTGTATTTATGTTGTTTTATCCTATGCTTTATAAAATGGATTTATGTTTTTTTATCCTATGCTTTATTAAATTGTATTTATGTGGTTTTATCCTATGCTTTATTAAATTGTATTTATGTTGTTTTATCCTATGCTTTATTAAATTGTATTTATGTGGTTTTATCCTATGTTTTATTAAATTGTATTTATGTTGTTTTATCCTATGCGTTATTAAATTGTATTTATGTTGTTATATCCTATGCTTTATTAAAATGTATTTATGTTGTTTTAACCCATGCTTTATTATATCGTGTTTATGTTGTTTTATCCTATGCTTTATTAAATTGTATTTATGTTGTTTAACCTATGTTTTATTAAATTGTATTTACGTGGTTTCATCCTATGCTTTATTAAATTGTATTTATTTTGTTTTAACCTATGCTTTATTAAATTGTATTTATGTTGTTTTATCCTATGCTTTATTAAATTGTATTTATGTTGTTTTAACCTATGCTTTATTAAATTGTATTTATGTTGTTTTAACCTATGCTTTATTAAATTGTATTTATGTTGTTTTATCCTATGCTTTATTAAATTGTATTTACGTGGTTTCATCCTATGCTTTATTAAATTGTATTTATGTTGTTTTAACCTATGCTTTATTAAATTGTATTTATGTTGTTTTATCCTACGCTTTATTAAATTGTATTTATGTTGTTTTATTCTTTGCTTTATTAAATTGTATTTATGTTGTTTTATCCAATGGTTTTTTAAATTGTATTTATCTTGTTTTGTCCTATGCTTTATTAAATTGCATATATGTTGTTTTATCCAATGGTTTATTAAATTGTATTTATCTTGTTTTGTCCTATGCTTTATTAAATTGTATTTATGTTGTTTTAACCTATGCTTTATTAAATTGTATTTATGTTGTTTTATCCTATGCTTTATTAAATTGTATTTATGTTGTTTTATCCTATGGTTTATTAAATTGTATTTATGTTGTTTTATCCTATGCTTTATTAAATTGTATTTATGTTGTTTTAACCTATGCGTTATTAAATTGTGTTTATGTTGTTTTATCCTATGCTTTATGAAATTGTATTTACGTGGTTACATCCTATGCTTTTTTAAATTGTATTTATGTTGTTTTATTCTTTGCTTTATTAAATTGTATTTATGTTGTTTTATCCTATGCTTTATTATATTCATCTATGTTGTTTTATCCTATGCTTTATTAAATTGTATTTATGTTGTTTTATTCTATGCTTTATTAAATTGTATTTATGTTGTTTTATCCTATGCTTTATTAAATTGTGTTTATGTTGTTTTATCCTATGCTTTATTAAATTGTATTAATGTTGTTTTAACCCATGCTTTATTAAATAGTATTTATGTGGTTTTATCCTATGCTTTATTAAATTGTATTTATGTTGTTTTATCCTATGCTTTATAAAATGGATTTATGTTTTTTTATCCTATGCTTTATTAAATTGTATTTATGTGGTTTTATCCTATGCTTTATTAAATTGTATTTATGTTGTTTTATCCTATGCTTTATTAAATTGTATTTATGTGGTTTTATCCTATGTTTTATTAAATTGTATTTATGTTGTTTTATCCTATGCGTTATTAAATTGTATTTATGTTGTTATATCCTATGCTTTATTAAAATGTATTTATGTTGTTTTAACCCATGCTTTATTATATCGTGTTTATGTTGTTTTATCCTATGCTTTATTAAATTGTATTTATGTTGTTTAACCTATGTTTTATTAAATTGTATTTACGTGGTTTCATCCTATGCTTTATTAAATTGTATTTATGTTGTTTTAACCTATGCTTTATTAAATTGTATTTATGTTGTTTTATCCTATGCTTTATTAAATTGTATTTACGTGGTTTCATCCTATGCTTTATTAAATTGTATTTATGTTGTTTTAACCTATGCTTTATTAAATTGTATTTATGTTGTTTTATCCTATGCTTTATTAAATTGTATTTATGTTGTTTTATCCTACGCTTTATTAAATTGTATTTATGTTGTTTTATTCTTTGCTTTATTAAATTGTATTTATGTTGTTTTATCCAATGGTTTTTTAAATTGTATTTATCTTGTTTTGTCCTATGCTTTATTAAATTGCATATATGTTGTTTTATCCAATGGTTTATTAAATTGTATTTATCTTGTTTTGTCCTATGCTTTATTAAATTGTATTTATGTTGTTTTAACCTATGCTTTATTAAATTGTATTTATGTTGTTTTATCCTATGCTTTATTAAATTGTATTTATGTTGTTTTATCCTATGGTTTATTAAATTGTATTTATGTTGTTTTATCCTATGCTTTATTAAATTGTATTTATGTTGTTTTAACCTATGCGTTATTAAATTGTGTTTATGTTGTTTTATCCTATGCTTTATGAAATTGTATTTACGTGGTTACATCCTATGCTTTTTTAAATTGTATTTATGTTGTTTTATTCTTTGCTTTATTAAATTGTATTTATGTTGTTTTATCCTATGCTTTATTATATTCATCTATGTTGTTTTATCCTATGCTTTATTAAATTGTATTTATGTTGTTTTATTCTATGCTTTATTAAATTGTATTTATGTTGTTTTATCCTATGCTTTATTAAATTGTATTTATGTTGTTTTATCCTATGCTTTATTAAATTGTATTTATGTTGTTTTATCCTATGCTTTATTAAATTGTATTTATGTTGTTTTATTCTTTGCTTTATTAAATTGTATTTATGTTGTTTTATCCTATGCTTTATTAAATTCATCTATGTTGTTTTATCCTATGCTTTATTAAATTGAATTTATGTTGTTTCATTCTATGCTTTATTAAATTGTATTTATGTGGTTTTATCCTATGCTTTATTAAATTGTATTTATGTTGTTTTATCCTATGCTTTATTAAATTGTATTTATGTTGTTTTATCCTATGCTTTATTAAATTGTATTTATGTGGTTTTATCCTATGCTTTATTAAACTGTATTTATGTTCTTTTATCCTATGCGTTATTAAATTGTATTTATGTTGTTTTATCCTATTCTTTATTAAAATGTATTTATGTTGTTTTAACCCATGCTTTATTATATCGTGTTTATGTTGTTTTATCCTATGCTTTATTAAATTGTATTTATGTTGTTTTATCCTATGCTTTATTAAATTGTATTTACGTGGTTTCATCCTATGCTTTATTAAATTGTATTTATGTTGTTTTAACCTATGCTTTATTAAATTGTATTTATGTTGTTTTATCCTATGCTTTATTAAATTGTATTTATGTGGTTTTATCCTATGCTTTATTAAATTGTATTTATGTTGTTTTATCCTATGCTTTATTAAATTGTATTTATGTGGTTTTATCCTATGCTTTATTAAATTGTATTTATATTGTTTATCCTATGCTTTATTAAATTGTATTTATGTTGTTTTATCCTATGCTTTAATAAATTGTATTTATGTTGTTTTGTCCTATGCTTTATTAAATTGTATTTATGTTGTTTTAACCCATGCTTTATTAAATTGTATTTATGTTGTTTTATCCTGTGCTTTACTAAATTGTATTTATGTTGTTTTATCCTATGCTTTATTAAATTGTATTTATGTTGTTTTTTCCTATGCTTTATTAAATTGTATTTATTTTGTTTTATCCTATGCTTTATTAAATTGTATTTATGTTGTTTTATCCTATGCTTTATTAAATTGTATTTATGTTGTTTTATCCTATGCTTTATTAAATTGTATTTATGTTGTTTTAACCCATGCTTTATTAAATTGTATTTATGTGGTTTTATCCTGTGCTTTATTAAATTGTATTTATGTTGTTTTATCCTATGCTTTATTAAATTGTATTTATGTTGTTTTATCCTATGCTTTATTAAATTGTATTTATGTTGTTTTATCCTATGCTTTATTAAATTGTATTTATGTTGTTTTATCCTATGCTTTATTAAATTGTATTTATGTTGTTTTATCCTATGCTTTATTAAATTGTATTATGTTGTTTTATCGTATGCTTTATTAAATTGTATTTATGTTGTTTTATCCTATGCTTTATTAAATTGTGTTTATGTTGTTTTATCCTATGCTTTATTAAATTGTATTAATGTTGTTTTAACCCATGCTTTATTAAATTGTATTTATGTGGTTTTATCCTATGCTTTATTAAATTGTATTTATGTTGTTTTATCCTATGCTTTATTAAATTGTATTTATGTTGTTTTATCGTATGCTTTATTAAACTGCATTTATGTTGTTTTATCCTATGCTTTATTAAACTGCATTTATGTTGTTTTATCCTATGATTTATTCAATTGTATTTATGTTGTTTTATTCTATGCTTTATTAAATTGTATTTATGTTGTTTTATCCTATGCTTTATTCAATTGTATTTATGTTGATTTATCCTATGCTTTATTAAATTGTATTATGTTGTTTTATCCTATGCTTTATTAAATTGTATTTATGTTGTTTTATCCTATGCTTTATTAAATTGTGTTTATGTTGTTTTATCCTATGCTTTATTAAATTGTATTAATGTTGTTTTAACCCATGCTTTATTAAATTGTATTTATGTGGTTTTATCCTATGCTTTATTAAATTGTATTTATGCTGTTTTATCCTATGCTTTATTAAATTGTATTTATGTTGTTTTATCCTATGCTTTATTAAATTGTATTTATGTTGTTTTAACCCATGCTTTATTAAATTGTATTTATGTTGTTTTATCCTATGCTTTATTAAATTGTATTTATGTTGTTTTATCCTATGCTTTATTAAATTGTATTTATGTTGTTTTATCCTATGCTTTATTAAATTGTATTTATGTTGTTTTATCCTATGCTTTATTAAATTGTATTATGTTGTTTTATCGTATGCTTTATTAAATTGTATTTATGTTGTTTTATCCTATGCTTTATTAAATTGTGTTTATGTTGTTTTATCCTATGCTTTATTAAATTGTATTAATGTTGTTTTAACCCATGCTTTATTAAATAGTATTTATGTGGTTTTATCCTATGCTTTATTAAATTGTATTTATGTTGTTTTATCCTATGCTTTATAAAATGGATTTATGTTTTTTTATCCTATGCTTTATTAAATTGTATTTATGTGGTTTTATCCTATGCTTTATTAAATTGTATTTATGTTGTTTTATCCTATGCTTTATTAAATTGTATTTATGTGGTTTTATCCTATGTTTTATTAAATTGTATTTATGTTGTTTTATCCTATGCGTTATTAAATTGTATTTATGTTGTTATATCCTATGCTTTATTAAAATGTATTTATGTTGTTTTAACCCATGCTTTATTATATCGTGTTTATGTTGTTTTATCCTATGCTTTATTAAATTGTATTTATGTTGTTTAACCTATGTTTTATTAAATTGTATTTACGTGGTTTCATCCTATGCTTTATTAAATTGTATTTATTTTGTTTTAACCTATGCTTTATTAAATTGTATTTATGTTGTTTTATCCTATGCTTTATTAAATTGTATTTATGTTGTTTTAACCTATGCTTTATTAAATTGTATTTATGTTGTTTTAACCTATGCTTTATTAAATTGTATTTATGTTGTTTTATCCTATGCTTTATTAAATTGTATTTACGTGGTTTCATCCTATGCTTTATTAAATTGTATTTATGTTGTTTTAACCTATGCTTTATTAAATTGTATTTATGTTGTTTTATCCTACGCTTTATTAAATTGTATTTATGTTGTTTTATTCTTTGCTTTATTAAATTGTATTTATGTTGTTTTATCCAATGGTTTTTTAAATTGTATTTATCTTGTTTTGTCCTATGCTTTATTAAATTGCATATATGTTGTTTTATCCAATGGTTTATTAAATTGTATTTATCTTGTTTTGTCCTATGCTTTATTAAATTGTATTTATGTTGTTTTAACCTATGCTTTATTAAATTGTATTTATGTTGTTTTATCCTATGCTTTATTAAATTGTATTTATGTTGTTTTATCCTATGGTTTATTAAATTGTATTTATGTTGTTTTATCCTATGCTTTATTAAATTGTATTTATGTTGTTTTAACCTATGCGTTATTAAATTGTGTTTATGTTGTTTTATCCTATGCTTTATGAAATTGTATTTACGTGGTTACATCCTATGCTTTTTTAAATTGTATTTATGTTGTTTTATTCTTTGCTTTATTAAATTGTATTTATGTTGTTTTATCCTATGCTTTATTATATTCATCTATGTTGTTTTATCCTATGCTTTATTAAATTGTATTTATGTTGTTTTATTCTATGCTTTATTAAATTGTATTTATGTTGTTTTATCCTATGCTTTATTAAATTGTGTTTATGTTGTTTTATCCTATGCTTTATTAAATTGTATTAATGTTGTTTTAACCCATGCTTTATTAAATAGTATTTATGTGGTTTTATCCTATGCTTTATTAAATTGTATTTATGTTGTTTTATCCTATGCTTTATAAAATGGATTTATGTTTTTTTATCCTATGCTTTATTAAATTGTATTTATGTGGTTTTATCCTATGCTTTATTAAATTGTATTTATGTTGTTTTATCCTATGCTTTATTAAATTGTATTTATGTGGTTTTATCCTATGTTTTATTAAATTGTATTTATGTTGTTTTATCCTATGCGTTATTAAATTGTATTTATGTTGTTATATCCTATGCTTTATTAAAATGTATTTATGTTGTTTTAACCCATGCTTTATTATATCGTGTTTATGTTGTTTTATCCTATGCTTTATTAAATTGTATTTATGTTGTTTAACCTATGTTTTATTAAATTGTATTTACGTGGTTTCATCCTATGCTTTATTAAATTGTATTTATGTTGTTTTAACCTATGCTTTATTAAATTGTATTTATGTTGTTTTATCCTATGCTTTATTAAATTGTATTTACGTGGTTTCATCCTATGCTTTATTAAATTGTATTTATGTTGTTTTAACCTATGCTTTATTAAATTGTATTTATGTTGTTTTATCCTATGCTTTATTAAATTGTATTTATGTTGTTTTATCCTACGCTTTATTAAATTGTATTTATGTTGTTTTATTCTTTGCTTTATTAAATTGTATTTATGTTGTTTTATCCAATGGTTTTTTAAATTGTATTTATCTTGTTTTGTCCTATGCTTTATTAAATTGCATATATGTTGTTTTATCCAATGGTTTATTAAATTGTATTTATCTTGTTTTGTCCTATGCTTTATTAAATTGTATTTATGTTGTTTTAACCTATGCTTTATTAAATTGTATTTATGTTGTTTTATCCTATGCTTTATTAAATTGTATTTATGTTGTTTTATCCTATGGTTTATTAAATTGTATTTATGTTGTTTTATCCTATGCTTTATTAAATTGTATTTATGTTGTTTTAACCTATGCGTTATTAAATTGTGTTTATGTTGTTTTATCCTATGCTTTATGAAATTGTATTTACGTGGTTACATCCTATGCTTTTTTAAATTGTATTTATGTTGTTTTATTCTTTGCTTTATTAAATTGTATTTATGTTGTTTTATCCTATGCTTTATTATATTCATCTATGTTGTTTTATCCTATGCTTTATTAAATTGTATTTATGTTGTTTTATTCTATGCTTTATTAAATTGTATTTATGTTGTTTTATCCTATGCTTTATTAAATTGTATTTATGTTGTTTTATCCTATGCTTTATTAAATTGTATTTATGTTGTTTTATCCTATGCTTTATTAAATTGTATTTATGTTGTTTTATTCTTTGCTTTATTAAATTGTATTTATGTTGTTTTATCCTATGCTTTATTAAATTCATCTATGTTGTTTTATCCTATGCTTTATTAAATTGAATTTATGTTGTTTCATTCTATGCTTTATTAAATTGTATTTATGTGGTTTTATCCTATGATTTATTAAATTGTATTTATGTTGTTTTATCCTATGCTTTATTAAATTGTATTTATGTTGTTTTATCCTATGCTTTATTAAATTGTATTTATGTTGTTTTATCCTATGCTTTATTAAATTGTATTTATGTTGTTTTATCCTATGCTTTATTAAATTGCATTTATGTTGTTTTAACCCATGCTTTATTAAATTGTATTTATGTTGTTTTATCCTATGCTTTATTAAATTGTATTTATGTTGTTTTATCCTATGCTTTATTAAATTGTATTTATGTTGTTTTATCCTATGCTTTATTAAATTGTATTCATGTTGTTTTATCCTATGCTTTATTAAACTGTATTTATGTTGTTTTATCCTATGCTTTATTAAATTGTATTTATGTTGTTTTATCCTATGCTTTATTAAATTGTATTTATGTTGTTTTATCCTATGCTTTATTAAATTGTATTTATGTTGTTTTATCCTATGCTTTATTAAATTGTATTTATGTTGTTTTATCCTATGCTTTATTAAATTGAATTTATGTTGTTTTATCCTATGCTTTATTAAATTGTATTTATGTTGTTTTATCGTATGCTTTATTAAATTGTATTTATGTTTTTTTATCCTATGCTTTATTAAATTGTATTTATGTTGTTTTAACCTATGCTTTATTAAATTGTATTTATGTTGTTTTATCCTATGCTTTATTAAATTGTATTTATGTGGTTTCATCCTATGCTTTATTAAATTGTATTTATGTTGTTTTAACCTATGCTTTATTAGATTGTATTTATGTTGTTTTATCCTATGCTTTATTAAATTGTATTTATGTTGTTTTATTCTTTGCTTTATTAAATTGTATTTATGTTGTTTTATCCTATGCTTTATTAAATTCATCTATGTTGTTTTATCCTATGCTTTATTAAATTGTATTTATGTTGTTTTATTCTATGATTTATTAAATTGTATTTATGTTGTTTTATCCTATGCTTTATTAAATTGTTTTTATGTGGTTTTATCCTATGCTTTATTAAATTGTATTTATGTTGTTTTATCCTATGCGTTATTAAATTGTATTTATGTTGTTTTATCCTATGCTTTATTAAAATGTATTTATGTTGTTTTAACCCATGCTTTATTATATCGTGTTTATGTTGTTTTATCCTATGCTTTATTAAATTGTTTTTATGTTGTTTTATCCTATGCTTTATTAAATTGTATTAATGTTGTTTTAACCCATGCTTTATTAAATTGTATTTATGTGGTTTTATCCTATGCTTTATTAAATTGTATTTATGTTGTTTTATCCTATGCTTTATTAAATTGTATTTATGTTGTTTTATCCTATGCTTTATTAAATTGTATTTATGTTGTTTTAACCCATGCTTTATTAAATTGTATTTATGCGGTTTTATCCTATGCTTTATTAAATTGTATTTATGTTGTTTTATCCTATGCTTTATTAAATTGTATTTATGTTGTTTTATCCTATGCTTTATTCAATTGTATTTATGTTGTTTTATCCTATGCTTTATTTAATTGTATTTATGTTGTTTTAACCCATGCTTTATTAAACTGTATTTATGTGGTTTTATCCTATGCTTTATTAAATTGTATTTATGTTGTTTTATCCTATGCTTTATTAAATTGTATTTATGTTGTTTTATCCTATGCTTTATTAAATTGTATTTATGTTGTTTTATCCTATGCTTTATTAAATTATATTATGTTGTTTTATCGTATGCTTTATTAAATTGTATTTATGTTGTTTTATCCTATGCTTTATTAAATTGTGTTTATGTTGTTTTATCCTATGCTTTATTAAATTGTATTAATGTTGTTTTAACCCATGCTTTATTAAATTGTATTTATGTGGTTTTATCCTATGCTTTATTAAATTGTATTATGTTGTTTTATCGTATGCTTTATTAAATTGTATTTATGTTGTTTTAACCCATGCTTTATTAAATTGTATTTATGTGGTTTTATCCTATGCTTTATTAAATTGTATTTATGTTGTTTTATCCTATGCTTTATTAAATTGTATTTATGTTGTTTTATCCTATGCTTTATTAAATTGTATTTATGTTGTTTTATCCTATGCTTTATTAAATTGTATTTATGTTGTTTTATCCTATGCTTTATTAAATTGTATTATGTTGTTTTATCGTATGCTTTATTAAATTGTATTTATGTTGTTTTATCCTATGCTTTATTAAATTGTGTTTATGTTGTTTTATCCTATGCTTTATTAAATTGTATTAATGTTGTTTTAACCCATGCTTTATTAAATAGTATTTATGTGGTTTCATCCTATGCTTTATTAAATTGTATTTATGTTGTTTTATCCTATGCTTTATTAAATTGTATTTATGTTGTTTTATCGTATGCTTTATTAAACTGCATTTATGTTGTTTTATCCTATGCTTTATTAAACTGCATTTATGTTGTTTTATCCTATGCTTTATTAAATTGTATTTATGTTGTTTTATCCTATGCTTTATTAAATTGTATTTATGTTGTTTTATCCTATGCTTTATTAAATTATATTATGTTGTTTTATCGTATGCTTTATTAAATTGTATTTATGTTGTTTTATCCTATGCTTTATTAAATTGTGTTTATGTTGTTTTATCCTATGCTTTATTAAATTGTATTAATGTTGTTTTAACCCATGCTTTATTAAATTGTATTTATGTGGTTTTATCCTATGCTTTATTAAATTGTATTATGTTGTTTTATCGTATGCTTTATTAAATTGTATTTATGTTGTTTTAACCCATGCTTTATTAAATTGTATTTATGTGGTTTTATCCTATGCTTTATTAAATTGTATTTATGTTGTTTTATCCTATGCTTTATTAAATTGTATTTATGTTGTTTTATCCTATGCTTTATTAAATTGTATTTATGTTGTTTTATCCTATGCTTTATTAAATTGTATTTATGTTGTTTTATCCTATGCTTTATTAAATTGTATTATGTTGTTTTATCGTATGCTTTATTAAATTGTATTTATGTTGTTTTATCCTATGCTTTATTAAATTGTGTTTATGTTGTTTTATCCTATGCTTTATTAAATTGTATTAATGTTGTTTTAACCCATGCTTTATTAAATAGTATTTATGTGGTTTCATCCTATGCTTTATTAAATTGTATTTATGTTGTTTTATCCTATGCTTTATTAAATTGTATTTATGTTGTTTTATCGTATGCTTTATTAAACTGCATTTATGTTGTTTTATCCTATGCTTTATTAAACTGCATTTATGTTGTTTTATCCTATGCTTTATTAAATTGTATTTATGTTGTTTTATCCTATGCTTTATTAAATTGTATTTATGTTGTTTTATCCTATGCTTTATTCAATTGTATTTATGTTGATTTATCCTATGCTTTATTAAATTGTATTATGTTGTTTTATCGTATGCTTTATTAAATTGTATTTATGTTGTTTTATCCTATGCTTTATTAAATTGTGTTTATGTTGTTTTATCCTATGCTTTATTAAATTGTATTAATGTTGTTTTAACCCATGCTTTATTAAATTGTATTTATGTGGTTTTATCCTATGCTTTATTAAATTGTATTTATGTTGTTTTATCCTATGCTTTATTCAATTGTATTTATGTTGTTTTATCCTATGCTTTATTAAATTGTATTTATGTTGTTTTAACCCATGCTTTATTAAATTGTATTTATGCGGTTTTATCCTATGATTTATTAAATTGTATTTATGTTGTTTTATCCTATGCTTTATTAAATTGTATTTATGTTGTTTTATCCTATGCTTTATTAAATTGTATTTATGTTGATTTATCCTATGCTTTATTAAATTGTATTTATGTTGTTTTATCCTATGCTTTATTAAATTGTATTTATGTTGTTTTATCCTATGCTTTATTAAATTGTATTTATGTTGTTTTATCCTATGCTTTCTTAAATTGAATTTATGTTGTTTTATCCTATGCTTTATTAAATTGTATTTATGTTGTTTTATCGTATGCTTTATTAAATTGTATTTATGTTTTTTTATCCTATGCTTTATTAAATTGTATTTATGTTGTTTTAACCTATGCTTTATTAAATTGTATTTATGTTGTTTTATCCTATGCTTTATTAAATTGTATTTATGTGGTTTCATCCTATGCTTTATTAAATTGTATTTATGTTGTTTTAACCTATGCTTTATTAGATTGTATTTATGTTGTTTTATCCTATGCTTTATTAAATTGTATTTATGTTGTTTTATTCTTTGCTTTATTAAATTGTATTTATGTTGTTTTATCCTATGCTTTATTAAATTCATCTATGTTGTTTTATCCTATGCTTTATTAAATTGTATTTATGTTGTTTTATTCTATGATTTATTAAATTGTATTTATGTTGTTTTATCCTATGCTTTATTAAATTGTTTTTATGTGGTTTTATCCTATGCTTTATTAAATTGTATTTATGTTGTTTTATCCTATGCGTTATTAAATTGTATTTATGTTGTTTTATCCTATGCTTTATTAAAATGTATTTATGTTGTTTTAACCCATGCTTTATTATATCGTGTTTATGTTGTTTTATCCTATGCTTTATTAAATTGTTTTTATGTTGTTTTATCCTATGCTTTATTAAATTGTATTAATGTTGTTTTAACCCATGCTTTATTAAATTGTATTTATGTGGTTTTATCCTATGCTTTATTAAATTGTATTTATGTTGTTTTATCCTATGCTTTATTAAATTGTATTTATGTTGTTTTATCCTATGCTTTATTAAATTGTATTTATGTTGTTTTAACCCATGCTTTATTAAATTGTATTTATGCGGTTTTATCCTATGCTTTATTAAATTGTATTTATGTTGTTTTATCCTATGCTTTATTAAATTGTATTTATGTTGTTTTATCCTATGCTTTATTCAATTGTATTTATGTTGTTTTATCCTATGCTTTATTTAATTGTATTTATGTTGTTTTAACCCATGCTTTATTAAACTGTATTTATGTGGTTTTATCCTATGCTTTATTAAATTGTATTTATGTTGTTTTATCCTATGCTTTATTAAATTGTATTTATGTTGTTTTATCCTATGCTTTATTAAATTGTATTTATGTTGTTTTATCCTATGCTTTATTAAATTATATTATGTTGTTTTATCGTATGCTTTATTAAATTGTATTTATGTTGTTTTATCCTATGCTTTATTAAATTGTGTTTATGTTGTTTTATCCTATGCTTTATTAAATTGTATTAATGTTGTTTTAACCCATGCTTTATTAAATTGTATTTATGTGGTTTTATCCTATGCTTTATTAAATTGTATTATGTTGTTTTATCGTATGCTTTATTAAATTGTATTTATGTTGTTTTAACCCATGCTTTATTAAATTGTATTTATGTGGTTTTATCCTATGCTTTATTAAATTGTATTTATGTTGTTTTATCCTATGCTTTATTAAATTGTATTTATGTTGTTTTATCCTATGCTTTATTAAATTGTATTTATGTTGTTTTATCCTATGCTTTATTAAATTGTATTTATGTTGTTTTATCCTATGCTTTATTAAATTGTATTATGTTGTTTTATCGTATGCTTTATTAAATTGTATTTATGTTGTTTTATCCTATGCTTTATTAAATTGTGTTTATGTTGTTTTATCCTATGCTTTATTAAATTGTATTAATGTTGTTTTAACCCATGCTTTATTAAATAGTATTTATGTGGTTTCATCCTATGCTTTATTAAATTGTATTTATGTTGTTTTATCCTATGCTTTATTAAATTGTATTTATGTTGTTTTATCGTATGCTTTATTAAACTGCATTTATGTTGTTTTATCCTATGCTTTATTAAACTGCATTTATGTTGTTTTATCCTATGCTTTATTAAATTGTATTTATGTTGTTTTATCCTATGCTTTATTAAATTGTATTTATGTTGTTTTATCCTATGCTTTATTAAATTATATTATGTTGTTTTATCGTATGCTTTATTAAATTGTATTTATGTTGTTTTATCCTATGCTTTATTAAATTGTGTTTATGTTGTTTTATCCTATGCTTTATTAAATTGTATTAATGTTGTTTTAACCCATGCTTTATTAAATTGTATTTATGTGGTTTTATCCTATGCTTTATTAAATTGTATTATGTTGTTTTATCGTATGCTTTATTAAATTGTATTTATGTTGTTTTAACCCATGCTTTATTAAATTGTATTTATGTGGTTTTATCCTATGCTTTATTAAATTGTATTTATGTTGTTTTATCCTATGCTTTATTAAATTGTATTTATGTTGTTTTATCCTATGCTTTATTAAATTGTATTTATGTTGTTTTATCCTATGCTTTATTAAATTGTATTTATGTTGTTTTATCCTATGCTTTATTAAATTGTATTATGTTGTTTTATCGTATGCTTTATTAAATTGTATTTATGTTGTTTTATCCTATGCTTTATTAAATTGTGTTTATGTTGTTTTATCCTATGCTTTATTAAATTGTATTAATGTTGTTTTAACCCATGCTTTATTAAATAGTATTTATGTGGTTTCATCCTATGCTTTATTAAATTGTATTTATGTTGTTTTATCCTATGCTTTATTAAATTGTATTTATGTTGTTTTATCGTATGCTTTATTAAACTGCATTTATGTTGTTTTATCCTATGCTTTATTAAACTGCATTTATGTTGTTTTATCCTATGCTTTATTAAATTGTATTTATGTTGTTTTATCCTATGCTTTATTAAATTGTATTTATGTTGTTTTATCCTATGCTTTATTCAATTGTATTTATGTTGATTTATCCTATGCTTTATTAAATTGTATTATGTTGTTTTATCGTATGCTTTATTAAATTGTATTTATGTTGTTTTATCCTATGCTTTATTAAATTGTGTTTATGTTGTTTTATCCTATGCTTTATTAAATTGTATTAATGTTGTTTTAACCCATGCTTTATTAAATTGTATTTATGTGGTTTTATCCTATGCTTTATTAAATTGTATTTATGTTGTTTTATCCTATGCTTTATTCAATTGTATTTATGTTGTTTTATCCTATGCTTTATTAAATTGTATTTATGTTGTTTTAACCCATGCTTTATTAAATTGTATTTATGCGGTTTTATCCTATGATTTATTAAATTGTATTTATGTTGTTTTATCCTATGCTTTATTAAATTGTATTTATGTTGTTTTATCCTATGCTTTATTAAATTGTATTTATGTTGATTTATCCTATGCTTTATTAAATTGTATTTATGTTGTTTTATCCTATGCTTCATTAAATTGTATTTATGTTGTTTTATCCTATGCTTTATTAAATAGTATTTATGTTGTTTTAACCTATGCTTTATTAAATTGTATTTATGTTGATTTATCCTATGCTTTATTAAATTGTATTTATGTTGCTTTAATCTATGCTTTATTAAATTGTATTTATGTTGTTTTATCCTATGCTTTATTAAATTGCATTTATGTTGTTTTAACCCAGGCTTTATTAAATTGTATTTATGTTGTTTTATCCTATGCTTTATTAAATTGTATTTATGTTGTTTTATCCTATGCTTTATTAAATTGTATTTATGTTGTTTTATCCTATGCTTTATTAAATTGTATTCATGTTGTTTTATCCTATGCTTTATTAAACTGTATTTATGTTGTTTTATCCTATGCTTTATTAAATTGTATTTATGTTGTTTTATCCTATGCTTTATTAAACTGTATTTATGTTGTTTTATCCTATGCTTTATTAAATTGAATTTATGTTGTTTTATCCTATGCTTTATTAAATTGTATTTATGTTGTTTTAACCCATGCTTTATTAAATTGTATTTATGTTGTTTTATCGTATGCTTTATTAAACTGCATTTATGTTGTTTTATCCTATGCTTTATTAAACTGTATTTATGTTGTTTTGTCCTATGCTTTATTAAATTGTTTATATGTTGTTTTATCCTATGCTTTATTAAATTGTATTTATGTTGTTTTATCCTATGCTTTATTAAATTGTATTTATGTTGTTTTATCCTATGCTTTATTACATTGTATTTATGTTGTTTTATCCTATGCTTTATTAAATTGTATTTATGTTGTTTTAACCTATGCTTTATTAAATTGTATTTATGTTGTTTTATCCTATGCTTTATTAAATTGTATTTATGTTGTTTTATCCTATGCTTTTTTAAATTGTATTTATGTGGTTTTATCCTATGCTTTATTAAATTGTATTTATGTTGTTTTAACCCATGTTTTATTAAATTGTATTTATGTGGTTTTATCCTATGCTTTATTAAATTGTATTTATGTTGTTTTATCCTATGCTTTATTAAATTGTATTTATGTTGTTTTATCCTATGCTTTATTAAATTGTATTTATGTTGTTTTATCCTATGCTTTATTAAATTGTATTATGTTGTTTTATCGTATGCTTTATTAAATTGTATTTATGTTGTTTTATCCTATGCTTTATTAAATTGTGTTTATGTTGTTTTATCCTATGCTTTATTAAATTGTATTAATGTTGTTTTAACCCATGCTTTATTAAATTGTATTTATGTGGTTTTATCCAATGCTTTATTAAATTGTATTTATGTTGTTTTATCCTATGCTTTATTAAATTGTATTTATGTTGTTTTATCCTATGCTTTATTAAATTGTATTTATGCGGTTTTATCCTATGATTTATTAAATTGTATTTATGTTGTTTTATCCTATGCTTTATTAAATTGTATTTATGTTGTTTTATCCTATGCTTTATTAAATTGTATTTATGTTGATTTATCCTATGCTTTATTAAATTGTATTTATGTTGTTTTATCCTATGCTTCATTAAATTGTATTTATGTTGTTTTATCCTATGCTTTATTAAATAGTATTTATGTTGTTTTAACCTATGCTTTATTAAATTGTATTTATGTTGATTTATCCTATGCTTTATTAAATTGTATTTATGTTGCTTTAATCTATGCTTTATTAAATTGTATTTATGTTGTTTTATCCTATGCTTTATTAAATTGCATTTATGTTGTTTTAACCCAGGCTTTATTAAATTGTATTTATGTTGTTTTATCCTATGCTTTATTAAATTGTATTTATGTTGTTTTATCCTATGCTTTATTAAATTGTATTTATGTTGTTTTATCCTATGCTTTATTAAATTGTATTCATGTTGTTTTATCCTATGCTTTATTAAACTGTATTTATGTTGTTTTATCCTATGCTTTATTAAATTGTATTTATGTTGTTTTATCCTATGCTTTATTAAACTGTATTTATGTTGTTTTATCCTATGCTTTATTAAATTGAATTTATGTTGTTTTATCCTATGCTTTATTAAATTGTATTTATGTTGTTTTAACCCATGCTTTATTAAATTGTATTTATGTTGTTTTATCGTATGCTTTATTAAACTGCATTTATGTTGTTTTATCCTATGCTTTATTAAACTGTATTTATGTTGTTTTGTCCTATGCTTTATTAAATTGTTTATATGTTGTTTTATCCTATGCTTTATTAAATTGTATTTATGTTGTTTTATCCTATGCTTTATTAAATTGTATTTATGTTGTTTTATCCTATGCTTTATTACATTGTATTTATGTTGTTTTATCCTATGCTTTATTAAATTGTATTTATGTTGTTTTAACCTATGCTTTATTAAATTGTATTTATGTTGTTTTATCCTATGCTTTATTAAATTGTATTTATGTTGTTTTATCCTATGCTTTTTTAAATTGTATTTATGTGGTTTTATCCTATGCTTTATTAAATTGTATTTATGTTGTTTTAACCCATGTTTTATTAAATTGTATTTATGTGGTTTTATCCTATGCTTTATTAAATTGTATTTATGTTGTTTTATCCTATGCTTTATTAAATTGTATTTATGTTGTTTTATCCTATGCTTTATTAAATTGTATTTATGTTGTTTTATCCTATGCTTTATTAAATTGTATTATGTTGTTTTATCGTATGCTTTATTAAATTGTATTTATGTTGTTTTATCCTATGCTTTATTAAATTGTGTTTATGTTGTTTTATCCTATGCTTTATTAAATTGTATTAATGTTGTTTTAACCCATGCTTTATTAAATTGTATTTATGTGGTTTTATCCAATGCTTTATTAAATTGTATTTATGTTGTTTTATCCTATGCTTTATTAAATTGTATTTATGTTGTTTTATCCTATGCTTTATTAAATTGTATTTATGTTGTTTTAACCCATGCTTTATTAAATTGTATTTATGTGGTTTTATCCTATGCTTTATTAAATTGTATTTATGTTGTTTTATCCTATGTTTTATTAAATTGTATTTATGTTGTTTTATCCTATGCTTTATTAAATTGTATTTATTTTGTTTTATCCTATGCTTTATTAAATTGTATTATGTTGTTTTATCGTATGCTTTATTAAATTGTATTTATGTTGTTTTATCCTATGCTTTATTAAATTGTGTTTATGTTGTTTTATCCTATGCTTTATTAAATTGTATTAATGTTGTTTTAACCCATGCTTTATTAAATTGTATTTATGTGGTTTTATCCTATGCTTTATTAAATTGTATTTATGTTGTTTTATCCTATGCTTTATTAAATTGTATTTATGTTGTTTTATCGTATGCTTTATTAAACTGCATTTATGTTGTTTTATCCTATGCTTTATTAAACTGCATTTATGTTGTTTTATCCTATGCTTTATTAAATTGTATTTATGTTGTTTTATCCTATGCGTTATTCAATTGTATTTATGTTGTTTTATCCTATGCTTTATTAACATGTATTTATGTTGTTTTAACCCATGCTTTATTATATCGTGTTTATGTTGTTTTATCCTATGCTTTATTAAATTGTATTTATGTTGTTTAACCTATGTTTTATTAAATTGTATTTACGTGGTTTCATCCTATGCTTTATTAAATTGTATTTATTTTGTTTTAACCTATGCTTTATTAAATTGTATTTATGTTGTTTTATCCTATGCTTTATTAAATTGTATTTATGTTGTTTTAACCTATGCTTTATTAAATTGTATTTATGTTGTTTTATCCTATGCTTTATTAAATTGTATTTATGTTGTTTTATCCTATGCTTTATTAAATTGTATTTATGTTGTTTTTTTCTTTGCTTTATTAAATTGTATTTATATTGTTTTATCCTATGCTTTATTAAATTGTATTTATGTTGTTTTATTCTTTGCTTTATTAAATTGTATTTATGTTGTTTTAACATATGCGTTATTAAATTGTGTTTATGTTGTTTTATCCTATGCTTTATGAAATTGTATTTACGTGGTTACATCCTATGCTTTTTTAAATTGTATTTATGTTGTTTTATTCTTTGCTTTATTAAATTGTATTTATGTTGTTTTATCCTATGCTTTATTAAATTCATCTATGTTGTTTTATCCTATGCTTTATTAAATTGTATTTATGTTGTTTTATTCTATGCTTTATTAAATTGTATTTATGTTGTTTTATCCTATGCTTTATTAAATTGTATTTATGTTGTTTTATCCTATGCTTTATTAAATTGTATTTATGTTGTTTTATTCTTTGCTTTATTAAATGTATTTATGTTGTTTTATCCTATGCTTTATTAAATTCATCTATGTTGTTTTATCCTATGCTTTATTAAATTGAATTTATGTTGTTACATTCTATGCTTTATTAAATTGTATTTATGTGGTTTTATCCTATGATTTATTAAATTGTATTTATGTTGTTTTATCCTATGCTTTATTAAATTGTATTTATGTTGTTTTATCCTATGCTTTATTAAATTGTATTTATGTTGTTTTATCCTATGCTTTATTAAATTGCATTTATGTTGTTTTAACCCATGCTTTATTAAATTGTATTTATGTTGTTTTATCCTATGCTTTATTAAATTGTATTTATGTTGTTTTATCCTATGCTTTATTAAATTGTATTTATGTTGTTTTATCCTATGCTTTATTAAATTGTATTCATGTTGTTTTATCCTATGCTTTATTAAACTGTATTTATGTTGTTTTATCCTATGCTTTATTAAATTGTATTTATGTTGTTTTATCCTATGCTTTATTAAATTGTATTTATGTTGTTTTATCCTATGCTTTATTAAATTGTATTTATGTTGTTTTATCCTATGCTTTATTAAATTGTATTTATGTTGTTTTATCCTATGCTTTATTAAATTGAATTTATGTTGTTTTATCCTATGCTTTATTAAATTGTATTTATGTTGTTTTATCGTATGCTTTATTAAATTGTATTTATGTTTTTTTATCCTATGCTTTATTAAATTGTATTTATGTTGTTTTAACCTATGCTTTATTAAATTGTATTTATGTTGTTTTATCCTATGCTTTATTAAATTGTATTTACGTGGTTACATCCTATGCTTTATTAAATTGTATTTATGTTGTTTTAACCTATGCTTTATTAGATTGTATTTATGTTGTTTTATCCTATGCTTTATTAAATTGTATTTATGTTGTTTTATTCTTTGCTTTATTAAATTGTATTTATGTTGTTTTATCCTATGCTTTATTAAATTCATCTATGTTGTTTTATCCTATGCTTTATTAAATTGTATTTATGTTGTTTTATTCTATGATTTATTAAATTGTATTTATGTTGTTTTATCCTATGCTTTATTAAATTGTTTTATGTGGTTTTATCCTATGCTTTATTAAATTGTATTTATGTTGTTTTATCCTATGCGTTATTAAATTGTATTTATGTTGTTTTATCCTATGCTTTATTAAAATGCATTTATGTTGTTTTAACCCATGCTTTATTATATCGTGTTTATGTTGTTTTATCCTATGCTTTATTAAATTGTATTTATGTTGTTTAACCTATGTTTTATTAAATTGTATTTACGTGGTTTCATCCTATGCTTTATTAAATTGTATTTATTTTGTTTTAAGCTATGCTTTATTAAATTGTATTTATGTTGTTTTATCCTATGCTTTATTAAGTTGTATTTATGTTGTTTTATCCTATGCTTTATTAAATTGTATTTTCGTGGTTTCATCCTATGCTTTATTAAATTGTATTTATGTTGTTTTAACCTATGCTTTATTAAATTGTATTTATGTTGTTTTATGCTATGCTTTATTAAATTGTATTTATGTTGTTTTATCCTATGCTTTATTAAATTGTATTTATGTTGTTTTATTCTTTGCTTTATTAAATTGTATTTATGTTGTTTTATCCAATGGTTTATTAAATTGTATTTATCTTGTTTTGTCCTATGCTTTATTAAATTGTATATATGTTGTTTTATCCAATGGTTTATTAAATTGTATTTATCTTGTTTTGTCCTATGCTTTATTAAATTGTATTTATCTTGTTTTAACCTATGCTTTATTAAATTGTATTCATGTTGTTTTATCCTATGCTTTATTAAATTGTATTTATGTTGTTTTATCCTATGGTTTATTAAATTGTATTTATGTTGTTTTATCCTATGCTTTATTAAATTGTATTTATGTTGTTTTAACCTATGCTTTATTAAATTGTGTTTATGTTGTTTTATCCTATGCTTTATTAAATTGTATTTATGTTGCTTTAACCTATGCTTTATTAAATTGTATTTATGTTGTTTTATCCTATGCTTTATTAAATTGTGTTTATGTTGTTTTATCCTATGCTTTATTAAATTGTATTATGTTGTTTTATCGTATGCTTTATTAAATTGTATTTATGTTGTTTTATCCTATGCTTTATTAAATTGTGTTTATGTTGTTTTATACTATGCTTTAATAAATTGTATTTATGTTGTTTTAACCCATGCTTTATTAAATTGTATTTATGTGGTTTTATCCTATGCTTTATTAAATTGTATTTATGTTGTTTTATCCTATGCTTTATTAAATTGTATTTATGTTGTTTTATCCTATGCTTTATTAAATTGTATTTATGTTGTTTTGTCCTATGCTTTATTAAATTGTATTTATGTTGTTTTAACCAAGCTTTATTAAATTGTATTTATGTTGTTTTATCCTATGCTTTATTAAATTGTATTTATGTTGTTTTATCCTATGCTTTATTAAATTGTATTTATGTGGTTTTATCCTATGCTTTATTAAATTGTATTTATGTTGTTTTATCCCATGCTTTATTAAATTGTATTTATGTGGTTTTATCCTATGCTTTATTAAATTGTATTTATGTTGTTTTATCCTATGCGTTATTAAATTGTATTTATGTTGTTTTATCCTATGCTTTATTAAAATGTATTTATGTTGTTTTAACCCATGCTTTATTATATCGTGTTTATGTTGTTTTATCCTATGCTTTATTAAATTGTATTTATGTTGTTTAACCTATGTTTTATTAAATTGTATTTACGTGGTTTCATCCTATGCTTTATTAAATTGTATTTATTTTGTTTTAACCTATGCTTTATTAAATTGTATTTATGTTGTTTTATCCTATGCTTTATTAAATTGTATTTATGTTGTTTTAACCTATGCTTTATTAAATTGTATTTATGTTGTTTTATCCTATGCTTTATTAAATTGTATTTATGTGGTTTCATCCTATGCTTTATTAAATTGTATTTATGATGTTTTAACCTATGCTTTATTAAATTGTTTTTATGTTGTTTTATCCTATGCTTTATTAAATTGTGTTTATGTTGTTTTATCCTATGCTTTTTTAAATTGTATTTATGTTGTTTTATTCTTTGCTTTATTAAATTGTTTTTATGTTGTTTTATCCTATGCTTTATTAAATTCATCTATGTTGTTTTATCCTATGCTTTATTAAATTGTATTTATGTTGTTTTATTCTATGCTTTATTAAATTGTATTTATGTTGTTTTATCCTATGCTTTATTAAATTGTATTTATGTTGTTTTATTCTTTGCTTTATTAAATTGTATTTATGTTGTTTTATCCTATGCTTTATTAAATTCATCTATATTGTTTTATCCTATGCTTTATTAAATTGAATTTATGTTGTTTCATTCTATGCTTTATTAAATTGTATTTATGTTGTTTTATCCTATGCTTTATTAAATTGTATTTATGTTGTTTTATCCTATGCTTTATTAAATTGCATTTATGTTGTTTCATTCTATGCTTTATTAAATTGTATTTATGTGGTTTTATCCTATGCTTTATTAAATTGTATTCATGTTGTTTTATCCTATGCTTTATTAAATTGTATTTATGTTGTTTTATCCTATGCTTTATTAAATTGTATTTATGTTGTTTTATCCTATGCTTTATTAAATTGTATTCATGTTGTTTTATCCTATGCTTTATTAAACTGTATTTATGTTGTTTTATCCTATGCTTTATTAAATTGTATTTATGTTGTTTTATCCTATGCTTTATTAAATTGTATTTATGTTGTTTTAACCTATGCTTTATTAAATTGTATTTATGTTGTTTTATCCTATGCTTTATTAAATTGTATTTACGTGGTTTCATCCTATGCTTTATTAAATTGTATTTATGTTGTTTTAACCTATGCTTTATTAAATTGTATTTATGTTGTTTTATCCTATGCTTTATTAAATTGTATTTATGTTGTTTTAACCTATGCTTTATTAAATTGTATTTATGTTGTTTTATCCTATGCTTTATTAAATTGTATTTACGTGGTTTCATCCTATGCTTTATTAAATTGTATTTATGTTGTTTTAACCTATGCTTTATTAAATTGTATTTATGTTGTTTTATCCTATGCTTTATTAAATTGTATTTATGTTGTTTTATCCTATGCTTTATTAAATTGTATTTATGTTGTTTTTTTCTTTGCTTTATTAAATTGTATTTATATTGTTTTATCCTATGCTTTATTAAATTCATCTATGTTGTTTTATCCTATGCTTTATTAAATTGTATTTATGTTGTTTTATTCTATGTTTTATTAAATTGTATTTATGTTGTTTTATCCTATGCTTTATTAAATTGTATTTATGTTGTTTTATCCTATGCTTTATTAAATTGTATTTATGTTGTTTTATTCTTTGCTTTATTAAATTGTATTTATGTTGTTTTATCCTATGCTTTATTAAATTCATCTATGTTGTTTTATCCTATGCTTTATTAAATTGTATTTATGTTGTTTCATTCTATGCTTTATTAAATTGTATTTATGTGGTTTTATCCTATGATTTATTAAATTGTATTTATGTTGTTTTATCCTATGCTTTATTAAATTGTATTTATGTTGTTTTATCCTATGCTTTATTAAATTGCATCTATGTTG
Source organism: Phyllobates terribilis (assembly GCF_046119375.1). Classification (NCBI taxonomy): domain Eukaryota; kingdom Metazoa; phylum Chordata; class Amphibia; order Anura; family Dendrobatidae; genus Phyllobates; species Phyllobates terribilis. Next base: position 510,862 of record NW_027363193.1, on the reverse strand, counting down.
TTTTATCCTATTCTTTATTAAATTGTATTTATGTTGTTTTATCCTATGCTTTATTAAATTGCATTTATGTTGTTTTAACCCATGCTTTATTAAATTGTATTTATGTTGTTTTATCCTATGCTTTATTAAATTGTATTTATGTTGTTTTATCCTATGCTTTATTAAATTGTATTTATGTTGTTTTATCCTATGCTTTATTAAATTGTATTCATGTTGTTTTATCCTATGCTTTATTAAACTGTATTTATGTTGTTTTATCCTATGCTTTATTAAATTGTATTTATGTTGTTTTATCCTATGCTTTATTAAACTGTATTTATGTTGTTTTATCCTATGCTTTATTAAATTGTATTTATGTTGTTTTATCGTATGCTTTATTAAACTGCATTTATGTTGTTTTATCCTATGCTTTATTAAATTGCATTTATGTTGTTTTAACCCAGGCTTTATTAAATTGTATTTATGTTGTTTTATCCTATGCTTTATTAAATTGTATTTATGTTTTTTTATCCTATGCTTTATTAAATTGTATTTATGTTGTTTTATCCGATGCTTTATTAAATTGTATTCATGTTGTTTTATCCTATGCTTTATTAAACTGTATTTATGTTGTTTTATCCTATGCTTTATTAAATTGTATTTATGTTGTTTTATCCTATGCTTTATTAAACTGTATTTATGTTGTTTTATCCTATGCTTTATTAAATTGAATTTATGTTGTTTTATCCTATGCTTTATTAAATTGTATTTATGTTGTTTTATCCTATGCTTTATTAAATTGTATTTATGTTGTTTTATCGTATGCTTTATTAAACTGCATTTATGTTGTTTTATCCTATGCTTTATTAAACTGTATTTATGTTGTTTTGTCCTATGCTTTATTAAATTGTTTATATGTTGTTTTATCCTATGCTTTATTAAATTGTATTTATGTTGTTTTATCCTATGCTTTATTAAATTGTATTTATGTTGTTTTATCCTATGCTTTATTACATTGTATTTATGTTGTTTTATCCTATGCTTTATTAAATTGTATTTATGTTGTTTTAACCTATGCTTTATTAAATTGTATTTATGTTGTTTTATCCTATGCTTTATTAAATTGTATTTATGTTGTTTTATCCTATGCTTTTTTAAATTGTATTTATGTGGTTTTATCCTATGCTTTATTAAATTGTATTTATGTTGTTTTAACCCATGCTTTATTAAATTGTATTTATGTGGTTTTATCCTATGCTTTATTAAATTGTATTTATGTTGTTTTATCCTATGCTTTATTAAATTGTATTTATGTTGTTTTATCCTATGCTTTATTAAATTGTATTTATGTTGTTTTATCCTATGCTTTATTAAATTGTATTATGTTGTTTTATCGTATGCTTTATTAAATTGTATTTATGTTGTTTTATCCTATGCTTTATTAAATTGTGTTTATGTTGTTTTATCCTATGCTTTATTAAATTGTATTAATGTTGTTTTAACCCATGCTTTATTAAATTGTATTTATGTGGTTTTATCCAATGCTTTATTAAATTGTATTTATGTTGTTTTATCCTATGCTTTATTAAATTGTATTTATGTTGTTTTATCCTATGCTTTATTAAATTGTATTTATGTTGTTTTAACCCATGCTTTATTAAATTGTATTTATGTGGTTTTATCCTATGCTTTATTAAATTGTATTTATGTTGTTTTATCCTATGTTTTATTAAATTGTATTTATGTTGTTTTATCCTATGCTTTATTAAATTGTATTTATTTTGTTTTATCCTATGCTTTATTAAATTGTATTATGTTGTTTTATCGTATGCTTTATTAAATTGTATTTATGTTGTTTTATCCTATGCTTTATTAAATTGTGTTTATGTTGTTTTATCCTATGCTTTATTAAATTGTATTAATGTTGTTTTAACCCATGCTTTATTAAATTGTATTTATGTGGTTTTATCCTATGCTTTATTAAATTGTATTTATGTTGTTTTATCCTATGCTTTATTAAATTGTATTTATGTTGTTTTATCGTATGCTTTATTAAACTGCATTTATGTTGTTTTATCCTATGCTTTATTAAACTGCATTTATGTTGTTTTATCCTATGCTTTATTAAATTGTATTTATGTTGTTTTATCCTATGCGTTATTCAATTGTATTTATGTTGTTTTATCCTATGCATTATTAACATGTATTTATGTTGTTTTAACCCATGCTTTATTATATCGTGTTTATGTTGTTTTATCCTATGCTTTATTAAAATGTATTTATGTTGTTTAACCTATGTTTTATTAAATTGTATTTACGTGGTTTCATCCTATGCTTTATTAAATTGTATTTATTTTGTTTTAACCTATGCTTTATTAAATTGTATTTATGTTGTTTTATCCTATGCTTTATTAAATTGTATTTATGTTGTTTTAACCTATGCTTTATTAAATTGTATTTATGTTGTTTTATCCTATGCTTTATTAAATTGTATTTATGTTGTTTTATCCTATGCTTTATTAAATTGTATTTATGTTGTTTTTTTCTTTGCTTTATTAAATTGTATTTATATTGTTTTATCCTATGCTTTATTAAATTCATCTATGTTGTTTTATCCTATGCTTTATTAAATTGTATTTATGTTGTTTTATTCTATGTTTTATTAAATTGTATTTATGTTGTTTTATCCTATGCTTTATTAAATTGTATTTATGTTGTTTTATCCTATGCTTTATTAAATTGTATTTATGTTGTTTTATTCTTTGCTTTATTAAATTGTATTTATGTTGTTTTATCCTATGCTTTATTAAATTCATCTATGTTGTTTTATCCTATGCTTTATTAAATTGTATTTATGTTGTTTCATTCTATGCTTTATTAAATTGTATTTATGTGGTTTTATCCTATGATTTATTAAATTGTATTTATGTTGTTTTATCCTATGCTTTATTAAATTGTATTTATGTTGTTTTATCCTATGCTTTATTAAATTGCATCTATGTTGTTTTATCCTATGCTTTATTAAATTGTATTTATGTTGTTTTATCCTATGCTTTATTAAATTGCATTTATGTTGTTTTAACCCATGCTTTATTAAATTGTATTTATGTTGTTTTATCCTATGCTTTATTAAATTGTATTTATGTTGTTTTATCCTATGCTTTATTAAATTGTATTTATGTTGTTTTATCCTATGCTTTATTAAATTGTATTCATGTTGTTTTATCCTATGCTTTATTAAACTGTATTTATGTTGTTTTATCCTATGCTTTATTAAATTGTATTTATGTTGTTTTATCCTATGCTTTATTAAACTGTATTTATGTTGTTTTATCCTATGCTTTATTAAATTGTATTTATGTTGTTTTATCCTATGCTTTATTAAATTGTATTTATGTTGTTTTATCCTATGCTTTATTAAATTGTATTTATGTTGTTTTATCGTATGCTTTATTAAACTGCATTTATGTTGTTTTATCCTATGCTTTATTAAATTGTATTTATGTTGTTTTATTCTTTGCTTTATTAAATTGTATTTATGTTGTTTTATCCTATGCTTTATTAAATTCATCTATGTTGTTTTATCCTATGCTTTATTAAATTGTATTTATGTTGTTTTATTCTATGCTTTATTAAATTGTATTTATGTTGTTTTATCCTATGCTTTATTAAATTGTATTTATGTTGTTTTATCCTATGCTTTATTAAATTGTATTTATGTTGTTTTATTCTTTGCTTTATTAAATTGTATTTATGTTGTTTTATCCTATGCTTTATTAAATTGTATTTATGTTGTTTTATCCCATGCTTTATTAAATTGTATTTATGTTGTTTTATCCTATGCTTTATTAAATTGTATTTATGTTGTTTTATCCTATGCTTTATTAAATTGTATTTATGTTGTTTTATCCTATGCTATATTAAATTGTATTTATGTTGTTTTATCCTATGCTTTATTAAATTGTATTTATGTTGTTTTATTCTTTGCTTTATTAAATTGTATTTATGTTGTTTTATCCTATGCTTTATTAAATTCATCTATGTTGTTTTATCCTATGCTTTATTAAATTGTATTTATGTTGTTTCATTCTATGCTTTATTGAATTGTATTTATGTGGTTTTATCCTATGCTTTATTAAATTGTATTTATGTTGTTTTATCCTATGCTTTATTAAATTGTATTTATGTTGTTTTATCCTATGTTTTATTAAATTGTATTTATGTTGTTTTATCCTATGCTTTATTAAATTGCATCTATGTTGTTTTATCCTATGCTTTATTAAATTGTATTTATGTTGTTTTATCCTATGCTTTATTAAATTGCATTTATGCTGTTTTAACCCAGGCTTTATTAAATTGTATTTATGTTGTTTTATCCTATGCTTTATTAAATTGTATTTATGTTGTTTTATCCTATGCTTTATTAAATTGTATTTATGTTGTTTTATCCTATGCTTTATTAAATTGTATTCATGTTGTTTTATCCTATGCTTTATTAAACTGTATTTATGTTGTTTTATCCTATGCTTTATTAAATTGTATTTATGTTGTTTTATCCTATGCTTTATTAAACTGTATTTATGTTGTTTTATCCTATGCTTTATTAAATTGAATTTATGTTGTTTTATCCTATGCTTTATTAAATTGTATTTATGTTGTTTTATCCTATGCTTTATTAAATTGTATTTATGTTGTTTTATCGTATGCTTTATTAAACTGCATTTATGTTGTTTTATCCTATGCTTTATTAAACTGTATTTATGTTGTTTTGTCCTATGCTTTATTAAATTGTTTATATGTTGTTTTATCCTATGCTTTATTAAATTGTATTTATGTTGTTTTATCCTATGCTTTATTAAATTGTATTTATGTTGTTTTATCCTATGCTTTATTACATTGTATTTATGTTGTTTTATCCTATGCTTCATTAAATTGTATTTATGTTGTTTTAACCTATGCTTTATTAAATTGTATTTATGTTGTTTTATCCTATGCTTTATTAAATTGTATTTATGTTGTTTTATCCTATGCTTTTTTAAATTGTATTTATGTGGTTTTATCCTATGCTTTATTAAATTGTATTTATGTTGTTTTAACCCATGCTTTATTAAATTGTATTTATGTGGTTTTATCCTATGCTTTATTAAATTGTATTTATGTTGTTTTATCCTATGCTTTATTAAATTGTATTTATGTTGTTTTATCCTATGCTTTACTAAATTGTATTTATGTTGTTTTATCCTATGCTTTATTAAATTGTATTATGTTGTTTTATCGTATGCTTTATTAAATTGTATTTATGTTGTTTTATCCTATGCTTTATTAAATTGTGTTTATGTTGTTTTATCCTATGCTTTATTAAATTGTATTAATGTTGTTTTAACCCATGCTTTATTAAATTGTATTTATGTGGTTTTATCCAATGCTTTATTAAATTGTATTTATGTTGTTTTATCCTATGCTTTATTAAATTGTATTTATGTTGTTTTATCTTATGCTTTATTAAATTGTATTTATGTTGTTTTAACCCATGCTTTATTAAATTGTATTTATGTGGTTTTATCCTATGCTTTATTAAATTGTATTTATGTTGTTTTATCCTATGTTTTATTAAATTGTATTTATGTTGTTTTATCCTATGCTTTATTAAATTGTATTTATTTTGTTTTATCCTATGCTTTATTAAATTGTATTATGTTGTTTTATCGTATGCTTTATTAAATTGTATTTATGTTGTTTTATCCTATGCTTTATTAAATTGTGTTTATGTTGTTTTATCCTATGCTTTATTAAATTGTATTAATGTTGTTTTAACCCATGCTTTATTAAATTGTATTTATGTGGTTTTATCCTATGCTTTATTAAATTGTATTTATGTTGTTTTATCCTATGCTTTATTAAATTGTATTTATGTTGTTTTATCGTATGCTTTATTAAACTGCATTTATGTTGTTTTATCCTATGCTTTATTAAACTGCATTTATGTTGTTTTATCCTATGCTTTATTAAATTGTATTTATGTTGTTTTATCCTATGCGTTATTCAATTGTATTTATGTTGTTTTATCCTATGCTTTATTAACATGTATTTATGTTGTTTTAACCCATGCTTTATTATATCGTGTTTATGTTGTTTTATCCTATGCTTTATTAAATTGTATTTATGTTGTTTAACCTATGTTTTATTAAATTGTATTTACGTGGTTTCATCCTATGCTTTATTAAATTGTATTTATTTTGTTTTAACCTATGCTTTATTAAATTGTATTTATGTTGTTTTATCCTATGCTTTATTAAATTGTATTTATGTTGTTTTAACCTATGCTTTATTAAATTGTATTTATGTTGTTTTATCCTATGCTTATTAAATTGTATTTACGTGGTTTCATCCTATGCTTTATTAAATTGTATTTATGTTGTTTTAACCTATGCTTTATTAAAATGTATTTATGTTGTTTTATCCTATGCTTTATTAAATTGTATTTATGTTGTTTTATCCTATGCTTTTTTAAATTGTATTTATGTTGTTTTATTCTTTGCTTTATTAAATTGTATTTATGTTGTTTTATCCTATGCTTTATTAAATTCATCTATGTTGTTTTATCCTATGCTTTATTAAATTGTATTTATGTTGTTTTATTCTATGCTTTATTAAATTGTATTTATGTTGTTTTATCCTATGCTTTATTAAATTGTATTTATGTTGTTTTATCCTATGCTTTATTAAATTGTATTTATGTTGTTTTATTCTTTGCTTCATTAAATTGTATTTATGTTGTTTTATCCTATGCTTTATTAAATTCATCTATGTTGTTTTATCCTATGATTTATTAAATTGAATTTATGTTGTTTCATTCTATGCTTTATTAAATTGTATTTATGTGGTTTTATCCTATGATTTATTAAATTGTATTTATGTTGTTTTATCCTATGCTTTATTAAATTGTATTTATGTTGTTTTATCCTATGCTTTATTAAATTGTATTTATGTTGTTTTATCCTATGCTTTATTAAATTGTATTTATGTTGTTTTATCCTATGCTTTATTAAATTGTATTTATGTTGTTTTATCCTATGCTTTATTAAATTGCATTTATGTTGTTTTAACCCATGCTTTATTAAATTGTATTTATGTTGTTTTATCCTATGCTTTATTAAATTGTATTTATGTTGTTTTATCCTATGCTTTATTAAATTGTATTTATGTTGTTTTATCCTATGCTTTATTAAATTGTATTCATGTTGTTTTATCCTATGCTTTATTAAACTGTATTTATGTTGTTTTATCCTATGCTTTATTAAATTGTATTTATGTTGTTTTATCCTATGCTTTATTAAACTGTATTTATGTTGTTTTATCCTATGCTTTATTAAATTGAATTTATGTTGTTTTATCCTATGCTTTATTAAATTGTATTTATGTTGTTTTATCCTATGCTTTATTAAATTGTATTTATGTTGTTTTATCGTATGCTTTATTAAACTGCATTTATGTTGTTTTATCCTATGCTTTATTAAACTGTATTTATGTTGTTTTGTCCTATGCTTTATTAAATTGTATTTATGTTGTTTTATCCTCTGCTTTATTAAATTGTATTTATGTTGTTTTATCCTATGCTTTATTAAATTGTATTTATGTTGTTTTATCCTATGCTTTATTACATTGTATTTATGTTGTTTTATCCTATGCTTTATTAAATTGTATTTATGTTGTTTTAACCTATGCTTTATTAAATTGTATTTATGTTGTTTTAAACTATGCTTTATTAAATTGTATTTATGTTGTTTTATCCTATGCTTTATTAAATTGTATTTATGTTGTTTTATCCTATGCTTTTTTAAATTGTATTTATGTGGTTTTATCCTATGCTTTATTAAATTGTATTTATGTTGTTTTATCCTATGCTTTATTAAATTGTATTTTATGTTGTTTTAACCCATGCTTTATTAAATTGTATTTATGTTGTTTTATCCTATGCTTTATTAAATTGTATTTATGTTGTTTTATCCTATGCTTTATTAAATTGTATTTATGTTGTTTTATCCTATGCTTTATTAAATTGTATTATGTTGTTTTATCCTATGCTTTATTAAATTGTATTTATGTTGTTTTATCCTATGCTTTATTAAATTGTGTTTATGTTGTTTTATCCTATGCTTTATTAAATTGTATTAATGTTGTTTTAACCTATGCTTTATTAAATTGTATTTATGTGGTTTTATCCTATGCTTTATTAAATTGTATTTATGTTGTTTTATCCTATGCTTTATTAAATTGTATTTATGTTGTTTTATCCTATGCTTTATTAAATTGTATTTATGTTGTTTTAACCCATGCTTTATTAAATTGTATTTATGTGGTTTTATCCTATGCTTTATTAAATTGTATTTATGTTGTTTTATCCTATGCTTTATTAAATTGTATTTATGTTGTTTTATCATATGCTTTATTAAATTGTATTTATGTTGTTTTATCCTATGCTTTATTAAATTGTATTTATTTTGTTTTATCCTATGCTTTATTAAATTGTATTATGTTGTTTTATCGTATGCTTTATTAAATTGTATTTATGTTGTTTTATCCTATGCTTTATTAAATTGTGTTTATGTTGTTTTATCCTATGCTTTATTAAATTGTATTAATGTTGTTTTAACCCATGCTTTATTAAATTGTATTTATGTGGTTTTATCCTATGCTTTATTAAATTGTATTTATGTTGTTTTATCCTATGCTTTATTAAATTGTATTTATGTTGTTTTATCGTATGCTTTATTAAACTGCATTTATGTTGTTTTATCCTATGCTTTATTAAACTGCATTTATGTTGTTTTATCCTATGCTTTATTAAATTGTATTTATGTTGTTTTATCCTACGCTTTATTAAATTGTATTTACGTGGTTTTATCCTATGCTTTATTAAATTGTATTTATGTTGTTTTAACCTATGCTTTATTAAATTGTATTTATGTTGTTTTATCCTATGCTTTATTAAATTGTATTTATGTTGTTTTATCCTATGCTTTATTAAATTGTATTTATGTTGTTTTATTCTTTGCTTTATTAAATTGTATTTATGTTGTTTTATCCTATGCTTTATTAAATTCATCTATGTTGTTTTATCCTATGCTTTATTAAATTGTATTTATGTTGTTTTATTCTATGCTTTATTAAATTGTATTTATGTTGTTTTATCCTATGCTTTATTAAATTGTATTTATGTTGTTTTATCCTATGCTTTATTAAATTGTATTTATGTTGTTTTATTCTTTGCTTTATTAAATTGTATTTATGTTATTTTATCCTATGCTTTATTAAATTCATCTATGTTGTTTTATCCTATGCTTTATTAAATTGTATTTATGTTGTTTCATTCTATGCTTTATTAAATTGTATTTATGTTGTTTTATCCTATGCTTTATTAAATTGTATTTATGTTGTTTTATTCTTTGCTTTAATAAATTGTATTTATGTTGTTTTATCCTATGCTTTATTAAATTCATCTATGTTGTTTTATCCTATGCTTTATTAAATTGTATTTATGTTGTTTCATTCTATGCTTTATTAAATTGTATTCATGTGGTTTTATCCTATGATTTATTAAATTGTATTTATGTTGTTTTATCCTATGCTTTATTAAATTGTATTTATGTTGTTTTATCCTTTGCTTTATTAAATTGTATTTATGTTGTTTTATCCTATGCTTTATTAAATTGCATCTATGTTGTTTTATCCTATGCTTTATTAAATTGTATTTATGTTGTTTTATAATATGCTTTATTAAATTGCATTTATGTTGTTTTAACCCATTCTTTATTAAATTGTATTTATGTTGTTTTATCCTATGCTTTATTAAATTGTACTTATGTTGTTTTATCCTATGCTTTATTAAATTGTATTTATGTTGTTTTATCCTATGCTTTATTAAATTGTATTCATGTTGTTTTATCCTATGCTTTATTAAACTGTATTTATGTTGTTTTATCCTATGCTTTATTAAATTGTATTTTTGTTGTTTTATCCTATGCTTTATTAAACTGTATTTATGTTGTTTTATCCTATGCTTTATTAAATTGAATTTATGTTGTTTTATCCTATGCTTTATTAAATTGTATTTATGTTGTTTTATCCTATGCTTTATTAAATTGTATTTATGTTGTTTTATCCTATGCTATATTAAATTGTATTTATGTTGTTTTATCCTATGCTTTATTAAATTGTATTTATGTTGTTTTATTCTTTGCTTTATTAAATTGTATTTATGTTGTTTTATCCTATGCTTTATTAAATTCATCTATGTTGTTTTATCCTATGCTTTATTAAATTGTATTTATGTTGTTTCATTCTATGCTTTATTGAATTGTATTTATGTGGTTTTATCCTATGATTTATTAAATTGTATTTATGTTGTTTTATCCTATGCTTTATTAAATTGTATTTATGTTGTTTTATCCTATGCTTTATTAAATTGTATTTATGTTGTTTTATCCTATGCTTTATTAAATTGCATCTATGTTGTTTTATCCTATGCTTTATTAAATTGTATTTATGTTGTTTTATCCTATGCTTTATTAAATTGCATTTATGTTGTTTTAACCCAGGCTTTATTAAATTGTATTTATGTTGTTTTATCCTATGCTTTATTAAATTGTATTTATGTTGTTTTATCCTATGCTTTATTAAATTGTATTCATGTTGTTTTATCCTATGCTTTATTAAACTGTATTTATGTTGTTTTATCCTATGCTTTATTAAATTGTATTTATGTTGTTTTATCCTATGCTTTATTAAACTGTATTTATGTTGTTTTATCCTATGCTTTATTAAATTGAATTTATGTTGTTTTATCCTATGCTTTATTAAATTGTATTTATGTTGTTTTATCCTATGCTTTATTAAATTGTATTTATGTTGTTTTATCGTATGCTTTATTAAACTGCATTTATGTTGTTTTATCCTATGCTTTATTAAACTGTATTTATGTTGTTTTGTCCTATGCTTTATTAAATTGTATTTATGTTGTTTTATCCTATGCTTTATTAAATTGTATTTATGTTGTTTTATCCTATGCTTTATTAAATTGTATTTATGTTGTTTTATCCTATGCTTTATTACATTGTATTTATGTTGTTTTATCCTATGCTTTATTAAATTGTATTTATGTTGTTTTAACCTATGCTTTATTAAATTGTATTTATGTTGTTTTATCCTATGCTTTATTAAATTGTATTTATGTTGTTTTATCCTATGCTTTTTTAAATTGTATTTATGTGGTTTTATCCTATGCTTTATTAAATTGTATTTATGTTGTTTTAACCCATGCTTTATTAAATTGTATTTATGTGGTTTTATCCTATGCTTTATTAAATTGTATTTATGTTGTTTTATCCTATGCTTTATTAAATTGTATTTATGTTGTTTTATCCTATGCTTTATTAAATTGTATTTATGTTGTTTTATCCTATGCTTTATTAAATTGTATTATGTTGTTTTATCGTATGCTTTATTAAATTGTATTTATGTTGTTTTATCCTATGCTTTATTAAATTGTTTTTATGTTGTTTTATCCTATGCTTTATTAAATTGTATTAATGTTGTTTTAACCCATGCTTTATTAAATTGTATTTATGTGGTTTTATCCTATGCTTTATTAAATTGTATTTATGTTGTTTTATCCTATGCTTTATTAAATTGTATTTATGTTGTTTTATCCTATGCTTTATTAAATTGTATTTATGTTGTTTTAACCCATGCTTTATTAAATTGTATTTATGTGGTTTTATCCTATGCTTTATTAAATTGTATTTATGTTGTTTTATCCTATGCTTTATTAAATTGTATTTATGTTGTTTTATCCTATGCTTTATTAAATTGTATTTATTTTGTTTTATCCTATGCTTTATTAAATTGTATTATGTTGTTTTATCGTATGCTTTATTAAATTGTATTTATGTTGTTTTATCCTATGCTTTATTAAATTGTGTTTATGTTGTTTTATCCTATGCTTTATTAAATTGTATTAATGTTGTTTTAACCCATGCTTTATTAAATTGTATTTATGTGGTTTTATCCTATGCTTTATTAAATTGTATTTATGTTGTTTTATCCTATGCTTTATTAAATTGTATTTATGTTGTTTTATCGTATGCTTTATTAAACTGCATTTATGTTGTTTTATCCTATGCTTTATTAAACTGCATTTATGTTGTTTTATCCTATGCTTTATTAAATTGTATTTATGTTGTTTTATCCTATGCGTTATTCAATTGTATTTATGTTGTTTTATCCTATGCTTTATTAACATGTATTTATGTTGTTTTAACCCATGCTTTATTATATCGTGTTTATGTTGTTTTATCCTATGCTTTATTAAATTGTATTTATGTTGTTTAACCTATGTTTTATTAAATTGTATTTACGTGGTTTCATCCTATGCTTTATTAAATTGTATTTATTTTGTTTTAACCTATGCTTTATTAAATTGTATTTATGTTGTTTTATCCTATGCTTTATTAAATTGTATTTATGTTGTTTTAACCTATGCTTTATTAAATTGTATTTATGTTGTTTTATCCTATGCTTTATTAAATTGTATTTACGTGGTTTCATCCTATGCTTTATTAAATTGTATTTATGTTGTTTTAACCTATGCTTTATTAAATTGTATTTATGTTGTTTTATCCTATGCTTTATTAAATTGTATTTATGTTGTTTTATCCTATGCTTTTTTAAATTGTATTTATGTTGTTTTATTCTTTGCTTTATTAAATTGTATTTATGTTGTTTTATCCTATGCTTTATTAAATTCATCTATGTTGTTTTATCCTATGCTTTATTAAATTGTATTTATGTTGTTTTATTCTATGCTTTATTAAATTGTATTTATGTTGTTTTATCCTATGCTTTATTAAATTGTATTTATGTTGTTTTATCCTATGCTTTATTAAATTGTATTTATGTTGTTTTATTCTTTGCTTTATTAAATTGTATTTATGTTGTTTTATCCTATGCTTTATTAAATTCATCTATGTTGTTTTATCCTATGCTTTATTAAATTGAATTTATGTTGTTTCATTCTATGCTTTATTAAATTGTATTTATGTGGTTTTATCCTATGATTTATTAAATTGTATTTATGTTGTTTTATCCTATGCTTTATTAAATTGTATTTATGTTGTTTTATCCTATGCTTTATTAAATTGTATTTATGTTGTTTAACCTATGTTTTATTAAATTGTATTTACGTGGTTTCATCCTATGCTTTATTAAATTGTATTTATTTTGTTTTAACCTATGCTTTATTAAATTGTATTTATGTTGTTTTATCCTATGCTTTATTAAATTGTATTTATTTTGTTTTAACCTATGCTTTATTAAATTGTATTTATGTTGTTTTATCCTATGCTTTATTAAATTGTATTTACGTGGTTTCATCCTATGCTTTATTAAATTGTATTTATGTTGTTTTAACCTATGCTTTATTAAATTGTATTTATGTTGTTTTATCCTATGCTTTATTAAATTGTATTTATGTTGTTTTATCCTATGCTTTTTTAAATTGTATTTATGTTGTTTTATTCTTTGCTTTATTAAATTGTATTTATGTTGTTTTATCCTATGCTTTATTAAATTCATCTATGTTGTTTTATCCTATGCTTTATTAAATTGTATTTATGTTGTTTTATTCTATGCTTTATTAAATTGTATTTATGTTGTTTTATCCTATGCTTTATTAAATTGTATTTATGTTGTTTTATCCTATGCTTTATTAAATTGTATTTATGTTGTTTTATTCTTTGCTTTATTAAATTGTATTTATGTTGTTTTATCCTATGCTTTATTAAATTCATCTATGTTGTTTTATCCTATGCTTTATTAAATTGAATTTATGTTGTTTCATTCTATGCTTTATTAAATTGTATTTATGTGGTTTTATCCTATGATTTATTAAATTGTATTTATGTTGTTTTATCCTATGCTTTATTAAATTGTATTTATGTTGTTTTATCCTATGCTTTATTAAATTGTATTTATGTTGTTTTATCCTATGCTTTATTAAATTGTATTTATGTTGTTTTATCCTATGCTTTATTAAATTGCATTTATGTTGTTTTAACCCATGCTTTATTAAATTGTATTTATGTTGTTTTATCCTATGCTTTATTAAATTGTATTTATGTTGTTTTATCCTATGCTTTATTAAATTGTATTTATGTTGTTTTATCCTATGCTTTATTAAATTGTATTTATGTTGTTTTAACCCATGCTTTATTAAATTGTATTTATGTGGTTTTATCCTATGCTTTATTAAATTGTATTTATGTTGTTTTATCCTATGCTTTATTAAATTGTATTTATGTTGTTTTATCCTATGCTTTATTAAATTGTATTTATGTTGTTTTAACCCATGCTTTATTAAATTGTATTTATTTTGTTTTATCCTATGCTTTATTAAATTGTATTATGTTGTTTTATCGTATGCTTTATTAAATTGTATTTATGTTGTTTTATCCTATGCTTTATTAAATTGTGTTTATGTTGTTTTATCCTATGCTTTATTAAATTGTATTAATGTTGTTTTAACCCATGCTTTATTAAATTGTATTTATGTGGTTTTATCCTATGCTTTATTAAATTGTATTTATGTTGTTTTATCCTATGCTTTATTAAATTGTATTTATGTTGTTTTATCGTATGCTTTATTAAACTGCATTTATGTTGTTTTATCCTATGCTTTATTAAACTGCATTTATGTTGTTTTATCCTATGCTTTATTAAATTGTATTTATGTTGTTTTATCCTATGCGTTATTCAATTGTATTTATGTTGTTTTATCCTATGCTTTATTAACATGTATTTATGTTGTTTTAACCCATGCTTTATTATATCGTGTTTATGTTGTTTTATACTATGCTTTATTAAATTGTATTTATGTTGTTTAACCTATGTTTTATTAAATTGTATTTACGTGGTTTCATCCTATGCTTTATTAAATTGTATTTATTTTGTTTTAACCTATGCTTTATTAAATTGTATTTATGTTGTTTTATCCTATGCTTTATTAAATTGTATTTATGTTGTTTTAACCTATGCTTTATTAAATTGTATTTATGTTGTTTTATCATATGCTTTATTAAATTGTATTTACGTGGTTTCATCCTATGCTTTATTAAATTGTATTTATGTTGTTTTAACCTATGCTTTATTAAATTGTATTTATGTTGTTTTATCCTATGCTTTATTAAATTGTATTTATGTTGTTTTATCCTATGCTTTTTTAAATTGTATTTATGTTGTTTTATTCTTTGCTTTATTAAATTGTATTTATGTTGTTTTATCCTATGCTTTATTAAATTCATCTATGTTGTTTTATCCTATGCTTTATTAAATTGTATTTATGTTGTTTTATTCTATGCTTTATTAAATTGTATTTATGTTGTTTTATCCTATGCTTTATTAAATTGTATTTATGTTGTTTTATCCTATGCTTTATTAAATTGTATTTATGTTGTTTTATTCTTTGCTTTATTAAATTGTATTTATGTTGTTTTATCCTATGCTTTATTAAATTCATCTATGTTGTTTTATCCTATGCTTTATTAAATTGAATTTATGTTGTTTCATTCTATGCTTTATTAAATTGTATTTATGTGGTTTTATCCTATGATTTATTAAATTGTATTTATGTTGTTTTATCCTATGCTTTATTAAATTGTATTTATGTTGTTTTATCCTATGCTTTATTAAATTGTATTTATGTTGTTTTATCCTATGCTTTATTAAATTGTATTTATGTTGTTTTATCCTATGCTTTATTAAATTGTATTTATGTTGTTTTATCCTATGCTTTATTAAATTGCATTTATGTTGTTTTAACCCATGCTTTATTAAATTGTATTTATGTTGTTTTATCCTATGCTTTATTAAATTGTATTTATGTTGTTTTATCCTATGCTTTATTAAATTGTATTTATGTTGTTTTATCCTATGCTTTATTAAATTGTATTCATGTTGTTTTATCCTATGCTTTATTAAACTGTATTTATGTTGTTTTATCCTATGCTTTATTAAATTGTATTTATGTTGTTTTATCCTATGCTTTATTAAACTGTATTTATGTTGTTTTATCCTATGCTTTATTAAATTGAATTTATGTTGTTTTATCCTATGCTTTATTAAATTGTATTTATGTTGTTTTATCCTATGCTTTATTAAATTGTATTTATGTTGTTTTATCGTATGCTTTATTAAACTGTATTTATGTTGTTTTGTCCTATGCTTTATTAAATTGTATTTATGTTGTTTTATCCTATGCTTTATTACATTGTATTTATGTTGTTTTATCCTATGCTTTATTAAATTGTATTTATGTTGTTTTAACCTATGCTTTATTAAATTGTATTTATGTTGTTTTAACCTATGCTTTATTAAATTGTATTTATGTTGTTTTATCCTATGCTTTATTAAATTGTATTTATGTTGTTTTATCCTATGCTTTTTTAAATTGTATTTATGTTGTTTTATCCTATGCTTTATTAAATTGTATTTATGTTGTTTTATCCTATGCTTTATTAAATTGTATTTATGTTGTTTTATCCTATGCTTTATTAAATTGTATTATGTTGTTTTATCCTATGCTTTATTAAATTGTATTTATGTTGTTTTATCCTATGCTTTATTAAATTGTGTTTATGTTGTTTTATCCTATGCTTTATTAAATTGTATTAATGTTGTTTTAACCCATGCTTTATTAAATTGTATTTATGTGGTTTTATCCTATGCTTTATTAAATTGTACTTATGTTGTTTTATCCTATGCTTTATTAAATTGTATTTATGTTGTTTTAACCCATGCTTTATTAAATTGTATTTATGTGGTTTTATCCTATGCTTTATTAAATAGTGTTTATGTTGTTTTATCCTATGCTTTATTAAATTGTATTTATGTTGTTTTATCATATGCTTTATTAAATTGTATTTATGTTGTTTTATCCTATGCTTTATTAAATTGTATTTATTTTGTTATATCCTATGCTTTATTAAATTGTATTATGTTGTTTTATCGTATGCTTTATTAAATTGTATTTATGTTGTTTTATCCTATGCTTTATTAAATTGTGTTTATGTTGTTTTATCCTATGCTTTATTAAATTGTATTAATGTTGTTTTAACCCATGCTTTATTAAATTGTATTTATGTGGTTTTATCCTATGCTTTATTAAATTGTATTTATGTTGTTTTATCCTATGCTTTATTAAATTGTATTTATGTTGTTTTATCGTATGCTTTATTACATTGTATTTATGTTGTTTTATCCTATGCTTTATTAAATTGTATTTATGTTGTTTTAACCTATGCTTTATTAAATTGTATTTATGTTGTTTTAACCTATGCTTTATTAAATTGTATTTATGTTGTTTTATCCTATGCTTTATTAAATTGTATTTATGTTGTTTTATCCTATGCTTTTTTAAATTGTATTTATGTGGTTTTATCCTATGCTTTATTAAATTGTATTTATGTTGTTTTATCCTATGCTTTATTAAATTGTATTTATGTTGTTTTAACCCATGCTTTATTAAATTGTATTTATGTTGTTTTATCCTATGCTTTATTAAATTGTATTTATGTTGTTTTATCATATGCTTTATTAAATTGTATTTATGTTGTTTTATCCTATGCTTTATTAAATTGTATTATGTTGTTTTATCCTATGCTTTATTAAATTGTATTTATGTTGTTTTATCCTATGCTTTATTAAATTGTGTTTATGTTGTTTTATCCTATGCTTTATTAAATTGTATTAATGTTGTTTTAACCCATGCTTTATTAAATTGTATTTATGTGGTTTTATCCTATGCTTTATTAAATTGTATTTATGTTGTTTTATCCTATGCTTTATTAAATTGTATTTATGTTGTTTTAACCCATGCTTTATTAAATTGTATTTATGTGGTTTTATCCTATGCTTTATTAAATTGTGTTTATGTTGTTTTATCCTATGCTTTATTAAATTGTATTTATGTTGTTTTATCATATGCTTTATTAAATTGTATTTATGTTGTTTTATCCTATGCTTTATTAAATTGTATTTATTTTGTTATATCCTATGCTTTATTAAATTGTATTATGTTGTTTTATCGTATGCTTTATTAAATTGTATTTATGTTGTTTTATCCTATGCTTTATTAAATTGTATTTATGTTGTTTTATCGTATGCTTTATTAAACTGCATTTATGTTGTTTTATCCTATGCTTTATTAAACTACATTTATGTTGTTTTATCCTATGCTTTATTAAATTGTATTTATGTTGTTTTATCCTATGCTTTATTAAATTGTATTTACGTGGTTTTATCCTATGCTTTATTAAATTGTATTTATGTTGTTTTAACCTATGCTTTATTAAATTGTATTTATGTTGTTTTATCCTATGCTTTATTAAATTGTATTTATGTTGTTTTATCCTATGCTTTATTAAATTGTATTTATGTTGTTTTATTCTTTGCTTTATTAAATTGTATTTATGTTGTTTTATCCTATGCTTTATTAAATTCATCTATGTTGTTTTATCCTATGCTTTATTAAATTGTATTTATGTTGTTTTATTCTATGCTTTATTAAATTGTATTTATGTTGTTTTATCCTATGCTTTATTAAATTGCATCTATGTTGTTTTATCCTCTGCTTTATTAAATTGTATTTATGTTGTTTTATCCTATGCTTTATTAAATTGTATTTATGTTGTTTTATTCTATGCTTTATTAAATTGTATTCATGTGGTTTTATCCTATGATTTATTAAATTGTATTTATTTTGTTTTATCCTATGCTTTATTAAATTGTATTTATGTTGTTTTATCCTATGCTTTATTAAATTGTATTTATGTTGTTTTATCCTATGCTTTATTAAATTGCATCTATGTTGTTTTATCCTATGCTTTATTAAATTGTATTTATGTTGTTTTATCCTATGCTTTATTAAATTGCATTTATGTTGTTTTAACCCATTCTTTATTAAATTGTATTTATGTTGTTTTATCCTATGCTTTATTAAATTGTATTTATGTTGTTTTATCCTATGCTTTATTAAATTGTTTTTATGTTGTTTTATCCTATGCTTTATTAAATTGTATTCATGTTGTTTTATCCTATGCTTTATTGAACTGTATTTATGTTGTTTTATCCTATGCTTTATTAAATTGTATTTTTGATGTTTTATCCTATGCTTTATTAAACTGTATTTATGTTGTTTTATCCTATGCTTTATTAAATTGAATTTATGTTGTTTTATCCTATGCTTTATTAAATTGTATTTATGTTGTTTTATCCTATGCTTTATTAAATTGTATTTATGTTGTTTTATCGTATGCTTTATTAAACTGCATTTATGTTGTTTTATCCTATGCTTTATTAAATTGTATTTATGTTGTTTTATTCTTTGCTTTATTAAATTGTATTTATGTTGTTTTATCCTATGCTTTATTAAATTCATCTATGTTTTTTATCCTATGCTTTATTAAATTGTATTTATGTTGTTTTATCCTATGCTTTATTAAATTGTATTTATGTTGTTTTATCCTATGCTTTATTAAATTGTATTTATGTTGTTTTATCCTATGCTTTATTAAATTGTATTTATGTTGTTTTATCCTATGCTTTATTAAATTGTATTTATGTTGTTTTATTCTTTGCTTTAATATATTGTATTTATGTTGTTTTATCCTATGCTTTATTAAATTCATCTATGTTGTTTTATCCTATGCTTTATTAAATTGTATTTATGTTGTTTCATTCTATGCTTTATTAAATTGTATTTATGCGGTTTTATCCTATGATTTATTAAATTGTGTTTATGTTGTTTTTTCCTATGCTTTATTAAATTGTATTTATGTTGTTTTATCCTATGCTTTATTAAATTCATCTATGTTGTTTTATCCTATGCTTTATTAAATTGTATTTATGTTGTTTTATTCTATGCTTTATTAAATTGTATTTATGTTGTTTTATCCTATGCTTTATTAAATTGTATTTATGTTGTTTTATCCTATGCTTTATTAAATTGTATTTATGTTGTTTTATTCTTTGCTTTATTAAATTGTATTTATGTTGTTTTATCCTATGCTTTATTAAATTCATCTATGTTGTTTTATCCTATGCTTTATTAAATTGTATTTATGTTGTTTCATTCTATGCTTTATTAAATTGTATTTATGTTGTTTTATCCTATGCTTTATTAAATTGTATTTATGTTGTTTTATTCTTTGCTTTAATAAATTGTATTTATGTTGTTTTATCCTATGCTTTATTAAATTGTATTTATGTTGTTTCATTCTAT
Source organism: Phyllobates terribilis (assembly GCF_046119375.1). Lineage (NCBI taxonomy): Eukaryota > Metazoa > Chordata > Amphibia > Anura > Dendrobatidae > Phyllobates > Phyllobates terribilis. The sequence goes on along the minus strand of NW_027363193.1, from coordinate 490,551 downwards.
GCTTTATTAAATTGTATTCATGTGGTTTTATCCTATGATTTATTAAATTGTATTTATGTTGTTTTATCCTATGCTTTATTAAATTGTATTTATGTTGTTTTATCCTATGCTTTATTAAATTGTATTTATGTTGTTTTATCCTATGCTTTATTAAATTGCATCTATGTTGTTTTATCCTATGCTTTATTAAATTGTATTTATGTTGTTTTATCCTATGCTTTATTAAATTGCATTTATGTTGTTTTAACCCATTCTTTATTAAATTGTATTTATGTTGTTTTATCCTATGCTTTATTAAATTGTATTTATGTTGTTTTATCCTATGCTTTATTAAATTGTATTTATGTTGTTTTATCCTATGCTTTATTAAATTGTATTCATGTTGTTTTATCCTATGCTTTATTAAACTGTATTTATGTTGTTTTATCCTATGCTTTATTAAATTGTATTTTTGTTGTTTTATCCTATGCTTTATTAAACTGTATTTATGTTGTTTTATCCTATGCTTTATTAAATTGAATTTATGTTGTTTTATCCTATGCTTTATTAAATTGTATTTATGTTGTTTTATCCTATGCTTTATTAAATTGTATTTATGTTGTTTTATCGTATGCTTTATTAAACTGCATTTATGTTGTTTTATCCTATACTTTATTAAATTGTATTTATGTTGTTTTATTCTTTGCTTTATTAAATTGTATTTATGTTGTTTTATCCTATGCTTTATTAAATTCATCTATGTTGTTTTATCCTATGCTTTATTAAATTGTATTTATGTTGTTTTATCCTATGCTTTATTAAATTGTATTTATGTTGTTTTATCCTATGCTTTATTAAATTGTATTTATGTTGTTTTATCCTATGCTTTATTAAATTATATTTATGTGGTTTTATCCTATCCTTTATTAAATTGTATTTATGTTGTTTTATCCTATGCTTTATTAAATTGTATTTATGTTGTTTTATCCTATGCTTTAATAAATTGTATTTATGCTGTTTTGTCCTATGCTTTATTAAATTGTATTTATGTTGTTTTAACCCATGCTTTATTAAATTGTATTTATGTTGTTTTATCCTGTGCTTTATTAAATTGTATTTATGTTGTTTTATCCTATGCTTTATTAAATTGTATTTATGTTGTTTTATCCTATGCATTATTAAATTGTATTTATTTTGTTTTATCCTATACTTTAATAAATTGTATTTATGTTGTTTTGTCCTATGCTTTATTAAATTGTATTTATGTTATTTTAACCCATGCTTTATTAAATTGTATTTATGTTGTTTTATCCTATGCTTTATTAAATTGTACTTATGTTGTTTTATCCTATGCTTTATTAAATTGTATTTATGTTTTTTTATCCTATGCTTTATTAAATTGTATTTATGTTGTTTTATCCTATGCTTTATTAAAATGTATTTATGTTGTTTTATCCTATGCTTTATTAAATTGTATTTATGTTGTTTTAACCCATGCTTTATTAAACTGTATTTATGTTGTTTAATCATATGCTTTATTAAATTGTATTTTTGTTGTTTTATCCTATGCTTTATTAAATTGTATTTATGTTGTTTTGTTCTATGCTTTATTAAATTGTATTTATGTGGTTTTATCCTATGATTTATTAAATTGTATTTATGTTGTTTTATCCTATGCTTTATTAAATTGTATTTATGTGGTTTTATCCTATGCTTTATTAAATTGCATTTATGTGGTTTTATCCTATGCTTTATTAAATTGTATTTATGTTGTTTTATCCTATGCTTTAATAAATTGTATTTATGTTGCTTTGTCCTATGCTTTATTAAATTGTATTTATGTTGTTTTGTCCTATGTTTTATTAAATTGTATTTATGTTGTTTTAACCCATGCTTTATTAAATTGTATTTATGTTGTTTTATCCTATGCTTTATTAAATTGTACTTATGTTGTTTTATCCTATGCTTTATTAAATTGTATTTATGTTGTTTTATCCTATGCTTTATTAAATTGTATTTATGTTGTTTTATCCTATGCTTTATTAAAATTTATTTATGTTGTTTTATCCTATGCTTTATTAAATTGTATTTATGTTGTTTTATCCTATGCTTTATTAAATTGTATTTATGTTGTTTAATCATATGCTTTATTAAATTGTATTTATGTTGTTTTATCCTATGCTTTATTAAATTGTGTTTATGTTGTTTTATCCTATGCTTTATTAAATTGTATTTATGTTGTTTTATCCCATGCTTTATTAAAGTGCATTTATGTTCTTTTATCCTATGCTTTATTAAATTGTATTTATGTTGTTTTATCCTATGCTTTATTAAATTGTATTTATGTTGTTTTATCCTATGCTTTATTAAATTGTATTTATGTTGTTTTATCCTATGCTTTATTAAATTGTATTTATTTTGTTTTATCCTATGTTTTATTAAATTGTATTTATGTTGTTTTATCGTATGCTTTATTAAATTGTATTTATGTTGTTTTATCCTATGCTTTATTAAATTGTGTTTATTTTGTTTTATCCTATGCTTTATTAAATTGTATTTATGTTGTTTTAACCCATGTTGTATTAAATTGTATTTATGTTGTTTTATCCTATGCTTTATTAAATTGTATATATGTTGTTTTATCCTATGCTTTATTAAATTGTATTTATCTTCTTTTGTCCTATGCTTTATTAAATTGTATTTATGTTGTTTTAACCTATGCTTTATTAAATTGTATTTATGTTGTTTTATCCTATGCTTTATTAAATTGTATTTATGTTGTTTTATCCTATGCTTTATTAAATTGTGTTTATGTTGTTTTATCCTAAGGTTTATTAAATTGTATTTATGTTGTTTTATCCTATGCTTTATTAAATTGTATTTATTTTGTTTTATCCTATGCTTTATGAAATTGTATTTATGTTGTTTTATCCTATGCTTTATTAAATTGTATTTATGTTGTTTTATCCTATGCTTTATTAAAGTGCATTTATGTTGTTTTATCATATGCTTTATTAAATTGTATTAATGTTGTTTTATCCTATGCTTTATTAAATTGTATTTATGTTGTTTTATCCTATGCTTTATTAAACTGTATTTATGTTGTTTTATCCTATGCTTTATTAAATTGTATTTATGTTGTTTTATCTTATGCTTTATTAAATTGTATTTATGTTGTTTTATCCTATGCTTTATTAAATTGTGTTTATGTTGTTTTATCCTATGCTTTATTAAATTGTATTAATGTTGTTTTAACCCATGCTTTATTAAATTGTATTTATGTGGTTTTATCCTATGCTTTATTAAATTGTATTTATGTTGTTTTATCCTATGCTTTATTAAATTGTATTTACGTTGTTTTATCGTATGCTTTATTAAACTGCTTTTATGTTGTTTTATCCTATGCTTTATTAAACTGCATTTATGTTGTTTTATCCTATGCTTTATTAAATTGTATTTATGTTGTTTTATCCTATGCGTTATTCAATTGTATTTATGTTGTTTTATCCTATGCTTTATTAACATGTATTTATGTTGTTTTAACCCATGCTTTATTATATCGTGTTTATGTTGTTTTATCCTATGCTTTATTAAATTGTATTTATGTTGTTTAACCTATGTTTTATTAAATTGTATTTACGTGGTTTCATCCTATGCTTTATTAAATTGTATTTATTTTATTTTAACCTATGCTTTATTAAATTGTATTTATGTTGTTTTATCCTATGCTTTATTAAATTGTAGTTATGTTGTTTTAACCTATGCTTTATTAAATTGTATTTATGTTGTTTTATCCTATGCTTTATTAAATTGTATTTACGTGGTTTCATCCTATGCTTTATTAAATTGTATTTATGTTGTTTTAACCTATGCTTTAATAAATTGTATTTATGTTGTTTTATCCTATGCTTTATTAAATTGTATTTATGTTGTTTTATCCTATGCTTTTTTAAATTGTATTTATGTTGTTTTATTCTTTGCTTTATTAAATTGTATTTATGTTGTTTTATCCTATGCTTTATTAAATTCATCTATGTTGTTTTATCCTATGCTTTATTAAATTGTATTTATGTTGTTTTATTCTATGCTTTATTAAATTGTATTTATGTTGTTTTATCCTATGCTTTATTAAATTGTATTTATGTTGTTTTATCCTATGCTTTATTAAATTGTATTTATGTTGTTTTATTCTTTGCTTTATTAAATTGTATTTATGTTGTTTTATCCTATGCTTTATTAAATTCATCTATGTTGTTTTATCCTATGCTTTATTAAATTGAATTTATGTTGTTTCATTCTATGCTTTATTAAATTGTATTTATGTGGTTTTATCCTATGATTTATTAAATTGTATTTATGTTGTTTTATCCTATGCTTTATTAAATTGTATTTATGTTGTTTTATCCTATGCTTTATTAAATTGTATTTATGTTGTTTTATCCTATGCTTTATTAAATTGTATTTATGTTGTTTTATCCTATGCTTTATTAAATTGTATTTATGTTGTTTTATCCTATGCTTTATTAAATTGCATTTATGTTGTTTTAACCCATGCTTTATTAAATTGTATTTATGTTGTTTTATCCTATGCTTTATTAAATTGTATTTATGTTGTTGTATCCTATGCTTTATTAAATTGTATTTATGTTGTTTTATCCTATGCTTTATTAAATTGTATTCATGTTGTTTTATCCTATGCTTTATTAAACTGTATTTATGTTGTTTTATCCTATGCTTTATTAAATTGTATTTATGTTGTTTTATCCTATGCTTTATTAAACTGTATTTATGTTGCTTTATCCTATGCTTTAGTAAATTGAATTTATGTTGTTTTATCCTATGCTTTATTAAATTGTATTTATGTTGTTTTATCCTATGCTTTATTAAATTGTATTTATGTTGTTTTATCGTATGCTTTATTAAACTGCATTTATGTTGTTTTATCCTATGCTTTATTAAACTGTATTTATGTTGTTTTGTCCTTTGCTTTATTAAATTGTATTTATGTTGTTTTATCCTATGCTTTATTAAATTGTATTTATGTTGTTTTATCCTATGCTTTATTAAATTGCATTTATGTTGTTTTAACCCATTCTTTATTAAATTGTATTTATGTTGTTTTATCCTATGCTTTATTAAATTGTATTTATGTTGTTTTATCCTATGCTTTATTAAATTGTATTTATGTTGTTTTATCCTATGCTTTATTAAATTGTATTCATGTTGTTTTATCCTATGCTTTATTAAACTGTATTTATGTTGTTTTATCCTATGCTTTATTAAATTGTATTTTTGTTGTTTTATCCTATGCTTTATTAAACTGTATTTATGTTGTTTTATCCTATGCTTTATTAAATTGAATTTATGTTGTTTTATCCTATGCTTTATTAAATTGTATTTATGTTGTTTTATCCTATGCTTTATTAAATTGTATTTATGTTGTTTTATCGTATGCTTTATTAAACTGCATTTATGTTGTTTTATCCTATACTTTATTAAATTGTATTTATGTTGTTTTATTCTTTGCTTTATTAAATTGTATTTATGTTGTTTTATCCTATGCTTTATTAAATTCATCTATGTTGTTTTATCCTATGCTTTATTAAATTGTATTTATGTTGTTTTATCCTATGCTTTATTAAATTGTATTTATGTTGTTTTATCCTATGCTTTATTAAATTGTATTTATGTTGTTTTATCCTATGCTTTATTAAATTATATTTATGTGGTTTTATCCTATCCTTTATTAAATTGTATTTATGTTGTTTTATCCTATGCTTTATTAAATTGTATTTATGTTGTTTTATCCTATGCTTTAATAAATTGTATTTATGCTGTTTTGTCCTATGCTTTATTAAATTGTATTTATGTTGTTTTAACCCATGCTTTATTAAATTGTATTTATGTTGTTTTATCCTGTGCTTTATTAAATTGTATTTATGTTGTTTTATCCTATGCTTTATTAAATTGTATTTATGTTGTTTTATCCTATGCATTATTAAATTGTATTTATTTTGTTTTATCCTATACTTTAATAAATTGTATTTATGTTGTTTTGTCCTATGCTTTATTAAATTGTATTTATGTTATTTTAACCCATGCTTTATTAAATTGTATTTATGTTGTTTTATCCTATGCTTTATTAAATTGTACTTATGTTGTTTTATCCTATGCTTTATTAAATTGTATTTATGTTTTTTTATCCTATGCTTTATTAAATTGTATTTATGTTGTTTTATCCTATGCTTTATTAAAATGTATTTATGTTGTTTTATCCTATGCTTTATTAAATTGTATTTATGTTGTTTTAACCCATGCTTTATTAAACTGTATTTATGTTGTTTAATCATATGCTTTATTAAATTGTATTTTTGTTGTTTTATCCTATGCTTTATTAAATTGTATTTATGTTGTTTTGTTCTATGCTTTATTAAATTGTATTTATGTGGTTTTATCCTATGATTTATTAAATTGTATTTATGTTGTTTTATCCTATGCTTTATTAAATTGTATTTATGTGGTTTTATCCTATGCTTTATTAAATTGCATTTATGTGGTTTTTTTCCTATGCTTTATTAAATTGTATTTATGTTGTTTTATCCTATGCTTTAATAAATTGTATTTATGTTGCTTTGTCCTATGCTTTATTAAATTGTATTTATGTTGTTTTGTCCTATGTTTTATTAAATTGTATTTATGTTGTTTTAACCCATGCTTTATTAAATTGTATTTATGTTGTTTTATCCTATGCTTTATTAAATTGTACTTATGTTGTTTTATCCTATGCTTTATTAAATTGTATTTATGTTGTTTTATCCTATGCTTTATTAAATTGTATTTATGTTGTTTTATCCTATGCTTTATTAAAATTTATTTATGTTGTTTTATCCTATGCTTTATTAAATTGTATTTATGTTGTTTTATCCTATGCTTTATTAAATTGTATTTATGTTGTTTAATCATATGCTTTATTAAATTGTATTTATGTTGTTTTATCCTATGCTTTATTAAATTGTGTTTATGTTGTTTTATCCTATGCTTTATTAAATTGTATTTATGTTGTTTTATCCCATGCTTTATTAAAGTGCATTTATGTTCTTTTATCCTATGCTTTATTAAATTGTATTTATGTTGTTTTATCCTATGCTTTATTAAATTGTATTTATGTTGTTTTATCCTATGCTTTATTAAATTGTATTTATGTTGTTTTATCCTATGCTTTATTAAATTGTATTTATTTTGTTTTATCCTATGTTTTATTAAATTGTATTTATGTTGTTTTATCGTATGCTTTATTAAATTGTATTTATGTTGTTTTATCCTATGCTTTATTAAATTGTGTTTATTTTGTTTTATCCTATGCTTTATTAAATTGTATTTATGTTGTTTTAACCCATGTTGTATTAAATTGTATTTATGTTGTTTTATCCTATGCTTTATTAAATTGTATATATGTTGTTTTATCCTATGCTTTATTAAATTGTATTTATCTTCTTTTGTCCTATGCTTTATTAAATTGTATTTATGTTGTTTTAACCTATGCTTTATTAAATTGTATTTATGTTGTTTTATCCTATGCTTTATTAAATTGTATTTATGTTGTTTTATCCTATGCTTTATTAAATTGTGTTTATGTTGTTTTATCCTAAGGTTTATTAAATTGTATTTATGTTGTTTTATCCTATGCTTTATTAAATTGTATTTATTTTGTTTTATCCTATGCTTTATGAAATTGTATTTATGTTGTTTTATCCTATGCTTTATTAAATTGTATTTATGTTGTTTTATCCTATGCTTTATTAAAGTGCATTTATGTTGTTTTATCATATGCTTTATTAAATTGTATTAATGTTGTTTTATCCTATGCTTTATTAAATTGTATTTATGTTGTTTTATCCTATGCTTTATTAAACTGTATTTATGTTGTTTTATCCTATGCTTTATTAAATTGTATTTATGTTGTTTTATCTTATGCTTTATTAAATTGTATTTATGTTGTTTTATCCTATGCTTTATTAAATTGTGTTTATGTTGTTTTATCCTATGCTTTATTAAATTGTATTAATGTTGTTTTAACCCATGCTTTATTAAATTGTATTTATGTGGTTTTATCCTATGCTTTATTAAATTGTATTTATGTTGTTTTATCCTATGCTTTATTAAATTGTATTTACGTTGTTTTATCGTATGCTTTATTAAACTGCTTTTATGTTGTTTTATCCTATGCTTTATTAAACTGCATTTATGTTGTTTTATCCTATGCTTTATTAAATTGTATTTATGTTGTTTTATCCTATGCGTTATTCAATTGTATTTATGTTGTTTTATCCTATGCTTTATTAACATGTATTTATGTTGTTTTAACCCATGCTTTATTATATCGTGTTTATGTTGTTTTATCCTATGCTTTATTAAATTGTATTTATGTTGTTTAACCTATGTTTTATTAAATTGTATTTACGTGGTTTCATCCTATGCTTTATTAAATTGTATTTATTTTATTTTAACCTATGCTTTATTAAATTGTATTTATGTTGTTTTATCCTATGCTTTATTAAATTGTAGTTATGTTGTTTTAACCTATGCTTTATTAAATTGTATTTATGTTGTTTTATCCTATGCTTTATTAAATTGTATTTACGTGGTTTCATCCTATGCTTTATTAAATTGTATTTATGTTGTTTTAACCTATGCTTTAATAAATTGTATTTATGTTGTTTTATCCTATGCTTTATTAAATTGTATTTATGTTGTTTTATCCTATGCTTTTTTAAATTGTATTTATGTTGTTTTATTCTTTGCTTTATTAAATTGTATTTATGTTGTTTTATCCTATGCTTTATTAAATTCATCTATGTTGTTTTATCCTATGCTTTATTAAATTGTATTTATGTTGTTTTATTCTATGCTTTATTAAATTGTATTTATGTTGTTTTATCCTATGCTTTATTAAATTGTATTTATGTTGTTTTATCCTATGCTTTATTAAATTGTATTTATGTTGTTTTATTCTTTGCTTTATTAAATTGTATTTATGTTGTTTTATCCTATGCTTTATTAAATTCATCTATGTTGTTTTATCCTATGCTTTATTAAATTGAATTTATGTTGTTTCATTCTATGCTTTATTAAATTGTATTTATGTGGTTTTATCCTATGATTTATTAAATTGTATTTATGTTGTTTTATCCTATGCTTTATTAAATTGTATTTATGTTGTTTTATCCTATGCTTTATTAAATTGTATTTATGTTGTTTTATCCTATGCTTTATTAAATTGTATTTATGTTGTTTTATCCTATGCTTTATTAAATTGTATTTATGTTGTTTTATCCTATGCTTTATTAAATTGCATTTATGTTGTTTTAACCCATGCTTTATTAAATTGTATTTATGTTGTTTTATCCTATGCTTTATTAAATTGTATTTATGTTGTTGTATCCTATGCTTTATTAAATTGTATTTATGTTGTTTTATCCTATGCTTTATTAAATTGTATTCATGTTGTTTTATCCTATGCTTTATTAAACTGTATTTATGTTGTTTTATCCTATGCTTTATTAAATTGTATTTATGTTGTTTTATCCTATGCTTTATTAAACTGTATTTATGTTGCTTTATCCTATGCTTTAGTAAATTGAATTTATGTTGTTTTATCCTATGCTTTATTAAATTGTATTTATGTTGTTTTATCCTATGCTTTATTAAATTGTATTTATGTTGTTTTATCGTATGCTTTATTAAACTGCATTTATGTTGTTTTATCCTATGCTTTATTAAACTGTATTTATGTTGTTTTGTCCTTTGCTTTATTAAATTGTATTTATGTTGTTTTATCCTATGCTTTATTAAATTGTATTTATGTTGTTTTATCCTATGCTTTATTAAATTGCATTTATGTTGTTTTATCCTATGCTTTATTACATTGTATTTATGTTGTTTTATCCTATGCTTTATTAAATTGTATTTATGTTGTTTTAACCTATGCTTTATTAAATTGTATTTATGTTGTTTTAACCTATGCTTTATTAAATTGTATTTATGTTGTTTTATCCTATGCTTTATTAAATTGTATTTATGTTGTTTTATCCTATGCTTTTTTAAATTGTATTTATGTGGTTTTATCCTATGCTTTATTAAATTGTATTTATGTTGTTTTAACCCATGCTTTAGTAAATTGTATTTATGTGGTTTTATCCTATGCTTTATTAAATTGTATTTATGTTGTTTTATCCTATGCTTTATTAAATTGTATTTATGTTGTTTTATCCTATGCTTTATTAAATTGTATTTATGTTGTTTTATCCTATGCTTTATTAAATTGTATTATGTTGTTTTATCGTATGCTTTATTAAATTGTATTTATGTTGTTTTATCCTATGCTTTATTAAATTGTGTTTATGTTGTTTTATCCTATGCTTTATTAAATTGTATTAATGTTGTTTTAACCCATGCTTTATTAAATTGTATTTATGTGGTTTTATCCTATGCTTTATTAAATTGTATTTATGTTGTTTTATCCTATGCTTTATTAAATTGTATTTATGTTGTTTTATCCTATGCTTTATTAAATTGTATTTATGTTGTTTTAACCCATGCTTTATTAAATTGTATTTATGTGGTTTTATCCTATGCTTTATTAAATTGTATTTATGTTGTTTTATCCTATGCTTTATTAAATTGTATTTATGTTGTTCTATCATATGCTTTATTAAATTGTATTTATGTTGTTTTATCCTATGCTTTATTAAATTGTATTTATTTTGTTTTATCCTATGCTTTATTAAATTGTATTATGTTGTTTTATCGTATGCTTTATTAAATTGTATTTATGTTGTTTTATCCTATGCTTTATTAAATTGTGTTTATGTTGTTTTATCCTATCCTTTATTAAATTGTATTAATGTTGTTTTAACCCATGCTTTATTAAATTGTATTTATGTGGTTTTATCCTATGCTTTATTAAATTGTATTTATGTTGTTTTATCCTATGCTTTATTAAATTGTATTTATGTTGTTTTATCCTATGCTTTATTAAATTGTATTATGTTGTTTTATCCTATGCTTTATTAAATTGTATTTATGTTGTTTTATCCTATGCTTTATTAAATTGTGTTTATGTTGTTTTATCCTATGCTTTATTAAATTGTATTAATGTTGTTTTAACCCATGCTTTATTAAATTGTATTTATGTGGTTTTATCCTATGCTTTATTAAATTGTACTTATGTTGTTTTATCCTATGCTTTATTAAATTGTATTTATGTTGTTTTAACCCATGCTTTATTAAATTGTATTTATGTGGTTTTATCCTATGCTTTATTAAATAGTGTTTATGTTGTTTTATCCTATGCTTTATTAAATTGTATTTATGTTGTTTTATCATATGCTTTATTAAATTGTATTTATGTTGTTTTATCCTATGCTTTATTAAATTGTATTTATTTTGTTATATCCTATGCTTTATTAAATTGTATTATGTTGTTTTATCGTATGCTTTATTAAATTGTATTTATGTTGTTTTATCCTATGCTTTATTAAATTGTGTTTATGTTGTTTTATCCTATGCTTTATTAAATTGTATTAATGTTGTTTTAACCCATGCTTTATTAAATTGTATTTATGTGGTTTTATCCTATGCTTTATTAAATTGTATTTATGTTGTTTTATCCTATGCTTTATTAAATTGTATTTATGTTGTTTTATCGTATGCTTTATTACATTGTATTTATGTTGTTTTATCCTATGCTTTATTAAATTGTATTTATGTTGTTTTAACCCATGCTTTATTAAATTGTATTTATGTTGTTTTAACCTATGCTTTATTAAATTGTATTTATGTTGTTTTATCCTATGCTTTATTAAATTGTATTTATGTTGTTTTATCCTATGCTTTTTTAAATTGTATTTATGTGGTTTTATCCTATGCTTTATTAAATTGTATTTATGTTGTTTTATCCTATGCTTTATTAAATTGTATTTATGTTGTTTTAACCCATGCTTTATTAAATTGTATTTATGTTGTTTTATCCTATGCTTTATTAAATTGTATTTATGTTGTTTTATCCTATGCTTTATTAAATTGTATTTATGTTGTTTTATCCTATGCTTTATTAAATTGTATTATGTTGTTTTATCCTATGCTTTATTAAATTGTATTTATGTTGTTTTATCCTATGCTTTATTAAATTGTGTTTATGTTGTTTTATCCTATGCTTTATTAAATTGTATTAATGTTGTTTTAACCCATGCTTTATTAAATTGTATTTATGTGGTTTTATCCTATGCTTTATTAAATTGTATTTATGTTGTTTTATCCTATGCTTTATTAAATTGTATTTATGTTGTTTTAACCCATGCTTTATTAAATTGTATTTATGTGGTTTTATCCTATGCTTTATTAAATTGTGTTTATGTTGTTTTATCCTATGCTTTATTAAATTGTATTTATGTTGTTTTATCATATGCTTTATTAAATTGTATTTATGTTGTTTTATCCTATGCTTTATTAAATTGTATTTATTTTGTTATATCCTATGCTTTATTAAATTGTATTATGTTGTTTTATCGTATGCTTTATTAAATTGTATTTATGTTGTTTTATCCTATGCTTTATTAAATTGTATTTATGTTGTTTTATCGTATGCTTTATTAAACTGCATTTATGTTGTTTTATCCTATGCTTTATTAAACTACATTTATGTTGTTTTATCCTATGCTTTATTAAATTGTATTTATGTTGTTTTATCCTATGCTTTATTAAATTGTATTTACGTGGTTTTATCCTATGCTTTATTAAATTGTATTTATGTTGTTTTAACCTATGCTTTATTAAATTGTATTTATGTTGTTTTATCCTATGCTTTATTAAATTGTATTTATGTTGTTTTATCCTATGCTTTATTAAATTGTATTTATGTTGTTTTATTCTTTGCTTTATTAAATTGTATTTATGTTGTTTTATCCTATGCTTTATTAAATTCATCTATGTTGTTTTATCCTATGCTTTATTAAATTGTATTTATGTTGTTTTATTCTATGCTTTATTAAATTGTATTTATGTTGTTTTATCCTATGCTTTATTAAATTGCATCTATGTTGTTTTATCCTATGCTTTATTAAATTGTATTTATGTTGTTTTATCCTATGCTTTATTAAATTGTATTTATGTTGTTTTATTCTATGCTTTATTAAATTGTATTCATGTGGTTTTATCCTATGATTTATTAAATTGTATTTATTTTGTTTTATCCTATGCTTTATTAAATTGTATTTATGTTGTTTTATCCTATGCTTTATTAAATTGTATTTATGTTGTTTTATCCTATGCTTTATTAAATTGCATCTATGTTGTTTTATCCTATGCTTTATTAAATTGTATTTATGTTGTTTTATCCTATGCTTTATTAAATTGCATTTATGTTGTTTTAACCCATTCTTTATTAAATTGTATTTATGTTGTTTTATCCTATGCTTTATTAAATTGTATTTATGTTGTTTTATCCTATGCTTTATTAAATTGTTTTTATGTTGTTTTATCCTATGCTTTATTAAATTGTATTCATGTTGTTTTATCCTATGCTTTATTGAACTGTATTTATGTTGTTTTATCCTATGCTTTATTAAATTGTATTTTTGATGTTTTATCCTATGCTTTATTAAACTGTATTTATGTTGTTTTATCCTATGCTTTATTAAATTGAATTTATGTTGTTTTATCCTATGCTTTATTAAATTGTATTTATGTTGTTTTATCCTATGCTTTATTAAATTGTATTTATGTTGTTTTATCGTATGCTTTATTAAACTGCATTTATGTTGTTTTATCCTATGCTTTATTAAATTGTATTTATGTTGTTTTATTCTTTGCTTTATTAAATTGTATTTATGTTGTTTTATCCTATGCTTTATTAAATTCATCTATGTTTTTTATCCTATGCTTTATTAAATTGTATTTATGTTGTTTTATCCTATGCTTTATTAAATTGTATTTATGTTGTTTTATCCTATGCTTTATTAAATTGTATTTATGTTGTTTTATCCTATGCTTTATTAAATTGTATTTATGTTGTTTTATCCTATGCTTTATTAAATTGTATTTATGTTGTTTTATTCTTTGCTTTAATATATTGTATTTATGTTGTTTTATCCTATGCTTTATTAAATTCATCTATGTTGTTTTATCCTATGCTTTATTAAATTGTATTTATGTTGTTTCATTCTATGCTTTATTAAATTGTATTTATGTGGTTTTATCCTATGATTTATTAAATTGTGTTTATGTTGTTTTTTCCTATGCTTTATTAAATTGTATTTATGTTGTTTTATCCTATGCTTTATTAAATTCATCTATGTTGTTTTATCCTATGCTTTATTAAATTGTATTTATGTTGTTTTATTCTATGCTTTATTAAATTGTATTTATGTTGTTTTATCCTATGCTTTATTAAATTGTATTTATGTTGTTTTATCCTATGCTTTATTAAATTGTATTTATGTTGTTTTATTCTTTGCTTTATTAAATTGTATTTATGTTGTTTTATCCTATGCTTTATTAAATTCATCTATGTTGTTTTATCCTATGCTTTATTAAATTGTATTTATGTTGTTTCATTCTATGCTTTATTAAATTGTATTTATGTTGTTTTATCCTATGCTTTATTAAATTGTATTTATGTTGTTTTATTCTTTGCTTTAATAAATTGTATTTATGTTGTTTTATCCTATGCTTTATTAAATTGTATTTATGTTGTTTCATTCTATGCTTTATTAAATTGTATTCATGTGGTTTTATCCTATGATTTATTAAATTGTATTTATGTTGTTTTATCCTATGCTTTATTAAATTGTATTTATGTTGTTTTATCCTATGCTTTATTAAATTGTATTTATGTTGTTTTATCCTATGCTTTATTAAATTGCATCTATGTTGTTTTATCCTATGCTTTATTAAATTGTATTTATGTTGTTTTATCCTATGCTTTATTAAATTGCATTTATGTTGTTTTAACCCATTCTTTATTAAATTGTATTTATGTTGTTTTATCCTATGCTTTATTAAACTGTATTTATGTTGTTTTATCCTATGCTTTATTAAATTGTATTTATGTTGTTTTATCCTATGCTTTATTAAATTGTATTCATGTTGTTTTATCCTATGCTTTATTAAACTGTATTTATGTTGTTTTATCCTATGCTTTATTAAATTGTATTTTTGTTGTTTTATCCTATGCTTTATTAAACTGTATTTATGTTGTTTTATCCTATGCTTTATTAAATTGAATTTATGTTGTTTTATCCTATGCTTTATTAAATTGTATTTATGTTGTTTTATCCTATGCTTTATTAAATTGTATTTATGTTGTTTTATCGTATGCTTTATTAAACTGCATTTATGTTGTTTTATCCTATACTTTATTAAATTGTATTTATGTTGTTTTATTCTTTGCTTTATTAAATTGTATTTATGTTGTTTTATCCTATGCTTTATTAAATTCATCTATGTTGTTTTATCCTATGCTTTATTAAATTGTATTTATGTTGTTTTATCCTATGCTTTATTAAATTGTATTTATGTTGTTTTATCCTATGCTTTATTAAATTGTATTTATGTTGTTTTATCCTATGCTTTATTAAATTATATTTATGTGGTTTTATCCTATCCTTTATTAAATTGTATTTATGTTGTTTTATCCTATGCTTTATTAAATTGTATTTATGTTGTTTTATCCTATGCTTTAATAAATTGTATTTATGCTGTTTTGTGCTATGCTTTATTAAATTGTATTTATGTTGTTTTAACCCATGCTTTATTAAATTGTATTTATGTTGTTTTATCCTGTGCTTTATTAAATTGTATTTATGTTGTTTTATCCTATGCTTTATTAAATTGTATTTATGTTGTTTTATCCTATGCATTATTAAATTGTATTTATTTTGTTTTATCCTATACTTTAATAAATTGTATTTATGTTGTTTTGTCCTATGCTTTATTAAATTGTATTTATGTTATTTTAACCCATGCTTTATTAAATTGTATTTATGTTGTTTTATCCTATGCTTTATTAAATTGTACTTATGTTGTTTTATCCTATGCTTTATTAAATTGTATTTATGTTTTTTTATCCTATGCTTTATTAAATTGTATTTATGTTGTTTTATCCTATGCTTTATTAAAATGTATTTATGTTGTTTTATCCTATGCTTTATTAAATTGTATTTATGTTGTTTTAACCCATGCTTTATTAAACTGTATTTATGTTGTTTAATCATATGCTTTATTAAATTGTATTTTTGTTGTTTTATCCTATGCTTTATTAAATTGTATTTATGTTGTTTTGTTCTATGCTTTATTAAATTGTATTTATGTGGTTTTATCCTATGATTTATTAAATTGTATTTATGTTGTTTTATCCTATGCTTTATTAAATTGTATTTATGTGGTTTTATCCTATGCTTTATTAAATTGCATTTATGTGGTTTTATCCTATGCTTTATTAAATTGTATTTATGTTGTTTTATCCTATGCTTTAATAAATTGTATTTATGTTGCTTTGTCCTATGCTTTATTAAATTGTATTTATGTTGTTTTGTCCTATGTTTTATTAAATTGTATTTATGTTGTTTTAACCCATGCTTTATTAAATTGTATTTATGTTGTTTTATCCTATGCTTTATTAAATTGTACTTATGTTGTTTTATCCTATGCTTTATTAAATTGTATTTATGTTGTTTTATCCTATGCTTTATTAAATTGTATTTATGTTGTTTTATCCTATGCTTTATTAAAATTTATTTATGTTGTTTTATCCTATGCTTTATTAAATTGTATTTATGTTGTTTTATCCTATGCTTTATTAAATTGTATTTATGTTGTTTAATCATATGCTTTATTAAATTGTATTTATGTTGTTTTATCCTATGCTTTATTAAATTGTGTTTATGTTGTTTTATCCTATGCTTTATTAAATTGTATTTATGTTGTTTTATCCCATGCTTTATTAAAGTGCATTTATGTTCTTTTATCCTATGCTTTATTAAATTGTATTTATGTTGTTTTATCCTATGCTTTATTAAATTGTATTTATGTTGTTTTAACCTATGCTTTATTAAATTGTATTTATGTTGTTTTATCCTATGCTTTATTAAATTGTATTTATTTTGTTTTATCCTATGTTTTATTAAATTGTATTTATGTTGTTTTATCGTATGCTTTATTAAATTGTATTTATGTTGTTTTATCCTATGCTTTATTAAATTGTGTTTATTTTGTTTTATCCTATGCTTTATTAAATTGTATTTATGTTGTTTTAACCCATGTTGTATTAAATTGTATTTATGTTGTTTTATCCTATGCTTTATTAAATTGTATATATGTTGTTTTATCCTATGCTTTATTAAATTGTATTTATCTTCTTTTGTCCTATGCTTTATTAAATTGTATTTATGTTGTTTTAACCTATGCTTTATTAAATTGTATTTATGTTTTTTTATCCTATGCTTTATGAAATTGTATTTATGTTGTTTTATCCTATGCTTTATTAAATTGTATTTATGTTGTTTTATCCTATGCTTTATTAAAGTGCATTTATGTTGTTTTATCATATGCTTTATTAAATTGTATTAATGTTGTTTTATCCTATGCTTTATTAAATTGTATTTATGTTGTTTTATCCTATGCTTTATTAAACTGTATTTATGTTGTTTTATCCTATGCTTTATTAAATTGTATTTATGTTGTTTTATCTTATGCTTTATTAAATTGTATTTATGTTGTTTTATCCTATGCTTTATTAAATTGTGTTTATGTTGTTTTATCCTATGCTTTATTAAATTGTATTAATGTTGTTTTAACCCATGCTTTATTAAATTGTATTTATGTGGTTTTATCCTATGCTTTATTAAATTGTATTTATGTTGTTTTATCCTATGCTTTATTAAATTGTATTTACGTTGTTTTATCGTATGCTTTATTAAACTGCTTTTATGTTGTTTTATCCTATGCTTTATTAAACTGCATTTATGTTGTTTTATCCTATGCTTTATTAAATTGTATTTATGTTGTTTTATCCTATGCGTTATTCAATTGTATTTATGTTGTTTTATCCTATGCTTTATTAACATGTATTTATGTTGTTTTAACCCATGCTTTATTATATCGTGTTTATGTTGTTTTATCCTATGCTTTATTAAATTGTATTTATGTTGTTTAACCTATGTTTTATTAAATTGTATTTACGTGGTTTCATCCTATGCTTTATTAAATTGTATTTATTTTATTTTAACCTATGCTTTATTAAATTGTATTTATGTTGTTTTATCCTATGCTTTATTAAATTGTAGTTATGTTGTTTTAACCTATGCTTTATTAAATTGTATTTATGTTGTTTTATCCTATGCTTTATTAAATTGTATTTACGTGGTTTCATCCTATGCTTTATTAAATTGTATTTATGTTGTTTTAACCTATGCTTTAATAAATTGTATTTATGTTGTTTTATCCTATGCTTTATTAAATTGTATTTATGTTGTTTTATCCTATGCTTTTTTAAATTGTATTTATGTTGTTTTATTCTTTGCTTTATTAAATTGTATTTATGTTGTTTTATCCTATGCTTTATTAAATTCATCTATGTTGTTTTATCCTATGCTTTATTAAATTGTATTTATGTTGTTTTATTCTATGCTTTATTAAATTGTATTTATGTTGTTTTATCCTATGCTTTATTAAATTGTATTTATGTTGTTTTATCCTATGCTTTATTAAATTGTATTTATGTTGTTTTATTCTTTGCTTTATTAAATTGTATTTATGTTGTTTTATCCTATGCTTTATTAAATTCATCTATGTTGTTTTATCCTATGCTTTATTAAATTGAATTTATGTTGTTTCATTCTATGCTTTATTAAATTGTATTTATGTGGTTTTATCCTATGATTTATTAAATTGTATTTATGTTGTTTTATCCTATGCTTTATTAAATTGTATTATGTTGTTTTATCCTATGCTTTATTAAATTGTATTTATGTTGTTTTATCCTATGCTTTATTAAATTGTATTTATGTTGTTTTATCCTATGCTTTATTAAATTGTATTTATGTTGTTTTATCCTATGCTTTATTAAATTGCATTTATGTTGTTTTAACCCATGCTTTATTAAATTGTATTTATGTTGTTTTATCCTATGCTTTATTAAATTGTATTTATGTTGTTGTATCCTATGCTTTATTAAATTGTATTTATGTTGTTTTATCCTATGCTTTATTAAATTGTATTCATGTTGTTTTATCCTATGCTTTATTAAACTGTATTTATGTTGTTTTATCCTATGCTTTATTAAATTGTATTTATGTTGTTTTATCCTATGCTTTATTAAACTGTATTTATGTTGCTTTATCCTATGCTTTAGTAAATTGAATTTATGTTGTTTTATCCTATGCTTTATTAAATTGTATTTATGTTGTTTTATCCTATGCTTTATTAAATTGTATTTATGTTGTTTTATCGTATGCTTTATTAAACTGCATTTATGTTGTTTTATCCTATGCTTTATTAAACTGTATTTATGTTGTTTTGTCCTTTGCTTTATTAAATTGTATTTATGTTGTTTTATCCTATGCTTTATTAAATTGTATTTATGTTGTTTTATCCTATACTTTATTAAATTGCATTTATGTTGTTTTATCCTATGCTTTATTACATTGTATTTATGTTGTTTTATCCTATGCTTTATTAAATTGTATTTATGTTGTTTTAACCTATGCTTTATTAAATTGTATTTATGTTGTTTTAACCTATGCTTTATTAAATTGTATTTATGTTGTTTTATCCTATGCTTTATTAAATTGTATTTATGTTGTTTTATCCTATTCTTTTTTAAATTGTATTTATGTGGTTTTATCCTATGCTTTATTAAATTGTATTTATGTTGTTTTAACCCATGCTTTAGTAAATTGTATTTATGTGGTTTTATCCTATGCTTTATTAAATTGTATTTATGTTGTTTTATCCTATGCTTTATTAAATTGTATTTATGTTGTTTTATCCTATGCTTTATTAAATTGTATTTATGTTGTTTTATCCTATGCTTTATTAAATTGTATTATGTTGTTTTATCGTATGCTTTATTAAATTGTATTTATGTTGTTTTATCCTATGCTTTATTAAATTGTGTTTATGTTGTTTTATCCTATGCTTTATTAAATTGTATTAATGTTGTTTTAACCCATGCTTTATTAAATTGTATTTATGTGGTTTTATCCTATGCTTTATTAAATTGTATTTATGTTGTTTTATCCTATGCTTTATTAAATTGTATTTATGTTGTTTTATCCTATGCTTTATTAAATTGTATTTATGTTGTTTTAACCCATGCTTTATTAAATTGTATTTATGTGGTTTTATCCTATGCTTTATTAAATTGTATTTATGTTGTTTTATCCTATGCTTTATTAAATTGTATTTATGTTGTTTTATCATATGCTTTATTAAATTGTATTTATGTTGTTTTATCCTATGCTTTATTAAATTGTATTTATTTTGTTTTATCCTATGCTTTATTAAATTGTATTATGTTGTTTTATCGTATGCTTTATTAAATTGTATTTATGTTGTTTTATCCTATGCTTTATTAAATTGTGTTTATGTTGTTTTATCCTATCCTTTATTAAATTGTATTAATGTTGTTTTAACCCATGCTTTATTAAATTGTATTTATGTGGTTTTATCCTATGCTTTATTAAATTGTATTTATGTTGTTTTATCCTATGCTTTATTAAATTGTATTTATGTTGTTTTATCGTATGCTTTATTAAACTGCATTTATGTTGTTTTATCCTATGCTTTATTAAACTGCATTTATGTTGTTTTATCCTATGCTTTATTAAATTGTATTTATGTTGTTTTATCCTATGCGTTATTCAATTGTATTTATGTTGTTTTATCCTATGCTTTATTAACATGTATTTATGTTGTTTTAACCCATGCTTTATTATATCGTGTTTATGTTGTTTTATCCTATGCTTTATTAAATTGTATTTATGTTGTTTAACCTATGTTTTATTAAATTGTATTTACGTGGTTTCATCCTATGCTTTATTAAATTGTATTTATTTTGTTTTAACCTATGCTTTATTAAATTGTATTTATGTTGTTTTATCCTATGCTTTATTAAATTGTATTCATGTTGTTTTAACCTATGCTTTATTAAATTGTATTTATTTTGTTTTATCCTATGCTTTATTAAATTGTATTTACGTGGTTTCATCCTATGCTTTATTAAATTGTATTTATGTTGTTTTAACCTATGCTTTATTAAATTGTATTTATGTTGTTTTATCCTATGCTTTTTTAAATTGTATTTATGTTGTTTTATTCTTTGCTTTATTAAATTGTATTTATGTTGTTTTATCCTATGCTTTATTAAATTGTATTTATGTTGTTTTATCCTATGCTTTATTAAATTGTATTTATGTTGTTTTATCCTATGCTTTATTAAATTGTATTTATGTTGTTTTATCCTATGCTTTATTAAATTGTATTATGTTGTTTTATCGTATGCTTTATTAAATTGTATTTATGTTGTTTTATCCTATGCTTTATTAAATTGTGTTTATGTTGTTTTATCCTATGCTTTATTAAATTGTATTAATGTTGTTTTAACCCATGCTTTATTAAATTGTATTTATGTGGTTTTATCCTATGCTTTATTAAATTGTATTTATGTTGTTTTATCCTATGCTTTATTAAATTGTATTTATGTTGTTTTATCCTATGCTTTATTAAATTGTATTTATGTTGTTTTAACCCATGCTTTATTAAATTGTATTTATGTGGTTTTATCCTATGCTTTATTAAATTGTATTTATGTTGTTTTATCCTATGCTTTATTAAATTGTATTTATGTTGTTTTATCATATGCTTTATTAAATTGTATTTATGTTGTTTTATCCTATGCTTTATTAAATTGTATTTATTTTGTTTTATCCTATGCTTTATTAAATTGTATTATGTTGTTTTATCGTATGCTTTATTAAATTGTATTTATGTTGTTTTATCCTATGCTTTATTAAATTGTGTTTATGTTGTTTTATCCTATCCTTTATTAAATTGTATTAATGTTGTTTTAACCCATGCTTTATTAAATTGTATTTATGTGGTTTTATCCTATGCTTTATTAAATTGTATTTATGTTGTTTTATCCTATGCTTTATTAAATTGTATTTATGTTGTTTTATCGTATGCTTTATTAAACTGCATTTATGTTGTTTTATCCTATGCTTTATTAAACTGCATTTATGTTGTTTTATCCTATGCTTTATTAAATTGTATTTATGTTGTTTTATCCTATGCGTTATTCAATTGTATTTATGTTGTTTTATCCTATGCTTTATTAACATGTATTTATGTTGTTTTAACCCATGCTTTATTATATCGTGTTTATGTTGTTTTATCCTATGCTTTATTAAATTGTATTTATGTTGTTTAACCTATGTTTTATTAAATTGTATTTACGTGGTTTCATCTTATGCTTTATTAAATTGTATTTATTTTGTTTTAACCTATGCTTTATTAAATTGTATTTATGTTGTTTTATCCTATGCTTTATTAAATTGTATTTATGTTGTTTTAACCTATGCTTTATTAAATTGTATTTATTTTGTTTTATCCTATGCTTTATTAAATTGTATTTACGTGGTTTCATCCTATGCTTTATTAAATTGTATTTATGTTGTTTTAACCTATGCTTTATTAAATTGTATTTATGTTGTTTTATCCTATGCTTTTTTAAATTGTATTTATGTTGTTTTATTCTTTGCTTTATTAAATTGTATTTATGTTGTTTTATCCTATGCTTTATTAAATTCATCTATGTTGTTTTATCCTATGCTTTATTAAATTGTATTTATGTTGTTTTATTCTATGCTTTATTAAATTGTATTTATGTTGTTTTATCCTATGCTTTATTAAATTGTATTTATGTTGTTTTATCCTATGCTTTATTAAATTGTATTTATGTTGTTTTATTCTTTGCTTTATTAAATTGTATTTATGTTGTTTTATCCTATGCTTTATTAAATTCATCTATGTTGTTTTATCCTATGCTTTATTAAATTGAATTTATGTTGTTTCATTCTATGCTTTATTAAATTGTATTTATGTGGTTTTATCCTATGATTTATTAAATTCATCTATGTTGTTTTATCCTATGCTTTATTAAATTGTATTTATGTTGTTTTATTCTATGCTTTATTAAATTGTATTTATGTTGTTTTATCCTATGCTTTATTAAATTGTATTTATGTTGTTTTATCCTATGCTTTATTAAATTGTATTTATGTTGTTTTATTCTTTGCTTTATTAAATTGTATTTATGTTGTTTTATCCTATGCTTTATTAAATTCATCTATGTTGTTTTATCCTATGCTTTATTAAATTGAATTTATGTTGTTTCATTCTATGCTTTATTAAATTGTATTTATGTGGTTTTATCCTATGATTTATTAAATTGTATTTATGTTGTTTTATCCTATGCTTTATTAAATTGTATTTATCTTGTTTTATCCTATGCTTTATTAAATTGTATTTATGTTGTTTTATCCTATGCTTTATTAAATTGTATTTATGTTGTTTTATCCTATGCTTTATTAAATTGTATTTATGTTGTTTTATCCTATGCTTTATTAAATTGCATTTATGTTGTTTTAACCCATGCTTTATTAAATTGTATTTATGTTGTTTTATCCTATGCTTTATTAAATTGTATTTATGTTGTTTTATCCTATGCTTTATTAAATTGTATTTATGTTGTTTTAACCCATGTTGTATTAAATGGTATTTATGTTGTTTTATCCTATGCTTTATTAAATTGTATATATGTTGTTTTATCCTATGCTTTATTAAATTGTATTTATCTTGTTTTGTCCTATGCTTTATTAAATTGTATTTATGTTGTTTTAACCTATGCTTTATTAAATTGTATTTATGTTGTTTTATCCTATGCTTTATTAAATTGTATTTATGTTGTTTTATCCTATGCTTTATTAAATTGTGTTTATGTTGTTTTATCCTAAGGTTTATTAAATTGTATTTATGTTGTTTTATCCTATGCTTTATTAAATTGTATTTATTTTGTTTTATCCTATGCTTTATGAAATTGTATTTATGTTGTTTTATCCTATGCTTTATTAAATTGTATTTATGTTGTTTTATCCTATGCTTTATTAAATTGTATTTATGTTGTTTTATCGTATGCTTTATTAAAGTGCATTTATGTTGTTTTATCATATGCTTTATTAAATTGTATTAATGTTGTTTTATCCTATGCTTTATTAAATTGTATTTATGTTGTTTTATCCTATGCTTTATTAAACTGTATTTATGTTGTTTTATCCTATGCTTTATTAAATTGTATTTATGTTGTTTTATCCTATGCTTTATTAAATTGTATTTATGTTGTTTTATCCTATGCTTTATTAAATTGTATTTATTTTGTTTTATCGTATGCTTTATTAAACTGCTTTTATGTTGTTTTATCCTATGCTTTATTAAACTGCATTTATGTTGTTTTATCCTATGCTTTATTAAATTGTATTTATGTTGTTTTATCCTATGCGTTATTCAATTGTATTTATGTTGTTTTATCCTATGCTTTATTAACATGTATTTATGTTGTTTTAACCCATGCTTTATTATATCGTGTTTATGTTGTTTTATCCTATGCTTTATTAAATTGTATTTATGTTGTTTAACCTATGTTTTATTAAATTGTATTTACGTGGTTTCATCCTATGCTTTATTAAATTGTATTTATTTTATTTTAACCTATGCTTTATTAAATTGTATTTATGTTGTTTTATCCTATGCTTTATTAAATTGTATTTATGTTGTTTTAACCTATGCTTTATTAAATTGTATTTATGTTGTTTTATCCTATGCTTTATTAAATTGTATTTACGTGGTTTCATCCTATGCTTTATTAAATTGTATTTATGTTGTTTTAACCTATGCTTTAATAAATTGTATTTATGTTGTTTTATCCTATGCTTTATTAAATTGTATTTATGTTGTTTTATCCTATGCTTTTTTAAATTGTATTTATGTTGTTTTATTCTTTGCTTTATTAAATTGTATTTATGTTGTTTTATCCTATGCTTTATTAAATTCATCTATGTTGTTTTATCCTATGCTTTATTAAATTGTATTTATGTTGTTTTATTCTATGCTTTATTAAATTGTATTTATGTTGTTTTATCCTATGCTTTATTAAATTGTATTTATGTTGTTTTATCCTATGCTTTATTAAATTGTATTTATGTTGTTTTATTCTTTGCTTTATTAAATTGTATTTATGTTGTTTTATCCTATGCTTTATTAAATTCATCTATGTTGTTTTATCCTATGCTTTATTAAATTGAATTTATGTTGTTTCATTCTATGCTTTATTAAATTGTATTTATGTGGTTTTATCCTATGATTTATTAAATTGTATTTATGTTGTTTTATCCTATGCTTTATTAAATTGTATTTATGTTGTTTTATCCTATGCTTTATTAAATTGTATTTATGTTGTTTTATCCTATGCTTTATTAAATTGTATTTATGTTGTTTTATCCTATGCTTTATTAAATTGTATTTATGTTGTTTTATCCTATGCTTTATTAAATTGCATTTATGTTGTTTTAACCCATGCTTTATTAAATTGTATTTATGTTGTTTTATCCTATGCTTTATTAAATTGTATTTATGTTGTTTTATCCTATGCTTTATTAAATTGTATTTATGTTGTTTTATCCTATGCTTTATTAAATTGTATTCATGTTGTTTTATCCTATGCTTTATTAAACTGTATTTATGTTGTTTTATCCTATGCTTTATTAAATTGTATTTATGTTGTTTTATCCTATGCTTTATTAAACTGTATTTATGTTGTTTTATCCTATGCTTTATTAAATTGAATTTATGTTGTTTTATCCTATGCTTTATTAAATTGTATTTATGTTGTTTTATCCTATGCTTTATTAAATTGTATTTATGTTGTTTTATCGTATGCTTTATTAAACTGCATTTATGTTGTTTTATCCTATGCTTTATTAAACTGTATTTATGTTGTTTTGTCCTTTGCTTTATTAAATTGTATTTATGTTGTTTTATCCTATGCTTTATTAAATTGTATTTATGTTGTTTTATCCTATGCTTTATTAAATTGTATTTATGTTGTTTTATCCTATGCTTTATTACATTGTATTTATGTTGTTTTATCCTATGCTTTATTAAATTGTATTTATGTTGTTTTAACCTATGCTTTATTAAATTGTATTTATGTTGTTTTAACCTATGCTTTATTAAATTGTATTTATGTTGTTTTATCCTATGCTTTATTAAATTGTATTTATGTTGTTTTATCCTATGCTTTTTTAAATTGTATTTATGTGGTTTTATCCTATGCTTTATTAAATTGTATTTATGTTGTTTTAACCCATGCTTTATTAAATTGTATTTATGTGGTTTTATCCTATGCTTTATTAAATTGTATTTATGTTGTTTTATCCTATGCTTTATTAAATTGTATTTATGTTGTTTTATCCTATGCTTTATTAAATTGTATTTATGTTGTTTTATCCTATGCTTTATTAAATTGTATTATGTTGTTTTATCGTATGCTTTATTAAATTGTATTTATGTTGTTTTATCCTATGCTTTATTAAATTGTGTTTATGTTGTTTTATCCTATGCTTTATTAAATTGTATTAATGTTGTTTTAACCCATGCTTTATTAAATTGTATTTATGTGGTTTTATCCTATGCTTTATTAAATTGTATTTATGTTGTTTTATCCTATGCTTTATTAAATTGTATTTATGTTGTTTTATCCTATGCTTTATTAAATTGTATTTATGTTGTTTTAACCCATGCTTTATTAAATTGTATTTATGTGGTTTTATCCTATGCTTTATTAAATTGTATTTATGTTGTTTTATCCTATGCTTTATTAAATTGTATTTATGTTGTTTTATCATATGCTTTATTAAATTGTATTTATGTTGTTTTATCCTATGCTTTATTAAATTGTATTTATTTTGTTTTATCCTATGCTTTATTAAATTGTATTATGTTGTTTTATCGTATGCTTTATTAAATTGTATTTATGTTGTTTTATCCTATGCTTTATTAAATTGTGTTTATGTTGTTTTATCCTATCCTTTATTAAATTGTATTAATGTTGTTTTAACCCATGCTTTATTAAATTGTATTTATGTGGTTTTATCCTATGCTTTATTAAATTGTATTTATGTTGTTTTATCCTATGCTTTATTAAATTGTATTTATGTTGTTTTATCGTATGCTTTATTAAACTGCATTTATGTTGTTTTATCCTATGCTTTATTAAACTGCATTTATGTTGTTTTATCCTATGCTTTATTAAATTGTATTTATGTTGTTTTATCCTATGCGTTATTCAATTGTATTTATGTTGTTTTATCCTATGCTTTATTAACATGTATTTATGTTGTTTTAACCCATGCTTTATTATATCGTGTTTATGTTGTTTTATCCTATGCTTTATTAAATTGTATTTATGTTGTTTAACCTATGTTTTATTAAATTGTATTTACGTGGTTTCATCCTATGCTTTATTAAATTGTATTTATTTTGTTTTAACCTATGCTTTATTAAATTGTATTTATGTTGTTTTATCCTATGCTTTATTAAATTGTATTTATGTTGTTTTAACCTATGCTTTATTAAATTGTATTTATTTTGTTTTATCCTATGCTTTATTAAATTGTATTTACGTGGTTTCATCCTATGCTTTATTAAATTGTATTTATGTTGTTTTAACCTATGCTTTATTAAATTGTATTTATGTTGTTTTATCCTATGCTTTTTTAAATTGTATTTATGTTGTTTTATTCTTTGCTTTATTAAATTGTATTTATGTTGTTTTATCCTATGCTTTATTAAATTGTATTTATGTTTTTTTATCCTATGCTTTATTAAATTGTATTTATGTTGTTTTATCCTATGCTTTATTAAATTGTATTTATGTTGTTTTATCCTATGCTTTATTAAATTGTATTATGTTGTTTTATCGTATGCTTTATTAAATTGTATTTATGTTGTTTTATCCTATGCTTTATTAAATTGTGTTTATGTTGTTTTATCCTATGCTTTATTAAATTGTATTAATGTTGTTTTAACCCATGCTTTATTAAATTGTATTTATGTGGTTTTATCCTATGCTTTATTAAATTGTATTTATGTTGTTTTAACCCATGCTTTATTAAATTGTATTTATGTGGTTTTATCCTATGCTTTATTAAATTGTATTTATGTTGTTTTATCCTATGCTTTATTAAATTGTATTTATGTTGTTTTATCATATGCTTTATTAAATTGTATTTATGTTGTTTTATCCTATGCTTTATTAAATTGTATTTATTTTGTTTTATCCTATGCTTTATTAAATTGTATTATGTTGTTTTATCGTATGCTTTATTAAATTGTATTTATGTTGTTTTATCCTATGCTTTATTAAATTGTGTTTATGTTGTTTTATCCTATCCTTTATTAAATTGTATTAATGTTGTTTTAACCCATGCTTTATTAAATTGTATTTATGTGGTTTTATCCTATGCTTTATTAAATTGTATTTATGTTGTTTTATCCTATGCTTTATTAAATTGTATTTATGTTGTTTTATCGTATGCTTTATTAAACTGCATTTATGTTGTTTTATCCTATGCTTTATTAAACTGCATTTATGTTGTTTTATCCTATGCTTTATTAAATTGTATTTATGTTGTTTTATCCTATGCGTTATTCAATTGTATTTATGTTGTTTTATCCTATGCTTTATTAACATGTATTTATGTTGTTTTAACCCATGCTTTATTATATCGTGTTTATGTTGTTTTATCCTATGCTTTATTAAATTGTATTTATGTTGTTTAACCTATGTTTTATTAAATTGTATTTACGTGGTTTCATCCTATGCTTTATTAAATTGTATTTATTTTGTTTTAACCTATGCTTTATTAAATTGTATTTATGTTGTTTTATCCTATGCTTTATTAAATTGTATTTATGTTGTTTTAACCTATGCTTTATTAAATTGTATTTATTTTGTTTTATCCTATGCTTTATTAAATTGTATTTACGTGGTTTCATCCTATGCTTTATTAAATTGTATTTATGTTGTTTTAACCTATGCTTTATTAAATTGTATTTATGTTGTTTTATCCTATGCTTTTTTAAATTGTATTTATGTTGTTTTATTCTTTGCTTTATTAAATTGTATTTATGTTGTTTTATCCTATGCTTTATTAAATTCATCTATGTTGTTTTATCCTATGCTTTATTAAATTGTATTTATGTTGTTTTATTCTATGCTTTATTAAATTGTATTTATGTTGTTTTATCCTATGCTTTATTAAATTGTATTTATGTTGTTTTATCCTATGCTTTATTAAATTGTATTTATGTTGTTTTATTCTTTGCTTTATTAAATTGTATTTATGTTGTTTTATCCTATGCTTTATTAAATTCATCTATGTTGTTTTATCCTATGCTTTATTAAATTGAATTTATGTTGTTTCATTCAATGCTTTATTAAATTGTATTTATGTGGTTTTATCCTATGATTTATTAAATTGTATTTATGTTGTTTTATCCTATGCTTTATTAAATTGTATTTATCTTGTTTTATCCTATGCTTTATTAAATTGTATTTATGTTGTTTTATCCTATGCTTTATTAAATTGTATTTATGTTGTTTTATCCTATGCTTTATTAAATTGTATTTATGTTGTTTTATCCTATGCTTTATTAAATTGCATTTATGTTGTTTTAACCCATGCTTTATTAAATTGTATTTATGTTGTTTTATCCTATGCTTTATTAAATTGTATTTATGTTGTTTTATCCTATGCTTTATTAAATTGTATTTATGTTGTTTTATCCTATGCTTTATTAAATTGTATTCATGTTGTTTTATCCTATGCTTTATTAAACTGTATTTATGTTGTTTTATCCTATGCTTTATTAAATTGTATTTATGTTGTTTTATCCTATGCTTTATTAAACTGTATTTATGTTGTTTTATCCTATGCTTTATTAAATTGAATTTATGTTGTTTTATCCTATGCTTTATTAAATTGTATTTATGTTGTTTTATCCTATGCTTTATTAAATTGTATTTATGTTGTTTTATCGTATGCTTTATTAAACTGCATTTATGTTGTTTTATCCTATGCTTTATTAAACTGTATTTATGTTGTTTTGTCCTTTGCTTTATTAAATTGTATTTATGTTGTTTTATCCTATGCTTTATTAAATTGTATTTATGTTGTTTTATCCTATGCTTTATTAAATTGTATTTATGTTGTTTTATCCTATGCTTTATTACATTGTATTTATGTTGTTTTATCCTATGCTTTATTAAATTGTATTTATGTTGTTTTAACCTATGCTTTATTAAATTGTATTTATGTTGTTTTAACCTATGCTTTATTAAATTGTATTTATGTTGTTTTATCCTATGCTTTATTAAATTTTATTTATGTTGTTTTATCCTATGCTTTTTTAAATTGTATTTATGTGGTTTTATCCTATGCTTTATTAAATTGTATTTATGTTGTTTTAACCCATGCTTTATTAAATTGTATTTATGTGGTTTTATCCTATGCTTTATTAAATTGTATTTATGTTGTTTTATCCTATGCTTTATTAAATTGTATTTATGTTGTTTTATCCTATGCTTTATTAAATTGTATTTATGTTGTTTTATCCTATGCTTTATTAAATTGTATTATGTTGTTTTATCGTATGCTTTATTAAATTGTATTTATGTTGTTTTATCCTATGCTTTATTAAATTGTGTTTATGTTGTTTTATCCTATGCTTTATTAAATTGTATTAATGTTGTTTTAACCCATGCTTTATTAAATTGTATTTATGTGGTTTTATCCTATGCTTTATTAAATTGTATTTATGTTGTTTTATCCTATGCTTTATTAAATTGTATTTATGTTGTTTTATCCTATGCTTTATTAAATTGTATTTATGTTGTTTTAACCCATGCTTTATTAAATTGTATTTATGTGGTTTTATCCTATGCTTTATTAAATTGTATTTATGTTGTTTTATCATATGCTTTATTAAATTGTATTTATGTTGTTTTATCCTATGCTTTATTAAATTGTATTTATTTTGTTTTATCCTATGCTTTATTAAATTGTATTATGTTGTTTTATCGTATGCTTTATTAAATTGTATTTATGTTGTTTTATCCTATGCTTTATTAAAGTGTGTTTATGTTGTTTTATCCTATCCTTTATTAAATTGTATTAATGTTGTTTTAACCCATGCTTTATTAAATTGTATTTATGTGGTTTTATCCTATGCTTTATTAAATTGTATTTATGTTGTTTTATCCTATGCTTTATTAAATTGTATTTATGTTGTTTTATCGTATGCTTCATTAAACTGCATTTATGTTGTTTTATCCTATGCTTTATTAAACTGCATTTATGTTGTTTTATCCTATGCTTTATTAAATTGTATTTATGTTGTTTTATCCTATGCGTTATTCAATTGTATTTATGTTGTTTTATCCTATGCTTTATTAACATGTATTTATGTTGTTTTAACCCATGCTTTATTATATCGTGTTTATGTTGTTTTATCCTATGCTTTATTAAATTGTATTTATGTTGTTTAACCTATGTTTTATTAAATTGTATTTACGTGGTTTCATCCTATGCTTTATTAAATTGTATTTATTTTGTTTTAACCTATGCTTTATTAAATTGTATTTATGTTGTTTTATCCTATGCTTTATTAAATTGTATTTATGTTGTTTTAACCTATGCTTTATTAAATTGTATTTATTTTGTTTTATCCTATGCTTTATTAAATTGTATTTACGTGGTTTCATCCTATGCTTTATTAAATTGTATTTATGTTGTTTTAACCTATGCTTTATTAAATTGTATTTATGTTGTTTTATCCTATGCTTTATTAAATTGTATTTATGTTGTTTTATCCTATGCTTTTTTAAATTGTATTTATGTTGTTTTATTCTTTGCTTTATTAAATTGTATTTATGTTGTTTTATCCTATGCTTTATTAAATTCATCTATGTTGTTTTATCCTATGCTTTATTAAATTGTATTTATGTTGTTTTATTCTATGCTTTATTAAATTGTATTTATGTTGTTTTATCCTATGCTTTATTAAATTGTATTTATGTTGTTTTATCCTATGCTTTATTAAATTGTATTTATGTTGTTTTATTCTTTGCTTTATTAAATTGTATTTATGTTGTTTTATCCTATGCTTTATTAAATTCATCTATGTTGTTTTATCCTATGCTTTATTAAATTGTATTTATGTTGTTTCATTCTATGCTTTATTAAATTGTATTTATGTGGTTTTATCCTATGATTTATTAAATTGTATTTATGTTGTTTTATCCTATGCTTTATTAAATTGCATTTATGTTGTTTTATCCTATGCTTTATTAAATTGTATTTATGTTGTTTTATCCTATGCTTTATTAAATTGTATTTATGTTGTTTTATCCTATGCTTTATTAAATTGTATTTATGTTGTTTTATCCTATGCTTTATTAAATTGCATTTATGTTGT
Organism: Phyllobates terribilis; assembly: GCF_046119375.1. Classification (NCBI taxonomy): domain Eukaryota; kingdom Metazoa; phylum Chordata; class Amphibia; order Anura; family Dendrobatidae; genus Phyllobates; species Phyllobates terribilis. The sequence goes on along the minus strand of NW_027363193.1, from coordinate 457,923 downwards.
TTTAACCCATGCTTTATTAAATTGTATTTATGTTGTTTTATCCTATGCTTTATTAAATTGTATTTATGTTGTTTTATCCTATGCTTTATTAAATTGTATTTATGTTGTTTTATCCTATGCTTTATTAAATTGTATTCATGTTGTTTTATCCTATGCTTTATTAAACTGTATTTATGTTGTTTTATCCTATGCTTTATTAAATTGTATTTATGTTGTTTTATCCTATGCTTTATTAAACTGTATTTATGTTGTTTTATCCTATGCTTTATTAAATTGAATTTATGTTGTTTTATCCTATGCTTTATTAAATTGTATTTATGTTGTTTTATCCTATGCTTTATTAAATTGTATTTATGTTGTTTTATCGTATGCTTTATTAAACTGCATTTATGTTGTTTTATCCTATGCTTTATTAAACTGTATTTATGTTGTTTTGTCCTATGCTTTATTAAATTGTATTTATGTTGTTTTATCCTATGCTTTATTAAATTGTATTTATGTTGTTTTATCCTATGCTTTATTAAATTGTATTTATGTTGTTTTATCCTATGCTTTATTACATTGTATTTATGTTGTTTTATCCTATGCTTTATTAAATTGTATTTATGTTGTTTTAACCTATGCTTTATTAAATTGTATTTATGTTGTTTTAACCTATGCTTTATTAAATTGTATTTATGTTGTTTTATCCTATGCTTTATTAAATTGTATTTATGTTGTTTTATCCTATGCTTTTTTAAATTGTATTTATGTGGTTTTATCCTATGCTTTATTAAATTGTATTTATGTTGTTTTAACCCATGCTTTATTAAATTGTATTTATGTGGTTTTATCCTATGCTTTATTAAATTGTATTTATGTTGTTTTATCCTATGCTTTATTAAATTGTATTTATGTTGTTTTATCCTATGCTTTATTAAATTGTATTTATGTTGTTTTATCGTATGCTTTATTAAATTGTATTATGTTGTTTTATCGTATGCTTTATTAAATTGTATTTATGTTGTTTTATCCTATGCTTTATTAAATTGTGTTTATGTTGTTTTATCCTATGCTATATTAAATTGTATTAATGTTGTTTTAACCCATGCTTTATTAAATTGTATTTATGTGGTTTTATCCTATGCTTTATTAAATTGTATTTATGTTGTTTTATCCTATGCTTTATTAAATTGTATTTATGTTGTTTTATCCTATGCTATATTAAATTGTATTTATGTTGTTTTAACCCATGCTTTATTAAATTGTATTTATGTGGTTTTATCCTATGCTTTATTAAATTGTATTTATGTTGTTTTATCCTATGCTTTATTAAATTGTATTTATGTTGTTTTATCATATGCTTTATTAAATTGTATTTATGTTGTTTTATCCTATGCTTTATTAAATTGTATTTATTTTGTTTTATCCTATGCTTTATTAAATTGTATTATGTTGTTTTATCGTATGCTTTATTAAATTGTATTTATGTTGTTTTATCCTATGCTTTATTAAATTGTGTTTATGTTGTTTTATCCTATGCTTTATTAAATTGTATTAATGTTGTTTTAACCCATGCTTTATTAAATTGTATTTATGTGGTTTTATCCTATGCTTTATTAAATTGTATTTATGTTGTTTTATCCTATGCTTTATTAAATTGTATTTATGTTGTTTTATCGTATGCTTTATTAAACTGCATTTATGTTGTTTTATCCTATGCTTTATTAAACTGCATTTATGTTGTTTTATCCTATGCTTTATTAAATTGTATTTATGTTGTTTTATCCTATGCGTTATTCAATTGTATTTATGTTGTTTTATCCTATGCTTTATTAACATGTATTTATGTTGTTTTAACCCATGCTTTATTATATCGTGTTTATGTTGTTTTATCCTATGCTTTATTAAATTGTATTTATGTTGTTTAACCTATGTTTTATTAAATTGTATTTACGTGGTTTCATCCTATGCTTTATTAAATTGTATTTATTTTGTTTTAACCTATGCTTTATTAAATTGTATTTATGTTGTTTTATCCTATGCTTTATTAAATTGTATTTATGTTGTTTTAACCTATGCTTTATTAAATTGTATTTATTTTGTTTTATCCTATGCTTTATTAAATTGTATTTACGTGGTTTCATCCTATGCTTTATTAAATTGTATTTATGTTGTTTTAACCTATGCTTTATTAAATTGTATTTATGTTGTTTTATCCTATGCTTTATTAAATTGTGTTTATGTTGTTTTATCCTATGCTTTTTTAAATTGTATTTATGTTGTTTTATTCTTTGCTTTATTAAATTGTATTTATGTTGTTTTATCCTATGCTTTATTAAATTCATCTATGTTGTTTTATCCTATGCTTTATTAAATTGAATTTATGTTGTTTCATTCTATGCTTTATTAAATTGTATTTATGTGGTTTTATCCTATGATTTATTAAATTGTATTTATGTTGTTTTATCCTATGCTTTATTAAATTGTATTTATGTTGTTTTATCCTATGCTTTATTAAATTGTATTTATGTTGTTTTATCCTATGCTTTATTAAATTGTATTTATGTTGTTTTATCCTATGCTGTATTAAATTGCATTTATGTTGTTTTAACCCATGCTTTATTAAATTGTATTTATGTTGTTTTATCCTATGCTTTATTAAATTGTATTTATGTTGTTTTATCCTATGCTTTATTAAATTGTATTTATGTTGTTTTATCCTATGCTTTATTAAATTGTATTCATGTTGTTTTATCCTATGCTTTATTAAACTGTATTTATGTTGTTTTATCCTATGCTTTTTTAAATTGTATTTATGTTGTTTTATTCTTTGCTTTATTAAATTGTATTTATGTTGTTTTATCCTATGCTTTATTAAATTCATCTATGTTGTTTTATCCTATGCTTTATTAAATTGAATTTATGTTGTTTCATTCTATGCTTTATTAAATTGTATTTATATGGTTTTATCCTATGATTTATTAAATTGTATTTATGTTGTTTTATCCTATGCTTTATTAAATTGTATTTATGTTGTTTTATCCTATGCTTTATTAAATTGTATTTATGTTGTTTTATCCTATGCTTTATTAAATTGTATTTATGTTGTTTTATCCTATGCTTTATTAAATTGTATTTATGTTGTTTTATCCTATGCTTTATTAAATTGCATTTATGTTGTTTTAACCCATGCTTTATTAAATTGTATTTATGTTGTTTTATCCTATGCTTTATTAAATTGTATTTATGTTGTTTTATCCTATGCTTTATTAAATTGTATTTATGTTGTTTTATCCTATGCTTTATTAAATTGTATTCATGTTGTTTTATCCTATGCTTTATTAAACTGTATTTATGTTGTTTTATCCTATGCTTTATTAAATTGTATTTATGTTGTTTTATCCTATGCTTTATTAAACTGTATTTATGTTGTTTTATCCTATGCTTTATTAAATTGAATTAATGTTGTTTTATCCTATGCTTTATTAAATTGTATTTATGTTGTTTTATCCTATGCTTTATTAAATTGTATTTATGTTGTTTTATCGTATGCTTTATTAAACTGCATTTATGTTGTTTTATCCTATGCTTTATTAAACTGTATTTATGTTGTTTTGTCCTATGCTTTATTAAATTGTATTTATGTTGTTTTATCCTATGCTTTATTAAATTGTATTTATGTTGTTTTATCCTATGCTTTATTAAATTGTATTTATGTTGTTTTATCCTATGCTTTATTACATTGTATTTATGTTGTTTTATCCTATGCTTTATTAAATTGTATTTATGTTGTTTTAACCTATGCTTTATTAAATTGTATTTATGTTGTTTTAACCTATGCTTTATTAAATTGTATTTATGTTGTTTTATCCTATGCTTTATTAAATTGTATTTATGTTGTTTTATCCTATGCTTTTTTAAATTGTATTTATGTGGTTTTATCCTATGCTTTATTAAATTGTATTTATGTTGTTTTAACCCATGCTTTATTAAATTGTATTTATGTGGTTTTATCCTATGCTTTATTAAATTGTATTTATGTTGTTTTATCCTATGCTTTATTAAATTGTATTTATGTTGTTTTATCCTATGCTTTATTAAATTGTATTTATGTTGTTTTATCCTATGCTTTATTAAATTGTATTATGTTGTTTTATCGTATGCTTTATTAAATTGTATTTATGTTGTTTTATCCTATGCTTTATTAAATTGTGTTTATGTTGTTTTATCCTATGCTTTATTAAATTGTATTAATGTTGTTTTAACCCATGCTTTATTAAATTTTATTTATGTGGTTTTATCCTATGCTTTATTAAATTGTATTTATGTTGTTTTATCCTATGCTTTATTAAATTGTATTTATGTTGTTTTATCCTATGCTTTATTAAATTGTATTTATGTTGTTTTAACCCATGCTTTATTAAATTGTATTTATGTGGTTTTATCCTATGCTTTATTAAATTGTATTTATGTTGTTTTATCCTATGCTTTATTAAATTGTATTTATGTTGTTTTATCATATGCTTTATTAAATTGTATTTATGTTGTTTTATCCTATGCTTTATTAAATTGTATTTATTTTGTTTTATCCTATGCTTTATTAAATTGTATTATGTTGTTTTATCGTATGCTTTATTAAATTTTATTTATGTTGTTTTATCCTATGCTTTATTAAATTGTGTTTATGTTGTTTTATCCTATGCTTTATTAAATTGTATTAATGTTGTTTTAACCCATGCTTTATTAAATTGTATTTATGTGGTTTTATCCTATGCTTTATTAAATTGTATTTATGTTGTTTTATCCTATGCTTTATTAAATTGTATTTATGTTGTTTTATCGTATGCTTTATTAAACTGCATTTATGTTGTTTTATCCTATGCTTTATTAAACTGCATTTATGTTGTTTTATCCTATGCTTTATTAAATTGTATTTATGTTGTTTTATCCTATGCGTTATTCAATTGTATTTATGTTGTTTTATCCTATGCTTTATTAACATGTATTTATGTTGTTTTAACCCATGCTTTATTATATCGTGTTTATGTTGTTTTATCCTATGCTTTATTAAATTGTATTTATGTTGTTTAACCTATGTTTTATTAAATTGTATTTACGTTGTTTCATCCTATGCTTTATTAAATTGTATTTATTTTGTTTTAACCTATGCTTTATTAAATTGTATTTATGTTGTTTTATCCTATGCTTTATTAAATTGTATTTATGTTGTTTTAACCTATGCTTTATTAAATTGTATTTATTTTGTTTTATCCTATGCTTTATTAAATTGTATTTACGTGGTTTCATCCTATGCTTTATTAAATTGTATTTATGTTGTTTTAACCTATGCTTTATTAAATTGTATTTATGTTGTTTTATCCTATGCTTTATTAAATTGTATTTATGTTGTTTTATCCTATGCTTTTTTAAATTGTATTTATGTTGTTTTATTCTTTGCTTTATTAAATTGTATTTATGTTGTTTTATGCTATGCTTTATTAAATTCATCTATGTTGTTTTATCCTATGCTTTATTAAATTTTATTTATGTTGTTTTATTCTATGCTTTATTAAATTGTATTTATGTTGTTTTATCCTATGCTTTATTAAATTGTATTTATGTTGTTTTATCCTATGCTTTATTAAATTGTATTTATGTTGTTTTATTCTTTGCTTTATTAAATTGTATTTATGTTGTTTTATCCTATGCTTTATTAAATTCATCTATGTTGTTTTATCCTATGCTTTATTAAATTGAATTTATGTTGTTTCATTCTATGCTTTATTAAATTGTATTTATGTGGTTTTATCCTATGATTTATTAAATTGTATTTATGTTGTTTTATCCTATGCTTTATTAAATTGTATTTATGTTGTTTTATCCTATGCTTTATTAAATTGTATTTATGTTGTTTTATCCTATGCTTTATTAAATTGTATTTATGTTGTTTTATCCTATGCTTTATTAAATTGTATTTATGTTGTTTTATCCTATGCTTTATTAAATTGTATTTATGTTGTTTTATCCTATGCTTTATTAAATTGTATTCATGTTGTTTTATCCTATGCTTTATTAAACTGTATTTATGTTGTTTTATCCTATGCTTTATTAAATTGTATTTATGTTGTTTTATCCTATGTTTTATTAAATTGTATTTATGTTGTTTTATCCTATGCTTTATTAAATTGTATTTCTGTTGTTTTATCCTATGCTTTATTAAATTGTATTTATGTTGTTTTATCCTATGCTTTATTAAATTGAATTTATGTTGTTTTATCCTATGCTTTATTAAATTGTATTTATGTTGTTTTATCCTATGCTTTATTAAATTGTATTTATGTTGTTTTATCCTATGCTTTATTAAATTGTATTTATGTTGTTTTAACCTATGCTTTATTAAATTGTATTTATGTTGTTTTATCCTATGCTTTATTAAATTGTATTTACGTGGTTTTATCCTATGCTTTATTAAATTGTATTTATGTTGTTTTAACCTATGCTTTATTAAATTGTATTTATGTTGTTTTATCCTATGCTTTATTAAATTGTATTTATGTTGTTTTATCCTATGCTTTATTAAATTGTATTTATGTTGTTTTATTCTTTGCTTTATTAAATTGTATTTATGTTGTTTTATCCTATGCTTTATTAAATTCATCTATGTTGTTTTATCCTATGCTTTATTAAATTGTATTTATGTTGTTTTATTCTATGCTTTATTAAATTGTATTTATGTTGTTTTATCCTATGCTTTATTAAATTGTATTTATGTTGTTTTATCCTATGCTTTATTAAATTGTATTCATGTTGTTTTATCCTATGCTTTATTAAACTGTATTTATGTTGTTTTATCCTATGCTTTATTAAATTGTATTTATGTTGTGTTATCCTATGCTTTATTAAACTGTATTTATGTTGTTTTATCCTATGCTTTATTAAATTGAATTTATGTTGTTTTATCCTATGCTTTATTAAATTGTATTTATGTTGTTTTATCCTATGCTTTATTAAATTGTATTTATGTTGTTTTATCGTATGCTTTATTAAACTGCATTTATGTTGTTTTATCCTATGCTTTATTAAATTGTATTTATGTTGTTTTATTCTTTGCTTTATTAAATTGTATTTATGTTGTTTTATCCTATGCTTTATTAAATTCATCTATGTTGTTTTATCCTATGCTTTATTAAATTGTATTTATGTTGTTTTATCCTATGCTTTATTAAATTGTATTTATGTTGTTTTATCCTATGCTTTATTAAATTGTATTTATGTTGTTTTATCCTATGCTTTATTAAATTGTATTTATGTTGTTTTATCCTATGCTTTATTAAATTGTATTTATGTTGTTTTATTCTTTGCTTTATTAAATTGTATTTATGTTGTTTTATCCTATGCTTTATTAAATTCATCTATGTTGTTTTATCCTATGCTTTATTAAATTGTATTTATGTTGTTTCATTCTATGCTTTATTAAATTGTATTTATGTGGTTTTATCCTATGATTTATTAAATTGTGTTTATGTTGTTTTATCCTATGCTTTATTAAATTGAATTTATGTTGTTCTATCCTATGCTTTATTAAATTATATTTATGTGGTTTTATCCTATGCTTTATTAAATTGTATTAATGTTGTTTTATCCTATGCTTTATTAAATTGTATTTATGTTGTTTTATCCTATGCTTTAATAAATTGTATTTATGTTGTTTTGTCCTATGCTTTATTAAATTGTATTTATGTTGTTTTAACCCATGCTTTATTAAATTGTATTTATGTTGTTTTATCCTGTGCTTTATTAAATTGTATTTATGTTGTTTTATCCTATGCTTTATTAAATTGTATTTATGTTGTTTTATCCTATGCATTATTAAATTGTATTTATTTTGTTTTATCCTATACTTTAATAAATTGTATTTATGTTGTTTTGTCCTATGCTTTATTAAATTGTATTTATGTTATTTTAACCCATGCTTTATTAAATTGTATTTATGTTGTTTTATGCTATGCTTTATTAAATTGTACTTATGTTGTTTTATCCTATGCTTTATTAAATTGTATTTATGTTTTTTTATCCTATGCTTTATTAAATTGTATTTATGTTGTTTTATCCTATGCTTTATTAAAATGTATTTATGTTGTTTTATCCTATGCTTTATTAAATTGTATTTATGTTGTTTTAACCCATGCTTTATTAAACTGTATTTATGTTGTTTAATCATATGCTTTATTAAATTGTATTTTTGTTGTTTTATCCTATGCTTTATTAAATTGTATTTATGTTGTTTTGTTCTATGCTTTATTAAATTGTATTTATGTGGTTTTATCCTATGATTTATTAAATTGCATTTATGTTGTTTTATCCTATGCTTTATTAAATTGTATTTATGTGGTTTTATCCTATGCTTTATTAAATTGCATTTATGTGGTTTTATCCTATGCTTTATTAAATTGTATTTATGTTGTTTTATCCTATGCTTTAATAAATTGTATTTATGTTGCTTTGTCCTATGCTTTATTAAATTGTATTTATGTTGTTTTATCCTATGCTTTATTAAATTGTATTTATGTTGTTTATTCATATGCTTTATTAAATTGTATTTATGTTGTTTTATCCTATGCTTTATTAAATTGTGTTTTTGTTGTTTTATCCTATGCTTTATTAAATTGTATTTATGTTGTTTTATCCCATGCTTTATTAAATTGTATTTATGTTGTTTTATCCTATGCTTTATGAAATTGTATTTATGTTGTTTTATCCTATGCTTTATTAAATTGTATTTATGTTGTTGTATCCTATGCTTTATTAAATTGTATTTATGTTGTTTTATCGTATGCTTTATTAAAGTGCATTTATGTTCTTTTATCCTATGCTTTATTAAATTGTATTTATGTTGTTTTATCCTATGCTTTATTAAATTGTATTTATGTTGTTTTATCCTATGCTTTATTAAATTGTATTTATGTTGTTTTATCCTATGCTTTATTAAATTGTATTTATTTTGTTTTATCCTATGTTTTATTAAATTGTATTTATGTTGTTTTATCGTATGCTTTATTAAATTGTATTTATGTTGTTTTATCCTATGCTTTATTAAATTGTGTTTATTTTGTTTTATCCTATGCTTTATTAAATTGTATTTATGTTGTTTTAACCCATGTTGTATTAAATTGTATTTATGTTGTTTTATCCTATGCTTTATTAAATTGTATATATGTTGTTTTATCCTATGCTTTATTAAATTGTATTTATCTTGTTTTGTCCTATGCTTTATTAAATTGTATTTATGTTGTTTTAACCTATGCTTTATTAAATTGTATTTATGTTGTTTTATCCTATGCTTTATTAAATTGTATTTATGTTGTTTTATCCTATGCTTTATTAAATTGTGTTTATGTTGTTTTATCCTAAGGTTTATTAAATTGTATTTATGTTGTTTTATCCTATGCTTTATTAAATTGTATTTATTTTGTTTTATCCTATGCTTTATGAAATTGTATTTATGTTGTTTTATCCTATGCTTTATTAAATTGTATTTATGTTGTTTTATCCTATGCTTTATTAAATTGTATTTATGTTGTTTTATCGTATGCTTTATTAAAGTGCATTTATGTTGTTTTATCATATGCTTTATTAAATTGTATTAATGTTGTTTTATCCTATGCTTTATTAAATTGTATTTATGTTGTTTTATCCTATGCTTTATTAAATTGTATTTATGTTGTTTTATCCTATGCTTTATTAAATTGTATTTATGTGGTTTTATCCTATGCTTTATTAAATTGTATTTATGTTGTTTTATCCTATGCTTTATTAAATTGTATTTATGTTGTTTTATCCTATGCTTTATTAAATTGTATTTATGTTGTTTTATCCTATGCTTTATTAAATTGTATTTATGTTGTTTTATCATATGCTTTATTAAATTGTATTATGTTGTTTTATCATATGCTTTATTAAATTGTATTTATGTTGTTTTATCCTATGCTTTATTAAATTGTGTTTATGTTGTTTTATCCTATGCTTTATTAAATTGTATTAATGTTGTTTTAACCCATGCTTTATTAAATTGTATTTTTTGTGGTTTTATCCTATGCTTTATTAAATTGTATTTATGTTGTTTTATCCTATGATTTATTAAATTGTATTTATGTTGTTTTATCGTATGCTTTATTAAACTGCATTTATGTTGTTTTATCCTATGCTTTATTAAACTGCATTTATGTTGTTTTATCCTATGCTTTATTAAATTGTATTTATGTTGTTTTATCCTATGCTTTATTAAATTGTATTTATGTTGTTTTATCCTATGCTTTATTAAATTGTATTTATGTTGTTTTATCCTATGCTTTATTAAATTGTATTATGTTGTTTTATCGCATGCTTTATTAAATTGTATTTATGTTGTTTTATCCTATGCTTTATTAAATTGTGTTTATGTTGTTTTATCCTATGCTTTATTAAATTGTATTAATGTTGTTTTAACCCATGCTTTATTAAATTGTATTTATGTGGTTTTATCCTATGCTTTATTAAATTGTATTTATGTTGTTTTATCCTATGCTTTATTAAATTGTATTTATGTTGTTTTAACCCATGCTTTATTAAATTGTATTTATGTGGTTTTATCCTATGCTTTATTAAATTGTATTTATGTTGTTTTATCCTATGCTTTATTAAATTGTATTTATGTTGTTTTATCCTATGCTTTATTAAATTGTATTTATGTTGTTTTATCCTATGCTTTATTAAATAGTATTTATGTTGTTTTATCGTATGCTTTATTAAAGTGCATTTATGTTGTTTTATCCTATGCTTTATTAAATTGTATTTATGTTGTTTTATCCTATGCTTTATTAAATTGTATTTAAGTTGTTTTATCCTATGCTTAATTAAATTGTATTTATGTTGTTTTATCTTATGCTTTATTAAATTGTATTTATGTTGTTTTATCGTATGCTTTATTAAATTGTATTTATGTTGTTTTATCCTATGCTCTATTAAATTGTGTTTATTTTGTTTTATCCTATGCTTTATTAAATTGTATTTATGTTGTTTTAACCCATGTTTTATTAAATTGTATTTATGTTGTTTTATCCTATGCTTTATTAAATTGTATATATGTTGTTTTATCCTATGCTTTATTAAATTGTATTTATCTTGTTTTGTCCTATGCTTTATTAAATTGTATTTATGTTGTTTTAACCTATGCTTTATTAAATTGTATTTATGTTGTTTTATCCTATGCTTTATTAAATTGTATTTATGTTGTTTTATCCTATGCTTTATTAAATTGTATTTATGTTGTTTTATCCTATGCTTTATTAAATTGTATTTATCTTGTTTTATCCTATGCTTTATTAAATTGTATTATGTTGTTTTATCGTATGCTTTATTAAATTGTATTTATGTTGTTTTATCCTATGCTTTTTTAAATTGTGTTTATGTTGTTTTATCCTATGCTTTATTAAATTGTATTAATGTTGTTTTAACCCATGCTTTATTAAATTGTATTTATGTGGTTTTATCCTATGCTTTATTAAATTGTATTTATGTTGTTTTATCCTATGCTTTATTAAATTGTATTTATGTTGTTTTATCCTATGCTTTATTAAATTGTATTTATGTTGTTTTAACCCATGCTTTATTAAATTGTATTTATGTGGTTTTATCCTATGCTTTATTAAATTGTATTTATGTTATTTTATCCTATGCTTTATTAAATTGTATTTATGTTGTTTTATCCTATGCTTTATTAAATTGTATTTATGTTGTTTTATCCTATGCTTTATTAAATTGTATTTATGTTGTTTTATCCTATGCTTTATTAAATTGTATTTATGTTGTTTTATCCTATGCTTTATTAAATTGTATTATGTTGTTTTATTGTATGCTTTATTAAATTGTATTTATGTTGTTTTATCCTATGCTTTATTAAATTGTGTTTATGTTGTTTTATCCTATGCTTTATTAAATTGTATTAATGTTGTTTTAACCCATGCTTTATTAAATTGTATTTATGTGGTTTTATCCTATGCTTTATTAAATTGTATTTATGTTGTTTTATCCTATGCTTTATTAAACTGTATTTATGTTGTTTTATCGTATGCTTTATTAAACTGCATTTATGTTGTTTTATCCTATGCTTTATTAAACTGCATTTATGTTGTTTTATCCTATGCTTTATTAAATTGTATTTATGTTGTTTTATTCTATGCTTTATTAAATTGTATTTATGTTGTTTTATCCTATGCTTTATTAAATTGTATTTATGTTGATTTATCCTATGCTTTATTAAATTGTATTATGTTGTTTTATCGTATGCTTTATTAAATTGTATTTATGTTGTTTTATCCTATGCTTTATTAAATTGTGTTTATGTTGTTTTATCCTATGCTTTATTAAATTGTATTAATGTTGTTTTAACCCATGCTTTATTAAATTGTATTTATGTGGTTTTATCCTAAGCTTTATTAAATTGTATTTATGTTGTTTTATCCTATGCTTTATTAAATTGTATTTATGTTGTTTTATCCTATGCTTTATTAAATTGTATTTATGTTGTTTTAACCCATGCTTTATTAAATTGTATTTATGTGATTTTATCCTATGCTTTATTAAATTGTATTTATGTTGTTTTATCCTATGCTTTATTAAATTGTATTTATGTTGTTTTATCCTATGCTTTATTAAATTGTATTTATGTTGTTTTATCCTATGCTTTATTAAATTGTATTTATGTTGTTTTATCCTATGCTTTATTAAATTGTATTATGTTGTTTTATCGTATGCTTTATTAAATTGTATTTATGTTGTTTTATCCTATGCTTTATTAAATTGTGTTTATGTTGTTTTATCCTATGCTTTATTAAATTGTATTAATGTTGTTTTAACCCATGCTTTATTAAATAGTATTTATGTGGTTTTATCCTATGCTTTATTAAATTGTATTTATGTTGTTTTATCCTATGCTTTATTAAATTGTATTTATGTTGTTTTATCGTATGCTTTATTAAACTGCATTTATGTTGTTTTATCCTATGCTTTATTAAACTGCATTTATGTTGTTTTATCCTATGCTTTATTAAATTGTATTTATGTTGTTTTATCCTATGCTTTATTAAATTGTATTTATGTTGTTTTATCCTATGCTTTATTAAATTGTATTTATGTTGTTTTATGCTATGCTTTATTAAATTGTATTTATGTGGTTTTATCCCATGCTTTATTAAATTGTATTTATGTTGTTTTATCCTATGCTTTATTAAATTGTATTTATGTGGTTTTATCCTATGCTTTATTAAATTGTATTTATGTTGTTTTATCCTATGCTTTATTAAATTGTATTTATGTTGTTTTATCCTATGCTTTAATAAATTGTATTTATGTTGTTTTGTCCTATGCTTTATTAAATTGTATTTATGTTGTTTTAACCCATGCTTTATTAAATTGTATTTATGTTGTTTTATCCTGTGCTTTATTAAATTGTATTTATGTTGTTTTATCCTATGCTTTATTAAATTGTATTTATGTTGTTTTTTCCTATGCTTTATTAAATTGTATTTATTTTGTTTTATCCTATGCTTTAATAAATTGTATTTATGTTGTTTTGTCCTATGCTTTATTAAATTTTATTTATGTTATTTTAACCCATGCTTTATTAAATTGTATTTATGTTGTTTTATCCTATGCTTTATTAAATTGTACTTATGTTGTTTTATCCTATGCTTTATTAAATTGTATTTATGTTGTTTTATCCTATGCTTTATTAAATTGTATTTATGTTGTTTTATCCTATGCTTTATTAAAATGTATTTATGTTGTTTTATCCTATGCTTTATTAAATTATATTTATGTTGTTTTATCCTATGCTTTATGAAATTGTATTTATGTTGTTTTATCCTATGCTTTATTAAATTGTATTTATGTTGTTTTATCCTATGCTTTATTAAATTGTATTTATGTTGTTTTATCGTATGCTTTATTAAAGTGCATTTATGTTGTTTTATCCTATGCTTTATTAAATTGTATTAATGTTGTTTTATCCTATGCTTTATTAAATTGTATTTATGTTGTTTTATCCTATGCTTTATTAAATTGTATTTATGTGGTTTTATCCTATGATTTATTAAATTGCATTTATGTTGTTTTATCCTATGCTTTATTAAATTGTATTTATGTGGTTTTATCCTATGCTTTATTAAATTGCATTTATGTGGTTTTATCCTATGCTTTATTAAATTGTATTTATGTTGTTTTATCCTATGCTTTAATAAATTGTATTTATGTTGCTTTGTCCTATGCTTTATTAAATTGTATTTATGTTGTTTTATCCTATGCTTTATTAAATTGTATTTATGTTGTTTATTCATATGCTTTATTAAATTGTATTTATGTTGTTTTATCCTATGCTTTATTAAATTGTGTTTATGTTGTTTTATCCTATGCTTTATTAAATTGTATTTATGTTGTTTTATCCCATGCTTTATTAAATTGTATTTATGTTGTTTTATCCTATGCTTTATGAAATTGTATTTATGTTGTTTTATCCTATGCTTTATTAAATTGTATTTATGTTGTTGTATCCTATGCTTTATTAAATTGTATTTATGTTGTTTTATCGTATGCTTTATTAAAGTGCATTTATGTTCTTTTATCCTATGCTTTATTAAATTGTATTTATGTTGTTTTATCCTATGCTTTATTAAATTGTATTTATGTTGTTTTATCCTATGCTTTATTAAATTGTATTTATGTTGTTTTATCCTATGCTTTATTAAATTGTATTTATTTTGTTTTATCCTATGTTTTATTAAATTGTATTTATGTTGTTTTATCGTATGCTTTATTAAATTGTATTTATGTTGTTTTATCCTATGCTTTATTAAATTGTGTTTATTTTGTTTTATCCTATGCTTTATTAAATTGTATTTATGTTGTTTTAACCCATGTTGTATTAAATTGTATTTATGTTGTTTTATCCTATGCTTTATTAAATTGTATATATGTTGTTTTATCCTATGCTTTATTAAATTGTATTTATCTTGTTTTGTCCTATGCTTTATTAAATTGTATTTATGTTGTTTTAACCTATGCTTTATTAAATTGTATTTATGTTGTTTTATCCTATGCTTTATTAAATTGTATTTATGTTGTTTTATCCTATGCTTTATTAAATTGTGTTTATGTTGTTTTATCCTAAGGTTTATTAAATTGTATTTATGTTGTTTTATCCTATGCTTTATTAAATTGTATTTATTTTGTTTTATCCTATGCTTTATGAAATTGTATTTATGTTGTTTTATCCTATGCTTTATTAAATTGTATTTATGTTGTTTTATCCTATGCTTTATTAAATTGTATTTATGTTGTTTTATCGTATGCTTTATTAAAGTGCATTTATGTTGTTTTATCATATGCTTTATTAAATTGTATTAATGTTGTTTTATCCTATGCTTTATTAAATTGTATTTATGTTGTTTTATCCTATGCTTTATTAAATTGTATTTATGTTGTTTTATCCTATGCTTTATTAAATTGTATTTATGTGGTTTTATCCTATGCTTTATTAAATTGTATTTATGTTGTTTTATCCTATGCTTTATTAAATTGTATTTATGTTGTTCTATCATATGCTTTATTAAATTGTATTTATGTTGTTTTATCCTATGCTTTATTAAATTGTATTTATTTTGTTTTATCCTATGCTTTATTAAATTGTATTATGTTGTTTTATCGTATGCTTTATTAAATTGTATTTATGTTGTTTTATCCTATGCTTTATTAAATTGTGTTTATGTTGTTTTATCCTATCCTTTATTAAATTGTATTAATGTTGTTTTAACCCATGCTTTATTAAATTGTATTTATGTTGTTTTATCCTATGCTTTATTAAATTGTATTTACGTGGTTTCATCCTATGCTTTATTAAATTGTATTTATGTTGTTTTAAGCAATGCTTTATTAAATTGTATTTATGTTGTTTTATCCTATGCTTTATTAAATTGTATTTATGTTGTTTTATCCTATGCTTTATTAAATTGTATTTATGTTCTTTTATCAAATGCTTTATTAAATTGTATTATGTTGTTTTATCATATGCTTTATTAAATTGTATTTATGTTGTTTTATCCTATGCTTTATTAAATTGTGTTTATGTTGTTTTATCCTATGCTTTATTAAATTGTATTAATGTTGTTTTAACCCATGCTTTATTAAATTGTATTTTTTGTGGTTTTATCCTATGCTTTATTAAATTGTATTTATGTTGTTTTATCCTATGATTTATTAAATTGTATTTATGTTGTTTTATCGTATGCTTTATTAAACTGCATTTATGTTGTTTTATCCTATGCTTTATTAAACTGCATTTATGTTGTTTTATCCTATGCTTTATTAAATTGTATTTATGTTGTTTTATCCTATGCTTTATTAAATTGTATTTATGTTGTTTTATCCTATGCTTTATTAAATTGTATTTATGTTGTTTTATCCTATGCTTTATTAAATTGTATTATGTTGTTTTATCGCATGCTTTATTAAATTGTATTTATGTTGTTTTATCCTATGCTTTATTAAATTGTGTTTATGTTGTTTTATCCTATGCTTTATTAAATTGTATTAATGTTGTTTTAACCCATGCTTTATTAAATTGTATTTATGTGGTTTTATCCTATGCTTTATTAAATTGTATTTATGTTGTTTTATCCTATGCTTTATTAAATTGTATTTATGTTGTTTTATCCTATGCTTTATTAAATTGTATTATGTTGTTTTATTGTATGCTTTATTAAATTGTATTTATGTTGTTTTATCCTATGCTTTATTAAATTGTGTTTATGTTGTTTTATCCTATGCTTTATTAAATTGTATTAATGTTGTTTTAACCCATGCTTTATTAAATTGTATTTATGTGGTTTTATCCTATGCTTTATTAAATTGTATTTATGTTGTTTTATCCTATGCTTTATTAAACTGTATTTATGTTGTTTTATCGTATGCTTTATTAAACTGCATTTATGTTGTTTTATCCTATGCTTTATTAAACTGCATTTATGTTGTTTTATCCTATGCTTTATTAAATTGTATTTATGTTGTTTTATTCTATGCTTTATTAAATTGTATTTATGTTGTTTTATCCTATGCTTTATTAAATTGTATTTATGTTGATTTATCCTATGCTTTATTAAATTGTATTATGTTGTTTTATCGTATGCTTTATTAAATTGTATTTATGTTGTTTTATCCTATGCTTTATTAAATTGTGTTTATGTTGTTTTATCCTATGCTTTATTAAATTGTATTAATGTTGTTTTAACCCATGCTTTATTAAATTGTATTTATGTGGTTTTATCCTAAGCTTTATTAAATTGTATTTATGTTGTTTTATCCTATGCTTTATTAAATTGTATTTATGTTGTTTTATCCTATGCTTTATTAAATTGTATTTATGTTGTTTTAACCCATGCTTTATTAAATTGTATTTATGTGATTTTATCCTATGCTTTATTAAATTGTATTTATGTTGTTTTATCCTATGCTTTATTAAATTGTATTTATGTTGTTTTATCCTATGCTTTATTAAATTGTATTTATGTTGTTTTATCCTATGCTTTATTAAATTGTATTTATGTTGTTTTATCCTATGCTTTATTAAATTGTATTATGTTGTTTTATCGTATGCTTTATTAAATTGTATTTATGTTGTTTTATCCTATGCTTTATTAAATTGTGTTTATGTTGTTTTATCCTATGCTTTATTAAATTGTATTAATGTTGTTTTAACCCATGCTTTATTAAATAGTATTTATGTGGTTTTATCCTATGCTTTATTAAATTGTATTTATGTTGTTTTATCCTATGCTTTATTAAATTGTATTTATGTTGTTTTATCGTATGCTTTATTAAACTGCATTTATGTTGTTTTATCCTATGCTTTATTAAACTGCATTTATGTTGTTTTATCCTATGCTTTATTAAATTGTATTTATGTTGTTTTATCCTATGCTTTATTAAATTGTATTTATGTTGTTTTATCCTATGCTTTATTAAATTGTATTTATGTTGTTTTATGCTATGCTTTATTAAATTGTATTTATGTGGTTTTATCCCATGCTTTATTAAATTGTATTTATGTTGTTTTATCCTATGCTTTATTAAATTGTATTTATGTGGTTTTATCCTATGCTTTATTAAATTGTATTTATGTTGTTTTATCCTATGCTTTATTAAATTGTATTTATGTTGTTTTATCCTATGCTTTAATAAATTGTATTTATGTTGTTTTGTCCTATGCTTTATTAAATTGTATTTATGTTGTTTTAACCCATGCTTTATTAAATTGTATTTATGTTGTTTTATCCTGTGCTTTATTAAATTGTATTTATGTTGTTTTATCCTATGCTTTATTAAATTGTATTTATGTTGTTTTTTCCTATGCTTTATTAAATTGTATTTATTTTGTTTTATCCTATGCTTTAATAAATTGTATTTATGTTGTTTTGTCCTATGCTTTATTAAATTTTATTTATGTTATTTTAACCCATGCTTTATTAAATTGTATTTATGTTGTTTTATCCTATGCTTTATTAAATTGTACTTATGTTGTTTTATCCTATGCTTTATTAAATTGTATTTATGTTGTTTTATCCTATGCTTTATTAAATTGTATTTATGTTGTTTTATCCTATGCTTTATTAAAATGTATTTATGTTGTTTTATCCTATGCTTTATTAAATTATATTTATGTTGTTTTATCCTATGCTTTATGAAATTGTATTTATGTTGTTTTATCCTATGCTTTATTAAATTGTATTTATGTTGTTTTATCCTATGCTTTATTAAATTGTATTTATGTTGTTTTATCGTATGCTTTATTAAAGTGCATTTATGTTGTTTTATCCTATGCTTTATTAAATTGTATTAATGTTGTTTTATCCTATGCTTTATTAAATTGTATTTATGTTGTTTTATCCTATGCTTTATTAAATTGTATTTATGTGGTTTTATCCTATGATTTATTAAATTGCATTTATGTTGTTTTATCCTATGCTTTATTAAATTGTATTTATGTGGTTTTATCCTATGCTTTATTAAATTGCATTTATGTGGTTTTATCCTATGCTTTATTAAATTGTATTTATGTTGTTTTATCCTATGCTTTAATAAATTGTATTTATGTTGCTTTGTCCTATGCTTTATTAAATTGTATTTATGTTGTTTTATCCTATGCTTTATTAAATTGTATTTATGTTGTTTATTCATATGCTTTATTAAATTGTATTTATGTTGTTTTATCCTATGCTTTATTAAATTGTGTTTATGTTGTTTTATCCTATGCTTTATTAAATTGTATTTATGTTGTTTTATCCCATGCTTTATTAAATTGTATTTATGTTGTTTTATCCTATGCTTTATGAAATTGTATTTATGTTGTTTTATCCTATGCTTTATTAAATTGTATTTATGTTGTTGTATCCTATGCTTTATTAAATTGTATTTATGTTGTTTTATCGTATGCTTTATTAAAGTGCATTTATGTTCTTTTATCCTATGCTTTATTAAATTGTATTTATGTTGTTTTATCCTATGCTTTATTAAATTGTATTTATGTTGTTTTATCCTATGCTTTATTAAATTGTATTTATGTTGTTTTATCCTATGCTTTATTAAATTGTATTTATTTTGTTTTATCCTATGTTTTATTAAATTGTATTTATGTTGTTTTATCGTATGCTTTATTAAATTGTATTTATGTTGTTTTATCCTATGCTTTATTAAATTGTGTTTATTTTGTTTTATCCTATGCTTTATTAAATTGTATTTATGTTGTTTTAACCCATGTTGTATTAAATTGTATTTATGTTGTTTTATCCTATGCTTTATTAAATTGTATATATGTTGTTTTATCCTATGCTTTATTAAATTGTATTTATCTTGTTTTGTCCTATGCTTTATTAAATTGTATTTATGTTGTTTTAACCTATGCTTTATTAAATTGTATTTATGTTGTTTTATCCTATGCTTTATTAAATTGTATTTATGTTGTTTTATCCTATGCTTTATTAAATTGTGTTTATGTTGTTTTATCCTAAGGTTTATTAAATTGTATTTATGTTGTTTTATCCTATGCTTTATTAAATTGTATTTATTTTGTTTTATCCTATGCTTTATGAAATTGTATTTATGTTGTTTTATCCTATGCTTTATTAAATTGTATTTATGTTGTTTTATCCTATGCTTTATTAAATTGTATTTATGTTGTTTTATCGTATGCTTTATTAAAGTGCATTTATGTTGTTTTATCATATGCTTTATTAAATTGTATTAATGTTGTTTTATCCTATGCTTTATTAAATTGTATTTATGTTGTTTTATCCTATGCTTTATTAAATTGTATTTATGTTGTTTTATCCTATGCTTTATTAAATTGTATTTATGTGGTTTTATCCTATGCTTTATTAAATTGTATTTATGTTGTTTTATCCTATGCTTTATTAAATTGTATTTATGTTGTTTTATCCTATGCTTTATTAAATTGTATTTATGTTGTTTTATCCTATGCTTTATTAAATTGTATTTATGTTGTTTTATCATATGCTTTATTAAATTGTATTATGTTGTTTTATCATATGCTTTATTAAATTGTATTTATGTTGTTTTATCCTATGCTTTATTAAATTGTGTTTATGTTGTTTTATCCTATGCTTTATTAAATTGCATTAATGTTGTTTTAACCCATGCTTTATTAAATTGTATTTTTTGTGGTTTTATCCTATGCTTTATTAAATTGTATTTATGTTGTTTTATCCTATGATTTATTAAATTGTATTTATGTTGTTTTATCGTATGCTTTATTAAACTGCATTTATGTTGTTTTATCCTATGCTTTATTAAACTGCATTTATGTTGTTTTATCCTATGCTTTATTAAATTGTATTTATGTTGTTTTATCCTATGCTTTATTAAATTGTATTTATGTTGTTTTATCCTATGCTTTATTAAATTGTATTTATGTTGTTTTATCCTATGCTTTATTAAATTGTATTATGTTGTTTTATCGCATGCTTTATTAAATTGTATTTATGTTGTTTTATCCTATGCTTTATTAAATTGTGTTTATGTTGTTTTATCCTATGCTTTATTAAATTGTATTAATGTTGTTTTAACCCATGCTTTATTAAATTGTATTTATGTGGTTTTATCCTATGCTTTATTAAATTGTATTTATGTTGTTTTATCCTATGCTTTATTAAATTGTATTTATGTTGTTTTAACCCATGCTTTATTAAATTGTATTTATGTGGTTTTATCCTATGCTTTATTAAATTGTATTTATGTTGTTTTATCCTATGCTTTATTAAATTGTATTTATGTTGTTTTATCCTATGCTTTATTAAATTGTATTTATGTTGTTTTATCCTATGCTTTATTAAATAGTATTTATGTTGTTTTATCGTATGCTTTATTAAAGTGCATTTATGTTGTTTTATCTTATGCTTTATTAAATTGTATTTATGTTGTTTTATCGTATGCTTTATTAAATTGTATTTATGTTGTTTTATCCTATGCTTTATTAAATTGTATTTATCTTGTTTTGTCCTATGCTTTATTAAATTGTATTTATGTTGTTTTAACCTATGCTTTATTAAATTGTATTTATGTTGTTTTATCCTATGCTTTATTAAATAGTATTTATGTTGTTTTATCGTATGCTTTATTAAAGTGCATTTATGTTGTTTTATCTTATGCTTTATTAAATTGTATTTATGTTGTTTTATCCTATGCTTTATTAAATTGTATATATGTTGTTTTATCCTATGCTTTATTAAATTGTATTTATCTTGTTTTGTCCTATGCTTTATTAAATTGTATTTATGTTGTTTTAACCTATGCTTTATTAAATTGTATTTATGTTGTTTTATCCTATGCTTTATTAAATTGTATTTATGTTGTTTTATCCTATGCTTTATTAAATTGTATTTATGTTGTTTTATCCTATGCTTTATTAAATTGTATTTATCTTGTTTTATCCTATGCTTTATTAAATTGTATTATGTTGTTTTATCGTATGCTTTATTAAATTGTATTTATGTTGTTTTATCCTATGCTTTTTTAAATTGTGTTTATGTTGTTTTATCCTATGCTTTATTAAATTGTATTAATGTTGTTTTAACCCATGCTTTATTAAATTGTATTTATGTGGTTTTATCCTATGCTTTATTAAATTGTATTTATGTTGTTTTATCCTATGCTTTATTAAATTGTATTTATGTTGTTTTATCCTATGCTTTATTAAATTGTATTTATGTTGTTTTAACCCATGCTTTATTAAATTGTATTTATGTGGTTTTATCCTATGCTTTATTAAATTGTATTTATGTTATTTTATCCTATGCTTTATTAAATTGTATTTATGTTGTTTTATCCTATGCTTTATTAAATTGTATTTATGTTGTTTTATCCTATGCTTTATTAAATTGTATTTATGTTGTTTTATCCTATGCTTTATTAAATTGTATTTATGTTGTTTTATCCTATGCTTTATTAAATTGTATTATGTTGTTTTATTGTATGCTTTATTAAATTGTATTTATGTTGTTTTATCCTATGCTTTATTAAATTGTGTTTATGTTGTTTTATCCTATGCTTTATTAAATTGTATTAATGTTGTTTTAACCCATGCTTTATTAAATTGTATTTATGTGGTTTTATCCTATGCTTTATTAAATTGTATTTATGTTGTTTTATCCTATGCTTTATTAAACTGTATTTATGTTGTTTTATCGTATGCTTTATTAAACTGCATTTATGTTGTTTTATCCTATGCTTTATTAAACTGCATTTATGTTGTTTTATCCTATGCTTTATTAAATTGTATTTATGTTGTTTTATTCTATGCTTTATTAAATTGTATTTATGTTGTTTTATCCTATGCTTTATTAAATTGTATTTATGTTGATTTATCCTATGCTTTATTAAATTGTATTATGTTGTTTTATCGTATGCTTTATTAAATTGTATTTATGTTGTTTTATCCTATGCTTTATTAAATTGTGTTTATGTTGTTTTATCCTATGCTTTATTAAATTGTATTAATGTTGTTTTAACCCATGCTTTATTAAATTGTATTTATGTGGTTTTATCCTAAGCTTTATTAAATTGTATTTATGTTGTTTTATCCTATGCTTTATTAAATTGTATTTATGTTGTTTTATCCTATGCTTTATTAAATTGTATTTATGTTGTTTTAACCCATGCTTTATTAAATTGTATTTATGTGATTTTATCCTATGCTTTATTAAATTGTATTTATGTTGTTTTATCCTATGCTTTATTAAATTGTATTTATGTTGTTTTATCCTATGCTTTATTAAATTGTATTTATGTTGTTTTATCCTATGCTTTATTAAATTGTATTTATGTTGTTTTATCCTATGCTTTATTAAATTGTATTATGTTGTTTTATCGTATGCTTTATTAAATTGTATTTATGTTGTTTTATCCTATGCTTTATTAAATTGTGTTTATGTTGTTTTATCCTATGCTTTATTAAATTGTATTAATGTTGTTTTAACCCATGCTTTATTAAATAGTATTTATGTGGTTTTATCCTATGCTTTATTAAATTGTATTTATGTTGTTTTATCCTATGCTTTATTAAATTGTATTTATGTTGTTTTATCGTATGCTTTATTAAACTGCATTTATGTTGTTTTATCCTATGCTTTATTAAACTGCATTTATGTTGTTTTATCCTATGCTTTATTAAATTGTATTTATGTTGTTTTATCCTATGCTTTATTAAATTGTATTTATGTTGTTTTATCCTATGCTTTATTAAATTGTATTTATGTTGTTTTATGCTATGCTTTATTAAATTGTATTTATGTGGTTTTATCCCATGCTTTATTAAATTGTATTTATGTTGTTTTATCCTATGCTTTATTAAATTGTATTTATGTGGTTTTATCCTATGCTTTATTAAATTGTATTTATGTTGTTTTATCCTATGCTTTATTAAATTGTATTTATGTTGTTTTATCCTATGCTTTAATAAATTGTATTTATGTTGTTTTGTCCTATGCTTTATTAAATTGTATTTATGTTGTTTTAACCCATGCTTTATTAAATTGTATTTATGTTGTTTTATCCTGTGCTTTATTAAATTGTATTTATGTTGTTTTATCCTATGCTTTATTAAATTGTATTTATGTTGTTTTTTCCTATGCTTTATTAAATTGTATTTATTTTGTTTTATCCTATGCTTTAATAAATTGTATTTATGTTGTTTTGTCCTATGCTTTATTAAATTTTATTTATGTTATTTTAACCCATGCTTTATTAAATTGTATTTATGTTGTTTTATCCTATGCTTTATTAAATTGTACTTATGTTGTTTTATCCTATGCTTTATTAAATTGTATTAATGTTGTTTTAACCCATGCTTTATTAAATTGTATTTATGTGGTTTTATCCTATGCTTTATTAAATTGTATTTATGTTGTTTTATCCTATGCTTTATTAAATTGTATTTATGTTGTTTTATCCTATGCTTTATTAAATTGTATTTATGTTGTTTTATCCTATGCTTTATTAAATTGTGTTTATGTTGTTTTATCCTATGCTCTATTAAATTGTGTTTATTTTGTTTTATCCTATGCTTTATTAAATTGTATTTATGTTGTTTTAACCCATGTTTTATTAAATTGTATTTATGTTGTTTTATCCTATGCTTTATTAAATTGTATATATGTTGTTTTATCCTATGCTTTATTAAATTGTATTTATCTTGTTTTGTCCTATGCTTTATTAAATTGTATTTATGTTGTTTTAACCTATGCTTTATTAAATTGTATTTATGTTGTTTTATCCTATGCTTTATTAAATTGTTTTTATGTTGTTTTATCCTATGCTTTATTAAATTGTATTTATGTTATTTTATCCTATGCTTTATTAAATTGTATTTATGTTGTTTTATCCTATGCTTTATTAAATTGTATTATGTTGTTTTATCGTATGCTTTATTAAATTGTATTTATGTTGTTTTATCCTATGCTTTATTAAATTGTGTTTATGTTGTTTTATCCTATGCTTTATTAAATTGTATTAATGTTGTTTTAACCCATGCTTTATTAAATTGTATTTATGTGGTTTTATCCTATGCTTTATTAAATTGTATTTATGTTGTTTTATCCTATGCTTTATTAAATTGTATTTATGTTGTTTTATCCTATGCTTTATTAAATTGTATTTATGTTGTTTTAACCCATGCTTTATTAAATTGTATTTATGTGGTTTTATCCTATGCTTTATTAAATTGTATTTATGTTGTTTTATCCTATGCTTTATTAAATTGTATTTATGTTGTTTTATCCTATGCTTTATTAAATTGTATTTATGTTGTTTTATCCTATGCTTTATTAAATTGTATTTATGTTGTTTTATCCTATGCTTTATTAAATTGTATTTATGTTGTTTTATCCTATGCTTTATTAAATTGTATTATGTTGTTTTATCGTATGCTTTATTAAATTGTATTTATGTTGTTTTATCCTATGCTTTATTAAATTGTGTTTATGTTGTTTTATCCTATGCTTTATTAAATTGTATTAATGTTGTTTTAACCCATGCTTTATTAAATTGTATTTATGTGGTTTTATCCTATGCTTTATTAAATTGTATGTATGTTGTTTTATCCTATGCTTTATTAAATTGTATTTATGTTGTTTTATCGTATGCTTTATTAAACTGCATTTATGTTGTTTTATCCTATGCTTTATTAAACTGCATTTATGTTGTTTTATCCTATGCTTTATTAAATTGTATTTATGTTGTTTTATTCTATGCTTTATTAAATTGTATTTATGTTGTTTTATCCTATGCTTTATTCAATTGTATTTATGTTGATTTATCCTATGCTTTATTAAATTGTATTATGTTGTTTTATCGTATGCTTTATTAAATTGTATTTATGTTGTTTTATCCTATGCTTTATTAAATTGTGTTTATGTTGTTTTATCCTATGCTTTATTAAATTGTATTAATGTTGTTTTAACCCATGCTTTATTAAATTGTATTTATGTGGTTTTATCCTAAGCTTTATTAAATTGTATTTATGTTGTTTTATCCTATGCTTTATTAAACTGCATTTATGTTGTTTTATCCTATGCTTTATTAAACTGCATTTATGTTGTTTTATCCTATGCTTTATTAAATTGTATTTATGTTGTTTTATCCTATGCTTTATTAAATTGTATTTATGTTGTTTTATCCTATGCTTTATTAAATTGTATTATGTTGTTTTATCGTATGCTTTATTAAATTGTATTTATGTTGTTTTATCCTATGCTTTATTAAATTGTGTTTATGTTGTTTTATCCTATGCTTTATTAAATTGTATTAATGTTGTTTTAACCCATGCTTTATTAAATTGTATTTATGTGGTTTTATCCTATGCTTTATTAAATTGTATTTATGTTGTTTTATCCTATGCTTTATTAAATTGTATTTATGTTGTTTTATCCTATGCTTTATTAAATTGTATTTATGTTGTTTTATCGTATGCTTTATTAAAGTGCATTTATGTTGTTTTATCCTATGCTTTATTAAATTGTATTAATGTTGTTTTATCCTATGCTTTATTAAATTGTATTTATGTTGTTTTATCCTATGCTTTATTAAATTGTATTTATGTTGTTTTATCCTATGCTTTATTAAATTGTATTATGTTGTTTTATCGTATGCTTTATTAAATTGTATTTATGTTGTTTTATCCTATGCTTTATTAAATTGTGTTTATGTTGTTTTATCCTATGCTTTATTAAATTGTATTAATGTTGTTTTAACCCATGCTTTATTAAATAGTATTTATGTTGTTTTATCCTATGCTTTATTAAATTGTATTAATGTTGTTTTAACCCATGCTTTATTAAATAGTATTTATGTGGTTTTATCCTATGCTTTATTAAATTGTATTTATGTTGTTTTATCCTATGCTTTATTAAATAGTATTTATGTTGTTTTATCGTATGCTTTATTAAACTGCATTTATGTTGTTTTATCCTATGCTTTATTAAACTGCATTTATGTTGTTTTATCCTATGCTTTATTAAATTGTATTTATGTTGTTTTATCCTATGCTTTATTAAATTGTATTTATGTTGTTTTATCCTATGCTTTATTAAATTGTATTTATGTTGTTTTATGCTATGCTTTATTAAATTGTATTTATGTGGTTTTATCCTATGCTTTATTAAATTGTATTTATGTTGTTTTATCCTATGCTTTATTAAATTGTATTTATGTGGTTTTATCCTATGCTTTATTAAATTGTATTTATGTTGTTTTATCCTATGCTTTATTAAATTGTATTTATGTTGTTTTATCCTATGCTTTAATAAATTGTATTTATGTTGTTTTGTCCTATGCTTTATTAAATTGTATTTATGTTGTTTTAACCCATGCTTTATTAAATTGTATTTATGTTGTTTTATCCTGTGCTTTATTAAATTGTATTTATGTTGTTTTATCCTATGCTTTATTAAATTGTATTTATGTTGTTTTTTCCTATGCTTTATTAAATTGTATTTATTTTGTTTTATCCTATGCTTTAATAAATTGTATTTATGTTGTTTTGTCCTATGCTTTATTAAATTTTATTTATGTTATTTTAACCCATGCTTTATTAAATTGTATTTATGTTGTTTTATCCTATGCTTTATTAAATTGTACTTATGTTGTTTTATCCTATGCTTTATTAAATTGTATTTATGTTGTTTTATCCTATGCTTTATTAAATTGTATTTATGTTGTTTTATCCTATGCTTTATTAAAATGTATTTATGTTGTTTTATCCTATGCTTTATTAAATTATATTTATGTTGTTTTATCCTATGCTTTATGAAATTGTATTTATGTTGTTTTATCCTATGCTTTATTAAATTGTATTTATGTTGTTTTATCCTATGCTTTATTAAATTGTATTTATGTTGTTTTATCGTATGCTTTATTAAAGTGCATTTATGTTGTTTTATCCTATGCTTTATTAAATTGTATTTATGTTGTTTTATCCTATGCTTTATTAAATTGTATTTATGTTGTTTTATCCTATGCTTTATTAAATTGTATTTATGTTGTTTTATCCTATGCTTTATTAAATTGTATTTATGTTGTTTTATCCTATGCTTTATTAAATTGTATTATGTTGTTTTATCGTATGCTTTATTAAATTGTATTTATGTTGTTTTATCCTATGCTTTATTAAATTGTGTTTATGTTGTTTTATCCTATGCTTTATTAAATTGTATTAATGTTGTTTTAACCCATGCTTTATTAAATAGTATTTATGTGGTTTTATCCTATGCTTTATTAAATTGTATTTATGTTGTTTTATCCTATGCTTTATTAAATTGTATTTATGTTGTTTTATCGTATGCTTTATTAAACTGCATTTATGTTGTTTTATCCTATGCTTTATTAAACTGCATTTATGTTGTTTTATCCTATGCTTTATTAAATTGTATTTATGTTGTTTTATCCTATGCTTTATTAAATTGTATTTATGTTGTTTTATGCTATGCTTTATTAAATTGTATTGATGTGGTTTTATCCTATGCTTTATTAAATTGTATTTATGTTGTTTTATCCTATGCTTTATTAAATTGTATTTATGTGGTTTTATCCTATGCTTTATTAAATTGTATTTATGTTGTTTTATCCTATGCTTTATTAAATTGTATTTATGTTGTTTTATCCTATGCTTTATTAAAATGTATTTATGTTGTTTTATCCTATGCTTTATTAAATTATATTTATGTTGTTTTATCCTATGCTTTATGAAATTGTATTTATGTTGTTTTATCCTATGCTTTATTAAATTGTATTTATGTTGTTTTATCCTATGCTTTATTAAATTGTATTTATGTTGTTTTATCGTATGCTTTATTAAAGTGCATTTATGTTGTTTTATCCTATGCTTTATTAAATTGTATTAATGTTGTTTTATCCTATGCTTTATTAAATTGTATTTATGTTGTTTTATCCTATGCTTTATTAAATTGTATTTATGTTGTTTTATCCTATGCTTTATTAAATTGTATTTATGTTGTTTTATCCTATGCTTTATTAAATTGTATTATGTTGTTTTATCGTATGCTTTATTAAATTGTATTTATGTTGTTTTATCCTATGCTTTATTAAATTGTGTTTATGTTGTTTTATCCTATGCTTTATTAAATTGTATTAATGTTGTTTTAACCCATGCTTTATTAAATAGTATTTATGTGGTTTTATCCTATGCTTTATTAAATTGTATTTATGTTGTTTTATCCTATGCTTTATTAAATTGTATTTATGTTGTTTTATCGTATGCTTTATTAAACTGCATTTATGTTGTTTTATGCTATGCTTTATTAAATTGTATTTATGTGGTTTTATCCTATGCTTTATTAAATTGTATTTATGTTGTTTTATCCTATGCTTTATTAAATTGTATTTATGTGGTTTTATCCTATGCTTTATTAAATTGTATTTATGTTGTTTTATCCTATGCTTTATTAAATTGTATTTATGTTGTTTTATCCTATGCTTTAATAAATTGTATTTATGTTGTTTTGTCCTATGCTTTATTAAATTGTATTTATGTTGTTTTAACCCATGCTTTATTAAATTGTATTTATGTTGTTTTATCCTGTGCTTTATTAAATTGTATTTATGTTGTTTTATCCTATGCTTTATTAAATTGTATTTATGTTGTTTTTTCCTATGCTTTATTAAATTGTATTTATTTTGTTTTGTCCTATGCTTTAATAAATTGTATTTATGTTGTTTTGTCCTATGCTTTATTAAATTTTATTTATGTTATTTTAACCCATGCTTTATTAAATTGTATTTATGTTGTTTTATCCTATGCTTTATTAAATTGTACTTATGTTGTTTTATCCTATGCTTTATTAAATTGTATTTATGTTGTTTTATCCTATGCTTTATTAAATTGTATTTATGTTGTTTTATCCTATGCTTTATTAAAATGTATTTATGTTGTTTTATCCTATGCTTTATTAAATTATATTATGTTGTTTTATCCTATGCTTTATGAAATTGTATTTATGTTGTTTTATCCTATGCTTTATTAAATTGTATTTATGTTGTTTTATCCTATGCTTTATTAAATTGTATTTATGTTGTTTTATCGTATGCTTTATTAAAGTGCATTTATGTTGTTTTATCCTATGCTTTATTAAATTGTATTAATGTTGTTTTATCCTATGCTTTATTAAATTGTATTTATGTTGTTTTATCCTATGCTTTATTAAATTGTATTTATGTTGTTTTATCCTATGCTTTATTAAATTGTATTTATGTTGTTTTAACCCATGCTTTATTAAATTGTATTTATGTGGTTTTATCCTATGCTTTATTAAATTGTATTTATGTTGTTTTATCCTATGCTTTATTAAATTGTATTTATGTTGTTTTATCCTATGCTTTATTAAATTGTATTTATGTTGTTTTATCATATGCTCTATTAAATTGTATAATGTTGTTTTATCGTATGCTTTATTAAATTGTATTTATGTTGTTTTATCCTATGCTTTATTAAATTGTGTTTATGTTGTTTTATCCTATGCTTTATTAAATTGTATTAATGTTGTTTTAACCCATGCTTTATTAAATTGTATTTTTTGTGGTTTTATCCTATGCTTTATTAAATTGTATTTATGTTGTTTTATCCTATGATTTATTAAATTGTATTTATGTTGTTTTATCGTATGCTTTATTAAACTGCATTTATGTTGTTTTATCCTATGCTTTATTAAACTGCATTTATGTTGTTTTATCCTATGCTTTATTAAATTGTATTAATGTTGTTTTAACCCATGCTTTATTAAATTGTATTTATGTGGTTTTATCCTATGCTTTATTAAATTGTATTTATGTTGTTTTATCCTATGCTTTATTAAATTGTATTTATGTTGTTTTATCCTATGCTTTATTAAATTGTATTTATGTTGTTTTATCCTATGCTTTATTAAATTGTGTTTATGTTGTTTTATCCTATGCTCTATTAAATTGTGTTTATTTTGTTTTATCCTATGCTTTATTAAATTGTATTTATGTTGTTTTAACCCATGTTTTATTAAATTGTATTTATGTTGTTTTATCCTATGCTTTATTAAATTGTATATATGTTGTTTTATCCTATGCTTTATTAAATTGTATTTATCTTGTTTTGTCCTATGCTTTATTAAATTGTATTTATGTTGTTTTAACCTATGCTTTATTAAATTGTATTTATGTTGTTTTATCCTATGCTTTATTAAATTGTTTTTATGTTGTTTTATCCTATGCTTTATTAAATTGTATTTATGTTATTTTATCCTATGCTTTATTAAATTGTATTTATGTTGTTTTATCCTATGCTTTATTAAATTGTATTATGTTGTTTTATCGTATGCTTTATTAAATTGTATTTATGTTGTTTTATCCTATGCTTTATTAAATTGTGTTTATGTTGTTTTATCCTATGCTTTATTAAATTGTATTAATGTTGTTTTAACCCATGCTTTATTAAATTGTATTTATGTGGTTTTATCCTATGCTTTATTAAATTGTATTTATGTTGTTTTATCCTATGCTTTATTAAATTGTATTTATGTTGTTTTATCCTATGCTTTATTAAATTGTATTTATGTTGTTTTAACCCATGCTTTATTAAATTGTATTTATGTGGTTTTATCCTATGCTTTATTAAATTGTATTTATGTTGTTTTATCCTATGCTTTATTAAATTGTATTTATGTTGTTTTATCCTATGCTTTATTAAATTGTATTTATGTTGTTTTATCCTATGCTTTATTAAATTGTATTTATGTTGTTCTATCCTATGCTTTATTAAATTGTATTTATGTTGTTTTATCCTATGCTTTATTAAATTGTATTATGTTGTTTTATCGTATGCTTTATTAAATTGTATTTATGTTGTTTTATCCTATGCTTTATTAAATTGTGTTTATGTTGTTTTATCCTATGCTTTATTAAATTGTATTAATGTTGTTTTAACCCATGCTTTATTAAATTGTATTTATGTGGTTTTATCCTATGCTTTATTAAATTGTATGTATGTTGTTTTATCCTATGCTTTATTAAATTGTATTTATGTTGTTTTATCGTATGCTTTATTAAACTGCATTTATGTTGTTTTATCCTATGCTTTATTAAACTGCATTTATGTTGTTTTATCCTATGCTTTATTAAATTGTATTTATGTTGTTTTATTCTATGCTTTATTAAATTGTATTTATGTTGTTTTATCCTATGCTTTATTCAATTGTATTTATGTTGATTTATCCTATGCTTTATTAAATTGTATTATGTTGTTTTATCGTATGCTTTATTAAATTGTATTTATGTTGTTTTATCCTATGCTTTAATAAATTGTGTTTATGTTGTTTTATCCTATGCTTTATTAAATTGTATTAATGTTGTTTTAACCCATGCTTTATTAAATTGTATTTATGTGGTTTTATCCTAAGCTTTATTAAATTGTATTTATGTTGTTTTATCCTATGCTTTATTAAACTGCATTTATGTTGTTTTATCCTATGCTTTATTAAACTGCATTTATGTTGTTTTATCCTATGCTTTATTAAATTGTATTTATGTTGTTTTATCCTATGCTTTATTAAATTGTATTTATGTTGTTTTATCCTATGCTTTATTAAATTGTATTATGTTGTTTTATCGTATGCTTTATTAAATTGTATTTATGTTGTTTTATCCTATGCTTTATTAAATTGTGTTTATGTTGTTTTATCCTATGCTTTATTAAATTGTATTAATGTTGTTTTAACCCATGCTTTATTAAATTGTATTTATGTGGTTTTATCCTATGCTTTATTAAATTGTATTTATGTTGTTTTATCCTATGCTTTATTAAATTGTATTTATGTTGTTTTATCCTATGCTTTATTAAATTGTATTTATGTTGTTTTATCCTATGCTTTATTAAATTGTGTTTATGTTGTTTTATCCTATGCTCTATTAAATTGTGTTTATTTTGTTTTATCCTATGCTTTATTAAATTGTATTTATGTTGTTTTAACCCATGTTTTATTAAATTGTATTTATGTTCTTTTATCCTATGCTTTATTAAATTGTATATATGTTGTTTTATCCTATGCTTTATTAAATTGTATTTATCTTGTTTTGTCCTATGCTTTATTAAATTGTATTTATGTTGTTTTAACCTATGCTTTATTAAATTGTATTTATGTTGTTTTATCCTATGCTTTATTAAATTGTATTTATGTTGTTTTATCCTATGCTTTATTAAATTGTATTTATGTTGTTTTATCCTATGCTTTATTAAATTGTATTTATGTTGTTTTATCCTATGCTTTATTAAATTGTATTATGTTGTTTTATCGTATGCTTTATTAAATTGTATTTATGTTGTTTTATCCAATGCTTTATTAAATTGTGTTTATGTTGTTTTATCCTATGCTTTATTAAATTGTATTAATGTTGTTTTAACCCATGCTTTATTAAATTGTATTTATGTGGTTTTATCCTATGCTTTATTAAATTGTATTTATGTTGTTTTATCCTATGCTTTATTAAATTGTGTTTATGTTGTTTTATCCTATGCTTTATTAAATTGTATTAATGTTGTTTTAACCCATGCTTTATTAAATTGTATTTATGTGGTTTTATCCTATGCTTTATTAAATTGTATTTATGTTGTTTTATCCTATGCTTTATTAAATTGTATTTATGTTGTTTTATCCTATGCTTTATTAAATTGTATTTATGTTGTTTTAACCCATGCTTTATTAAATTGTATTTATGTGGTTTTATCCTATGCTTTATTAAATTGTATTTATGTTGTTTTATCCTATGCTTTATTAAATTGTATTTATGTTGTTTTATCCTATGCTTTATTAAATTGTATTTATGTTGTTTTATCCTATGCTTTATTAAATTGTATTTATGTTGTTTTATCCTATGCTTTATTAAATTGTATTATGTTGTTTTATCGTATGCTTTATTAAATTGTATTTATGTTGTTTTATCCTATGCTTTATTAAATTGTGTTTATTTTGTTTTATCCTATGCTTTATTAAATTGTATTTATGTTGCTTTAACCCATGTTGTATTAAATTGTATTTATGTTGTTTTATCCTATGCTTTATTAAATTGTATATGTGTTGTTTTATCCTATGCTTTATTAAATTGTATTTATCTTGTTTTGTCCTATGCTTTATTAAATTGTATTTATGTTGTTTTATCCTATGCTTTATTAAATTGTATTTATGTTGTTTTATCCTATGCTTTATTAAATTGTATTTATGTTGTTTTATCCTATGCTTTATTAAATTGTGTTTATGTTGTTTTATCCTAAGGTTTATTAAATTGTATTTATGTTGTTTTATCCTATGCTTTATTAAATTGTATTTATTTTGTTTTATCCTATGCTTTATGAAATTGTATTTATGTTGTTTTATCCTATGCTTTATTAAATTGTATTTATGTTGTTTTATCCTATGCTTTATTAAATTGTATTTATGTTGTTTTATCGTATGCTTTATTAAAGTGCATTTATGTTGTTTTATCATATGCTTTATTAAATTGTATTAATGTTGTTTTATCCTATGCTTTATTAAATTGTATTTATGTTGTTTTATCCTATGCTTTATTAAATTGTATTTATGTTGTTTTATCCTATGCTTTATTAAATTGTATTTATCTTGTTTTAACCCATGCTTTATTAAATTGTATTTATGTGGTTTTATCCTATGCTTTATTAAATTGTGTTTATGTTGTTTTATCCTATGCTTTATTAAATTGTATTAATATTGTTTTAACCCATGCTTTATTAAATTGTATTTTTTGTGGTTTTATCCTATGCTTTATTAAATTGGATTTATGTTGTTTTATCCTATGATTTATTAAATTGTATTTATGTTGTTTTATCGTATGCTTTATTAAACTGCATTTATGTTGTTTTATCCTATGCTTTATTAAACTGCATTTATGTTGTTTTATCCTATGCTTTATTAAATTGTATTTATGTTGTTTTATCCTATGCTTTATTAAATTGTATTTATGTTGTTTTATCCTATGCTTTATTAAATTGTATTTATGTTGTTTTATCCTATGCTTTATTAAATTGTATTATGTTGTTTTATCGTATGCTTTATTAAATTGTATTTATGTTGTTTTATCCTATGCTTTATTAATTTGTGTTTATGTTGTTTTATCCTAAGGTTTATTAAATTGTATTTATGTTGTTTTATCCTATGCTTTATTAAATTGTATTTATTTTGTTTTATCCTATGCTTTATGAAATTGTATTTATGTTGTTTTATCCTATGCTTTATTAAATTGTATTTATGTTGTTTTATCCTATGCTTTATTAAATTGTATTTATGTTGTTTTATCGTATGCTTTATTAAAGTGCATTTATGTTGTTTTATCCTATGCTTTATTAAATTGTATTAATGTTGTTTTATCCTATGCTTTATTAAATTGTATTTATGTTGTTTTATCCTATGCTTTATTAAATTGTATTTATGTTGTTTTATCCTATGCTTTATTAAATTGTATTTATGTTGTTTTAACCCATGCTTTATTAAATTGTATTTATGTGGTTTTATCCTATGCTTTATTAAATTGTATTTATGTTGTTTTATCCTATGCTTTATTAAATTGTATTTATGTTGTTTTATCCTATGCTTTATTAAATTGTATTTATGTTGTTTTATCATATGCTCTATTAAATTGTATAATGTTGTTTTATCGTATGCTTTATTAAATTGTATTTATGTTGTTTTATCCTATGCTTTATTAAATTGTGTTTATGTTGTTTTATCCTATGCTTTATTAAATTGTATTAATGTTGTTTTAACCCATGCTTTATTAAATTGTATTTTTTGTGGTTTTATCCTATGCTTTATTAAATTGTATTTATGTTGTTTTATCCTATGATTTATTAAATTGTATTTATGTTGTTTTATCGTATGCTTTATTAAACTGCATTTATGTTGTTTTATCCTATGCTTTATTAAACTGCATTTATGTTGTTTTATCCTATGCTTTATTAAATTGTATTAATGTTGTTTTAACCCATGCTTTATTAAATTGTATTTATGTGGTTTTATCCTATGCTTTATTAAATTGTATTTATGTTGTTTTATCCTATGCTTTATTAAATTGTATTTATGTTGTTTTATCCTATGCTTTATTAAATTGTATTTATGTTGTTTTATCCTATGCTTTATTAAATTGTGTTTATGTTGTTTTATCCTATGCTTTATTAAATTGTATTAATGTTGTTTTAACCCATGCTTTATTAAATTGTATTTATGTGGTTTTATCCTATGCTTTATTAAATTGTATGTATGTTGTTTTATCCTATGCTTTATTAAATTGTATTTATGTTGTTTTATCGTATGCTTTATTAAACTGCATTTATGTTGTTTTATCCTATGCTTTATTAAACTGCATTTATGTTGTTTTATCCTATGCTTTATTAAATTGTATTTATGTTGTTTTATTCTATGCTTTATTAAATTGTATTTATGTTGTTTTATCCTATGCTTTATTCAATTGTATTTATGTTGATTTATCCTATGCTTTATTAAATTGTATTATGTTGTTTTATCGTATGCTTTATTAAATTGTATTTATGTTGTTTTATCCTATGCTTTATTAAATTGTGTTTATGTTGTTTTATCCTATGCTTTATTAAATTGTATTAATGTTGTTTTAACCCATGCTTTATTAAATTGTATTTATGTGGTTTAATCCTAAGCTTTATTAAATTGTATTATGTTGTTTTATCGTATGCTTTATTAAATTGTATTTATGTTGTTTTATCCTATGCTTTATTAAATTGTGTTTATGTTGTTTTATCCTATGCTTTATTAAATTGTATTAATGTTGTTTTAACCCATGCTTTATTAAATTGTATTTATGTGGTTTTATCCTAAGCTTTATTAAATTGTATTTATGTTGTTTTATCCTATGCTTTATTAAACTGCATTTATGTTGTTTTATCCTATGCTTTATTAAACTGCATTTATGTTGTTTTATCCTATGCTTTATTAAATTGTATTTATGTTGTTTTATCCTATGCTTTATTAAATTGTATTTATGTTGTTTTATCCTATGCTTTATTAAATTGTATTATGTTGTTTTATCGTATGCTTTATTAAATTGTATTTATGTTGTTTTATCCTATGCTTTATTAAATTGTGTTTATGTTGTTTTATCCTATGCTTTATTAAATTGTATTAATGTTGTTTTAACCCATGCTTTATTAAATTGTATTTATGTGGTTTTATCCTATGCTTTATTAAATTGTATTTATGTTGTTTTATCCTATGCTTTATTAAATTGTATTTATGTTGTTTTATCCTATGCTTTATTAAATTGTATTTATGTTGTTTTATCCTATGCTTTATTAAATTGTGTTTATGTTGTTTTATCCTATGCTCTATTAAATTGTGTTTATTTTGTTTTATCCTATGCTTTATTAAATTGTATTTATGTTGTTTTAACCCATGTTTTATTAAATTGTATTTATGTTGTTTTATCCTATGCTTTATTAAATTGTATATATGTTGTTTTATCCTATGCTTTATTAAATTGTATTTATCTTGTTTTGTCCTATGCTTTATTAAATTGTATTTATGTTGTTTTAACCTATGCTTTATTAAATTGTATTTATGTTGTTTTATCCTATGCTTTATTAAATTGTATTTATGTTGTTTTATCCTATGCTTTATTAAATTGTATTTATGTTGTTTTATCCTATGCTTTATTAAATTGTATTTATGTTGTTTTATCCTATGCTTTATTAAATTGTATTATGTTGTTTTATCGTATGCTTTATTAAATTGTATTTATGTTGTTTTATCCAATGCTTTATTAAATTGTGTTTATGTTGTTTTATCCTATGCTTTATTAAATTGTATTAATGTTGTTTTAACCCATGCTTTATTAAATTGTATTTATGTGGTTTTATCCTATGCTTTATTAAATTGTATTTATGTTGTTTTATCCTATGCTTTATTAAATTGTGTTTATGTTGTTTTATCCTATGCTTTATTAAATTGTATTAATGTTGTTTTAACCCATGCTTTATTAAATTGTATTTATGTGGTTTTATCCTATGCTTTATTAAATTGTATTTATGTTGTTTTATCCTATGCTTTATTAAATTGTATTTATGTTGTTTTATCCTATGCTTTATTAAATTGTATTTATGTTGTTTTAACCCATGCTTTATTAAATTGTATTTATGTGGTTTTATCCTATGCTTTATTAAATTGTATTTATGTTGTTTTATCCTATGCTTTATTAAATTGTATTTATGTTGTTTTATCCTATGCTTTATTAAATTGTATTTATGTTGTTTTATCCTATGCTTTATTAAATTGTATTTATGTTGTTTTATCCTATGCTTTATTAAATTGTATTATGTTGTTTTATCGTATGCTTTATTAAATTGTATTTATGTTGTTTTATCCTATGCTTTATTAAATTGTGTTTATTTTGTTTTATCCTATGCTTTATTAAATTGTATTTATGTTGCTTTAACCCATGTTGTATTAAATTGTATTTATGTTGTTTTATCCTATGCTTTATTAAATTGTAT
Source organism: Phyllobates terribilis (assembly GCF_046119375.1). NCBI lineage: Eukaryota > Metazoa > Chordata > Amphibia > Anura > Dendrobatidae > Phyllobates > Phyllobates terribilis. The sequence goes on along the minus strand of NW_027363193.1, from coordinate 419,279 downwards.
ATGTGTTGTTTTATCCTATGCTTTATTAAATTGTATTTATCTTGTTTTGTCCTATGCTTTATTAAATTGTATTTATGTTGTTTTATCCTATGCTTTATTAAATTGTATTTATGTTGTTTTATCCTATGCTTTATTAAATTGTATTTATGTTGTTTTATCCTATGCTTTATTAAATTGTGTTTATGTTGTTTTATCCTAAGGTTTATTAAATTGTATTTATGTTGTTTTATCCTATGCTTTATTAAATTGTATTTATTTTGTTTTATCCTATGCTTTATGAAATTGTATTTATGTTGTTTTATCCTATGCTTTATTAAATTGTATTTATGTTGTTTTATCCTATGCTTTATTAAATTGTATTTATGTTGTTTTATCGTATGCTTTATTAAAGTGCATTTATGTTGTTTTATCATATGCTTTATTAAATTGTATTAATGTTGTTTTATCCTATGCTTTATTAAATTGTATTTATGTTGTTTTATCCTATGCTTTATTAAATTGTATTTATGTTGTTTTATCCTATGCTTTATTAAATTGTATTTATCTTGTTTTAACCCATGCTTTATTAAATTGTATTTATGTGGTTTTATCCTATGCTTTATTAAATTGTGTTTATGTTGTTTTATCCTATGCTTTATTAAATTGTATTAATATTGTTTTAACCCATGCTTTATTAAATTGTATTTTTTGTGGTTTTATCCTATGCTTTATTAAATTGGATTTATGTTGTTTTATCCTATGATTTATTAAATTGTATTTATGTTGTTTTATCGTATGCTTTATTAAACTGCATTTATGTTGTTTTATCCTATGCTTTATTAAACTGCATTTATGTTGTTTTATCCTATGCTTTATTAAATTGTATTTATGTTGTTTTATCCTATGCTTTATTAAATTGTATTTATGTTGTTTTATCCTATGCTTTATTAAATTGTATTTATGTTGTTTTATCCTATGCTTTATTAAATTGTATTATGTTGTTTTATCGTATGCTTTATTAAATTGTATTTATGTTGTTTTATCCTATGCTTTATTAAATTGTGTTTATGTTGTTTTATCCTAAGGTTTATTAAATTGTATTTATGTTGTTTTATCCTATGCTTTATTAAATTGTATTTATTTTGTTTTATCCTATGCTTTATGAAATTGTATTTATGTTGTTTTATCCTATGCTTTATTAAATTGTATTTATGTTGTTTTATCCTATGCTTTATTAAATTGTATTTATGTTGTTTTATCGTATGCTTTATTAAAGTGCATTTATGTTGTTTTATCCTATGCTTTATTAAATTGTATTAATGTTGTTTTATCCTATGCTTTATTAAATTGTATTTATGTTGTTTTATCCTATGCTTTATTAAATTGTATTTATGTTGTTTTATCCTATGCTTTATTAAATTGTATTTATGTTGTTTTAACCCATGCTTTATTAAATTGTATTTATGTGGTTTTATCCTATGCTTTATTAAATTGTATTTATGTTGTTTTATCCTATGCTTTATTAAATTGTATTTATGTTGTTTTATCCTATGCTTTATTAAATTGTATTTATGTTGTTTTATCATATGCTCTATTAAATTGTATAATGTTGTTTTATCGTATGCTTTATTAAATTGTATTTATGTTGTTTTATCCTATGCTTTATTAAATTGTGTTTATGTTGTTTTATCCTATGCTTTATTAAATTGTATTAATGTTGTTTTAACCCATGCTTTATTAAATTGTATTTTTTGTGGTTTTATCCTATGCTTTATTAAATTGTATTTATGTTGTTTTATCCTATGATTTATTAAATTGTATTTATGTTGTTTTATCGTATGCTTTATTAAACTGCATTTATGTTGTTTTATCCTATGCTTTATTAAACTGCATTTATGTTGTTTTATCCTATGCTTTATTAAATTGTATTAATGTTGTTTTAACCCATGCTTTATTAAATTGTATTTATGTGGTTTTATCCTATGCTTTATTAAATTGTATTTATGTTGTTTTATCCTATGCTTTATTAAATTGTATTTATGTTGTTTTATCCTATGCTTTATTAAATTGTATTTATGTTGTTTTATCCTATGCTTTATTAAATTGTGTTTATGTTGTTTTATCCTATGCTCTATTAAATTGTGTTTATTTTGTTTTATCCTATGCTTTATTAAATTGTATTTATGTTGTTTTAACCCATGTTTTATTAAATTGTATTTATGTTGTTTTATCCTATGCTTTATTAAATTGTATATATGTTGTTTTATCCTATGCTTTATTAAATTGTATTTATCTTGTTTTATCCTATGCTTTATTAAATTGTATTTATGTTGTTTTAACCTATGCTTTATTAAATTGTATTTATGTTGTTTTATCCTATGCTTTATTAAATTGTTTTTATGTTGTTTTATCCTATGCTTTATTAAATTGTATTTATGTTGTTTTATCCTATGCTTTATTAAATTGTATTTATGTTGTTTTATCCTATGCTTTATTAAATTGTATTATGTTGTTTTATCGTATGCTTTATTAAATTGTATTTATGTTGTTTTATCCTATGCTTTATTAAATTGTGTTTATGTTGTTTTATCCTATGCTTTATTAAATTGTATTAATGTTGTTTTAACCCATGCTTTATTAAATTGTATTTATGTGGTTTTATCCTATGCTTTATTAAATTGTATTTATGTTGTTTTATCCTATGCTTTATTAAATTGTATTTATGTTGTTTTATCCTATGCTTTATTAAATTGTATTTATGTTGTTTTAACCCATGCTTTATTAAATTGTATTTATGTGGTTTTATCCTATGCTTTATTAAATTGTATTTATGTTGTTTTATCCTATGCTTTATTAAATTGTATTTATGTTGTTTTATCCTATGCTTTATTAAATTGTATTTATGTTGTTTTATCCTATGCTTTATTAAATTGTATTTATGTTGTTTTATCCTATGCTTTATTAAATTGTATTTATGTTGTTTTATCCTATGCTTTATTAAATTGTATTATGTTGTTTTATCGTATGCTTTATTAAATTGTATTTATGTTGTTTTATCCTATGCTTTATTAAACTGCATTTATGTTGTTTTATCCTATGCTTTATTAAACTGCATTTATGTTGTTTTATCCTATGCTTTATTAAATTGTATTTATGTTGTTTTATTCTATGCTTTATTAAATTGTATTTATGTTGTTTTATCCTATGCTTTATTCAATTGTATTTATGTTGATTTATCCTATGCTTTATTAAATTGTATTATGTTGTTTTATCGTATGCTTTATTAAATTGTATTTATGTTGTTTTATCCTATGCTTTATTAAATTGTATTAATATTGTTTTAACCCATGCTTTATTAAATTGTATTTTTTGTGGTTTTATCCTATGCTTTATTAAATTGGATTTATGTTGTTTTATCCTATGATTTATTAAATTGTATTTATGTTGTTTTATCGTATGCTTTATTAAACTGCATTTATGTTGTTTTATCCTATGCTTTATTAAACTGCATTTATGTTGTTTTATCCTATGCTTTATTAAATTGTATTTATGTTGTTTTATCCTATGCTTTATTAAATTGTATTTATGTTGTTTTATCCTATGCTTTATTAAATTGTATTTATGTTGTTTTATCCTATGCTTTATTAAATTGTATTATGTTGTTTTATCGTATGCTTTATTAAATTGTATTTATGTTGTTTTATCCTATGCTTTATTAAATTGTGTTTATGTTGTTTTATCCTAAGGTTTATTAAATTGTATTTATGTTGTTTTATCCTATGCTTTATTAAATTGTATTTATTTTGTTTTATCCTATGCTTTATGAAATTGTATTTATGTTGTTTTATCCTATGCTTTATTAAATTGTATTTATGTTGTTTTATCCTATGCTTTATTAAATTGTATTTATGTTGTTTTATCGTATGCTTTATTAAAGTGCATTTATGTTGTTTTATCCTATGCTTTATTAAATTGTATTAATGTTGTTTTATCCTATGCTTTATTAAATTGTATTTATGTTGTTTTATCCTATGCTTTATTAAATTGTATTTATGTTGTTTTATCCTATGCTTTATTAAATTGTATTTATGTTGTTTTAACCCATGCTTTATTAAATTGTATTTATGTGGTTTTATCCTATGCTTTATTAAATTGTATTTATGTTGTTTTATCCTATGCTTTATTAAATTGTATTTATGTTGTTTTATCCTATGCTTTATTAAATTGTATTTATGTTGTTTTATCATATGCTCTATTAAATTGTATAATGTTGTTTTATCGTATGCTTTATTAAATTGTATTTATGTTGTTTTATCCTATGCTTTATTAAATTGTGTTTATGTTGTTTTATCCTATGCTTTATTAAATTGTATTAATGTTGTTTTAACCCATGCTTTATTAAATTGTATTTTTTGTGGTTTTATCCTATGCTTTATTAAATTGTATTTATGTTGTTTTATCCTATGATTTATTAAATTGTATTTATGTTGTTTTATCGTATGCTTTATTAAACTGCATTTATGTTGTTTTATCCTATGCTTTATTAAACTGCATTTATGTTGTTTTATCCTATGCTTTATTAAATTGTATTAATGTTGTTTTAACCCATGCTTTATTAAATTGTATTTATGTGGTTTTATCCTATGCTTTATTAAATTGTATTTATGTTGTTTTATCCTATGCTTTATTAAATTGTATTTATGTTGTTTTATCCTATGCTTTATTAAATTGTATTTATGTTGTTTTATCCTATGCTTTATTAAATTGTGTTTATGTTGTTTTATCCTATGCTCTATTAAATTGTGTTTATTTTGTTTTATCCTATGCTTTATTAAATTGTATTTATGTTGTTTTAACCCATGTTTTATTAAATTGTATTTATGTTGTTTTATCCTATGCTTTATTAAATTGTATATATGTTGTTTTATCCTATGCTTTATTAAATTGTATTTATCTTGTTTTATCCTATGCTTTATTAAATTGTATTTATGTTGTTTTAACCTATGCTTTATTAAATTGTATTTATGTTGTTTTATCCTATGCTTTATTAAATTGTTTTTATGTTGTTTTATCCTATGCTTTATTAAATTGTATTTATGTTGTTTTATCCTATGCTTTATTAAATTGTATTTATGTTGTTTTATCCTATGCTTTATTAAATTGTATTATGTTGTTTTATCGTATGCTTTATTAAATTGTATTTATGTTGTTTTATCCTATGCTTTATTAAATTGTGTTTATGTTGTTTTATCCTATGCTTTATTAAATTGTATTAATGTTGTTTTAACCCATGCTTTATTAAATTGTATTTATGTGGTTTTATCCTATGCTTTATTAAATTGTATTTATGTTGTTTTATCCTATGCTTTATTAAATTGTATTTATGTTGTTTTATCCTATGCTTTATTAAATTGTATTTATGTTGTTTTAACCCATGCTTTATTAAATTGTATTTATGTGGTTTTATCCTATGCTTTATTAAATTGTATTTATGTTGTTTTATCGTATGCTTTATTAAAGTGCATTTATGTTGTTTTATCCTATGCTTTATTAAATTGTATTAATGTTGTTTTATCCTATGCTTTATTAAATTGTATTTATGTTGTTTTATCCTATGCTTTATTAAATTGTATTTATGTTGTTTTATCCTATGCTTTATTAAATTGTATTTATGTTGTTTTAACCCATGCTTTATTAAATTGTATTTATGTGGTTTTATCCTATGCTTTATTAAATTGTATTTATGTTGTTTTATCCTATGCTTTATTAAATTGTATTCATGTTGTTTTATCGTATGCTTTATTAAACTGCATTTATGTTGTTTTATCCTATGCTTTATTAAACTGCATTTATGTTGTTTTATCCTATGCTTTATTAAATTGTATTTATGTTGTTTTATTCTATGCTTTATTAAATTGTATTTATGTTGTTTTATCCTATGCTTTATTCAATTGTATTTATGTTGATTTATCCTATGCTTTATTAAATTGTATTATGTTGTTTTATCGTATGCTTTATTAAATTGTATTTATGTTGTTTTATCCTATGCTTTATTAAATTGTGTTTATGTTGTTTTATCCTATGCTTTATTAAATTGTATTAATGTTGTTTTAACCCATGCTTTATTAAATTGTATTTATCTGGTTTTATCCTAAGCTTTATTAAATTGTATTTATGTTGTTTTATCCTATGCTTTATTAAACTGCATTTATGTTGTTTTATCCTATGCTTTATTAAACTGCATTTATGTTGTATTATCCTATGCTTTATTAAATTGTATTTATGTTGTTTTGTCCTATGCTTTATTAAATTGTATTTATGTTGTTTTATCCTATGCTTTATTAAATTGTATTATGTTGTTTTATCGTATGCTTTATTAAATTGTATTTATGTTGTTTTATCCTATGCTTTATTAAATTGTGTTTATGTTGTTTTATCCTATGCTTTATTAAATTGTATTAATGTTGTTTTAACCCATGCTTTATTAAATTGTATTTATGTGGTTTTATCCTATGCTTTATTAAATTGTATTTATGTTGTTTTACCCTATGCTTTATTAAATTGTATTTATGTTGTTTTATCCTATGCTTTATTAAATTGTATTTATGTTGTTTTATCCTATGCTTTATTAAATTGTGTTTATGTTGTTTTATCCTATGCTCTATTAAATTGTGTTTATTTTGTTTTATCCTATGCTTTATTAAATTGTATTTATGTTGTTTTAACCCATGTTTTATTAAATTGTATTTATGTTGTTTTATCCTATGCTTTATTAAATTGTATATATGTTGTTTTATCCTATGCTTTATTAAATTGTATTTATCTTGTTTTGTCCTATGCTTTATTAAATTGTATTTATGTTGTTTTAACCTATGCTTTATTAAATTGTATTTATGTTGTTTTATCCTATGCTTTATTAAATTGTATTTATGTTGTTTTATCCTATGCTTTATTAAATTGTATTTATATTGTTTTATCCTATGCTTTATTAAATTGTATTTATGTTGTTTTATCCTATGCTTTATTAAATTGTATTATGTTGTTTTATCGTATGCTTTATTAAATTGTATTTATGTTGTTTTATCCTATGCTTTATTAAATTGTGTTTATGTTGTTTTATCCTATGCTTTATTAAATTGTATTAATGTTGTTTTAACCCATGCTTTATTAAATTGTATTTATGTGGTTTTATCCTATGCTTTATTAAATTGTATTTATGTTGTTTTATCCTATGCTTTATTAAATTGTGTTTATGTTGTTTTATCCTATGCTTTATTAAATTGTATTAATGTTGTTTTAACCCATGCTTTATTAAATTGTATTTATGTGGTTTTATCCTATGCTTTATTAAATTGTATTTATGTTGTTTTATCCTATGCTTTATTAAATTGTATTTATGTTGTTTTATCCTATGCTTTATTAAATTGTATTTATGTTGTTTTAACCCATGCTTTATTAAATTGTATTTATGTGGTTTTATCCTATGCTTTATTAAATTGTATTTATGTTGTTTTATCCTATGCTTTATTAAATTGTATTTATGTTGTTTTATCCTATGCTTTATTAAATTGTATTTATGTTGTTTTATCCTATGCTTTATTAAATTGTATTTATGTTGTTTTATCCTATGCTTTATTAAATTGTATTTATGTTGTTTTATCCTATGCTTTATTAAATTGTGTTTATTTTGTTTTATCCTATGCTTTATTAAATTGTATTTATGTTGTTTTAACCCATGTTGTATTAAATTGTATTTATGTTGTTTTATCCTATGCTTTATTAAATTGTATATATGTTGTTTTATCCTATGCTTTATTAAATTGTATTTATCTTGTTTTGTCCTATGCTTTATTAAATTGTATTTATGTTGTTTTAACCTATGCTTTATTAAATTGTATTTATGTTGTTTTATCCTATGCTTTATTAAATTGTATTTATGTTGTTTTATCCTATGCTTTATTAAATTGTGTTTATGTTGTTTTATCCTAAGGTTTATTAAATTGTATTTATGTTGTTTTATCCTATGCTTTATTAAATTGTATTTATTTTGTTTTATCCTATGCTTTATGAAATTGTATTTATGTTGTTTTATCCTATGCTTTATTAAATTGTATTTATGTTGTTTTATCCTATGCTTTATTAAATTGTATTTATGTTGTTTTATCGTATGCTTTATTAAAGTGCATTTATGTTGTTTTATCATATGCTTTATTAAATTGTATTAATGTTGTTTTATCCTATGCTTTATTAAATTGTATTTATGTTGTTTTATCCTATGCTTTATTAAATTGTATTTATGTTGTTTTATCCTATGCTTTATTAAATTGTATTTATCTTGTTTTAACCCATGCTTTATTAAATTGTATTTATGTGGTTTTATCCTATGCTTTATTAAATTGTGTTTATGTTGTTTTATCCTATGCTTTATTAAATTGTATTAATATTGTTTTAACCCATGCTTTATTAAATTGTATTTTTTGTGGTTTTATCCTATGCTTTATTAAATTGGATTTATGTTGTTTTATCCTATGATTTATTAAATTGTATTTATGTTGTTTTATCGTATGCTTTATTAAACTGCATTTATGTTGTTTTATCCTATGCTTTATTAAACTGCATTTATGTTGTTTTATCCTATGCTTTATTAAATTGTATTTATGTTGTTTTATCCTATGCTTTATTAAATTGTATTTATGTTGTTTTATCCTATGCTTTATTAAATTGTATTTATGTTGTTTTATCCTATGCTTTATTAAATTGTATTATGTTGTTTTATCGTATGCTTTATTAAATTGTATTTATGTTGTTTTATCCTATGCTTTATTAAATTGTGTTTATGTTGCTTTATCCTATGCTTTATTAAATTGTATTAATGTTGTTTTAACCCATGCTTTATTAAATTGTATTTATGTGGTTTTATCCTATGCTTTATTAAATTGTATTTATGTTGTTTTATCCTATGCTTTATTAAATTGTATTTATGTTGTTTTAACCCATGCTTTATTAAATTGTATTTATGTGGTTTTATCCTATGCTTTATTAAATTGTATTTATGTTGTTTTATCCTATGCTTTATTAAATTGTATTTATGTTGTTTTATCCTATGCTTTATTAAATTGTATTTATGTTGTTTTATCCTATGCTTTATTAAATTGTATTTATGTTGTTTTATCGTATGCTTTATTAAAGTGCATTTATGTTGTTTTATCCTATGCTTTATTAAATTGTAATTATGTTGTTTTATCCTATGCTTTATTAAATTGTATTTAAGTTGTTTTATCCTATGCTTAATTAAATTGTATTTATGTTGTTTTATCCTATGCTTTATTAAATTGTATTTATGTTGTTTTATCGTATGCTTTATTAAATTGTATTTATGTTGTTTTATCCTATGCTCTATTAAATTGTGTTTATTTTGTTTTATCCTATGCTTTATTAAATTGTATTTATGTTGTTTTAACCCATGTTTTATTAAATTGTATTTATGTTGTTTTATCCTATGCTTTATTAAATTGTATATATGTTGTTTTATCCTATGCTTTATTAAATTGTATTTATCTTGTTTTGTCCTATGCTTTATTAAATTGTATTTATGTTGTTTTAACCTATGCTTTATTAAATTGTATTTATGTTGTTTTATCCTATGCTTTATTAAATTGACTTTATGTTGTTTTATCCTATGCTTTATTAAATTGTATTTATGTTGTTTTATCCTATGCTTTATTAAATTGTATTTATGTTGTTTTATCCTATGCTTTATTAAATTGTATTTATGTTGTTTTATCCTATGCTTTATTAAATTGTATTTATGTTGTTTTATCATATGCTCTATTAAATTGTATTATGTTGTTTTATCGTATGCTTTATTAAATTGTATTTATGTTGTTTTATCCTATGCTTTATTAAATTGTATTTACGTTGTTTTATCCTATGCTTTATTAAATTGTATTTATGTTGTTTTATCCTATGCTTTATTAAATTGTATTTATGTTGTTTTAACCCATGCTTTATTAAATTGTATTTATGTGGTTTTATCCTATGCTTTATTAAATTGTATTTATGTTGTTTTATCCTATGCTTTATTAAATTGTATTTATGTTGTTTTATCCTATGCTTTATTAAATTGTATTTATGTTGTTTTATCCTATGCTTTATTAAATTGTATTTATGTTGTTTTATCCTATGCTTTATTAAATTGTGTTTATGTTGTTTTATCCTATGCTTTATTAAATTGTATTAATGTTGTTTTAACCCATGCTTTATTAAATTGTATTTTTTGTGGTTTTATCCTATGCTTTATTAAATTGTATTTATGTTGTTTTATCCTATGATTTATTAAATTGTATTTATGTTGTTTTATCCTATGCTTTATTAAACTGCATTTATGTTGTTTTATCCTATGCTTTATTAAACTGCATTTATGTTGTTTTATCCTATGCTTTATTAAATTGTATTTATGTTGTTTTATCCTATGCTTTATTAAATTGTATTTATGTTGTTTTATCCTATGCTTTATTAAATTGTATTTATGTTGTTTTATCCTATGCTTTATTAAATTGTATTATGTTGTTTTATCGTATGCTTTATTAAATTGTATTTATGTTGTTTTATCCTATGCTTTATTAAATTGTGTTTATGTTGTTTTATCATATGCTCTATTAAATTGTATTATGTTGTTTTATCGTATGCTTTATTAAATTGTATTTATGTTGTTTTATCCTATGCTTTATTAAATTGTGTTTATGTTGTTTTATCCTATGCTTTATTAAATTGTATTAATGTTGTTTTAACCCATGCTTTATTAAATTGTATTTTTTGTGGTTTTATCCTATGCTTTATTAAATTGTATTTATGTTGTTTTATCCTATGATTTATTAAATTGTATTTATGTTGTTTTATCCTATGCTTTATTAAACTGCATTTATGTTGTTTTATCCTATGCTTTATTAAACTGCATTTATGTTGTTTTATCCTATGCTTTATTAAATTGTATTTATGTTGTTTTATCCTATGCTTTATTAAATTGTATTTATGTTGTTTTATCCTATGCTTTATTAAATTGTATTTATGTTGTTTTATCCTATGCTTTATTAAATTGTATTATGTTGTTTTATCGTATGCTTTATTAAATTGTATTTATGTTGTTTTATCCTATGCTTTATTAAATTGTGTTTATGTTGTTTTATCCTATGCTATATTAAATTGTATTAATGTTGTTTTAACCCATGCTTTATTAAATTGTATTTATGTGGTTTTATCCTATGCTTTATTAAATTGTATTTATGTTGTTTTATCCTATGCTTTATTAAATTGTATTTATGTTGTTTTATCGCATGCTTTATTAAACTGCATTTATGTTGTTTTATCCTATGCTTTATTAAACTGCATTTATGTTGTTTTATCCTATGCTTTATTAAATTGTATTTATGTTGTTTTATTCTATGCTTTATTAAATTGTATTTATGTTGTTTTATCCTATGCTTTATTCAATTGTATTTATGTTGATTTATCCTATGCTTTATTAAATTGTATTATGTTGTTTTATCGTATGCTTTATTAAATTGTATTTATGTTGTTTTATCCTATGCTTTATTAAATTGTGTTTATGTTGTTTTATCCTATGCTTTATTAAATTGTATTAATGTTGTTTTAACCCATGTTTTATTAAATTGTATTTATGTTGTTTTATCCTATGCTTTATTAAATTGTATTTATCTTGTTTTATCCTATGCTTTATTAAATTGTGTTTATGTTGTTTTATCCTATGCTTTATTAAATTGTATTAATGTTGTTTTAACCCATGCTTTATTAAATTGTATTTATGTGGTTTTATCCTAAGCTTTATTAAATTGTATTTATGTTGTTTTATCCTATGCTTTATTAAACTGCATTTATGTTGTTTTATCCTATGCTTTATTAAACTGCATTTATGTTGTTTTATCCTATGCTTTATTAAATTGTATTTATGTTGTTTTATCCTATGCTTTATTAAATTGTATTTATGTTGTTTTATCCTATGCTTTATTAAATTGTATTTATGTTGTTTTATCCTATGCTTTATTAAATTGTATTATGTTGTTTTATCGTATGCTTTATTAAATTGTATTTATGTTGTTTTATCCTATGCTTTATTAAATTGTGTTTATGTTGTTTTATCCTATGCTTTATTAAATTGTATTAATGTTGTTTTAACCCATGCTTTATTAAATTGTATTTATGTGGTTTTATCCTATGCTTTATTAAATTGTATTTATGTTGTTTTATCCTATGCTTTATTAAATTGTATTTAAGTTGTTTTATCCTATGCTTTATTAAATTGTATTTATGTTGTTTTAACCCATGCTTTATTAAATTGTATTTATGTGGTTTTATCCTATGCTTTATTAAATTGTATTTATGTTGTTTTATCCTATGCTTTATTAAATTGTATTTATGTTGTTTTATCCTATGCTTTATTAAATTGTATTTATGTTGTTTTATCCTATGCTTTATTAAATTGTATTTATGTTGTTTTATCCTATGCTTTATTAAATTGTATTTATGTTGTTTTATCCTATGCTTTATTAAATTGTATTATGTTGTTTTATCGTATGCTTTATTAAATTGTATTTATGTTGTTTTATCCTATGCTGTATTAAATTGTGTTTATGTTGTTTTATCCTATGCTTTATTAAATTGTATTAATGTTGTTTTAACCCATGCTTTATTAAATTGTATTTATGTGGTTTTATCCTATGCTTTATTAAATTGTATTTATGTTGTTTTATCCTATGCTTTATTAAATTGTATTTATGTTGTTTTATCGTATGCTTTATTAAACTGCATTTATGTTGTTTTATCCTATGCTTTATTAAACTGCATTTATGTTGTTTTATCCTATGCTTTATTAAATTGTATTTATGTTGTTTTATTCTATGCTTTATTAAATTGTATTTATGTTGTTTTATCCTATGCTTTATTCAATTGTATTTATGTTGATTTATCCTATGCTTTATTAAATTGTATTATGTTGTTTTATCGTATGCTCTATTAAATTGTATTATGTTGTTTTATCGTATGCTTTATTAAATTGTATTTATGTTGTTTTATCCTATGCTTTATTAAATTGTGTTTATGTTGTTTTATCGTATGCTTTATTAAATTGTATTTATGTTGTTTTATCCTATGCTTTATTAAATTGTGTTTATGTTGTTTTATCCTATGCTTTATTAAATTGTATTAATGTTGTTTTAACCCATGCTTTATTAAATTGTATTTTTTGTGGTTTTATCCTATGCTTTATTAAATTGTATTTATGTTGTTTTATCCTATGATTTATTAAATTGTATTTATGTTGTTTTATCCTATGCTTTATTAAACTGCATTTATGTTGTTTTATCCTATGCTTTATTAAACTGCATTTATGTTGTTTTATCCTATGCTTTATTAAATTGTATTTATGTTGTTTTATCCTATGCTTTATTAAATTGTATTTATGTTGTTTTATCCTATGCTTTATTAAATTGTATTTATGTTGTTTTATCCTATGCTTTATTAAATTGTATTATGTTGTTTTATCGTATGCTTTATTAAATTGTATTTATGTTGTTTTATCCTATGCTTTATTAAATTGTGTTTATGTTGTTTTATCCTATGCTTTATTAAATTGTATTAATGTTGTTTTAACCAATGCTTTATTAAATTGTATTTATGTGGTTTTATCCTATGCTTTATTAAATTGTATTTATGTTGTTTTATCCTATGCTTTATTAAATTGTATTTATGTTGTTTTATCCTATGCTTTATTAAATTGTATTTATGTTGTTTTATCCTATGCTTTATTAAATTGTGTTTATGTTGTTTTATTCTATGCTCTATTAAATTGTGTTTATTTTGTTTTATCCTATGCTTTATTAAATTGTATTTATGTTGTTTTAACCCATGTTTTATTAAATTGTATTTATGTTGTTTTATCCTATGCTTTATTAAATTGTATATATGTTGTTTTATCCTATGCTTTATTAAATTGTATTTATCTTGTTTTGTCCTATGCTTTATTAAATTGTATTTATGTTGTTTTATCCTATGCTTTATTAAATTGTATATATGTTGTTTTATCCTATGCTTTATTAAATTGTATTTATCTTGTTTTGTCCTATGCTTTATTCAATTGTATTTATGTTGATTTATCCTATGCTTTATTAAATTGTATTATGTTGTTTTATCGTATGCTCTATTAAATTGTATTATGTTGTTTTATCGTATGCTTTATTAAATTGTATTTATGTTGTTTTATCCTATGCTTTATTAAATTGTGTTTATGTTGTTTTATCGTATGCTTTATTAAATTGTATTTATGTTGTTTTATCCTATGCTTTATTAAATTGTGTTTATGTTGTTTTATCCTATGCTTTATTAAATTGTATTAATGTTGTTTTAACCCATGCTTTATTAAATTGTATTTTTTGTGGTTTTATCCTATGCTTTATTAAATTGTATTTATGTTGTTTTATCCTATGATTTATTAAATTGTATTTATGTTGTTTTATCCTATGCTTTATTAAACTGCATTTATGTTGTTTTATCCTATGCTTTATTAAACTGCATTTATGTTGTTTTATCCTATGCTTTATTAAATTGTATTTATGTTGTTTTATCCTATGCTTTATTAAATTGTATTTATGTTGTTTTATCCTATGCTTTATTAAATTGTATTTATGTTGTTTTATCCTATGCTTTATTAAATTGTATTATGTTGTTTTATCGTATGCTTTATTAAATTGTATTTATGTTGTTTTATCCTATGCTTTATTAAATTGTGTTTATGTTGTTTTATCCTATGCTTTATTAAATTGTATTAATGTTGTTTTAACCAATGCTTTATTAAATTGTATTTATGTGGTTTTATCCTATGCTTTATTAAATTGTATTTATGTTGTTTTATCCTATGCTTTATTAAATTGTATTTATGTTGTTTTATCCTATGCTTTATTAAATTGTATTTATGTTGTTTTATCCTATGCTTTATTAAATTGTGTTTATGTTGTTTTATTCTATGCTCTATTAAATTGTGTTTATTTTGTTTTATCCTATGCTTTATTAAATTGTATTTATGTTGTTTTAACCCATGTTTTATTAAATTGTATTTATGTTGTTTTATCCTATGCTTTATTAAATTGTATATATGTTGTTTTATCCTATGCTTTATTAAATTGTATTTATCTTGTTTTGTCCTATGCTTTATTAAATTGTATTTATGTTGTTTTAACCTATGCTTTATTAAATTGTATTAATGTTGTTTTAACCCATGCTTTATTAAATTGTATTTATGTGGTTTTATCCTATGCTTTATTAAATTGTATTTATGTTGTTTTAACCCATGCTTTATTAAATTGTATTTATGTGGTTTTATCCTATGCTTTATTAAATTGTATTTATGTTGTTTTATCCTATGCTTTATTAAATTGTATTTATGTTGTTTTATCGTATGCTTTATTAAACTGCATTTATGTTGTTTTATCCTATGCTTTATTAAACTGCATTTATGTTGTTTTATCCTATGCTTTATTAAATTGTATTTATGTTGTTTTATTCTATGCTTTATTAAATTGTATTTATGTTGTTTTATCCTATGCTTTATTCAATTGTATTTATGTTGATTTATCCTATGCTTTATTAAATTGTATTGTGTTGTTTTATCGTATGCTCTATTAAATTGTATTATGTTGTTTTATCGTATGCTTTATTAAATTGTATTTATGTTGTTTTATCCTATGCTTTATTAAATTGTGTTTATGTTGTTTTATCGTATGCTTTATTAAATTGTATTTATGTTGTTTTATCCTATGCTTTATTAAATTGTGTTTATGTTGTTTTATCCTATGCTTTATTAAATTGTATTTATGTTGTTTTATCCTATGCTTTATTAAATTGTGTTTATGTTGTTTTATCGTATGCTTTATTAAATTGTATTTATGTTGTTTTATCCTATGCTTTATTAAATTGTGTTTATGTTGTTTTATCCTATGCTTTATTAAATTGTATTAATGTTGTTTTAACCCATGCTTTATTAAATTTTATTTTTTGTGGTTTTATCCTATGCTTTATTAAATTGTATTTATGTTGTTTTATCCTATGATTTATTAAATTGTATTTATGTTGTTTTATGCTATGCTTTATTAAACTGCATTTATGTTGTTTTATCCTATGCTTTATTAAACTGCATTTATGTTGTTTTATCCTATGCTTTATTAAATTGTATTTATGTTGTTTTATCCTATGCTTTATTAAATTGTATTTATGTTGTTTTATCCTATGCTTTATTAAATTGTATTTATGTTGTTTTATCCTATGCTTTATTAAATTGTATTATGTTGTTTTATCGTATGCTTTATTAAATTGTATTTATGTTGTTTTATCCTATGCTTTATTAAATTGTGTTTATGTTGTTTTATCCTATGCTTTATTAAATTGTATTAATGTTGTTTTAACCCATGCTTTATTAAATTGTATTTATGTGGTTTTATCCTATGCTTTATTAAATTGTATTTATGTTGTTTTATCCTATGCTTTATTAAATTGTATTTATGTTGTTTTATCCTATGCTTTATTAAATTGTATTTATGTTGTTTTATCCTATGCTTTATTAAATTGTGTTTATGTTGTTTTATCCTATGCTCTATTAAATTGTGTTTATTTTGTTTTATCCTATGCTTTATTAAATTGTATTTATGTTGTTTTAACCCATGTTTTATTAAATTGTATTTATGTTGTTTTATCCTATGCTTTATTAAATTGTATATATGTTGTTTTATCGTATGCTTTATTAAATTGTATTTATCTTGTTTTGTCCTATGCTTTATTAAATTGTATTTATGTTGTTTTAACCTATGCTTTATTAAATTGTATTTATGTTGTTTTATCCTATGCTTTATTAAATTGTATTTATGTTGTTTTATCCTATGCTTTATTAAATTGTATTTATGTTGTTTTATCCTATGCTTTATTAAATTGTATTATGTTGTTTTATCGTATGCTTTATTAAACTGTATTTATGTTGTTTTATCCTATGCTTTATTAAATTGTGTTTATGTTGTTTTATCCTATGCTTTATTAAATTGTATTAATGTTGTTTTAACCCATGCTTTATTAAATTGTATTTATGTGGTTTTATCCTATGCTTTATTAAATTGTATTTATGTTGTTTTATCCTATGCTTTATTAAATTGTATTTATGTTGTTTTATCCTATGCTTTATTAAATTGTATTTATGTTGTTTTAACCCATGCTTTATTAAATTGTATTTATGTGGTTTTATCCTATGCTTTATTAAATTGTATTTATGTTGTTTTATCCTATGCTTTATTAAATTGTATTATGTTGTTTTATCGTATGCTTTATTAAATTGTATTTATGTTGTTTTATCCTATGCTTTATTAAATTGTATTTATGTTGTTTTATCCTATGCTTTATTAAATTGTATTTATGTTGTTTTATCCTATGCTTTATTAAATTGTATTATGTTGTTTTATCGTATGCTTTATTAAATTGTATTTATGTTGTTTTATCCTATGCTTTATTAAATTGTGTTTATGTTGTTTTATCCTATGCTTTATTAAATTGTATTAATGTTGTTGTAACCCATGCTTTATTAAATTGTATTTATGTGGTTTTATCCTATGCTTTATTAAATTGTATTTATGTTGTTTTATCCTATGCTTTATTAAATTGTATTTATGTTGTTTTATCGTATGCTTTATTAAACTGCATTTATGTTGTTTTATCCTATGCTTTATTAAACTGAATTTATGTTGTTTTATCCTATGCTTTATTAAATTGTATTTATGTTGTTTTATTCTATGCTTTATTAAATTGTATTTATGTTGTTTTATCCTATGCTTTATTCAATTGTATTTATGTTGATTTATCCTATGCTTTATTAAATTGTATTATGTTGTTTTATCGTATGCTTTATTAAATTGTATTTATGTTGTTTTATCCTATGCTTTATTAAATTGTGTTTATGTTGTTTTATCCTATGCTTTATTAAATTGTATTAATGTTGTTTTAACCCATGCTTTATTAAATTGTATTTATGTGGTTTTATCCTATGCTTTATTAAATTGTATTTATGTTGTTTTATCCTATGCTTTATTAAATTGTATTTATGTTGTTTTATCCTATGCTTTATTAAATTGTATTTATGTTGTTTTATCCTATGCTTTATTAAATTGTGTTTATGTTGTTTTATCCTATGCTCTATTAAATTGTGTTTACTTTGTTTTATCCTATGCTTTATTAAATTGTATTTATGTTGTTTTAACCCATGTTTTATTAAATTGTATTTATGTTGTTTTATCCTATGCTTTATTAAATTGTATATATGTTGTTTTATCCTATGCTTTATTAAATTGTATTAATGTTGTTTTAACCCATGCTTTATTAAATTGTATTTATGTGGTTTTATCCTATGCTTTATTAAATTGTATTTATGTTGTTTTATCCTATGCTTTATTAAATTGTATTTATGTTGTTTTATCGTATGCTTTATTAAACTGCATTTATGTTGTTTTATCCTATGCTTTATTAAACTGAATTTATGTTGTTTTATCCTATGCTTTATTAAATTGTATTTATGTTGTTTTATTCTATGCTTTATTAAATTGTATTTATGTTGTTTTATCCTATGCTTTATTCAATTGTATTTATGTTGATTTATCCTATGCTTTATTAAATTGTATTATGTTGTTTTATCGTAAGCTTTATTAAATTGTATTTATGTTGTTTTATCCTATGCTTTATTAAATTGTGTTTATGTTGTTTTATCCTATGCTTTATTAAATTGTATTAATGTTGTTTTAACCCATGCTTTATTAAATTGTATTTATGTGGTTTTATCCTATGCTTTATTAAATTGTATTTATGTTGTTTTATCCTATGCTTTATTAAATTGTATTTATGTTGTTTTATCCTATGCTTTATTAAATTGTATTTATGTTGTTTTATCCTATGCTTTATTAAATTGTGTTTATGTTGTTTTATCCTATGCTCTATTAAATTGTGTTTACTTTGTTTTATCCTATGCTTTATTAAATTGTATTTATGTTGTTTTAACCCATGTTTTATTAAATTGTATTTATGTTGTTTTATCCTATGCTTTATTAAATTGTATATATGTTGTTTTATCCTATGCTTTATTAAATTGTATTTATCTTGTTTTGTCCTATGCTTTATTAAATTGTATTTATGTTGTTTTAACCTATGCTTTATTAAATTGTATTTATGTTGTTTTATCCTATGCTTTATTAAATTGTATTTATGTTGTTTTATCCTATGCTTTATTAAATTGTATTTATGTTGTTTTATCCTATGCTTTATTAAATTGTATTTATGTTGTTTTATCCTATGCTTTATTAAATTGTATTATGTTGTTTTATCGTATGCTTTATTAAATTGTATTTATGTTGTTTTATCCTATGCTTTATTAAATTGTGTTTATGTTGTTTTATCCTATGCTTTATTAAATTGTATTAATGTTGTTTTAACCCATGCTTTATTAAATTGTATTTATGTGGTTTTATCCTATGCTTTATTAAATTGTATTTATGTTGTTTTATCCTATGCTTTATTAAATTGTATTTATGTTGTTTTATCGTATGCTTTATTAAACTGCATTTATGTTGTTTTATCCTATGCTTTATTAAACTGCATTTATGTTGTTTTATCCTATGCTTTATTAAACTGCATTTATGTTGTTTTATCCTATGCTTTATTAAATTGTATTTATGTTGTTTTATTCTATGCTTTATTAAATTGTATTTATGTTGTTTTATCCTATGCTTTATTCAATTGTATTTATGTTGATTTATCCTATGCTTTATTAAATTGTATTATGTTGTTTTATCGTATGCTTTATTAAATTGTATTTATGTTGTTTTATCCTATGCTTTATTGTGTTTATGTTGTTTTATCCTATGCTTTATTAAATTGTATTAATGTTGTTTTAACCCATGCTTTATTAAATTGTATTTATGTGGTTTTATCCTAAGCTTTATTAAATTGTATTTATGTTGTTTTATCCTATGCTTTATTAAATTGTATTTATGTTGTTTTATCCTATGCTTTATTAAATTGTATTTATGTTGTTTTATCCTATGCTTTATTAAATTGTATTTATGTTGTTTTATCCTATGCTTTATTAAATTGTATTTATGTTGTTTTATCCTATGCTTTATTAAATTGTATTTATGTTGTTTTATCCTATGCTTTATTAAATTGTATTTATGTTGTTTTATCCTATGCTTTATTAAATTGTATTATGTTGTTTTATCGTATGCTTTATTAAATTGTATTTATGTTGTTTTATCCTATGCTTTATTAAATTGTGTTTATGTTGTTTTATCCTATGCTTTATTAAATTGTAATAATGTTGTTTTAACCCATGCTTTATTAAATAGTATTTATGTGGTTTTATCCTATGCTTTATTAAATTGTATTTATGTTGTTTTATCCTATGCTTTATTAAATTGTATTTATGTTGTTTTATCGTATGCTTTATTAAACTGCATTTATGTTGTTTTATCCTATGCTTTATTAAACTGCATTTATGTTGTTTTATCCTATGCTTTATTAAATTGTATTTATGTTGTTTTATCCTATGCTTTATTAAATTGTATTTATGTTGTTTTATCCTATGCTTTATTAAATTGTATTTATGTTGTTTTATGCTATGCTTTATTAAATTGAATTTATGTGGTTTTATCCTATGCTTTATTAAATTGTATTTATGTTGTTTTATCCTATGCTTTATTAAATTGTATTTATGTGGTTTTATCCTATGCTTTATTAAATTGTATTTATGCTGTTTTATCCTATGCTTTATTAAATTGTATTTATGTTGTTTTATCCTATGCTTTAATAAATTGTATGTATGTTGTTTTGTCCTATGCTTTATTAAATTGTATTTATGTTGTTTTAACCCATGCTTTATTAAATTGTATTTATGTTGTTTTATCCTGTGCTTTATTAAATTGTATTTATGTTGTTTTATCCTATGCTTTATTAAATTGTATTTATGTTGTTTTTTCCTATGCTTTATTAAATTGTATTTATTTTGTTTTATCCTATGCTTTAATAAATTGTATTTATGTTGTTTTGTCCTATGCTTTATTAAATTGTATTTATGTTATTTTAACCCATGCTTTATTAAATTGTATTTATGTTGTTTTATCCTATGCTTTATGAAATTGTATTTATGTTGTTTTATCCTATGCTTTATTAAATTGTATTTATGTTGTTTTATCCTATGCTTTATTAAATTGTATTTATGTTGTTTTATCGTATGCTTTATTAAAGTGCATGTATGTTGTTTTATCCTATGCTTTATTAAATTGTATTAATGTTGTTTTATCCTATGCTTTATTAAATTGTATTTATGTTGTTTTATCCTATGCTTTATTAAATTGTATTTATGTTGATTTATCCTATGCTTTATTAAATTGTATTATGTTGTTTTATCGTATGCTTTATTAAATTGTATTTATGTTGTTTTATCCTATGCTTTATTAAATTGTGTTTATGTTGTTTTATCCTATGCTTTATTAAATTGTATTAATGTTGTTTTAACTCATGCTTTATTAAATTGTATTTATGTGGTTTTATCCTATGCTTTATTAAATTGTATTTATGTTGTTTTATCCTATGCTTTATTAAATTGTATTTATGTTGTTTTATCCTATGCTTTATTAAATTGTATTTATGTTGTTTTATCCTATGCTTTATTAAATTGTGTTTATGTTGTTTTATCCTATGCTCTATTAAATTGTGTTTACTTTGTTTTATCCTATGCTTTATTAAATTGTATTTATGTTGTTTTAACCCATGTTTTATTAAATTGTATTTATGTTGTTTTATCCTATGCTTTATTAAATTGTATATATGTTGTTTTATCCTATGCTTTATTAAATTGTATTAATGTTGTTTTAACCCATGCTTTATTAAATTGTATTTATGTGGTTTTATCCTATGCTTTATTAAATTGTATTTATGTTGTTTTATCCTATGCTTTATTAAATTGTATTTATGTTGTTTTATCGTATGCTTTATTAAACTGCATTTATGTTGTTTTATCCTATGCTTTATTAAACTGAATTTATGTTGTTTTATCCTATGCTTTATTAAATTGTATTTATGTTGTTTTATTCTATGCTTTATTAAATTGTATTTATGTTGTTTTATCCTATGCTTTATTCAATTGTATTTATGTTGATTTATCCTATGCTTTATTAAATTGTATTATGTTGTTTTATCGTATGCTTTATTAAATTGTATTTATGTTGTTTTATCCTATGCTTTATTAAATTGTGTTTATGTTGTTTTATCCTATGCTTTATTAAATTGTATTAATGTTGTTTTAACCCATGCTTTATTAAATTGTATTTATGTGGTTTTATCCTATGCTTTATTAAATTGTATTTATGTTGTTTTATCCTATGCTTTATTAAATTGTATTTATGTTGTTTTATCCTATGCTTTATTAAATTGTATTTATGTTGTTTTATCCTATGCTTTATTAAATTGTGTTTATGTTGTTTTATCCTATGCTCTATTAAATTGTGTTTACTTTGTTTTATCCTATGCTTTATTAAATTGTATTTATGTTGTTTTAACCCATGTTTTATTAAATTGTATTTATGTTGTTTTATCCTATGCTTTATTAAATTGTATATATGTTGTTTTATCCTATGCTTTATTAAATTGTATTTATCTTGTTTTGTCCTATGCTTTATTAAATTGTATTTATGTTGTTTTAACCTATGCTTTATTAAATTGTATTTATGTTGTTTTATCCTATGCTTTATTAAATTGTATTTATGTTGTTTTATCCTATGCTTTATTAAATTGTATTTATGTTGTTTTATCCTATGCTTTATTAAATTGTATTTATGTTGTTTTATCCTATGCTTTATTAAATTGTATTATGTTGTTTTATCGTATGCTTTATTAAATTGTATTTATGTTGTTTTATCCTATGCTTTATTAAATTGTGTTTATGTTGTTTTATCCTATGCTTTATTAAATTGTATTAATGTTGTTTTAACCCATGCTTTATTAAATTGTATTTATGTGGTTTTATCCTATGCTTTATTAAATTGTATTTATGTTGTTTTATCCTATGCTTTATTAAATTGTATTTATGTTGTTTTATCGTATGCTTTATTAAACTGCATTTATGTTGTTTTATCCTATGCTTTATTAAACTGCATTTATGTTGTTTTATCCTATGCTTTATTAAACTGCATTTATGTTGTTTTATCCTATGCTTTATTAAATTGTATTTATGTTGTTTTATTCTATGCTTTATTAAATTGTATTTATGTTGTTTTATCCTATGCTTTATTCAATTGTATTTATGTTGATTTATCCTATGCTTTATTAAATTGTATTATGTTGTTTTATCGTATGCTTTATTAAATTGTATTTATGTTGTTTTATCCTATGCTTTATTGTGTTTATGTTGTTTTATCCTATGCTTTATTAAATTGTATTAATGTTGTTTTAACCCATGCTTTATTAAATTGTATTTATGTGGTTTTATCCTAAGCTTTATTAAATTGTATTTATGTTGTTTTATCCTATGCTTTATTAAATTGTATTTATGTTGTTTTATCCTATGCTTTATTAAATTGTATTTATGTTGTTTTATCCTATGCTTTATTAAATTGTATTTATGTTGTTTTATCCTATGCTTTATTAAATTGTATTTATGTTGTTTTATCCTATGCTTTATTAAATTGTATTTATGTTGTTTTATCCTATGCTTTATTAAATTGTATTTATGTTGTTTTATCCTATGCTTTATTAAATTGTATTATGTTGTTTTATCGTATGCTTTATTAAATTGTATTTATGTTGTTTTATCCTATGCTTTATTAAATTGTGTTTATGTTGTTTTATCCTATGCTTTATTAAATTGTAATAATGTTGTTTTAACCCATGCTTTATTAAATAGTATTTATGTGGTTTTATCCTATGCTTTATTAAATTGTATTTATGTTGTTTTATCCTATGCTTTATTAAATTGTATTTATGTTGTTTTATCGTATGCTTTATTAAACTGCATTTATGTTGTTTTATCCTATGCTTTATTAAACTGCATTTATGTTGTTTTATCCTATGCTTTATTAAATTGTATTTATGTTGTTTTATCCTATGCTTTATTAAATTGTATTTATGTTGTTTTATCCTATGCTTTATTAAATTGTATTTATGTTGTTTTATGCTATGCTTTATTAAATTGAATTTATGTGGTTTTATCCTATGCTTTATTAAATTGTATTTATGTTGTTTTATCCTATGCTTTATTAAATTGTATTTATGTGGTTTTATCCTATGCTTTATTAAATTGTATTTATGCTGTTTTATCCTATGCTTTATTAAATTGTATTTATGTTGTTTTATCCTATGCTTTAATAAATTGTATGTATGTTGTTTTGTCCTATGCTTTATTAAATTGTATTTATGTTGTTTTAACCCATGCTTTATTAAATTGTATTTATGTTGTTTTATCCTGTGCTTTATTAAATTGTATTTATGTTGTTTTATCCTATGCTTTATTAAATTGTATTTATGTTGTTTTTTCCTATGCTTTATTAAATTGTATTTATTTTGTTTTATCCTATGCTTTAATAAATTGTATTTATGTTGTTTTGTCCTATGCTTTATTAAATTGTATTTATGTTATTTTAACCCATGCTTTATTAAATTGTATTTATGTTGTTTTATCCTATGCTTTATGAAATTGTATTTATGTTGTTTTATCCTATGCTTTATTAAATTGTATTTATGTTGTTTTATCCTATGCTTTATTAAATTGTATTTATGTTGTTTTATCGTATGCTTTATTAAAGTGCATGTATGTTGTTTTATCCTATGCTTTATTAAATTGTATTAATGTTGTTTTATCCTATGCTTTATTAAATTGTATTTATGTTGTTTTATCCTATGCTTTATTAAATTGTATTTATGTTGTTTTATCCTATGCTTTATTAAATTGTATTTATGTTGTTTTAACCCATGCTTTATTAAATTGTATTTATGTGGTTTTATCCTATGCTTTATTAAATTGTATTTATGTTGTTTTATCCTATGCTTTATTAAATTGTATTAATGTTGTTTTATCCTATGCTTTATTAAATTGTATTTATGTTGTTTTATCCTATGCTTTATTAAATTGTATTTATGTTGTTTTACCATATGCTCTATTAAATTGTATTATGTTGTTTTATCGTATGCTTTATTAAATTGTATTTATGTTGTTTTATCCTATGCTTTATTAAATTTTGTTTATGTTGTTTTATCCTATGCTTTATTAAATTGTATTAATGTTGTTTTAACCCATGCTTTATTAAATTGTATTTTTTGTGGTTTTATCCTATGCTTTATTAAATTGTATTTATGTTGTTTTATCCTATGATTTATTAAATTGTATTTATGTTGTTTTATCGTATGCTTTATTAAACTGCATTTATGTTGTTTTATCCTATGCTTTATTAAACTGCATTTATGTTGTTTTATCCTATGCTTTATTAAATTGTATTTATGTTGTTTTATCCTATGCTTTATTAAATTGTATTTATGTTGTTTTATCCTATGCTTTATTAAATTGTATTTATGTTGTTTTATCCTATGCTTTATTAACCCCTTAAGCCCCGGAGCATTTTTTCGTTTTTGCATTTTCGTTTTTGCTCCCCTTGTTCCCAGAGCCATAGCGTTTTTATTTTTTGGTCAATATGGCCATGTGAGGGCTTATTTTTTGCGGGACGAGTTGTACTTTTCAACGCCATTACTAGTTTTATCATATCCTGTACGGGAAAACAGGAAAAAAATTCCAAGTGCGGTAAAATTGCAAAAAAAGTGCAATACCCCAGTTGTTTTTTATTTATTTTTTTTACCATGTTCACTGAATGCTAAAACTGACCTGCCCTTCTTATTCTACAGGTCATTACGAGTTCATAGACACCAAACATGTATAGGTTCTTTTATATTTAAGTGGTGAAAAAAAATTCCAAAATTTGGTAAAAAAAAAAAAAAAAAAAGCGCCATTTTCTAAGACCCGTAGCGTCTCCATTTTTCGTGATCTGGGGCTGGTTGATGGCTTATTTTTTGCGTGCCAGGCTGACGTTTATATTGATAACATTTGGGGTAGATCCGATGTTTTGATCGCCCGTTATTGCATTTTATTGCAATTTTGCGGCGACCAAAAAACGTAATTCTGGCGTTTAGAATTTTTTTCTCGCTACGCCGTTTACCGATCGGAATAATTATTTTTTTATTTTGATAGATCGGGCGATTCTGAACGCGGCGATACCAAATATGTGTATGTGGGGTTTTTTTTTATATATTTTATTTTGAATGGGGCGAAAGGGGGGTGATTTAAACTTTTATATTTTTTTATTTTTTTTTATATTTTTAAAAACTTTTTTTTTTTACTTTTTGCATGCTTCTATAGTCTCCATAGGAGACTAGAAGCAGCAACTGTCCGATCGCCTCTGCTACATACAGGGGACCAGCAGATCCCCTGCATGCAGCAGAAATGGTCCTGTGCTATGAGCGCCGACCACTAGGTGGCGCTCATAGCAACAAGATCATGACAACCACAGGCGTCTGCTGCAGACCCTGGGTTGTCATGCACGCCCATCGGCGACCCGCGATCACGTGACGGGGTCGCCGGTGGGCGGGGCTTATGACGCGCTACCCGGAAGCGCGCGTTAAATGCTGCTGTCGGAGATTGACAGCAGCATTTAACTGGTTAACAGCCGCGGGTGGATCGCGATTCCACCCGCGGCTGTTGCGGGCACATGTCAGCTGTAAGAATCAGCTGACATGTGCTCGGTTCAGTGAGGGCTCAGCGCCGGAGCCCTCACTGAACCGACGGTACGCAGATATGCGTACTAATACGTCCCCGGTAAGTAAGGGGTTAAATTGTATTATGTTGTTTTATCGTATGCTTTATTAAATTGTATTTA
Source organism: Phyllobates terribilis (assembly GCF_046119375.1). Lineage (NCBI taxonomy): Eukaryota > Metazoa > Chordata > Amphibia > Anura > Dendrobatidae > Phyllobates > Phyllobates terribilis. The sequence goes on along the minus strand of NW_027363193.1, from coordinate 392,295 downwards.
TGTTGTTTTACCCTATGCTTTATTAAATTGTGTTTATGTTGTTTTATCCTATGCTTTATTAAATTGTATTAATGTTGTTTTAACCCATGCTTTATTAAATTGTATTTATGTGGTTTTATCCTATGCTTTATTAAATTGTATTTATGTTGTTTTATCCTATGCTTTATTAAATTGTATTTATGTTATTTTAACCCATGCTTTATTAAATTGTATTTATGTGGTTTTATCCTATGCTTTATTAAATTGTATTTATGTTGTTTTATCCTATGCTTTATTAAATTGTATTTATGTTGTTTTATCCTATGCTTTATTAAATTGTATTTATGTTGTTTTATCCTATGCTTTATTAAATTGTATTTATGTTGTTTTATCCTATGCTTTATTAAATTGTATTTATTTTGTTTTATCCTATGCTTTATTAAATTGTGTTTATGTTGTTTGATCCTATGCTTTATTAAATTGTATTTATGTTGTTTTATCATATGCTCTATTAAATTGTATTATGTTGTTTTATCGTATGCTTTATTAAATTGTATTTATGTTGTTTTATCCTATTCTTTATTAAATTGTGTTTATGTTGTTTTATCCTATGCTTTATTAAATTGTATTAATGTTGTTTTAACCCATGCTTTATTAAATTGTATTTTTTGTGGTTTTATCCTATGCTTTATTAAATTGTATTTATGTTGTTTTATCCTATGATTTATTAAATTGTATTTATGTTGTTTTATCGTATGCTTTATTAAACTGCATTTATGTTGTTTTATCCTATGCTTTATTAAACTGCATTTATGTTGTTTTATCCTCTGCTTTATTAAATTGTATTTATGTTGTTTTATCCTATGCTTTATTAAATTGTATTTATGTTGTTTTATCCTATGCTTTATTAAATTGTATTTATGTTGTTTTATCCTATGCTTTATTAAATTGTATTATGTTGTTTTATCGTATGCTTTATTAAATTGTATTTATGTTGTTTTATCCTATGCTTTATTAAATTGTGTTTATGTTGTTTTATCCTATGCTTTATTAAATTGTATTAATGTTGTTTTAACCCATGCTTTATTAAATTGTATTTATGTGGTTTTATCCTATGCTTTATTAAATTGTATTTATGTTGTTTTATCCTATGCTTTATTAAATTGTATTTATGTTATTTTAACCCATGCTTTATTAAATTGTATTTATGTGGTTTTATCCTATGCTTTATTAAATTTTATTTATGTTGTTTTATCCTATGCTTTATTAAATTGTATTTATGTTGTTTTATCCTATGCTTTATTAAATTGTATTTATGTTGTTTTATCCTATGCTTTATTAAATTGTATTTATGTTGTTTTATCCTATGCTTTATTAAATTGTATTTATTTTGTTTTATCCTATGCTTTATTAAATTGTGTTTATGTTGTTTGATCCTATGCTTTATTAAATTGTATTAATGTTGTTTTAACCCATGCTTTATTAAATTGTATTTATGTGGTTTTATCCTAAGCTTTATTAAATTGTATTTATGTTGTTTTATCCTATGCTTTATTAAATTGTATTTATGTTGTTTTATCCTATGCTTTATTAAATTGTATTTATGTTGTTTTAACCCATGCTTTATTAAATTGTATTTATGTGGTTTTATCCTATGCTTTATTAAATTGTATTTATGTTGTTTTACCCTATGCTTTATTAAATTGTATTTATGTTGTTTTATCCTATGCTTTATTAAATTGTATTTATGTTGTTTTATCCTATGCTTTATTAAATTGTATTTATGTTGTTTTATCCTATGCTTTATTAAATTGTATTATGTTGTTTTATCGTATGCTTTATTAAATTGTATTTATGTTGTTTTATCCTATGCTTTATTAAATTGTGTTTATGTTGTTTTATCCTATGCTTTATTAAATTGTAATAATGTTGTTTTAACCCATGCTTTATTAAATAGTATTTATGTGGTTTTATCCTATGCTTTATTAAATTGTATTTATGTTGTTTTATCCTATGCTTTATTAAATTGTATTTATGTTGTTTTATCGTATGCTTTATTAAACTGCATTTATGTTGTTTTATCCTATGCTTTATTAAACTGCATTTATGTTGTTTTATCCTATGCTTTATTAAATTGTATTTATGTTGTTTTATCCTATGCTTTATTAAATTGTATTTATGTTGTTTTATCCTATGCTTTATTAAATTGTATTTATGTTGTTTTATGCTATGCTTTATTAAATTGTATTTATGTGGTTTTATCCTATGCTTTATTAAATTGTATTTATGTTGTTTTATCCTATGCTTTATTAAATTGTATTTATGTGGTTTTATCCTATGCTTTATTAAATTGTATTTATGCTGTTTTATCCTATGCTTTATTAAATTGTATTTATGTTGTTTTATCCTATGCTTTAATAAATTGTATGTATGTTGTTTTGTCCTATGCTTTATTAAATTGTATTTATGTTGTTTTAACCCATGCTTTATTAAATTGTATTTATGTTGTTTTATCCTGTGCTTTATTAAATTGTATTTATGTTGTTTTATCCTATGCTTTATTAAATTGTATTTATGTTGTTTTTTCCTATGCTTTATTAAATTGTATTTATTTTGTTTTATCCTATGCTTTAATAAATTGTATTTATGTTGTTTTGTCCTATGCTTTATTAAATTGTATTTATGTTATTTTAACCCATGCTTTATTAAATTGTATTTATGTTGTTTTATCCTATGCTTTATGAAATTGTATTTATGTTGTTTTATCCTATGCTTTATTAAATTGTATTTATGTTGTTTTATCCTATGCTTTATTAAATTGTATTTATGTTGTTTTATCGTATGCTTTATTAAAGTGCATTTATGTTGTTTTATCCTATGCTTTATTAAATTGTATTAATGTTGTTTTATCCTATGCTTTATTAAATTGTATTTATGTTGTTTTATCCTATGCTTTATTAAATTGTATTTATGTTGTTTTATCCTATGCTTTATTAAATTGTATTTATGTTGTTTTAACCCATGCTTTATTAAATTGTATTTATGTGGTTTTATCCTATGCTTTATTAAATTGAATTTATGTTGTTTTATCCTATGCTTTATTAAATTGTATTTATGTTGTTTTATCCTATGCTTTATTAAATTGTATTTATGTTGTTTTATCCTATGCTTTATTAAATTGTATTTATGTTGTTTTATCATATGCTCTATTAAATTGTATTATGTTGTTTTATCGTATGCTTTATTAAATTGTATTTATGTTGTTTTATCCTATGCTTTATTAAATTTTGTTTATGTTGTTTTATCCTATGCTTTATTAAATTGTATTAATGTTGTTTTAACCCATGCTTTATTAAATTGTATTTTTTGTGGTTTTATCCTATGCTTTATTAAATTGTATTTATGTTGTTTTATCCTATGATTTATTAAATTGTATTTATGTTGTTTTATCGTATGCTTTATTAAACTGCATTTATGTTGTTTTATCCTATGCTTTATTAAACTGCATTTATGTTGTTTTATCCTATGCTTTATTAAATTGTATTTATGTTGTTTTATCCTATGCTTTATTAAATTGTATTTATGTTGTTTTATCCTATGCTTTATTAAATTGTATTTATGTTGTTTTATCCTATGCTTTATTAACCCCTTAAGCCCCGGAGCATTTTTTCGTTTTTGCATTTTCGTTTTTGCTCCCCTTGTTCCCAGAGCCATAGCGTTTTTATTTTTTGGTCAATATGGCCATGTGAGGGCTTATTTTTTGCGGGACGAGTTGTACTTTTCAACGCCATTACTAGTTTTATCATATCCTGTACGGGAAAACAGGAAAAAAATTCCAAGTGCGGTAAAATTGCAAAAAAAAGTGCAATACCCCAGTTGTTTTTTATTTATTTTTTTTACCATGTTCACTGAATGCTAAAACTGACCTGCCCTTCTTATTCTACAGGTCATTACGAGTTCATAGACACCAAACATGTATAGGTTCTTTTATATTTAAGTGGTGAAAAAAAATTCCAAAATTTGGTAAAAAAAAAAAAAAAAAAAGCGCCATTTTCTAAGACCCGTAGCGTCTCCATTTTTCGTGATCTGGGGCTGGTTGATGGCTTATTTTTTGCGTGCCAGGCTGACGTTTATATTGATAACATTTGGGGTAGATCCGATGTTTTGATCGCCCGTTATTGCATTTTATTGCAATTTTGCGGCGACCAAAAAACGTAATTCTGGCGTTTAGAATTTTTTTCTCGCTACGCCGTTTACCGATCGGAATAATTCTTTTTTTATTTTGATAGATCGGGCGATTCTGAACGCGGCGATACCAAATATGTGTATGTGGGGTTTTTTTTTATATATTTTATTTTGAATGGGGCGAAAGGGGGGTGATTTAAACTTTTATATTTTTTTATTTTTTTTTATATTTTTAAAAACTTTTTTTTTTTACTTTTTGCATGCTTCTATAGTCTCCATAGGAGACTAGAAGCAGCAACTGTCCGATCGCCTCTGCTACATACAGGGGACCAGCAGATCCCCTGCATGCAGCAGAAATGGTCCTGTGCTATGAGCGCCGACCACTAGGTGGCGCTCATAGCAACAAGATCATGACAACCACAGGCGTCTGCTGCAGACCCTGGGTTGTCATGCACGCCCATCGGCGACCCGCGATCACGTGACGGGGTCGCCGGTGGGCGGGGCTTATGACGCGCTACCCGGAAGCGCGCGTTAAATGCTGCTGTCGGAGATTGACAGCAGCATTTAACTGGTTAACAGCCGCGGGTGGATCGCGATTCCACCCGCGGCTGTTGCGGGCACATGTCAGCTGTAAGAATCAGCTGACATGTGCTCGGTTCAGTGAGGGCTCAGCGCCGGAGCCCTCACTGAACCGACGGTACGCAGATATGCGTACTAATACGTCCCCGGTAAGTAAGGGGTTAAATTGTATTATGTTGTTTTATCGTATGCTTTATTAAATTGTATTTATGTTGTTTTATCCTATGCTTTATTAAATTGTGTTTATGTTGTTTTATCCTATGCTTTATTAAATTGTATTAATGTTGTTTTAACCCATGCTTTATTAAATTGTATTTATGTGGTTTTATCCTATGCTTTATTAAATTGTATTTATGTTGTTTTATCCTATGCTTTATTAAATTGTATTTATGTTATTTTAACCCATGCTTTATTAAATTGTATTTATGTGGTTTTATCCTATGCTTTATTAAATTGTATTTATGTTGTTTTATCCTATGCTTTATTAAATTGTATTTATGTTGTTTTATCCTATGCTTTATTAAATTGTATTTATGTTGTTTTATCCTATGCTTTATTAAATTGTATTTATTTTGTTTTATCCTATGCTTTATTAAATTGTGTTTATGTTGTTTGATCCTATGCTTTATTAAATTGTATTTATGTTGTTTTATCATATGCTCTATTAAATTGTATTATGTTGTTTTATCGTATGCTTTATTAAATTGTATTTATGTTGTTTTATCCTATTCTTTATTAAATTGTGTTTATGTTGTTTTATCCTATGCTTTATTAAATTGTATTAATGTTGTTTTAACCCATGCTTTATTAAATTGTATTTTTTGTGGTTTTATCCTATGCTTTATTAAATTGTATTTATGTTGTTTTATCCTATGATTTATTAAATTGTATTTATGTTGTTTTATCGTATGCTTTATTAAACTGCATTTATGTTGTTTTATCCTATGCTTTATTAAACTGCATTTATGTTGTTTTATCCTCTGCTTTATTAAATTGTATTTATGTTGTTTTATCCTATGCTTTATTAAATTGTATTTATGTTGTTTTATCCTATGCTTTATTAAATTGTATTTATGTTGTTTTATCCTATGCTTTATTAAATTGTATTATGTTGTTTTATCGTATGCTTTATTAAATTGTATTTATGTTGTTTTATCCTATGCTTTATTAAATTGTGTTTATGTTGTTTTATCCTATGCTTTATTAAATTGTATTAATGTTGTTTTAACCCATGCTTTATTAAATTGTATTTATGTGGTTTTATCCTATGCTTTATTAAATTGTATTTATGTTGTTTTATCCTATGCTTTATTAAATTGTATTTATGTTATTTTAACCCATGCTTTATTAAATTGTATTTATGTGGTTTTATCCTATGCTTTATTAAATTTTATTTATGTTGTTTTATCCTATGCTTTATTAAATTGTATTTATGTTGTTTTATCCTATGCTTTATTAAATTGTATTTATGTTGTTTTATCCTATGCTTTATTAAATTGTATTTATTTTGTTTTATCCTATGCTTTATTAAATTGTGTTTATGTTGTTTGATCCTATGCTTTATTAAATTGTATTTATGTTGTTTTATCCTATGCTTTATTAAATTGTATTTATGTTGTTTTATCCTATGATTTATGAAATTGTATTTATGTTTTTTATCCTATGATTTATGAAATTGTATTTATGTTTTTTATCCTATGCTTTATTAATTTGTATTTATGTTGTTTTATCCTATGCTTTATTAAATTGTATTTATGTTGTTTTATCGTATGCTTTATTAAAGTGCATTTATGTTGTTTTATCCTATGCTTTATTAAATTGTATTTATGTTGTTTTATCTTATGCTTTATTAAATTGTATTTAAGTTGTTTTATCCTATGCTTAATTAAATTGTATTTATGTTGTTTTATCCTATGCTTTATTAAATTGTATTTATGTTGTTTTATCCTATGCTTTATTAAATTGTATTTATGTTGTTTTATCCTATGCTCTATTAAATTGTGTTTATTTTGTTTTATCCTATGCTTTATTAAATTGTATTTATGTTGTTTTAACCCATGTTTTATTAAATTGTATTTATGTTGTTTTATCCTATGCTTTATTAAATTGTATATATGTTGTTTTATCCTATGCTTTATTAAATTGTATTTATCTTGTTTTGTCCTATGCTTTATTAAATTGTATTTATGTTGTTTTAACCTATGCTTTATTAAATTGTATTTATGTTGTTTTATCCTATGCTTTATTAAATTGTATTTATGTTGTTTTATCCTATGCTTTATTAAATTGTATTTATGTTGTTTTATCCTATGCTTTATTAAATTGTATTTATGTTGTTTTATCCTATGCTTTATTAAATTGTATTATGTTGTTTTATCCTATGCTTTATTAAATTGTATTTATGTTGTTTTATCCTATGCTTTATTAAATTGTGTTTATGTTGTTTTATCCTATGCTTTATTAAATTGTATTAATGTTGTTTTAACCCATGCTTTATTAAATTGTATTTATGTGGTTTTATCCTATGCTTTATTAAATTGTATTTATGTTGTTTTATCCTATGCTTTATTAAATTGTATTTATGTTGTTTTATCCTATGCTTTATTAAATTGTATTTATGTTGTTTTAACCCATGCTTTATTAAATTGTATTTATGTGGTTTTATCCTATGCTTTATTAAATTGTATTTATGTTGTTTTATCCTATGCTTTATTACATTATATTTATGTTGTTTTATCCTATGCTTTATTAAATTGTATTTATGTTGTTTTATTCTATGCTTTATTCAATTGTATTTATGTTGATTTATCCTATGCTTTATTAAATTGTATTATTTTGTTTTATCTTATGCTTTATTAAATTGTATTTATGTTGTTTTATCCTATGCTTTATTAAATTGTGTTTATGTTGTTTTATCCTATGCTTTATTAAATTGTATTAATGTTGTTTTAACCCATGCTTTATTAAATTGTATTTATGTGGTTTTATCCTATGCTTTATTAAATTGTATTTATGTTGTTTTATCCTATGCTTTATTAAATTGTATTTATGTTGTTTTATCCTATGCTTTATTAAATTGTATTTATGTTGTTTTAACCCATGCTTTATTAAATTGTATTTATGTGGTTTTATCCTATGCTTTATTAAATTGTATTTATGTTGTTTTATCCTATGCTTTATTAAATTGTATTTATGTTGTTTTATCCTATGCTTTATTAAATTGTATTTATGTTGTTTTATCCTATGCTTTATTAAATAGTATTTATGTTGTTTTATCCTATGCTTTATTAAATTGTATTATGTTGTTTTATCGTATGCTTTATTAAATTGTATTTATGTTGTTTTATCCTATGCTTTATTAAATTGTGTTTATGTTGTTTTATCCTATGCTTTATTAAATTGTATTAATGTTGTTTTAACCCATGCTTTATTAAATTGTATTTATGTGGTTTTATCCTATGCTTTATTAAATTGTATTTATGTTGTTTTATCCTATGCTTTATTAAACTGCATTTATGTTGTTTTATCCTATGCTTTATTAAATTGTATTTATGTTGTTTTATTCTATGCTTTATTAAATTGTATTTATGTTGTTTTATCCTATGCTTTATTCAATTGTATTTATGTTGATTTATCCTATGCTTTATTAAATTGTATTATGTTGTTTTATCGTATGCTTTATTAAATTGTATTTATGTTGTTTTATCCTATGCTTTATTAAATTGTGTTTATGTTGTTTTATCCTATGCTTTATTAAATTGTATTAATGTTGTTTTAACCCATGCTTTATTAAATTGTATTATGTGGTTTTATCCTATGCTTTATTAAATTGTATTTATGTTGTTTTATCCTATGCTTTATTAAATTGTATTTATGTTGTTTTATCCTATGCTTTATTAAATTGTATTTATGTTGTTTTAACCCATGCTTTATTAAATTGTATTTATGTGGTTTTATCCTATGCTTTATTAAATTGTATTTATGTGGTTTTATCCTATGCTTTATTAAATTGTATTTATGTTGTTTTATCCTATGCTTTATTAAATTGTATTTATGTTGTTTTATCCTATGCTTTATTAAATTGTATTTATGTTGTTTTATCCTATGCTTTATTAAATTGTATTATGTTGTTTTATCGTATGCTTTATTAAATTGTATTTATGTTGTTTTATCCTATGCTTTATTAAATTGTGTTTATGTTGTTTTATCCTATGCTTTATTAAATTGTATTAATGTTGTTTTAACCCATGCTTTATTAAATAGTATTTATGTGGTTTTATCCTATGCTTTATTAAATTGTACTTATGTTGTTTTATCCTATGCTTTATTAAATTGTATTTATGTTGTTTTATCCTATGCTTTATTAAATTGTATTTATGTTGTTTTATCCTATGCTTTATTAAAATGTATTTATGTTGTTTTATCCTATGCTTTATTAAATTGTATTTATGTTGTTTTATCCTATGCTTTATTAAACTCTATTTATGTTGTTTAATCATATGCTTTATTAAATTGTATTTATGTTCTTTAATCCTATGCTTTACTAAATTGTGTTTATGTTGTTTTATCCTATGCTTTATTAAATTGTATTTATGTTGTTTTATCCTATGCTTTATTAAATTGTATTTATGTTGTTTTATCCTATGCTTTATTAAATTGTGTTTATGTTGTTTTATCCTATGCTTTATTAAATTGTATTTATGTTGTTTTAACCTATGCTTTATTAAATTGTATTTATGTTGTTTTATCCTATGCTTTATTAAATTGTATTTATGTTGTTTTATCCTATGCTTTATTAAATTGTATTTATGTTGTTTTATCCTATGCTTTATTAAATTGTATTTATGTTGTTTTATCCTATGCTTTATTAAATTGTATTATGTTGTTTTATCCTATGCTTTATTAAATTGTATTTATGTTGTTTTATCCTATGCTTTATTAAATTGTGTTTATGTTGTTTTATCCTATGCTTTATTAAATTGTATTAATGTTGTTTTAACCCATGCTTTATTAAATTGTATTTATGTGGTTTTATCCTATGCTTTATTAAATTGTATTTATGTTGTTTTATCCTATGCTTTATTAAATTGTATTTATGTTGTTTTATCCTATGCTTTATTAAATTGTATTTATGTTGTTTTAACCCATGCTTTATTAAATTGTATTTATGTGGTTTTATCCTATGCTTTATTAAATTGTATTTATGTTGTTTTATCCTATGCTTTATTACATTATATTTATGTTGTTTTATCCTATGCTTTATTAAATTGTATTTATGTTGTTTTATCCTATGCTTTATTCAATTGTATTTATGTTGATTTATCCTATGCTTTATTAAATTGTATTATTTTGTTTTATCTTATGCTTTATTAAATTGTATTTATGTTGTTTTATCCTATGCTTTATTAAATTGTGTTTATGTTGTTTTATCCTATGCTTTATTAAATTGTATTAATGTTGTTTTAACCCATGCTTTATTAAATTGTATTTATGTGGTTTTATCCTATGCTTTATTAAATTGTATTTATGTTGTTTTATCCTATGCTTTATTAAATTGTATTTATGTTGTTTTATCCTATGCTTTATTAAATTGTATTTATGTTGTTTTAACCCATGCTTTATTAAATTGTATTTATGTGGTTTTATCCTATGCTTTATTAAATTGTATTTATGTTGTTTTATCCTATGCTTTATTAAATTGTATTTATGTTGTTTTATCCTATGCTTTATTAAATTGTATTTATGTTGTTTTATCCTATGCTTTATTAAATAGTATTTATGTTGTTTTATCCTATGCTTTATTAAATTGTATTATGTTGTTTTATCCTATGCTTTATTAAATTGTATTTATGTTGTTTTATCCTATGCTTTATTAAATTGTGTTTATGTTGTTTTATCCTATGCTTTATTAAATTGTATTAATGTTGTTTTAACCCATGCTTTATTAAATTGTATTTATGTGGTTTTATCCTATGCTTTATTAAATTGTATTTATGTTGTTTTATCCTATGCTTTATTAAATTGTATTTATGTTATTTTAACCCATGCTTTATTAAATTGTATTTATGTGGTTTTATCCTATGCTTTATTAAATTGTATTTATGTTGTTTTATCCTATGCTTTATTAAATTGTATTTATGTTGTTTTATCCTATGCTTTATTAAATTGTATTTATGTTGTTTTATCCTATGCTTTATTAAATTGTATTTATTTTGTTTTATCCTATGCTTTATTAAATTGTGTTTATGTTGTTTGATCCTATGCTTTATTAAATTGTATTTATGTTGTTTTATCATATGCTCTATTAAATTGTATTATGTTGTTTTATCGTATGCTTTATTAAATTGTATTTATGTTGTTTTATCCTATTCTTTATTAAATTGTGTTTATGTTGTTTTATCCTATGCTTTATTAAATTGTATTAATGTTGTTTTAACCCATGCTTTATTAAATTGTATTTTTTGTGGTTTTATCCTATGCTTTATTAAATTGTATTTATGTTGTTTTATCCTATGATTTATTAAATTGTATTTATGTTGTTTTATCGTATGCTTTATTAAACTGCATTTATGTTGTTTTATCCTATGCTTTATTAAACTGCATTTATGTTGTTTTATCCTCTGCTTTATTAAATTGTATTTATGTTGTTTTATCCTATGCTTTATTAAATTGTATTTATGTTGTTTTATCCTATGCTTTATTAAATTGTATTTATGTTGTTTTATCCTATGCTTTATTAAATTGTATTATGTTGTTTTATCGTATGCTTTATTAAATTGTATTTATGTTGTTTTATCCTATGCTTTATTAAATTGTGTTTATGTTGTTTTATCCTATGCTTTATTAAATTGTATTAATGTTGTTTTAACCCATGCTTTATTAAATTGTATTTATGTGGTTTTATCCTATGCTTTATTAAATTGTATTTATGTTGTTTTATCCTATGCTTTATTAAATTGTATTTATGTTATTTTAACCCATGCTTTATTAAATTGTATTTATGTGGTTTTATCCTATGCTTTATTAAATTTTATTTATGTTGTTTTATCCTATGCTTTATTAAATTGTATTTATGTTGTTTTATCCTATGCTTTATTAAATTGTATTTATGTTGTTTTATCCTATGCTTTATTAAATTGTATTTATTTTGTTTTATCCTATGCTTTATTAAATTGTGTTTATGTTGTTTGATCCTATGCTTTATTAAATTGTATTTATGTTGTTTTATCCTATGCTTTATTAAATTGTATTTATGTTGTTTTATCCTATGATTTATGAAATTGTATTTATGTTTTTTATCCTATGATTTATGAAATTGTATTTATGTTTTTTATCCTATGCTTTATTAATTTGTATTTATGTTGTTTTATCCTATGCTTTATTAAATTGTATTTATGTTGTTTTATCGTATGCTTTATTAAAGTGCATTTATGTTGTTTTATCCTATGCTTTATTAAATTGTATTTATGTTGTTTTATCTTATGCTTTATTAAATTGTATTTAAGTTGTTTTATCCTATGCTTAATTAAATTGTATTTATGTTGTTTTATCCTATGCTTTATTAAATTGTATTTATGTTGTTTTATCCTATGCTTTATTAAATTGTATTTATGTTGTTTTATCCTATGCTCTATTAAATTGTGTTTATTTTGTTTTATCCTATGCTTTATTAAATTGTATTTATGTTGTTTTAACCCATGTTTTATTAAATTGTATTTATGTTGTTTTATCCTATGCTTTATTAAATTGTATATATGTTGTTTTATCCTATGCTTTATTAAATTGTATTTATCTTGTTTTGTCCTATGCTTTATTAAATTGTATTTATGTTGTTTTAACCTATGCTTTATTAAATTGTATTTATGTTGTTTTATCCTATGCTTTATTAAATTGTATTTATGTTGTTTTATCCTATGCTTTATTAAATTGTATTTATGTTGTTTTATCCTATGCTTTATTAAATTGTATTTATGTTGTTTTATCCTATGCTTTATTAAATTGTATTATGTTGTTTTATCCTATGCTTTATTAAATTGTATTTATGTTGTTTTATCCTATGCTTTATTAAATTGTGTTTATGTTGTTTTATCCTATGCTTTATTAAATTGTATTAATGTTGTTTTAACCCATGCTTTATTAAATTGTATTTATGTGGTTTTATCCTATGCTTTATTAAATTGTATTTATGTTGTTTTATCCTATGCTTTATTAAATTGTATTTATGTTGTTTTATCCTATGCTTTATTAAATTGTATTTATGTTGTTTTAACCCATGCTTTATTAAATTGTATTTATGTGGTTTTATCCTATGCTTTATTAAATTGTATTTATGTTGTTTTATCCTATGCTTTATTACATTATATTTATGTTGTTTTATCCTATGCTTTATTAAATTGTATTTATGTTGTTTTATTCTATGCTTTATTCAATTGTATTTATGTTGATTTATCCTATGCTTTATTAAATTGTATTATTTTGTTTTATCTTATGCTTTATTAAATTGTATTTATGTTGTTTTATCCTATGCTTTATTAAATTGTGTTTATGTTGTTTTATCCTATGCTTTATTAAATTGTATTAATGTTGTTTTAACCCATGCTTTATTAAATTGTATTTATGTGGTTTTATCCTATGCTTTATTAAATTGTATTTATGTTGTTTTATCCTATGCTTTATTAAATTGTATTTATGTTGTTTTATCCTATGCTTTATTAAATTGTATTTATGTTGTTTTAACCCATGCTTTATTAAATTGTATTTATGTGGTTTTATCCTATGCTTTATTAAATTGTATTTATGTTGTTTTATCCTATGCTTTATTAAATTGTATTTATGTTGTTTTATCCTATGCTTTATTAAATTGTATTTATGTTGTTTTATCCTATGCTTTATTAAATAGTATTTATGTTGTTTTATCCTATGCTTTATTAAATTGTATTATGTTGTTTTATCGTATGCTTTATTAAATTGTATTTATGTTGTTTTATCCTATGCTTTATTAAATTGTGTTTATGTTGTTTTATCCTATGCTTTATTAAATTGTATTAATGTTGTTTTAACCCATGCTTTATTAAATTGTATTTATGTGGTTTTATCCTATGCTTTATTAAATTGTATTTATGTTGTTTTATCCTATGCTTTATTAAACTGCATTTATGTTGTTTTATCCTATGCTTTATTAAATTGTATTTATGTTGTTTTATTCTATGCTTTATTAAATTGTATTTATGTTGTTTTATCCTATGCTTTATTCAATTGTATTTATGTTGATTTATCCTATGCTTTATTAAATTGTATTATGTTGTTTTATCGTATGCTTTATTAAATTGTATTTATGTTGTTTTATCCTATGCTTTATTAAATTGTGTTTATGTTGTTTTATCCTATGCTTTATTAAATTGTATTAATGTTGTTTTAACCCATGCTTTATTAAATTGTATTATGTGGTTTTATCCTATGCTTTATTAAATTGTATTTATGTTGTTTTATCCTATGCTTTATTAAATTGTATTTATGTTGTTTTATCCTATGCTTTATTAAATTGTATTTATGTTGTTTTAACCCATGCTTTATTAAATTGTATTTATGTGGTTTTATCCTATGCTTTATTAAATTGTATTTATGTGGTTTTATCCTATGCTTTATTAAATTGTATTTATGTTGTTTTATCCTATGCTTTATTAAATTGTATTTATGTTGTTTTATCCTATGCTTTATTAAATTGTATTTATGTTGTTTTATCCTATGCTTTATTAAATTGTATTATGTTGTTTTATCGTATGCTTTATTAAATTGTATTTATGTTGTTTTATCCTATGCTTTATTAAATTGTGTTTATGTTGTTTTATCCTATGCTTTATTAAATTGTATTAATGTTGTTTTAACCCATGCTTTATTAAATAGTATTTATGTGGTTTTATCCTATGCTTTATTAAATTGTACTTATGTTGTTTTATCCTATGCTTTATTAAATTGTATTTATGTTGTTTTATCCTATGCTTTATTAAATTGTATTTATGTTGTTTTATCCTATGCTTTATTAAAATGTATTTATGTTGTTTTATCCTATGCTTTATTAAATTGTATTTATGTTGTTTTATCCTATGCTTTATTAAACTCTATTTATGTTGTTTAATCATATGCTTTATTAAATTGTATTTATGTTCTTTAATCCTATGCTTTACTAAATTGTGTTTATGTTGTTTTATCCTATGCTTTATTAAATTGTATTTATGTTGTTTTATCCTATGCTTTATTAAATTGTATTTATGTTGTTTTATCCTATGCTTTATTAAATTGTGTTTATGTTGTTTTATCCTATGCTTTATTAAATTGTATTTATGTTGTTTTAACCTATGCTTTATTAAATTGTATTTATGTTGTTTTATCCTATGCTTTATTAAATTGTATTTATGTTGTTTTATCCTATGCTTTATTAAATTGTATTTATGTTGTTTTATCCTATGCTTTATTAAATTGTATTTATGTTGTTTTATCCTATGCTTTATTAAATTGTATTATGTTGTTTTATCCTATGCTTTATTAAATTGTATTTATGTTGTTTTATCCTATGCTTTATTAAATTGTGTTTATGTTGTTTTATCCTATGCTTTATTAAATTGTATTAATGTTGTTTTAACCCATGCTTTATTAAATTGTATTTATGTGGTTTTATCCTATGCTTTATTAAATTGTATTTATGTTGTTTTATCCTATGCTTTATTAAATTGTATTTATGTTGTTTTATCCTATGCTTTATTAAATTGTATTTATGTTGTTTTAACCCATGCTTTATTAAATTGTATTTATGTGGTTTTATCCTATGCTTTATTAAATTGTATTTATGTTGTTTTATCCTATGCTTTATTACATTATATTTATGTTGTTTTATCCTATGCTTTATTAAATTGTATTTATGTTGTTTTATCCTATGCTTTATTCAATTGTATTTATGTTGATTTATCCTATGCTTTATTAAATTGTATTATTTTGTTTTATCTTATGCTTTATTAAATTGTATTTATGTTGTTTTATCCTATGCTTTATTAAATTGTGTTTATGTTGTTTTATCCTATGCTTTATTAAATTGTATTAATGTTGTTTTAACCCATGCTTTATTAAATTGTATTTATGTGGTTTTATCCTATGCTTTATTAAATTGTATTTATGTTGTTTTATCCTATGCTTTATTAAATTGTATTTATGTTGTTTTATCCTATGCTTTATTAAATTGTATTTATGTTGTTTTAACCCATGCTTTATTAAATTGTATTTATGTGGTTTTATCCTATGCTTTATTAAATTGTATTTATGTTGTTTTATCCTATGCTTTATTAAATTGTATTTATGTTGTTTTATCCTATGCTTTATTAAATTGTATTTATGTTGTTTTATCCTATGCTTTATTAAATAGTATTTATGTTGTTTTATCCTATGCTTTATTAAATTGTATTATGTTGTTTTATCCTATGCTTTATTAAATTGTATTTATGTTGTTTTATCCTATGCTTTATTAAATTGTGTTTATGTTGTTTTATCCTATGCTTTATTAAATTGTATTAATGTTGTTTTAACCCATGCTTTATTAAATTGTATTTATGTGGTTTTATCCTATGCTTTATTAAATTGTATTTATGTTGTTTTATCCTATGCTTTATTAAATTGTATTTATGTTGTTTTATCCTATGCTTTATTAAATTGTATGTATGTTGTTTTATCCTATGCTTTATTAAATTGTATTTATGTTGTTTTATCCTATGCTTTATTAAATTGTATTTATGTTGTTTTATCCTATGCTTTATTAAATTGTATTATGTTGTTTTATCGTATGCTTTATTAAATTGTATTTATGTTGTTTTATCCTATGCTTTATTAAATTGTGTTTATGTTGTTTTTTCCTATGCTTTATTAAATTGTATTAATGTTGTTTTAACCCATGCTTTATTAAATTGTATTTATGTGGTTTTATCCTATGCTTTATTAAATTGTATTTATGTTGTTTTATCCTACGCTTTATTAAATTGTATTTATGTTGTTTTATCGTATGCTTTATTAAACTGCATTTATGTTGTTTTATCCTATGCTTTATTAAACTGCATTTATGTTGTTTTATCCTATGCTTTATTAAATTGTATTTATGTTGTTTTATTCTATGCTTTATTAAATTGTATTTATGTTGTTTTATCCTATGCTTTATTCAATTGTATTTATGTTGATTTATCCTATGCTTTATTAAATTGTATTATGTTGTTTTATCGTATGCTTTATTAAATTGTATTTATGTTGTTTTATCCTATGCTTTATTAAATTGTGTTTATGTTGTTTTATCCTATGCTTTATTAAATTGTATTAATGTTGTTTTAACCCATGCTTTATTAAATTGTATTTATGTGGTTTTATCCTATGCTTTATTAAATTGTATTTATGTTGTTTTATCCTATGCTTTATTAAATTGTATTTATGTTGTTTTATCCTATGCTTTATTAAATTGTATTTATGTTGTTTTAACCCATGCTTTATTAAATTGTATTTATGTGGTTTTATCCTATGCTTTATTAAATTGTATTTATGTGGTTTTATCCTATGCTTTATTAAATTGTATTTATGTTGTTTTATCCTATGCTTTATTAAATTGTATTTATGTTGTTTTATCCTATGCTTTATTAAATTGTATTTATGTTGTTTTATCCTATGCTTTATTAAATTGTATTATGTTGTTTTATCGTATGCTTTATTAAATTGTATTTATGTTGTTTTATCCTATACTTTATTAAATTGTGTTTATGTTGTTTTATCCTATGCTTTATTAAATTGTATTAATGTTGTTTTAACCCATGCTTTATTAAATAGTATTTATGTGGTTTTATCCTATGCTTTATTAAATTGTACTTATGTTGTTTTATCCTATGCTTTATTAAATTGTATTTATGTTGTTTTATCCTATGCTTTATTAAATTGTATTTATGTTGTTTTATCCTATGCTTTATTAAAATGTATTTATGTTGTTTTATCCTATGCTTTATTAAATTGTATTTATGTTGTTTTATCCTATGCTTTATTAAACTCTATTTATGTTGTTTAATCATATGCTTTATTAAATTGTATTTATGTTCTTTAATCCTATGCTTTACTAAATTGTGTTTATGTTGTTTTATCCTATGCTTTATTAAATTGTATTTATGTTGTTTTATCCTATGCTTTATTAAATTGTATTTATGTTGTTTTATCCTATGCTTTATTAAATTGTGTTTATGTTGTTTTATCCTATGCTTTATTAAATTGTATTAATGTTGTTTTAACCCATGCTTTATTAAATTGTATTTATGTGGTTTTATCCTATGCTTTATTAAATTGTATTTATGTTGTTTTATCCTATGCTTTATTAAATTGTATTTATGTTGTTTTATCCTATGCTTTATTAAATTGTATTTATGTTGTTTTAACCCATGCTTTATTAAATTGTATTTATGTGGTTTTATCCTATGCTTTATTAAATTGTATTTATGTTGTTTTATCCTATGCTTTATTAAATTGTATTTATGTTGTTTTATCCTATGCTTTATTAAATTGTATTTATGTTGTTTTATCCTATGCTTTATTAAATTGTATTTATGTTGTTTTATCCTATGCTTTATTAAATTGTATTTATGTTGTTTTATCCTATGCTTTATTAAATTGTATTATGTTGTTTTATCGTATGCTTTATTAAATTGTATTTATGTTGTTTTATCCTATGCTTTATTAAATTGTATTAATGTTGTTTTAACCCATGCTTTATTAAATTGTATTTATGTGGTTTTATCCTATGCTTTATTAAATTGTATTTATGTTGTTTTATCCTATGCTTTATTAAATTGTATTTATGTTGTTTTATCGCATGCTTTATTAAACTGCATTTATGTTGTTTTATCCTATGCTTTATTAAACTGCATTTATGTTGTTTTATCCTATGCTTTATTAAATTGTATTTATGTTGTTTTATTCTATGCTTTATTAAATTGTATTTATGTTGTTTTATCCTATGCTTTATTCAATTGTATTTATGTTGATTTATCCTATGCTTTATTAAATTGTATTATGTTGTTTTATCGTATGCTTTATTAAATTGTGTTTATGTTGTTTTATCCTATGCTTTATTAAATTGTATTAATGTTGTTTTAACCCATGCTTTATTAAATTGTATTTATGTGGTTTAATCCTATGCTTTACTAAATTGTGTTTATGTTGTTTTATCCTATGCTTTATTAAATTGTATTTATGTTGTTTTATCCTATGCTTTATTAAATTGTATTTATGTTGTTTTATTCTATGCTTTATTAAATTGTATTTATGTTGTTTTATCCTATGCTTTATTCAATTGTATTTATGTTGATTTATCCTATGCTTTATTAAATTGTATTATGTTGTTTTATCCTATGCTTTATTAAATTGTGTTTATGTTGTTTTATCCTATGCTTTATTAAATTGTATTAATGTTGTTTTAACCCATGCTTTATTAAATTGTATTTATGTGGTTTTATCCTATGCTTTATTAAATTGTATTTATGTTGTTTTATCCTATGCTTTATTAAATTGTATTTATGTTGCTTTATCCTATGCTTTATTAAACTGCATTTATGTTGTTTTATCCTATGCTTTATTAAATTGTATTTATGTTGTTTTATTCTATGCTTTATTAAATTGTATTTATGTTGTTTTATCCTATGCTTTATTCAATTGTATTTATGTTGATTTATCCTATGCTTTATTAAATTGTATTATGTTGTTTTATCCTATGCTTTATTAAATTGTGTTTATGTTGTTTTATCCTATGCTTTATTAAATTGTATTAATGTTGTTTTAACCCATGCTTTATTAAATTGTATTTATGTGGTTTTATCCTATGCTTTATTAAATTGTATTTATGTTGTTTTATCCTATGCTTTATTAAATTGTATTTATGTTGTTTTATCCTATGCTTTATTAAATTGTATTTATGTTGTTTTAACCCATGCTTTATTAAATTGTATTTATGTGGTTTTATCCTATGCTTTATTAAATTGTATTTATGTTGTTTTATCCTATGCTTTATTAAATTGTATTTATGTTGTTTTATCCTATGCTTTATTAAATTGTATTTATGTTGTTTTATCCTATGCTTTATTAAAATGTATTTATGTTGTTTTATCCTATGCTTTATTAAATTGTATTTATGTTGTTTTATCCTATGCTTTATTAAATTGTATTTATGTTGTTTTATCCTATGCTTTATTAAATTGTATTTATGTTGTTTTATCCTATGCTTTATTAAAATGTATTTATGTTGTTTTATCCTATGCTTTATTAAATTGTATTTATGTTGTTTTATCCTATGCTTTATTAAACTCTATTTATGTTGTTTAATCAAATGCTTTATTAAATTGTATTTATGTTGTTTAATCCTATGCTTTACTAAATTGTGTTTATGTTGTTTTATCCTATGCTTTATTAAATTGTATTTATGTTGTTTTATCCTATGCTTTATTAAATTGTATTTATGTTGTTTTATCCTATGCTTTATTAAATTGTATTTATGTTGTTTTATCCTATGCTTTATTAAATTGTATTAATGTTGTTTTAACCCATGCTTTATTAAATTGTATTTATGTGGTTTTTCCTATGCTTTATTAAATTGTATTTATGTTGTTTTATCCTATGCTTTATTAAATTGTATTTATGTTGTTTTATCCTATGCTTTATTAAATTGTATTTATGTTGTTTTAACCCATGCTTTATTAAATTGTATTTATGTGGTTTTATCCTATGCTTTATTAAATTGTATTTATGTTGTTTTATCCTATGCTTTATTAAATTGTATTTATGTTGTTTTATCCTATGCTTTATTAAATTGTATTTATGTTGTTTTATCCTATGCTTTATTAAATTGTATTTATGTTGTTTTATCCTATGCTTTATTAAATTGTATTTATGTTGTTTTATCATATGCTTTATTAAATTGTATTATGTTGTTTTATCGTATGCTTTATTAAATTGTATTTATGTTGTTTTATCCTATGCTTTATTAAATTGTGTTTATGTTGTTTTATCCTATGCTTTATTAAATTGTATTAATGTTGTTTTAACCCATGCTTTATTAAATTGTATTTATGTGGTTTTATCCTATGCTTTATTAAATTGTATTTATGTTGTTTTATCCTATGCTTTATTAAATTGTATTTATGTTGTTTTATCGTATGCTTTATTAAACTGCATTTATGTTGTTTTATCCTATGCTTTATTAAACTGCATTTATGTTGTTTTATCCTATGCTTTATTAAATTGTATTTATGTTGTTTTATTCTATGCTTTATTAAATTGTATTTATGTTGTTTTATCCTATGCTTTATTCAATTGTATTTATGTTGATTTATCCTATGCTTTATTAAATTGTATTATGTTGTTTTATCGTATGCTTTATTAAATTGTATTTATGTTGTTTTATCCTATGCTTTATTAAATTGTGTTTATGTTGTTTTATCCTATGCTTTATTAAATTGTATTAATGTTGTTTTAACCCATGCTTTATTAAATTGTATTTATGTGGTTTTATCCTATGCTTTATTAAATTGTATTTATTTTGTTTTATCCTATGCTTTATTAAATTGTATTTATGTTGTTTTATCCTATGCTTTATTAAATTGTATTTATGTTGTTTTAACCCATGCTTTATTAAATTGTATTTATGTGGTTTTATCCTATGCTTTATTAAATTGTATTTATGTTGTTTTATCCTATGCTTTATTAAATTGTATTTATGTTGTTTTATCCTATGCTTTATTAAATTGTATTTATGTTGTTTTATCCTATGCTTTATTAAATTGTATTTATGTTGTTTTATCCTATGCTTTATTAAATTGTATTATGTTGTTTTATCCTATGCTTTATTAAATTGTATTTATGTTGTTTTATCCTATGCTTTATTAAATTGTGTTTATGTTGTTTTATCCTATGCTTTATTAAATTGTATTTATGTTGTTTTAACCCATGCTTTATTAAATTGTATTTATGTGGTTTTATCCTATGCTTTATTAAATTGTATTTATGTTGTTTTATCCTATGCTTTATTAAATTGTATTTATGTTGTTTTATCGTATGATTTATTAAACTGCATTTATGTTGTTTTATCCTATGCTTTATTAAACTGCATTTATGTTGTTTTATCCTATGCTTTATTAAATTGTATTTATGTTGTTTTATCATATGCTTTATTAAATTGTATTTATGTTGTTTTATCCTATGCTTTATTCAATTGTATTTATGTTGATTTATCCTATGCTTTATTAAATTGTATCATGTTGTTTTATCGTATGCTTTATTAAATTGTATTTATGTTGTTTTATCCTATGCTTTATTAAATTGTGTTTATGTTGTTTTATCCTATGCTTTATTAAATTGTATTAATGTTGTTTTAACCCATGCTTTATTAAATTGTATTTATGTGGTTTTATCCTATGCTTTATTAAATTGTATTTATGTTGTTTTATCCTATGCTTTATTAAATTGTATTTATGTTGTTTTATCCTATGCTTTATTAAATTGTATTTATGTTGTTTTATCCTATGCTTTATTAAATTGTGTTTATGTTGTTTTATCCTATGCTTTATTAAATTGTGTTTATGTTGTTTTATCCTATGCTTTATTAAATTGTATTAATGTTGTTTTAACCCATGCTTTATTAAATTGTATTTATGTGGTTTTATCGTATGCTTTATTAAATTGTATTATGTTGTTTTATCGTATGCTTTATTAAATTGTATTTATGTTGTTTTAACCCATGCTTTATTAAATTGTATTTATGTGGTTTTATCCTATGCTTTATTAAATTGTATTTATGTTGTTTTATCCTATGCTTTATTAAATTGTATTTATGTTGTTTTATCCTATGCTTTATTAAATTGTATTTATGTTGTTTTATCCTATGCTTTATTAAATTGTATTTATGTTGTTTTATCCTATGCTTTATTAAATTGTATTTATGTTGTTTTATCCTATGCTTTATTAAATTGTATTATGTTGTTTTATCGTATGCTTTATTAAATTGTATTTATGTTGTTTTATCCTATGCTTTATTAAATTGTATTAATGTTGTTTTAACCCATGCTTTATTAAATTGTATTTATGTGGTTTTATCCTATGCTTTATTAAATTGTATTTATGTTGTTTTATCCTATGCTTTATTAAATTGTATTTATGTTGTTTTATCGCATGCTTTATTAAACTGCATTTATGTTGTTTTATCCTATGCTTTATTAAACTGCATTTATGTTGTTTTATCCTATGCTTTATTAAATTGTATTTATGTTGTTTTATTCTATGCTTTATTAAATTGTATTTATGTTGTTTTATCCTATGCTTTATTCAATTGTATTTATGTTGATTTATCCTATGCTTTATTAAATTGTATTATGTTGTTTTATCGTATGCTTTATTAAATTGTGTTTATGTTGTTTTATCCTATGCTTTATTAAATTGTATTAATGTTGTTTTAACCCATGCTTTATTAAATTGTATTTATGTGGTTTAATCCTATGCTTTACTAAATTGTGTTTATGTTGTTTTATCCTATGCTTTATTAAATTGTATTTATGTTGTTTTATCCTATGCTTTATTAAATTGTATTTATGTTGTTTTATTCTATGCTTTATTAAATTGTATTTATGTTGTTTTATCCTATGCTTTATTCAATTGTATTTATGTTGATTTATCCTATGCTTTATTAAATTGTATTATGTTGTTTTATCCTATGCTTTATTAAATTGTGTTTATGTTGTTTTATCCTATGCTTTATTAAATTGTATTAATGTTGTTTTAACCCATGCTTTATTAAATTGTATTTATGTGGTTTTATCCTATGCTTTATTAAATTGTATTTATGTTGTTTTATCCTATGCTTTATTAAATTGTATTTATGTTGCTTTATCCTATGCTTTATTAAACTGCATTTATGTTGTTTTATCCTATGCTTTATTAAATTGTATTTATGTTGTTTTATTCTATGCTTTATTAAATTGTATTTATGTTGTTTTATCCTATGCTTTATTCAATTGTATTTATGTTGATTTATCCTATGCTTTATTAAATTGTATTATGTTGTTTTATCCTATGCTTTATTAAATTGTGTTTATGTTGTTTTATCCTATGCTTTATTAAATTGTATTAATGTTGTTTTAACCCATGCTTTATTAAATTGTATTTATGTGGTTTTATCCTATGCTTTATTAAATTGTATTTATGTTGTTTTATCCTATGCTTTATTAAATTGTATTTATGTTGTTTTATCCTATGCTTTATTAAATTGTATTTATGTTGTTTTAACCCATGCTTTATTAAATTGTATTTATGTGGTTTTATCCTATGCTTTATTAAATTGTATTTATGTTGTTTTATCCTATGCTTTATTAAATTGTATTTATGTTGTTTTATCCTATGCTTTATTAAATTGTATTTATGTTGTTTTATCCTATGCTTTATTAAAATGTATTTATGTTGTTTTATCCTATGCTTTATTAAATTGTATTTATGTTGTTTTATCCTATGCTTTATTAAATTGTATTTATGTTGTTTTATCCTATGCTTTATTAAATTGTATTTATGTTGTTTTATCCTATGCTTTATTAAAATGTATTTATGTTGTTTTATCCTATGCTTTATTAAATTGTATTTATGTTGTTTTATCCTATGCTTTATTAAACTCTATTTATGTTGTTTAATCAAATGCTTTATTAAATTGTATTTATGTTGTTTAATCCTATGCTTTACTAAATTGTGTTTATGTTGTTTTATCCTATGCTTTATTAAATTGTATTTATGTTGTTTTATCCTATGCTTTATTAAATTGTATTTATGTTGTTTTATCCTATGCTTTATTAAATTGTATTTATGTTGTTTTATCCTATGCTTTATTAAATTGTATTAATGTTGTTTTAACCCATGCTTTATTAAATTGTATTTATGTGGTTTTTCCTATGCTTTATTAAATTGTATTTATGTTGTTTTATCCTATGCTTTATTAAATTGTATTTATGTTGTTTTATCCTATGCTTTATTAAATTGTATTTATGTTGTTTTAACCCATGCTTTATTAAATTGTATTTATGTGGTTTTATCCTATGCTTTATTAAATTGTATTTATGTTGTTTTATCCTATGCTTTATTAAATTGTATTTATGTTGTTTTATCCTATGCTTTATTAAATTGTATTTATGTTGTTTTATCCTATGCTTTATTAAATTGTATTTATGTTGTTTTATCCTATGCTTTATTAAATTGTATTTATGTTGTTTTATCATATGCTTTATTAAATTGTATTATGTTGTTTTATCGTATGCTTTATTAAATTGTATTTATGTTGTTTTATCCTATGCTTTATTAAATTGTGTTTATGTTGTTTTATCCTATGCTTTATTAAATTGTATTAATGTTGTTTTAACCCATGCTTTATTAAATTGTATTTATGTGGTTTTATCCTATGCTTTATTAAATTGTATTTATGTTGTTTTATCCTATGCTTTATTAAATTGTATTTATGTTGTTTTATCGTATGCTTTATTAAACTGCATTTATGTTGTTTTATCCTATGCTTTATTAAACTGCATTTATGTTGTTTTATCCTATGCTTTATTAAATTGTATTTATGTTGTTTTATTCTATGCTTTATTAAATTGTATTTATGTTGTTTTATCCTATGCTTTATTCAATTGTATTTATGTTGATTTATCCTATGCTTTATTAAATTGTATTATGTTGTTTTATCGTATGCTTTATTAAATTGTATTTATGTTGTTTTATCCTATGCTTTATTAAATTGTGTTTATGTTGTTTTATCCTATGCTTTATTAAATTGTATTAATGTTGTTTTAACCCATGCTTTATTAAATTGTATTTATGTGGTTTTATCCTATGCTTTATTAAATTGTATTTATTTTGTTTTATCCTATGCTTTATTAAATTGTATTTATGTTGTTTTATCCTATGCTTTATTAAATTGTATTTATGTTGTTTTAACCCATGCTTTATTAAATTGTATTTATGTGGTTTTATCCTATGCTTTATTAAATTGTATTTATGTTGTTTTATCCTATGCTTTATTAAATTGTATTTATGTTGTTTTATCCTATGCTTTATTAAATTGTATTTATGTTGTTTTATCCTATGCTTTATTAAATTGTATTTATGTTGTTTTATCCTATGCTTTATTAAATTGTATTATGTTGTTTTATCCTATGCTTTATTAAATTGTATTTATGTTGTTTTATCCTATGCTTTATTAAATTGTGTTTATGTTGTTTTATCCTATGCTTTATTAAATTGTATTTATGTTGTTTTAACCCATGCTTTATTAAATTGTATTTATGTGGTTTTATCCTATGCTTTATTAAATTGTATTTATGTTGTTTTATCCTATGCTTTATTAAATTGTATTTATGTTGTTTTATCGTATGATTTATTAAACTGCATTTATGTTGTTTTATCCTATGCTTTATTAAACTGCATTTATGTTGTTTTATCCTATGCTTTATTAAATTGTATTTATGTTGTTTTATCATATGCTTTATTAAATTGTATTTATGTTGTTTTATCCTATGCTTTATTCAATTGTATTTATGTTGATTTATCCTATGCTTTATTAAATTGTATCATGTTGTTTTATCGTATGCTTTATTAAATTGTATTTATGTTGTTTTATCCTATGCTTTATTAAATTGTGTTTATGTTGTTTTATCCTATGCTTTATTAAATTGTATTAATGTTGTTTTAACCCATGCTTTATTAAATTGTATTTATGTGGTTTTATCCTATGCTTTATTAAATTGTATTTATGTTGTTTTATCCTATGCTTTATTAAATTGTATTTATGTTGTTTTATCCTATGCTTTATTAAATTGTATTTATGTTGTTTTATCCTATGCTTTATTAAATTGTGTTTATGTTGTTTTATCCTATGCTTTATTAAATTGTGTTTATGTTGTTTTATCCTATGCTTTATTAAATTGTATTAATGTTGTTTTAACCCATGCTTTATTAAATTGTATTTATGTGGTTTTATCGTATGCTTTATTAAATTGTATTATGTTGTTTTATCGTATGCTTTATTAAATTGTATTTATGTTGTTTTAACCCATGCTTTATTAAATTGTATTTATGTGGTTTTATCCTATGCTTTATTAAATTGTATTTATGTTGTTTTATCCTATGCTTTATTAAATTGTATTATGTTGTTTTATCGTATGCTTTATTAAATTGTATTTATGTTGTTTTATCCTATGCTTTATTAAATTGTGTTTATGTTGTTTTATCCTATGCTATATTAAATTGTATTAATGTTGTTTTAACCCATGCTTTATTAAATAGTATTTATGTGGTTTTATCCTATGCTTTATTAAATTGTATTTATGTTGTTTTATCCTATGCTTTATTAAATTGTATTTATGTTGTTTTATCGTATGCTTTATTAAACTGCATTTATGTTGTTTTATCCTATGCTTTATTAAACTGCATTTATGTTGTTTTATCCTATGCTTTATTAAATTGTATTTATGTTGTTTTATCCTATGCTTTATTAAATTGTATTTATGTTGTTTTATCCTATGCTTTATTCAATTGTATTTATGTTGATTTATCCTATGCTTTATTAAATTGTATTATGTTGTTTTATCGTATGCTTTATTAAATTGTATTTATGTTGTTTTATCCTATGCTTTATTAAATTGTATTTATGTTGTTTTATCCTATGCTTTATTAAATTGTATTTATGTTGTTTTATCCTATGCTTTATTAAATTGTATTTATGTTGTTTTATCCTATGCTTTATTAAATTGTATTATGTTGTTTTATCGTATGCTTTATTAAATTGTATTTATGTTGTTTTATCCTATGCTTTATTAAATTGTGTTTATGTTGTTTTATCCTATGCTTTATTAAATTGTGTTTATGTTGTTTTATCCTATGCTTTATTAAATTGTGTTTATGTTGTTTTATCCTATGCTTTATTAAATTGTGTTTATGTTGTTTTATCCTATGCTTTATTAAATTGTATTAATGTTGTTTTAACCCATGCTTTATTAAATTGTATTTATGTGGTTTTATCGTATGCTTTATTAAATTGTATTATGTTGTTTTATCGTATGCTTTATTAAATTGTATTTATGTTGTTTTAACCCATGCATTATTAAATTGTATTTATGTGGTTTTATCCTATGCTTTATTAAATTGTATTTATGTTGTTTTATCCTATGCTTTATTAAATTGTATTTATGTTGTTTTATCCTATGCTTTATTAAATTGTATTTATGTTGTTTTATCCTATGCTTTATTAAATTGTATTTGTGTTGTTTTATCCTATGCTTTATTAAATTGTATTATGTTGTTTTATCGTATGCTTTATTAAATTGTATTTATGTTGTTTTATCCTATGCTTTATTAAATTGTGTTTATGTTGTTTTATCCTATGCTTTATTAAATTGTATTAATGTTGTTTTAACCCATGCTTTATTAAATAGTATTTATGTGGTTTTATCCTATGCTTTATTAAATTGTATTTATGTTGTTTTATCCTATGCTTTATTAAATTGTATTTATGTTGTTTTATCGTATGCTTTATTAAACTGCATTTATGTTGTTTTATCCTATGCTTTATTAAACTGCATTTATGTTGTTTTATCCTATGCTTTATTAAATTGTATTTATGTTGTTTTATCCTATGCTTTATTAAATTGTATTTATGTTGTTTTATCCTATGCTTTATTCAATTGTATTTATGTTGATTTATCCTATGCTTTATTAAATTGTATCATGTTGTTTTATCGTATGCTTTATTAAATTGTATTTATGTTGTTTTATCCTATGCTTTATTAAATTGTGTTTATGTTGTTTTATCCTATGCTTTATTAAATTGTATTAATGTTGTTTTAACCCATGCTTTATTAAATTGTATTTATGTGGTTTTATCCTATGCTTTATTAAATTGTATTTATGTTGTTTTATCCTATGCTTTATTAAATTGTATTTATGTTGTTTTATCCTATGCTTTATTAAATTGTATTTATGTTGTTTTAACCCATGCTTTATTAAATTGTATTTATGCGGTTTTATCCTATGCTTTATTAAATTGTATTTATGTTGTTTTATCCTATGCTTTATTAAATTGTATTTATGTTGTTTTATCCTATGCTTTATTCAATTGTATTTATGTTGTTTTATCCTATGCTTTATTAAATTGTATTTATGTTGTTTTAACCCATGCTTTATTAAATTGTATTTATGTGGTTTTATCCTATGCTTTATTAAATTGTATTTATGTTGTTTTATCCTATGCTTTATTAAATTGTATTTATGTTGTTTTATCCTATGCTTTATTAAATTGTATTTATGTTGTTTTATCCTATGCTTTATTAAATTGTATTTATGTTGTTTTATCCTATGCTTTATTAAATTGTATTTATGTTGTTTTATCGTATGCTTTATTAAATTGTATTTATGTTGTTTTATCCTATGCTTTATTAAATTGTGTTTATGTTGTTTTATCCTATGCTTTATTAAATTGTATTAATGTTGTTTTAACCCATGCTTTATTAAATTGTATTTATGTGGTTTTATCCTATGCTTTATTAAATTGTATTTATGTTGTTTTATCCTATGCTTTATTAAATTGTATTTATGTTGTTTTATCGTATGCTTTATTAAACTGCATTTATGTTGTTTTATCCTATGCTTTATTAAACTGCATTTATGTTGTTTTATCCTATGCTTTATTAAATTGTATTTATGTTGTTTTATCCTATGCTTTATTAAATTGTATTTATGTTGTTTTATCCTATGCTTTATTCAATTGTATTTATGTTGATTTATCCTATGCTTTATTAAATTGTATTATGTTGTTTTATCGTATGCTTTATTAAATTGTATTTATGTTGTTTTATCCTATGCTTTATTAAATTGTGTTTATGTTGTTTTATCCTATGCTTTATTAAATTGTATTAATGTTGTTTTAACCGATGCTTTATTAAATTGTATTTATGTGGTTTTATCCTATGCTTTATTAAATTGTATTTATGTTGTTTTATCCTATGCTTTATTAAATTGTATTTATGTTGTTTTATCCTATGCTTTATTAAATTGTATTTATGTTGTTTTAACCCATGCTTTATTAAATTGTATTTATGCGGTTTTATCCTATGCTTTATTAAATTGTATTTATGTTGTTTTATCCTATGCTTTATTAAATTGTATTTATGTTGTTTTATCCTATGCTTTATTAAATTGTATTTATGTTGTTTTATCCTATGCTTTATTAAATTGTATTTATGTTGTTTTATCCTATGCTTTATTAAATTGTATTTATGTTGTTTTATCATATGCTTTATTAAAGTGCATTTATGTTGTTTTATCCTATGCTTTATTAAATTGTATTTATGTTGTTTTATCTTATGCTTTATTAAATTGTATTTAAGTTGTTTTATCCTATGCTTAATTAAATTGTATTTATGTTGTTTTATCCTATGCTTTATTAAATTGTATTTATGTTGTTTTATCGTATGCTTTATTAAATTGTATTTATGTTGTTTTATCCTATGCTCTATTAAATTGTGTTTATTTTGTTTTATCCTATGCTTTATTAAATTGTATTTATGTTGTTTTAACCCATGTTTTATTAAATTGTATTTATGTTGTTTTATCCTATGCTTTTTTAAATTGTATATATGTTGTTTTATCCTATGCTTTATTAAATTGTATTTATCTTGTTTTGTCCTATGCTTTATTAAATTGTATTTATGTTGTTTTAACCTATGCTTTATTAAATTGTATTTATGTGGTTTTATCCTATGCTTTATTAAATTGTATTTATGTTGTTTTATCCTATGCTTTATTAAATTGTATTTATGTTGTTTTATCCTATGCTTTATTAAATTGTATTTATGTTGTTTTAACCCATGCTTTATTAAATAGTATTTATGTGGTTTTATCCTATGCTTTATTAAATTGTATTTATGTTGTTTTATCCTATGCTTTATTAAATTGTATTTATGTTGTTTTATCCTATGCTTTATTAAATTGTATTTATGTTGTTTTATCCTATGCTTTATTAAATTGTATTATGTTGTTTTATCGTATGCTTTATTAAATTGTATTTATGTTGTTTTATCCTATGCTTTATTAAATTGTGTTTATGTTGTTTTATCCTATGCTTTATTAAATTGTATTAATGTTGTTTTAACCCATGCTTTATTAAATAGTATTTATGTGGTTTTATCCTATGCTTTATTAAATTGTATTTATGTTGTTTTATCCTATGCTTTATTAAATTGTATTTATGTTGTTTTATCGTATGCTTTATTAAACTGCATTTATGTTGTTTTATCCTATGCTTTATTAAACTGCATTTATGTTGTTTTATCCTATGCTTTATTAAATTGTATTTATGTTGTTTTATCCTATGCTTTATTCAATTGTATTTATGTTGTTTTATCCTATGCTTTATTCAATTGTATTTATGTTGATTTATCCTATGCTTTATTAAATTGTATTATGTTGTTTTATCGTATGCTTTATTAAATTGTATTTATGTTGTTTTATCCTATGCTTTATTAAATTGTATTTATGTTGTTTTATCCTATGCTTTATTAAATTGTATTTATGTTGTTTTATCCTATGCTTTATTAAATTGTATTTATGTTGTTTTATCCTATGCTTTATTAAATTGTATTATGTTGTTTTATCGTATGCTTTATTAAATTGTATTTATATTGTTTTATCCTATGCTTTATTAAATTGTGTTTATGTTGTTTTATCCTATGCTTTATTAAATTGTGTTTATGTTGTTTTATCCTATGCTTTATTAAATTGTATTAATGTTGTTTTAACCCATGCTTTATTAAATTGTATTTATGTGGTTTTATCGTATGCTTTATTAAATTGTATTATGTTGTTTTATCGTATGCTTTATTAAATTGTATTTATGTTGTTTTAACCCATGCTTTATTAAATTGTATTTATGTGGTTTTATCCTATGCTTTATTAAATTGTATTTATGTTGTTTTATCCTATGCTTTATTAAATTGTATTATGTTGTTTTATCGTATGCTTTATTAAATTGTATTTATGTTGTTTTATCCTATGCTTTATTAAATTGTGTTTATGTTGTTTTATCCTATGCTTTATTAAATTGTATTAATGTTGTTTTAACCCATGCTTTATTAAATAGTATTTATGTGGTTTTATCCTATGCTTTATTAAATTGTATTAATGTTGTTTTAACCCATGCTTTATTAAATTGTATTTATGTGGTTTTATCGTATGCTTTATTAAATTGTATTATGTTGTTTTATCGTATGCTTTATTAAATTGTATTTATGTTGTTTTAACCCATGCATTATTAAATTGTATTTATGTGGTTTTATCCTATGCTTTATTAAATTGTATTTATGTTGTTTTATCCTATGCTTTATTAAATTGTATTTATGTTGTTTTATCCTATGCTTTATTAAATTGTATTTATGTTGTTTTATCCTATGCTTTATTAAATTGTATTTATGTTGTTTTATCCTATGCTTTATTAAATTGTATTATGTTGTTTTATCGTATGCTTTATTAAATTGTATTTATGTTGTTTTATCCTATGCTTTATTAAATTGTGTTTATGTTGTTTTATCCTATGCTTTATTAAATTGTATTAATGTTGTTTTAACCCATGCTTTATTAAATAGTATTTATGTGGTTTTATCCTATGCTTTATTAAATTGTATTTATGTTGTTTTATCCTATGCTTTATTAAATTGTATTTATGTTGTTTTATCGTATGCTTTATTAAACTGCATTTATGTTGTTTTATCCTATGCTTTATTAAACTGCATTTATGTTGTTTTATCCTATGCTTTATTAAATTGTATTTATGTTGTTTTATCCTATGCTTTATTAAATTGTATTTATGTTGTTTTATCCTATGCTTTATTCAATTGTATTTATGTTGATTTATCCTATGCTTTATTAAATTGTATCATGTTGTTTTATCGTATGCTTTATTAAATTGTATTTATGTTGTTTTATCCTATGCTTTATTAAATTGTGTTTATGTTGTTTTATCCTATGCTTTATTAAATTGTATTAATGTTGTTTTAACCCATGCTTTATTAAATTGTATTTATGTGGTTTTATCCTATGCTTTATTAAATTGTATTTATGTTGTTTTATCCTATGCTTTATTAAATTGTATTTATGTTGTTTTATCCTATGCTTTATTAAATTGTATTTATGTTGTTTTAACCCATGCTTTATTAAATTGTATTTATGCGGTTTTATCCTATGCTTTATTAAATTGTATTTATGTTGTTTTATCCTATGCTTTATTAAATTGTATTTATGTTGTTTTATCCTATGCTTTATTCAATTGTATTTATGTTGTTTTATCCTATGCTTTATTAAATTGTATTTATGTGGTTTTATCCTATGCTTTATTAAATTGTATTTATGTTGTTTTATCCTATGCTTTATTAAATTGTATTATGTTGTTTTCTCGTATGCTTTATTAAATTGTATTTATATTGTTTTATCCTATGCTTTATTAAATTGTGTTTATGTTGTTTTAACCCATGCTTTATTAAATTGTATTTATGTGGTTTTATCCTATGCTTTATTAAATTGTATTTATGTTGTTTTATCCTATGCTTTATTAAATTGTATTATGTTGTTTTCTCGTATGCTTTATTAAATTGTATTTATATTGTTTTATCCTATGCTTTATTAAATTGTGTTTATGTTGTTTTATCCTATGCTTTATTAAATTGTGTTTATGTTGTTTTATCCTATGCTTTATTAAATTGTATTAATGTTGTTTTAACCCATGCTTTATTAAATTGTGTTTATGTTGTTTTATCCTATGCTTTATTAAATTGTATTAATGTTGTTTTAACCCATGCTTTATTAAATTGTATTTATGTGGTTTTATCCTATGCTTTATTAAATTGTATTTATGTTGTTTTATCCTATGCTTTATTAAATTGTATTTATGTTGTTTTATCGTATGCTTTATTAAACTGCATTTATGTTGTTTTATCCTATGCTTTATTAAACTGCATTTATGTTGTTTTATCCTATGCTTTATTAAATTGTATTTATGTTGTTTTATTCTATGCTTTATTAAATTGTATTTATGTTGTTTTATCCTATGCTTTATTCAATTGTATTTATGTTGATTTATCCTATGCTTTATTAAATTGTATTATGTTGTTTTATCGTATGCTTTATTAAATTGTATTTATGTTGTTTTATCCTATGCTTTATTAAATTGTGTTTATGTTGTTTTATCCTATGCTTTATTAAATTGTATTAATGTTGTTTTAACCCATGCTTTATTAAATTGTATTTATGTGGTTTTATCCTATGCTTTATTAAATTGTATTTATTTTGTTTTATCCTATGCTTTATTAAATTGTATTTATGTTGTTTTATCCTATGCTTTATTAAATTGTATTTATGTTGTTTTAACCCATGCTTTATTAAATTGTATTTATGTGGTTTTATCCTATGCTTTATTAAATTGTATTTATGTTGTTTTATCCTATGCTTTATTAAATTGTATTTATGTTGTTTTATCCTATGCTTTATTAAATTGTATTTATGTTGTTTTATCCTATGCTTTATTAAATTGTATTTATGTTGTTTTATCCTATGCTTTATTAAATTGTATTATGTTGTTTTATCCTATGCTTTATTAAATTGTATTTATGTTGTTTTATCCTATGCTTTATTAAATTGTGTTTATGTTGTTTTATCCTATGCTTTATTAAATTGTATTTATGTTGTTTTAACCCATGCTTTATTAAATTGTATTTATGTGGTTTTATCCTATGCTTTATTAAATTGTATTTATGTTGTTTTATCCTATGCTTTATTAAATTGTATTTATGTTGTTTTATCGTATGATTTATTAAACTGCATTTATGTTGTTTTATCCTATGCTTTATTAAACTGCATTTATGTTGTTTTATCCTATGCTTTATTAAATTGTATTTATGTTGTTTTATCATATGCTTTATTAAATTGTATTTATGTTGTTTTATCCTATGCTTTATTCAATTGTATTTATGTTGATTTATCCTATGCTTTATTAAATTGTATCATGTTGTTTTATCGTATGCTTTATTAAATTGTATTTATGTTGTTTTATCCTATGCTTTATTAAATTGTGTTTATGTTGTTTTATCCTATGCTTTATTAAATTGTATTAATGTTGTTTTAACCCATGCTTTATTAAATTGTATTTATGTGGTTTTATCCTATGCTTTATTAAATTGTATTTATGTTGTTTTATCCTATGCTTTATTAAATTGTATTTATGTTGTTTTATCCTATGCTTTATTAAATTGTATTTATGTTGTTTTAACCCATGCTTTATTAAATTGTATTTATGCGGTTTTATCCTATGCTTTATTAAATTGTATTTATGTTGTTTTATCCTATGCTTTATTAAATTGTATTTATGTTGTTTTATCCTATGCTTTATTCAATTGTATTTATGTTGTTTTATCCTATGCTTTATTAAATTGTATTTATGTTGTTTTAACCCATGCTTTATTAAATTGTATTTATGTGGTTTTATCCTATGCTTTATTAAATTGTATTTATGTTGTTTTATCCTATGCTTTATTAAATTGTATTATGTTGTTTTATCGTATGCTTTATTAAATTGTATTTATATTGTTTTATCCTATGCTTTATTAAATTGTGTTTATGTTGTTTTATCCTATGCTTTATTAAATTGTGTTTATGTTGTTTTATCCTATGCTTTATTAAATTGTATTAATGTTGTTTTAACCCATGCTTTATTAAATTGTATTTATGTGGTTTTATCGTATGCTTTATTAAATTGTATTATGTTGTTTTATCGTATGCTTTATTAAATTGTATTTATGTTGTTTTAACCCATGCTTTATTAAATTGTATTTATGTGGTTTTATCCTATGCTTTATTAAATTGTATTTATGTTGTTTTATCCTATGCTTTATTAAATTGTATTATGTTGTTTTATCGTATGCTTTATTAAATTGTATTTATGTTGTTTTATCCTATGCTTTATTAAATTGTGTTTATGTTGTTTTATCCTATGCTATATTAAATTGTATTAATGTTGTTTTAACCCATGCTTTATTAAATAGTATTTATGTGGTTTTATCCTATGCTTTATTAAATTGTATTTATGTTGTTTTATCCTATGCTTTATTAAATTGTATTTATGTTGTTTTATCGTATGCTTTATTAAACTGCATTTATGTTGTTTTATCCTATGCTTTATTAAACTGCATTTATGTTGTTTTATCCTATGCTTTATTAAATTGTATTTATGTTGTTTTATCCTATGCTTTATTAAATTGTATTTATGTTGTTTTATCCTATGCTTTATTCAATTGTATTTATGTTGATTTATCCTATGCTTTATTAAATTGTATTATGTTGTTTTATCGTATGCTTTATTAAATTGTATTTATGTTGTTTTATCCTATGCTTTATTAAATTGTATTTATGTTGTTTTATCCTATGCTTTATTAAATTGTATTTATGTTGTTTTATCCTATGCTTTATTAAATTGTATTTATGTTGTTTTATCCTATGCTTTATTAAATTGTATTATGTTGTTTTATCGTATGCTTTATTAAATTGTATTTATGTTGTTTTATCCTATGCTTTATTAAATTGTGTTTATGTTGTTTTATCCTATGCTTTATTAAATTGTGTTTATGTTGTTTTATCCTATGCTTTATTAAATTGTGTTTATGTTGTTTTATCCTATGCTTTATTAAATTGTGTTTATGTTGTTTTATCCTATGCTTTATTAAATTGTATTAATGTTGTTTTAACCCATGCTTTATTAAATTGTATTTATGTGGTTTTATCGTATGCTTTATTAAATTGTATTATGTTGTTTTATCGTATGCTTTATTAAATTGTATTTATGTTGTTTTAACCCATGCATTATTAAATTGTATTTATGTGGTTTTATCCTATGCTTTATTAAATTGTATTTATGTTGTTTTATCCTATGCTTTATTAAATTGTATTTATGTTGTTTTATCCTATGCTTTATTAAATTGTATTTATGTTGTTTTATCCTATGCTTTATTAAATTGTATTTATGTTGTTTTATCCTATGCTTTATTAAATTGTATTATGTTGTTTTATCGTATGCTTTATTAAATTGTATTTATGTTGTTTTATCCTATGCTTTATTAAATTGTGTTTATGTTGTTTTATCCTATGCTTTATTAAATTGTATTAATGTTGTTTTAACCCATGCTTTATTAAATAGTATTTATGTGGTTTTATCCTATGCTTTATTAAATTGTATTTATATTGTTTTATCCTATGCTTTATTAAATTGTATTTATGTTGTTTTATCGTATGCTTTATTAAACTGCATTTATGTTGTTTTATCCTATGCTTTATTAAACTGCATTTATGTTGTTTTATCCTATGCTTTATTAAATTGTATTTATGTTGTTTTATCCTATGCTTTATTAAATTGTATTTATGTTGTTTTATCCTATGCTTTATTCAATTGTATTTATGTTGATTTATCCTATGCTTTATTAAATTGTATCATGTTGTTTTATCGTATGCTTTATTAAATTGTATTTATGTTGTTTTATCCTATGCTTTATTAAATTGTGTTTATGTTGTTTTATCCTATGCTTTATTAAATTGTATTAATGTTGTTTTAACCCATGCTTTATTAAATTGTATTTATGTGGTTTTATCCTATGCTTTATTAAATTGTATTTATGTTGTTTTATCCTATGCTTTATTAAATTGTATTTATGTTGTTTTATCCTATGCTTTATTAAATTGTATTTATGTTGTTTTAACCCATGCTTTATTAAATTGTATTTATGCGGTTTTATCCTATGCTTTATTAAATTGTATTTATGTTGTTTTATCCTATGCTTTATTAAATTGTATTTATGTTGTTTTATCCTATGCTTTATTCAATTTTATTTATGTTGTTTTATCCTATGCTTTATTAAATTGTATTTATGTTGTTTTAACCCATGCTTTATTAAATTGTATTTATGTGGTTTTATCCTATGCTTTATTAAATTGTATTTATGTTGTTTTATCCTATGCTTTATTAAATTGTATTTATGTTGTTTTATCCTATGCTTTATTAAATTGTATTTATGTTGTTTTATCCTATGCTTTATTAAATTGTATTTATGTTGTTTTATCCTATGCTTTATTAAATTGTATTTATGTTGTTTTATCCTATGCTTTATTAAATTGTATTTATGTTGTTTTATCGTATGCTTTATTAAATTGTATTTATGTTGTTTTATCCTATGCTTTATTAAATTGTGTTTATGTTGTTTTATCCTATGCTTTATTAAATTGTATTAATGTTGTTTTAACCCATGCTTTATTAAATTGTATTTATGTGGTTTTATCCTATGCTTTATTAAATTGTATTTATGTTGTTTTATCCTATGCTTTATTAAATTGTATTTATGTTGTTTTATCGTATGCTTTATTAAACTGCATTTATGTTGTTTTATCCTATGCTTTATTAAACTGCATTTATGTTGTTTTATCCTATGCTTTATTAAATTGTATTTATGTTGTTTTATCCTATGCTTTATTAAATTGTATTTATGTTGTTTTAACCCATGCTTTATTAAATTGTATTTATGTGGTTTTATCCTATGCTTTATTAAATTGTATTTATGTTGTTTTATCCTATGCTTTATTAAATTGTATTTATGTTGTTTTATCCTATGCTTTATTAAATTGTATTTATGTTGTTTTATCCTATGCTTTATTAAATTGTATTTATGTTGTTTTATCCTATGCTTTATTAAATTGTATTTATGTTGTTTTATCCTATGCTTTATTAAATTGTATTTATGTTGTTTTATCGTATGCTTTATTAAATTGTATTTATGTTGTTTTATCCTATGCTTTATTAAATTGTGTTTATGTTGTTTTATCCTATGCTTTATTAAATTGTATTAATGTTGTTTTAACCCATGCTTTATTAAATTGTATTTATGTGGTTTTATCCTATGCTTTATTAAATTGTATTTATGTTGTTTTATCCTATGCTTTATTAAATTGTATTTATGTTGTTTTATCGTATGCTTTATTAAACTGCATTTATGTTGTTTTATCCTATGCTTTATTAAACTGCATTTATGTTGTTTTATCCTATGCTTTATTAAATTGTATTTATGTTGTTTTATCCTATGCTTTATTAAATTGTATTTATGTTGTTTTATCCTATGCTTTATTCAATTGTATTTATGTTGATTTATCCTATGCTTTATTAAATTGTATTATGTTGTTTTATCGTATGCTTTATTAAATTGTATTTATGTTGTTTTATCCTATGCTTTATTAAATTGTGTTTATGTTGTTTTATCCTATGCTTTATTAAATTGTATTAATGTTGTTTTAACCGATGCTTTATTAAATTGTATTTATGTGGTTTTATCCTATGCTTTATTAAATTGTATTTATGTTGTTTTATCCTATGCTTTATTAAATTGTATTTATGTTGTTTTATCCTATGCTTTATTAAATTGTATTTATGTTGTTTTAACCCATGCTTTATTAAATTGTATTTATGCGGTTTTATCCTATGCTTTATTAAATTGTATTTATGTTGTTTTATCCTATGCTTTATTAAATTGTATTTATGTTGTTTTATCCTATGCTTTATTAAATTGTATTTATGTTGTTTTATCCTATGCTTTATTAAATTGTATTTATGTTGTTTTATCCTATGCTTTATGAAATTGTATTTATGTTGTTTTATCCTATGCTTTATTAAATTGTATTTATGTTGTTTTATCCTATGCTTTATTAAATTGTATTTATGTTGTTTTATCGTATGCTTTATTAAAGTGCATTTATGTTGTTTTATCCTATGCTTTATTAAATTGTATTTATGTTGTTTTATCTTATGCTTTATTAAATTGTATTTAAGTTGTTTTATCCTATGCTTAATTAAATTGTATTTATGTTGTTTTATCCTATGCTTTATTAAATTGTATTTATGTTGTTTTATCGTATGCTTTATTAAATTGTATTTATGTTGTTTTATCCTATGCTCTATTAAATTGTGTTTATTTTGTTTTATCCTATGCTTTATTAAATTGTATTTATGTTGTTTTAACCCATATTTTATTAAATTGTATTTATGTTGTTTTATCCTATGCTTTTTTAAATTGTATATATGTTGTTTTATCCTATGCTTTATTAAATTGTATTTATCTTGTTTTGTCCTATGCTTTATTAAATTGTATTTATGTTGTTTTAACCTATGCTTTATTAAATTGTATTTATGTGGTTTTATCCTATGCTTTATTAAATTGTATTTATGTTGTTTTATCCTATGCTTTATTAAATTGTATTTATGTTGTTTTATCCTATGCTTTATTAAATTGTATTTATGTTGTTTTAACCCATGCTTTATTAAATAGTATTTATGTGGTTTTATCCTATGCTTTATTAAATTGTATTTATGTTGTTTTATCCTATGCTTTATTAAATTGTATTTATGTTGTTTTATCCTATGCTTTATTAAATTGTATTTATGTTGTTTTATCCTATGCTTTATTAAATTGTATTATGTTGTTTTATCGTATGCTTTATTAAATTGTATTTATGTTGTTTTATCCTATGCTTTATTAAATTGTGTTTATGTTGTTTTATCCTATGCTTTATTAAATTGTATTAATGTTGTTTTAACCCATGCTTTATTAAATAGTATTTATGTGGTTTTATCCTATGCTTTATTAAATTGTATTTATGTTGTTTTATCCTATGCTTTATTAAATTGTATTTATGTTGTTTTATCGTATGCTTTATTAAACTGCATTTATGTTGTTTTATCCTATGCTTTATTAAATTGTATTTATGTTGTTTTATCCTATGCTTTATTCAATTGTATTTATGTTGATTTATCCTATGCTTTATTAAATTGTATTATGTTGTTTTATCGTATGCTTTATTAAATTGTATTTATGTTGTTTTATCCTATGCTTTATTAAATTGTATTTATGTTGTTTTATCCTATGCTTTATTAAATTGTATTTATGTTGTTTTATCCTATGCTTTATTAAATTGTATTTATGTTGTTTTATCCTATGCTTTATTAAATTGTATTATGTTGTTTTATCGTATGCTTTATTAAATTGTATTTATATTGTTTTATCCTATGCTTTATTAAATTGTGTTTATGTTGTTTTATCCTATGCTTTATTAAATTGTGTTTATGTTGTTTTATCCTATGCTTTATTAAATTGTATTAATGTTGTTTTAACCCATGCTTTATTAAATTGTATTTATGTGGTTTTATCGTATGCTTTATTAAATTGTATTATGTTGTTTTATCGTATGCTTTATTAAATTGTATTTATGTTGTTTTAACCCATGCTTTATTAAATTGTATTTATGTGGTTTTATCCTATGCTTTATTAAATTGTATTTATGTTGTTTTATCCTATGCTTTATTAAATTGTATTATGTTGTTTTATCGTATGCTTTATTAAATTGTATTTATGTTGTTTTATCCTATGCTTTATTAAATTGTGTTTATGTTGTTTTATCCTATGCTTTATTAAATTGTATTAATGTTGTTTTAACCCATGCTTTATTAAATAGTATTTATGTGGTTTTATCCTATGCTTTATTAAATTGTATTAATGTTGTTTTAACCCATGCTTTATTAAATTGTATTTATGTGGTTTTATCGTATGCTTTATTAAATTGTATTATGTTGTTTTATCGTATGCTTTATTAAATTGTATTTATGTTGTTTTAACCCATGCATTATTAAATTGTATTTATGTGGTTTTATCCTATGCTTTATTAAATTGTATTTATGTTGTTTTATCCTATGCTTTATTAAATTGTATTTATGTTGTTTTATCCTATGCTTTATTAAATTGTATTTATGTTGTTTTATCCTATGCTTTATTAAATTGTATTTATGTTGTTTTATCCTATGCTTTATTAAATTGTATTATGTTGTTTTATCGTATGCTTTATTAAATTGTATTTATGTTGTTTTATCCTATGCTTTATTAAATTGTGTTTATGTTGTTTTATCCTATGCTTTATTAAATTGTATTAATGTTGTTTTAACCCATGCTTTATTAAATAGTATTTATGTGGTTTTATCCTATGCTTTATTAAATTGTATTTATGTTGTTTTATCCTATGCTTTATTAAATTGTATTTATGTTGTTTTATCGTATGCTTTATTAAACTGCATTTATGTTGTTTTATCCTATGCTTTATTAAACTGCATTTATGTTGTTTTATCCTATGCTTTATTAAATTGTATTTATGTTGTTTTATCCTATGCTTTATTAAATTGTATTTATGTTGTTTTATCCTATGCTTTATTCAATTGTATTTATGTTGATTTATCCTATGCTTTATTAAATTGTATCATGTTGTTTTATCGTATGCTTTATTAAATTGTATTTATGTTGTTTTATCCTATGCTTTATTAAATTGTGTTTATGTTGTTTTATCCTATGCTTTATTAAATTGTATTAATGTTGTTTTAACCCATGCTTTATTAAATTGTATTTATGTGGTTTTATCCTATGCTTTATTAAATTGTATTTATGTTGTTTTATCCTATGCTTTATTAAATTGTATTTATGTTGTTTTATCCTATGCTTTATTAAATTGTATTTATGTTGTTTTAACCCATGCTTTATTAAATTGTATTTATGCGGTTTTATCCTATGCTTTATTAAATTGTATTTATGTTGTTTTATCCTATGCTTTATTAAATTGTATTTATGTTGTTTTATCCTATGCTTTATTCAATTGTATTTATGTTGTTTTATCCTATGCTTTATTAAATTGTATTTATGTGGTTTTATCCTATGCTTTATTAAATTGTATTTATGTTGTTTTATCCTATGCTTTATTAAATTGTATTATGTTGTTTTCTCGTATGCTTTATTAAATTGTATTTATATTGTTTTATCCTATGCTTTATTAAATTGTGTTTATGTTGTTTTAACCCATGCTTTATTAAATTGTATTTATGTGGTTTTATCCTATGCTTTATTAAATTGTATTTATGTTGTTTTATCCTATGCTTTATTAAATTGTATTATGTTGTTTTCTCGTATGCTTTATTAAATTGTATTTATATTGTTTTATCCTATGCTTTATTAAATTGTGTTTATGTTGTTTTATCCTATGCTTTATTAAATTGTGTTTATGTTGTTTTATCCTATGCTTTATTAAATTGTATTAATGTTGTTTTAACCCATGCTTTATTAAATTGTATTTATGTGGTTTTATCGTATGCTTTATTAAATTGTATTATGTTGTTTTATCGTATGCTTTATTAAATTGTATTTATGTTGTTTTAACCCATGCTTTATTAAATTGTATTTATGTGGTTTTATCCTATGCTTTATTAAATTGTATTTATGTTGTTTTATCCTATGCTTTATTAAATTGTATTATGTTGTTTTATCGTATGCTTTATTAAATTGTATTTATGTTGTTTTATCCTATGCTTTATTAAATTGTGTTTATGTTGTTTTATCCTATGCTTTATTAAATTGTATTAATGTTGTTTTAACCCATGCTTTATTAAATAGTATTTATGTGGTTTTATCCTATGCTTTATTAAATTGTATTTATGTTGTTTTATCCTATGCTTTATTAAATTGTATTTATGTTGTTTTATCGTATGCTTTATTAAACTGCATTTATGTTGTTTTATCCTATGCTTTATTAAACTGCATTTATGTTGTTTTATCCTATGCTTTATTAAATTGTATTTATGTTGTTTTATCCTATGCTTTATTAAATTGTATTTATGTTGTTTTATCCTATGCTTTATTCAATTGTATTTATGTTGATTTATCCTATGCTTTATTAAATTGTATTATGTTGTTTTATCGTATGCTTTATTAAATTGTATTTATGTTGTTTTATCCTATGCTTTATTAAATTGTATTTATGTTGTTTTATCCTATGCTTTATTAAATTGTATTTATGTTGTTTTATCCTATGCTTTATTAAATTGTATTTAT
Organism: Phyllobates terribilis; assembly: GCF_046119375.1. Classification (NCBI taxonomy): domain Eukaryota; kingdom Metazoa; phylum Chordata; class Amphibia; order Anura; family Dendrobatidae; genus Phyllobates; species Phyllobates terribilis. Next base: position 348,478 of record NW_027363193.1, on the reverse strand, counting down.
GTTGTTTTATCCTATGCTTTATTAAATTGTATTATGTTGTTTTATCGTATGCTTTATTAAATTGTATTTATGTTGTTTTATCCTATGCTTTATTAAATTGTGTTTATGTTGTTTTATCCTATGCTTTATTAAATTGTGTTTATGTTGTTTTATCCTATGCTTTATTAAATTGTGTTTATGTTGTTTTATCCTATGCTTTATTAAATTGTGTTTATGTTGTTTTATCCTATGCTTTATTAAATTGTATTAATGTTGTTTTAACCCATGCTTTATTAAATTGTATTTATGTGGTTTTATCGTATGCTTTATTAAATTGTATTATGTTGTTTTATCGTATGCTTTATTAAATTGTATTTATGTTGTTTTAACCCATGCATTATTAAATTGTATTTATGTGGTTTTATCCTATGCTTTATTAAATTGTATTTATGTTGTTTTATCCTATGCTTTATTAAATTGTATTTATGTTGTTTTATCCTATGCTTTATTAAATTGTATTTATGTTGTTTTATCCTATGCTTTATTAAATTGTATTTATGTTGTTTTATCCTATGCTTTATTAAATTGTATTATGTTGTTTTATCGTATGCTTTATTAAATTGTATTTATGTTGTTTTATCCTATGCTTTATTAAATTGTGTTTATGTTGTTTTATCCTATGCTTTATTAAATTGTATTAATGTTGTTTTAACCCATGCTTTATTAAATAGTATTTATGTGGTTTTATCCTATGCTTTATTAAATTGTATTTATGTTGTTTTATCCTATGCTTTATTAAATTGTATTTATGTTGTTTTATCGTATGCTTTATTAAACTGCATTTATGTTGTTTTATCCTATGCTTTATTAAACTGCATTTATGTTGTTTTATCCTATGCTTTATTAAATTGTATTTATGTTGTTTTATCCTATGCTTTATTAAATTGTATTTATGTTGTTTTATCCTATGCTTTATTCAATTGTATTTATGTTGATTTATCCTATGCTTTATTAAATTGTATCATGTTGTTTTATCGTATGCTTTATTAAATTGTATTTATGTTGTTTTATCCTATGCTTTATTAAATTGTGTTTATGTTGTTTTATCCTATGCTTTATTAAATTGTATTAATGTTGTTTTAACCCATGCTTTATTAAATTGTATTTATGTGGTTTTATCCTATGCTTTATTAAATTGTATTTATGTTGTTTTATCCTATGCTTTATTAAATTGTATTTATGTTGTTTTATCCTATGCTTTATTAAATTGTATTTATGTTGTTTTAACCCATGCTTTATTAAATTGTATTTATGCGGTTTTATCCTATGCTTTATTAAATTGTATTTATGTTGTTTTATCCTATGCTTTATTAAATTGTATTTATGTTGTTTTATCCTATGCTTCATTCAATTGTATTTATGTTGTTTTATCCTATGCTTTATTAAATTGTATTTATGTGGTTTTATCCTATGCTTTATTAAATTGTATTTATGTTGTTTTATCCTATGCTTTATTAAATTGTATTTATGTTGTTTTATCCTATGCTTTATTAAATTGTATTTATGTTGTTTTATCCTATGCTTTATTAAATTGTATTTATGTTGTTTTATCCTATGCTTTATTAAATTGTATTTATGTTGTTTTATCGTATGCTTTATTAAATTGTATTTATGTTGTTTTATCCTATGCTTTATTAAATTGTGTTTATGTTGTTTTATCCTATGCTTTATTAAATTGTATTAATGTTGTTTTAACCCATGCTTTATTAAATTGTATTTATGTGGTTTTATCCTATGCTTTTTTAAATTGTATTTATGTTGTTTTATCCTATGCTTTATTAAATTGTATTTATGTTGTTTTATCGTATGCTTTATTAAACTGCATTTATGTTGTTTTATCCTATGCTTTATTAAACTGCATTTATGTTGTTTTATCCTATGCTTTATTAAATTGTATTTATGTTGTTTTATCCTATGCTTTATTAAATTGTATTTATGTTGTTTTATCCTATGCTTTATTCAATTGTATTTATGTTGATTTATCCTATGCTTTATTAAATTGTATTATGTTGTTTTATCGTATGCTTTATTAAATTGTATTTATGTTGTTTTATCCTATGCTTTATTAAATTGTGTTTATGTTGTTTTATCCTATGTTTTATTAAATTGTATTAATGTTGTTTTAACCGATGCTTTATTAAATTGTATTTATGTGGTTTTATCCTATGCTTTATTAAATTGTATTTATGTTGTTTTATCCTATGCTTTATTAAATTGTATTTATGTTGTTTTATCCTATGCTTTATTAAATTGTATTTATGTTGTTTTAACCCATGCTTTATTAAATTGTATTTATGCGGTTTTATCCTATGCTTTATTAAATTGTATTTATGTTGTTTTATCCTATGCTTTATTAAATTGTATTTATGTTGTTTTATCCTATGCTTTATTAAATTGTATTTATGTTGTTTTATCCTATGCTTTATTAAATTGTATTTATGTTGTTTTATCCTATGCTTTATGAAATTGTTTTTATGTTGTTTTATCCTATGCTTTATTAAATTGTATTTATGTTGTTTTATCCTATGCTTTATTAAATTGTATTTATGTTGTTTTATCCTATGCTTTATTAAATTGTATTATGTTGTTTTATCGTATGCTTTATTAAATTGTATTTATGTTGTTTTATCCTATGCTTTATTAAATTGTGTTTATGTTGTTTTATCCTATGCTTTATTAAATTGTGTTTATGTTGTTTTATCCTATGCTTTATTAAATTGTGTTTATGTTGTTTTAACCTATGCTTTATTAAATTGTGTTTATGTTGTTTTATCCTATGCTTTATTAAATTGTATTAATGTTGTTTTAACCCATGCTTTATTAAATTGTATTTATGTGGTTTTATCGTATGCTTTATTAAATTGTATTATGTTGTTTTATCGTATGCTTTATTAAATTGTATTTATGTTGTTTTAACCCATGCATTATTAAATTGTATTTATGTGGTTTTATCCTATGCTTTATTAAATTGTATTTATGTTGTTTTATCCTATGCTTTATTAAATTGTATTTATGTTGTTTTATCCTATGCTTTATTAAATTGTATTTATGTTGTTTTATCCTATGCTTTATTAAATTGTATTATGTTGTTTTATCGTATGCTTTATTAAATTGTATTTATGTTGTTTTATCCTATGCTTTATTAAATTGTGTTTATGTTGTTTTATCCTATGCTTTATTAAATTGTATTAATGTTGTTTTAACCCATGCTTTATTAAATAGTATTTATGTGGTTTTATCCTATGCTTTATTAAATTGTATTTATGTTGTTTTATCCTATGCTTTATTAAATTGTATTTATGTTGTTTTATCGTATGCTTTATTAAACTGCATTTATGTTGTTTTATCCTATGCTTTATTAAACTGCATTTATGTTGTTTTATCCTATGCTTTATTAAATTGTATTTATGTTGTTTTATCCTATGCTTTATTAAATTGTATTTATGTTGTTTTATCCTATGCTTTATTCAATTGTATTTATGTTGATTTATCCTATGCTTTATTAAATTGTATCATGTTGTTTTATCGTATGCTTTATTAAATTGTATTTATGTTGTTTTATCCTATGCTTTATTAAATTGTGTTTATGTTGTTTTATCCTATGCTTTATTAAATTGTATTAATGTTGTTTTAACCCATGCTTTATTAAATTGTATTTATGTGGTTTTATCCTATGCTTTATTAAATTGTATTTATGTTGTTTTATCCTATGCTTTATTAAATTGTATTTATGTTGTTTTATCCTATGCTTTATTAAATTGTATTTATGTTGTTTTAACCCATGCTTTATTAAATTGTATTTATGCGGTTTTATCCTATGCTTTATTAAATTGTATTTATGTTGTTTTATCCTATGCTTTATTAAATTGTATTTATGTTGTTTTATCCTATGCTTTATTCAATTGTATTTATGTTGTTTTATCCTATGCTTTATTAAATTGTATTTATGTTGTTTTAACCCATGCTTTATTAAATTGTATTTATGTGGTTTTATCCTATGCTTTATTAAATTGTATTTATGTTGTTTTATCCTATGCTTTATTAAATTGTATTTATGTTGTTTTATCCTATGCTTTATTAAATTGTATTTATGTTGTTTTATCCTATGCTTTATTAAATTGTATTTATGTTGTTTTATCCTATGCTTTATTAAATTGTATTTATGTTGTTTTATCGTATGCTTTATTAAATTGTATTTATGTTGTTTTATCCTATGCTTTATTAAATTGTGTTTATGTTGTTTTATCCTATGCTTTATTAAATTGTATTAATGTTGTTTTAACCCATGCTTTATTAAATTGTATTTATGTGGTTTTATCCTATGCTTTATTAAATTGTATTTATGTTGTTTTATCCTATGCTTTATTAAATTGTATTTATGTTGTTTTATCGTATGCTTTATTAAACTGCATTTATGTTGTTTTATCCTATGCTTTATTAAACTGCATTTATGTTGTTTTATCCTATGCTTTATTAAATTGTATTTATGTTGTTTTATCCTATGCTTTATTAAATTGTATTTATGTTGTTTTATCCTATGCTTTATTCAATTGTATTTATGTTGATTTATCCTATGCTTTATTAAATTGTATTATGTTGTTTTATCGTATGCTTTATTAAATTGTATTTATGTTGTTTTATCCTATGCTTTATTAAATTGTGTTTATGTTGTTTTATCCTATGCTTTATTAAATTGTATTAATGTTGTTTTAACCGATGCTTTATTAAATTGTATTTATGTGGTTTTATCCTATGCTTTATTAAATTGTATTTATGTTGTTTTATCCTATGCTTTATTAATTTGTATTTATGTTGTTTTATCCTATGCTTTATTAAATTGTATTTATGTTGTTTTAACCCATGCTTTATTAAATTGTATTTATGCGGTTTTATCCTATGCTTTATTAAATTGTATTTATGTTGTTTTATCCTATGCTTTATTAAATTGTATTTATGTTGTTTTATCCTATGCTTTATTAAATTGTATTTATGTTGTTTTATCCTATGCTTTATTAAATTGTATTTATGTTGTTTTATCCTATGCTTTATGAAATTGTATTTATGTTGTTTTATCCTATGCTTTATTAAATTGTATTTATGTTGTTTTATCCTATGCTTTATTAAATTGTATTTATGTTGTTTTATCGTATGCTTTATTAAAGTGCATTTATGTTGTTTTATCCTATGCTTTATTAAATTGTATTTATGTTGTTTTATCTTATGCTTTATTAAATTGTATTTAAGTTGTTTTATCCTATGCTTAATTAAATTGTATTTATGTTGTTTTATCCTATGCTTTATTAAATTGTATTTATGTTGTTTTATCGTATGCTTTATTAAATTGTATTTATGTTGTTTTATCCTATGCTCTATTAAATTGTGTTTATTTTGTTTTATCCTATGCTTTATTAAATTGTATTTATGTTGTTTTAACCCATGTTTTATTAAATTGTATTTATGTTGTTTTATCCTATGCTTTTTTAAATTGTATATATGTTGTTTTATCCTATGCTTTATTAAATTGTATTTATCTTGTTTTGTCCTATGCTTTATTAAATTGTATTTATGTTGTTTTAACCTATGCTTTATTAAATTGTATTTATGTGGTTTTATCCTATGCTTTATTAAATTGTATTTATGTTGTTTTATCCTATGCTTTATTAAATTGTATTTATGTTGTTTTATCCTATGCTTTATTAAATTGTATTTATGTTGTTTTAACCCATGCTTTATTAAATAGTATTTATGTGGTTTTATCCTATGCTTTATTAAATTGTATTTATGTTGTTTTATCCTATGCTTTATTAAATTGTATTTATGTTGTTTTATCCTATGCTTTATTAAATTGTATTTATGTTGTTTTATCCTATGCTTTATTAAATTGTATTATGTTGTTTTATCGTATGCTTTATTAAATTGTATTTATGTTGTTTTATCCTATGCTTTATTAAATTGTGTTTATGTTGTTTTATCCTATGCTTTATTAAATTGTATTAATGTTGTTTTAACCCATGCTTTATTAAATAGTATTTATGTGGTTTTATCCTATGCTTTATTAAATTGTATTTATGTTGTTTTATCCTATGCTTTATTAAATTGTATTTATGTTGTTTTATCGTATGCTTTATTAAACTGCATTTATGTTGTTTTATCCTATGCTTTATTAAACTGCATTTATGTTGTTTTATCCTATGCTTTATTAAATTGTATTTATGTTGTTTTATCCTATGCTTTATTAAATTGTATTTATGTTGTTTTATCCTATGCTTTATTCAATTGTATTTATGTTGATTTATCCTATGCTTTATTAAATTGTATTATGTTGTTTTATCGTATGCTTTATTAAATTGTATTTATGTTGTTTTATCCTATGCTTTATTAAATTGTATTTATGTTGTTTTATCCTATGCTTTATTAAATTGTATTTATGTTGTTTTATCCTATGCTTTATTAAATTGTATTTATGTTGTTTTATCCTATGCTTTATTAAATTGTATTATGTTGTTTTATCGTATGCTTTATTAAATTGTATTTATATTGTTTTATCCTATGCTTTATTAAATTGTGTTTATGTTGTTTTATCCTATGCTTTATTAAATTGTGTTTATGTTGTTTTATCCTATGCTTTATTAAATTGTATTAATGTTGTTTTAACCCATGCTTTATTAAATTGTATTTATGTGGTTTTATCGTATGCTTTATTAAATTGTATTATGTTGTTTTATCGTATGCTTTATTAAATTGTATTTATGTTGTTTTAACCCATGCTTTATTAAATTGTATTTATGTGGTTTTATCCTATGCTTTATTAAATTGTATTTATGTTGTTTTATCCTATGCTTTATTAAATTGTATTATGTTGTTTTATCGTATGCTTTATTAAATTGTATTTATGTTGTTTTATCCTATGCTTTATTAAATTGTGTTTATGTTGTTTTATCCTATGCTTTATTAAATTGTATTAATGTTGTTTTAACCCATGCTTTATTAAATAGTATTTATGTGGTTTTATCCTATGCTTTATTAAATTGTATTTATGTTGTTTTATCCTATGCTTTATTAAATTGTATTTATGTTGTTTTATCGTATGCTTTATTAAACTGCATTTATGTTGTTTTATCCTATGCTTTATTAAACTGCATTTATGTTGTTTTATCCTATGCTTTATTAAATTGTATTTATGTTGTTTTATCCTATGCTTTATTAAATTGTATTTATGTTGTTTTATCCTATGCTTTATTCAATTGTATTTATGTTGATTTATCCTATGCTTTATTAAATTGTATTATGTTGTTTTATCGTATGCTTTATTAAATTGTATTTATGTTGTTTTATCCTATGCTTTATTAAATTGTATTTATGTTGTTTTATCCTATGCTTTATTAAATTGTATTTATGTTGTTTTATCCTATGCTTTATTAAATTGTATTTATGTTGTTTTATCCTATGCTTTATTAAATTGTATTATGTTGTTTTATCGTATGCTTTATTAAATTGTATTTATGTTGTTTTATCCTATGCTTTATTAAATTGTGTTTATGTTGTTTTATCCTATGCTTTATTAAATTGTGTTTATGTTGTTTTATCCTATGCTTTATTAAATTGTGTTTATGTTGTTTTATCCTATGCTTTATTAAATTGTGTTTATGTTGTTTTATCCTATGCTTTATTAAATTGTATTAATGTTGTTTTAACCCATGCTTTATTAAATTGTATTTATGTGGTTTTATCGTATGCTTTATTAAATTGTATTATGTTGTTTTATCGTATGCTTTATTAAATTGTATTTATGTTGTTTTAACCCATGCTTTATTAAATTGTATTTATGTGGTTTTATCCTATGCTTTATTAAATTGTATTTATGTTGTTTTATCCTATGCTTTATTAAATTGTATTTATGTTGTTTTATCCTATGCTTTATTAAATTGTATTTATGTTGTTTTATCCTATGCTTTATTAAATTGTATTTATGTTGCTTTAACCCATGCTTTATTAAATTGTATTTATGCGGTTTTATCCTATGCTTTATTAAATTGTATTTATGTTGTTTTATCCTATGCTTTATTAAATTGTATTTATGTTGTTTTATCCTATGCTTTATTCAAATGTATTTATGTTGTTTTATCCTATGCTTTATTAAATTGTATTTATGTTGTTTTAACCCATGCTTTATTAAATTGTATTTATGTGGTTTTATCCTATGCTTTATTAAATTGTATTTATGTTGTTTTATCCTATGCTTTATTAAATTGTATTTATGTTGTTTTATCCTATGCTTTATTAAATTGTATTTATGTTGTTTTATCCTATGCTTTATTAAATTGTATTTATGTTGTTTTATCCTATGCTTTATTAAATTGTATTTATGTTGTTTTATCGTATGCTTTATTAAATTGTATTTATGTTGTTTTATCCTATGCTTTATTAAATTGTGTTTATGTTGTTTTATCCTATGCTTTATTAAATTGTATTAATGTTGTTTTAACCCATGCTTTATTAAATTGTATTTATGTGGTTTTATCCTATGCTTTATTAAATTGTATTTATGTTGTTTTATCCTATGCTTTATTAAATTGTATTTATGTTGTTTTATCGTATGCTTTATTAAACTGCATTTATGTTGTTTTATCCTATGCTTTATTAAACTGCATTTATGTTGTTTTATCCTATGCTTTATTAAATTGTATTTATGTTGTTTTATCCTATGCTTTATTAAATTGTATTTATGTTGTTTTATCCTATGCTTTATTCAATTGTATTTATGTTGATTTATCCTATGCTTTATTAAATTGTATTATGTTGTTTTATCGTATGCTTTATTAAATTGTATTTATGTTGTTTTATCCTATGCTTTATTAAATTGTGTTTATGTTGTTTTATCCTATGCTTTATTAAATTGTATTAATGTTGTTTTAACCCATGCTTTATTAAATTGTATTTATGTGGTTTTATCCTATGCTTTATTAAATTGTATTTATGTTGTTTTATCCTATGCTTTATTAAATTGTATTTATGTTGTTTTATCCTATGCTTTATTAAATTGTATTTATGTTGTTTTAACCCATGCTTTATTAAATTGTATTTATGCGGTTTTATCCTATGCTTTATTAAATTGTATTTATGTTGTTTTATCCTATGCTTTATTAAATTGTATTTATGTTGTTTTATCCTATGCTTTATTAAATTGTATTTATGTTGTTTTATCCTATGCTTTATTAAATTGTATTTATGTTGTTTTATCCTATGCTTTATGAAATTGTATTTATGTTGTTTTATCCTATGCTTTATTAAATTGTATTTATGTTGTTTTATCCTATGCTTTATTAAATTGTATTTATGTTGTTTTATCGTATGCTTTATTAAAGTGCATTTATGTTGTTTTATCCTATGCTTTATTAAATTGTATTTATGTTGTTTTATCTTATGCTTTATTAAATTGTATTTAAGTTGTTTTATCCTATGCTTAATTAAATTGTATTTATGTTGTTTTATCCTATGCTTTATTAAATTGTATTTATGTTGTTTTATCGTATGCTTTATTAAATTGTATTTATGTTGTTTTATCCTATGCTCTATTAAATTGTGTTTATTTTGTTTTATCCTATGCTTTATTAAATTGTATTTATGTTGTTTTAACCCATGTTTTATTAAATTGTATTTATGTTGTTTTATCCTATGCTTTTTTAAATTGTATATATGTTGTTTTATCCTATGCTTTATTAAATTGTATTTATGTTGTTTTATCCTATGCTTTATTAAATTGTATTTATGTTGTTTTATCCTATGCTTTATTAAATTGTATTTATGTTGTTTTATCCTATGCTTTATTAAATTGTATTTATGTTGTTTTATCCTATGCTTTATTAAATTGTATTATGTTGTTTTATCGTATGCTTTATTAAATTGTATTTATGTTGTTTTATCCTATGCTTTATTAAATTGTGTTTATGTTGTTTTATCCTATGCTTTATTAAATTGTATTAATGTTGTTTTAACCCATGCTTTATTAAATAGTATTTATGTGGTTTTATCCTATGCTTTATTAAATTGTATTTATGTTGTTTTATCCTATGCTTTATTAAATTGTATTTATGTTGTTTTATCATATGCTTTATTAAACTGCATTTATGTTGTTTTATCCTATGCTTTATTAAACTGCATTTATGTTGTTTTATCCTATGCTTTATTAAATTGTATTTATGTTGTTTTATCCTATGCTTTATTAAATTGTATTTATGTTGTTTTATCCTATGCTTTATTCAATTGTATTTATGTTGATTTATCCTATGCTTTATTAAATTGTATCATGTTGTTTTATCGTATGCTTTATTAAATTGTATTTATGTTGTTTTATCCTATGCTTTATTAAATTGTGTTTATGTTGTTTTATCCTATGCTTTATTAAATTGTATTAATGTTGTTTTAACCCATGCTTTATTAAATTGTATTTATGTGGTTTTATCCTATGCTTTATTAAATTGTATTTATGTTGTTTTATCCTATGCTTTATTAAATTGTATTTATGTTGTTTTATCCTATGCTTTATTAAATTGTATTTATGTTGTTTTAACCCATGCTTTATTAAATTGTATTTATGCGGTTTTATCCTATGCTTTATTAAATTGTATTTATGTTGTTTTATCCTATGCTTTATTAAATTGTATTTATGTTGTTTTATCCTATGCTTTATTAAATTGTATTTATGTTGTTTTATCCTATGCTTTATTAAATTGTATTTATGTTGTTTTATCCTATGCTTTATGAAATTGTATTTATGTTGTTTTATCCTATGCTTTATTAAATTGTATTTATGTTGTTTTATCCTATGCTTTATTAAATTGTATTTATGTTGTTTTATCGTATGCTTTATTAAAGTGCATTTATGTTGTTTTATCCTATGCTTTATTAAATTGTATTTATGTTGTTTTATCTTATGCTTTATTAAATTGTATTTAAGTTGTTTTATCCTATGCTTAATTAAATTGTATTTATGTTGTTTTATCCTATGCTTTATTAAATTGTATTTATGTTGTTTTATCGTATGCTTTATTAAATTGTATTTATGTTGTTTTATCCTATGCTCTATTAAATTGTGTTTATTTTGTTTTATCCTATGCTTTATTAAATTGTATTTATGTTGTTTTAACCCATGTTTTATTAAATTGTATTTATGTTGTTTTATCCTATGCTTTTTTAAATTGTATATATGTTGTTTTATCCTATGCTTTATTAAATTGTATTTATGTTGTTTTATCCTATGCTTTATTAAATTGTATTTATGTTGTTTTATCCTATGCTTTATTAAATTGTATTTATGTTGTTTTATCCTATGCTTTATTAAATTGTATTTATGTTGTTTTATCCTATGCTTTATTAAATTGTATTATGTTGTTTTATCGTATGCTTTATTAAATTGTATTTATGTTGTTTTATCCTATGCTTTATTAAATTGTGTTTATGTTGTTTTATCCTATGCTTTATTAAATTGTATTAATGTTGTTTTAACCCATGCTTTATTAAATAGTATTTATGTGGTTTTATCCTATGCTTTATTAAATTGTATTTATGTTGTTTTATCCTATGCTTTATTAAATTGTATTTATGTTGTTTTATCATATGCTTTATTAAACTGCATTTATGTTGTTTTATCCTATGCTTTATTAAACTGCATTTATGTTGTTTTATCCTATGCTTTATTAAATTGTATTTATGTTGTTTTATCCTATGCTTTATTAAATTGTATTTATGTTGTTTTATCCTATGCTTTATTCAATTGTATTTATGTTGATTTATCCTATGCTTTATTAAATTGTATCATGTTGTTTTATCGTATGCTTTATTAAATTGTATTTATGTTGTTTTATCCTATGCTTTATTAAATTGTGTTTATGTTGTTTTATCCTATGCTTTATTAAATTGTATTAATGTTGTTTTAACCCATGCTTTATTAAATTGTATTTATGTGGTTTTATCCTATGCTTTATTAAATTGTATTTATGTTGTTTTATCCTATGCTTTATTAAATTGTATTTATGTTGTTTTATCCTATGCTTTATTAAATTGTATTTATGTTGTTTTAACCCATGCTTTATTAAATTGTATTTATGCGGTTTTATCCTATGCTTTATTAAATTGTATTTATGTTGTTTTATCCTATGCTTTATTAAATTGTATTTATGTTGTTTTATCCTATGCTTTATTCAATTGTATTTATGTTGTTTTATCCTATGCTTTATTAAATTGTATTTATGTGGTTTTATCCTATGCTTTATTAAATTGTATTTATGTTGTTTTATCCTATGCTTTATTAAATTGTATTATGTTGTTTTCTCGTATGCTTTATTAAATTGTATTTATATTGTTTTATCCTATGCTTTATTAAATTGTGTTTATGTTGTTTTAACCCATGCTTTATTAAATTGTATTTATGTGGTTTTATCCTATGCTTTATTAAATTGTATTTATGTTGTTTTATCCTATGCTTTATTAAATTGTATTATGTTGTTTTCTCGTATGCTTTATTAAATTGTATTTATATTGTTTTATCCTATGCTTTATTAAATTGTGTTTATGTTGTTTTATCCTATGCTTTATTAAATTGTGTTTATGTTGTTTTATCCTATGCTTTATTAAATTGTATTAATGTTGTTTTAACCCATGCTTTATTAAATTGTATTTATGTGGTTTTATCGTATGCTTTATTAAATTGTATTATGTTGTTTTATCGTATGCTTTATTAAATTGTATTTATGTTGTTTTAACCCATGCTTTATTAAATTGTATTTATGTGGTTTTATCCTATGCTTTATTAAATTGTATTTATGTTGTTTTATCCTATGCTTTATTAAATTGTATTATGTTGTTTTATCGTATGCTTTATTAAATTGTATTTATGTTGTTTTATCCTATGCTTTATTAAATTGTGTTTATGTTGTTTTATCCTATGCTTTATTAAATTGTATTAATGTTGTTTTAACCCATGCTTTATTAAATAGTATTTATGTGGTTTTATCCTATGCTTTATTAAATTGTATTTATGTTGTTTTATCCTATGCTTTATTAAATTGTATTTATGTTGTTTTATCGTATGCTTTATTAAACTGCATTTATGTTGTTTTATCCTATGCTTTATTAAACTGCATTTATGTTGTTTTATCCTATGCTTTATTAAATTGTATTTATGTTGTTTTATCCTATGCTTTATTAAATTGTATTTATGTTGTTTTATCCTATGCTTTATTCAATTGTATTTATGTTGATTTATCCTATGCTTTATTAAATTGTATTATGTTGTTTTATCGTATGCTTTATTAAATTGTATTTATGTTGTTTTATCCTATGCTTTATTAAATTGTATTTATGTTGTTTTATCCTATGCTTTATTAAATTGTATTTATGTTGTTTTATCCTATGCTTTATTAAATTGTATTTATGTTGTTTTATCCTATGCTTTATTAAATTGTATTATGTTGTTTTATCGTATGCTTTATTAAATTGTATTTATGTTGTTTTATCCTATGCTTTATTAAATTGTGTTTATGTTGTTTTATCCTATGCTTTATTAAATTGTGTTTATGTTGTTTTATCCTATGCTTTATTAAATTGTGTTTATGTTGTTTTATCCTATGCTTTATTAAATTGTGTTTATGTTGTTTTATCCTATGCTTTATTAAATTGTATTAATGTTGTTTTAACCCATGCTTTATTAAATTGTATTTATGTGGTTTTATCGTATGCTTTATTAAATTGTATTATGTTGTTTTATCGTATGCTTTATTAAATTGTATTTATGTTGTTTTAACCCATGCATTATTAAATTGTATTTATGTGGTTTTATCCTATGCTTTATTAAATTGTATTTATGTTGTTTTATCCTATGCTTTATTAAATTGTATTTATGTTGTTTTATCCTATGCTTTATTAAATTGTATTTATGTTGTTTTATCCTATGCTTTATTAAATTGTATTTATGTTGTTTTATCCTATGCTTTATTAAATTGTATTATGTTGTTTTATCGTATGCTTTATTAAATTGTATTTATGTTGTTTTATCCTATGCTTTATTAAATTGTGTTTATGTTGTTTTATCCTATGCTTTATTAAATTGTATTAATGTTGTTTTAACCCATGCTTTATTAAATAGTATTTATGTGGTTTTATCCTATGCTTTATTAAATTGTATTTATGTTGTTTTATCCTATGCTTTATTAAATTGTATTTATGTTGTTTTATCGTATGCTTTATTAAACTGCATTTATGTTGTTTTATCCTATGCTTTATTAAACTGCATTTATGTTGTTTTATCCTATGCTTTATTAAATTGTATTTATGTTGTTTTATCCTATGCTTTATTAAATTGTATTTATGTTGTTTTATCCTATGCTTTATTCAATTGTATTTATGTTGATTTATCCTATGCTTTATTAAATTGTATCATGTTGTTTTATCGTATGCTTTATTAAATTGTATTTATGTTGTTTTATCCTATGCTTTATTAAATTGTGTTTATGTTGTTTTATCCTATGCTTTATTAAATTGTATTAATGTTGTTTTAACCCATGCTTTATTAAATTGTATTTATGTGGTTTTATCCTATGCTTTATTAAATTGTATTTATGTTGTTTTATCCTATGCTTTATTAAATTGTATTTATGTTGTTTTATCCTATGCTTTATTAAATTGTATTTATGTTGTTTTAACCCATGCTTTATTAAATTGTATTTATGCGGTTTTATCCTATGCTTTATTAAATTGTATTTATGTTGTTTTATCCTATGCTTTATTAAATTGTATTTATGTTGTTTTATCCTATGCTTCATTCAATTGTATTTATGTTGTTTTATCCTATGCTTTATTAAATTGTATTTATGTGGTTTTATCCTATGCTTTATTAAATTGTATTTATGTTGTTTTATCCTATGCTTTATTAAATTGTATTTATGTTGTTTTATCCTATGCTTTATTAAATTGTATTTATGTTGTTTTATCCTATGCTTTATTAAATTGTATTTATGTTGTTTTATCCTATGCTTTATTAAATTGTATTTATGTTGTTTTATCGTATGCTTTATTAAATTGTATTTATGTTGTTTTATCCTATGCTTTATTAAATTGTGTTTATGTTGTTTTATCCTATGCTTTATTAAATTGTATTAATGTTGTTTTAACCCATGCTTTATTAAATTGTATTTATGTGGTTTTATCCTATGCTTTTTTAAATTGTATTTATGTTGTTTTATCCTATGCTTTATTAAATTGTATTTATGTTGTTTTATCGTATGCTTTATTAAACTGCATTTATGTTGTTTTATCCTATGCTTTATTAAACTGCATTTATGTTGTTTTATCCTATGCTTTATTAAATTGTATTTATGTTGTTTTATCCTATGCTTTATTAAATTGTATTTATGTTGTTTTATCCTATGCTTTATTCAATTGTATTTATGTTGATTTATCCTATGCTTTATTAAATTGTATTATGTTGTTTTATCGTATGCTTTATTAAATTGTATTTATGTTGTTTTATCCTATGCTTTATTAAATTGTGTTTATGTTGTTTTATCCTATGTTTTATTAAATTGTATTAATGTTGTTTTAACCGATGCTTTATTAAATTGTATTTATGTGGTTTTATCCTATGCTTTATTAAATTGTATTTATGTTGTTTTATCCTATGCTTTATTAAATTGTATTTATGTTGTTTTATCCTATGCTTTATTAAATTGTATTTATGTTGTTTTAACCCATGCTTTATTAAATTGTATTTATGCGGTTTTATCCTATGCTTTATTAAATTGTATTTATGTTGTTTTATCCTATGCTTTATTAAATTGTATTTATGTTGTTTTATCCTATGCTTTATTAAATTGTATTTATGTTGTTTTATCCTATGCTTTATTAAATTGTATTTATGTTGTTTTATCCTATGCTTTATGAAATTGTTTTTATGTTGTTTTATCCTATGCTTTATTAAATTGTATTTATGTTGTTTTATCCTATGCTTTATTAAATTGTATTTATGTTGTTTTATCCTATGCTTTATTAAATTGTATTATGTTGTTTTATCGTATGCTTTATTAAATTGTATTTATGTTGTTTTATCCTATGCTTTATTAAATTGTGTTTATGTTGTTTTATCCTATGCTTTATTAAATTGTGTTTATGTTGTTTTATCCTATGCTTTATTAAATTGTGTTTATGTTGTTTTAACCTATGCTTTATTAAATTGTGTTTATGTTGTTTTATCCTATGCTTTATTAAATTGTATTAATGTTGTTTTAACCCATGCTTTATTAAATTGTATTTATGTGGTTTTATCGTATGCTTTATTAAATTGTATTATGTTGTTTTATCGTATGCTTTATTAAATTGTATTTATGTTGTTTTAACCCATGCATTATTAAATTGTATTTATGTGGTTTTATCCTATGCTTTATTAAATTGTATTTATGTTGTTTTATCCTATGCTTTATTAAATTGTATTTATGTTGTTTTATCCTATGCTTTATTAAATTGTATTTATGTTGTTTTATCCTATGCTTTATTAAATTGTATTATGTTGTTTTATCGTATGCTTTATTAAATTGTATTTATGTTGTTTTATCCTATGCTTTATTAAATTGTGTTTATGTTGTTTTATCCTATGCTTTATTAAATTGTATTAATGTTGTTTTAACCCATGCTTTATTAAATAGTATTTATGTGGTTTTATCCTATGCTTTATTAAATTGTATTTATGTTGTTTTATCCTATGCTTTATTAAATTGTATTTATGTTGTTTTATCGTATGCTTTATTAAACTGCATTTATGTTGTTTTATCCTATGCTTTATTAAACTGCATTTATGTTGTTTTATCCTATGCTTTATTAAATTGTATTTATGTTGTTTTATCCTATGCTTTATTAAATTGTATTTATGTTGTTTTATCCTATGCTTTATTCAATTGTATTTATGTTGATTTATCCTATGCTTTATTAAATTGTATCATGTTGTTTTATCGTATGCTTTATTAAATTGTATTTATGTTGTTTTATCCTATGCTTTATTAAATTGTGTTTATGTTGTTTTATCCTATGCTTTATTAAATTGTATTAATGTTGTTTTAACCCATGCTTTATTAAATTGTATTTATGTGGTTTTATCCTATGCTTTATTAAATTGTATTTATGTTGTTTTATCCTATGCTTTATTAAATTGTATTTATGTTGTTTTATCCTATGCTTTATTAAATTGTATTTATGTTGTTTTAACCCATGCTTTATTAAATTGTATTTATGCGGTTTTATCCTATGCTTTATTAAATTGTATTTATGTTGTTTTATCCTATGCTTTATTAAATTGTATTTATGTTGTTTTATCCTATGCTTTATTCAATTGTATTTATGTTGTTTTATCCTATGCTTTATTAAATTGTATTTATGTTGTTTTAACCCATGCTTTATTAAATTGTATTTATGTGGTTTTATCCTATGCTTTATTAAATTGTATTTATGTTGTTTTATCCTATGCTTTATTAAATTGTATTTATGTTGTTTTATCCTATGCTTTATTAAATTGTATTTATGTTGTTTTATCCTATGCTTTATTAAATTGTATTTATGTTGTTTTATCCTATGCTTTATTAAATTGTATTTATGTTGTTTTATCGTATGCTTTATTAAATTGTATTTATGTTGTTTTATCCTATGCTTTATTAAATTGTGTTTATGTTGTTTTATCCTATGCTTTATTAAATTGTATTAATGTTGTTTTAACCCATGCTTTATTAAATTGTATTTATGTGGTTTTATCCTATGCTTTATTAAATTGTATTTATGTTGTTTTATCCTATGCTTTATTAAATTGTATTTATGTTGTTTTATCGTATGCTTTATTAAACTGCATTTATGTTGTTTTATCCTATGCTTTATTAAACTGCATTTATGTTGTTTTATCCTATGCTTTATTAAATTGTATTTATGTTGTTTTATCCTATGCTTTATTAAATTGTATTTATGTTGTTTTATCCTATGCTTTATTCAATTGTATTTATGTTGATTTATCCTATGCTTTATTAAATTGTATTATGTTGTTTTATCGTATGCTTTATTAAATTGTATTTATGTTGTTTTATCCTATGCTTTATTAAATTGTGTTTATGTTGTTTTATCCTATGCTTTATTAAATTGTATTAATGTTGTTTTAACCGATGCTTTATTAAATTGTATTTATGTGGTTTTATCCTATGCTTTATTAAATTGTATTTATGTTGTTTTATCCTATGCTTTATTAATTTGTATTTATGTTGTTTTATCCTATGCTTTATTAAATTGTATTTATGTTGTTTTAACCCATGCTTTATTAAATTGTATTTATGCGGTTTTATCCTATGCTTTATTAAATTGTATTTATGTTGTTTTATCCTATGCTTTATTAAATTGTATTTATGTTGTTTTATCCTATGCTTTATTAAATTGTATTTATGTTGTTTTATCCTATGCTTTATTAAATTGTATTTATGTTGTTTTATCCTATGCTTTATGAAATTGTATTTATGTTGTTTTATCCTATGCTTTATTAAATTGTATTTATGTTGTTTTATCCTATGCTTTATTAAATTGTATTTATGTTGTTTTATCGTATGCTTTATTAAAGTGCATTTATGTTGTTTTATCCTATGCTTTATTAAATTGTATTTATGTTGTTTTATCTTATGCTTTATTAAATTGTATTTAAGTTGTTTTATCCTATGCTTAATTAAATTGTATTTATGTTGTTTTATCCTATGCTTTATTAAATTGTATTTATGTTGTTTTATCGTATGCTTTATTAAATTGTATTTATGTTGTTTTATCCTATGCTCTATTAAATTGTGTTTATTTTGTTTTATCCTATGCTTTATTAAATTGTATTTATGTTGTTTTAACCCATGTTTTATTAAATTGTATTTATGTTGTTTTATCCTATGCTTTTTTAAATTGTATATATGTTGTTTTATCCTATGCTTTATTAAATTGTATTTATCTTGTTTTGTCCTATGCTTTATTAAATTGTATTTATGTTGTTTTAACCTATGCTTTATTAAATTGTATTTATGTGGTTTTATCCTATGCTTTATTAAATTGTATTTATGTTGTTTTATCCTATGCTTTATTAAATTGTATTTATGTTGTTTTATCCTATGCTTTATTAAATTGTATTTATGTTGTTTTAACCCATGCTTTATTAAATAGTATTTATGTGGTTTTATCCTATGCTTTATTAAATTGTATTTATGTTGTTTTATCCTATGCTTTATTAAATTGTATTTATGTTGTTTTATCCTATGCTTTATTAAATTGTATTTATGTTGTTTTATCCTATGCTTTATTAAATTGTATTATGTTGTTTTATCGTATGCTTTATTAAATTGTATTTATGTTGTTTTATCCTATGCTTTATTAAATTGTGTTTATGTTGTTTTATCCTATGCTTTATTAAATTGTATTAATGTTGTTTTAACCCATGCTTTATTAAATAGTATTTATGTGGTTTTATCCTATGCTTTATTAAATTGTATTTATGTTGTTTTATCCTATGCTTTATTAAATTGTATTTATGTTGTTTTATCGTATGCTTTATTAAACTGCATTTATGTTGTTTTATCCTATGCTTTATTAAACTGCATTTATGTTGTTTTATCCTATGCTTTATTAAATTGTATTTATGTTGTTTTATCCTATGCTTTATTAAATTGTATTTATGTTGTTTTATCCTATGCTTTATTCAATTGTATTTATGTTGATTTATCCTATGCTTTATTAAATTGTATTATGTTGTTTTATCGTATGCTTTATTAAATTGTATTTATGTTGTTTTATCCTATGCTTTATTAAATTGTATTTATGTTGTTTTATCCTATGCTTTATTAAATTGTATTTATGTTGTTTTATCCTATGCTTTATTAAATTGTATTTATGTTGTTTTATCCTATGCTTTATTAAATTGTATTATGTTGTTTTATCGTATGCTTTATTAAATTGTATTTATATTGTTTTATCCTATGCTTTATTAAATTGTGTTTATGTTGTTTTATCCTATGCTTTATTAAATTGTGTTTATGTTGTTTTATCCTATGCTTTATTAAATTGTATTAATGTTGTTTTAACCCATGCTTTATTAAATTGTATTTATGTGGTTTTATCGTATGCTTTATTAAATTGTATTATGTTGTTTTATCGTATGCTTTATTAAATTGTATTTATGTTGTTTTAACCCATGCTTTATTAAATTGTATTTATGTGGTTTTATCCTATGCTTTATTAAATTGTATTTATGTTGTTTTATCCTATGCTTTATTAAATTGTATTATGTTGTTTTATCGTATGCTTTATTAAATTGTATTTATGTTGTTTTATCCTATGCTTTATTAAATTGTGTTTATGTTGTTTTATCCTATGCTTTATTAAATTGTATTAATGTTGTTTTAACCCATGCTTTATTAAATAGTATTTATGTGGTTTTATCCTATGCTTTATTAAATTGTATTTATGTTGTTTTATCCTATGCTTTATTAAATTGTATTTATGTTGTTTTATCGTATGCTTTATTAAACTGCATTTATGTTGTTTTATCCTATGCTTTATTAAACTGCATTTATGTTGTTTTATCCTATGCTTTATTAAATTGTATTTATGTTGTTTTATCCTATGCTTTATTAAATTGTATTTATGTTGTTTTATCCTATGCTTTATTCAATTGTATTTATGTTGATTTATCCTATGCTTTATTAAATTGTATTATGTTGTTTTATCGTATGCTTTATTAAATTGTATTTATGTTGTTTTATCCTATGCTTTATTAAATTGTATTTATGTTGTTTTATCCTATGCTTTATTAAATTGTATTTATGTTGTTTTATCCTATGCTTTATTAAATTGTATTTATGTTGTTTTATCCTATGCTTTATTAAATTGTATTATGTTGTTTTATCGTATGCTTTATTAAATTGTATTTATGTTGTTTTATCCTATGCTTTATTAAATTGTGTTTATGTTGTTTTATCCTATGCTTTATTAAATTGTGTTTATGTTGTTTTATCCTATGCTTTATTAAATTGTGTTTATGTTGTTTTATCCTATGCTTTATTAAATTGTGTTTATGTTGTTTTATCCTATGCTTTATTAAATTGTATTAATGTTGTTTTAACCCATGCTTTATTAAATTGTATTTATGTGGTTTTATCGTATGCTTTATTAAATTGTATTATGTTGTTTTATCGTATGCTTTATTAAATTGTATTTATGTTGTTTTAACCCATGCTTTATTAAATTGTATTTATGTGGTTTTATCCTATGCTTTATTAAATTGTATTTATGTTGTTTTATCCTATGCTTTATTAAATTGTATTTATGTTGTTTTATCCTATGCTTTATTAAATTGTATTTATGTTGTTTTATCCTATGCTTTATTAAATTGTATTTATGTTGCTTTAACCCATGCTTTATTAAATTGTATTTATGCGGTTTTATCCTATGCTTTATTAAATTGTATTTATGTTGTTTTATCCTATGCTTTATTAAATTGTATTTATGTTGTTTTATCCTATGCTTTATTCAAATGTATTTATGTTGTTTTATCCTATGCTTTATTAAATTGTATTTATGTTGTTTTAACCCATGCTTTATTAAATTGTATTTATGTGGTTTTATCCTATGCTTTATTAAATTGTATTTATGTTGTTTTATCCTATGCTTTATTAAATTGTATTTATGTTGTTTTATCCTATGCTTTATTAAATTGTATTTATGTTGTTTTATCCTATGCTTTATTAAATTGTATTTATGTTGTTTTATCCTATGCTTTATTAAATTGTATTTATGTTGTTTTATCGTATGCTTTATTAAATTGTATTTATGTTGTTTTATCCTATGCTTTATTAAATTGTGTTTATGTTGTTTTATCCTATGCTTTATTAAATTGTATTAATGTTGTTTTAACCCATGCTTTATTAAATTGTATTTATGTGGTTTTATCCTATGCTTTATTAAATTGTATTTATGTTGTTTTATCCTATGCTTTATTAAATTGTATTTATGTTGTTTTATCGTATGCTTTATTAAACTGCATTTATGTTGTTTTATCCTATGCTTTATTAAACTGCATTTATGTTGTTTTATCCTATGCTTTATTAAATTGTATTTATGTTGTTTTATCCTATGCTTTATTAAATTGTATTTATGTTGTTTTATCCTATGCTTTATTCAATTGTATTTATGTTGATTTATCCTATGCTTTATTAAATTGTATTATGTTGTTTTATCGTATGCTTTATTAAATTGTATTTATGTTGTTTTATCCTATGCTTTATTAAATTGTGTTTATGTTGTTTTATCCTATGCTTTATTAAATTGTATTAATGTTGTTTTAACCCATGCTTTATTAAATTGTATTTATGTGGTTTTATCCTATGCTTTATTAAATTGTATTTATGTTGTTTTATCCTATGCTTTATTAAATTGTATTTATGTTGTTTTATCCTATGCTTTATTAAATTGTATTTATGTTGTTTTAACCCATGCTTTATTAAATTGTATTTATGCGGTTTTATCCTATGCTTTATTAAATTGTATTTATGTTGTTTTATCCTATGCTTTATTAAATTGTATTTATGTTGTTTTATCCTATGCTTTATTAAATTGTATTTATGTTGTTTTATCCTATGCTTTATTAAATTGTATTTATGTTGTTTTATCCTATGCTTTATGAAATTGTATTTATGTTGTTTTATCCTATGCTTTATTAAATTGTATTTATGTTGTTTTATCCTATGCTTTATTAAATTGTATTTATGTTGTTTTATCGTATGCTTTATTAAAGTGCATTTATGTTGTTTTATCCTATGCTTTATTAAATTGTATTTATGTTGTTTTATCTTATGCTTTATTAAATTGTATTTAAGTTGTTTTATCCTATGCTTAATTAAATTGTATTTATGTTGTTTTATCCTATGCTTTATTAAATTGTATTTATGTTGTTTTATCGTATGCTTTATTAAATTGTATTTATGTTGTTTTATCCTATGCTCTATTAAATTGTGTTTATTTTGTTTTATCCTATGCTTTATTAAATTGTATTTATGTTGTTTTAACCCATGTTTTATTAAATTGTATTTATGTTGTTTTATCCTATGCTTTTTTAAATTGTATATATGTTGTTTTATCCTATGCTTTATTAAATTGTATTTATGTTGTTTTATCCTATGCTTTATTAAATTGTATTTATGTTGTTTTATCCTATGCTTTATTAAATTGTATTTATGTTGTTTTATCCTATGCTTTATTAAATTGTATTTATGTTGTTTTATCCTATGCTTTATTAAATTGTATTATGTTGTTTTATCGTATGCTTTATTAAATTGTATTTATGTTGTTTTATCCTATGCTTTATTAAATTGTGTTTATGTTGTTTTATCCTATGCTTTATTAAATTGTATTAATGTTGTTTTAACCCATGCTTTATTAAATAGTATTTATGTGGTTTTATCCTATGCTTTATTAAATTGTATTTATGTTGTTTTATCCTATGCTTTATTAAATTGTATTTATGTTGTTTTATCATATGCTTTATTAAACTGCATTTATGTTGTTTTATCCTATGCTTTATTAAACTGCATTTATGTTGTTTTATCCTATGCTTTATTAAATTGTATTTATGTTGTTTTATCCTATGCTTTATTAAATTGTATTTATGTTGTTTTATCCTATGCTTTATTCAATTGTATTTATGTTGATTTATCCTATGCTTTATTAAATTGTATCATGTTGTTTTATCGTATGCTTTATTAAATTGTATTTATGTTGTTTTATCCTATGCTTTATTAAATTGTGTTTATGTTGTTTTATCCTATGCTTTATTAAATTGTATTAATGTTGTTTTAACCCATGCTTTATTAAATTGTATTTATGTGGTTTTATCCTATGCTTTATTAAATTGTATTTATGTTGTTTTATCCTATGCTTTATTAAATTGTATTTATGTTGTTTTATCCTATGCTTTATTAAATTGTATTTATGTTGTTTTAACCCATGCTTTATTAAATTGTATTTATGCGGTTTTATCCTATGCTTTATTAAATTGTATTTATGTTGTTTTATCCTATGCTTTATTAAATTGTATTTATGTTGTTTTATCCTATGCTTTATTAAATTGTATTTATGTTGTTTTATCCTATGCTTTATTAAATTGTATTTATGTTGTTTTATCCTATGCTTTATGAAATTGTATTTATGTTGTTTTATCCTATGCTTTATTAAATTGTATTTATGTTGTTTTATCCTATGCTTTATTAAATTGTATTTATGTTGTTTTATCGTATGCTTTATTAAAGTGCATTTATGTTGTTTTATCCTATGCTTTATTAAATTGTATTTATGTTGTTTTATCTTATGCTTTATTAAATTGTATTTAAGTTGTTTTATCCTATGCTTAATTAAATTGTATTTATGTTGTTTTATCCTATGCTTTATTAAATTGTATTTATGTTGTTTTATCGTATGCTTTATTAAATTGTATTTATGTTGTTTTATCCTATGCTCTATTAAATTGTGTTTATTTTGTTTTATCCTATGCTTTATTAAATTGTATTTATGTTGTTTTAACCCATGTTTTATTAAATTGTATTTATGTTGTTTTATCCTATGCTTTTTTAAATTGTATATATGTTGTTTTATCCTATGCTTTATTAAATTGTATTTATGTTGTTTTATCCTATGCTTTATTAAATTGTATTTATGTTGTTTTATCCTATGCTTTATTAAATTGTATTTATGTTGTTTTATCCTATGCTTTATTAAATTGTATTTATGTTGTTTTATCCTATGCTTTATTAAATTGTATTATGTTGTTTTATCGTATGCTTTATTAAATTGTATTTATGTTGTTTTATCCTATGCTTTATTAAATTGTGTTTATGTTGTTTTATCCTATGCTTTATTAAATTGTATTAATGTTGTTTTAACCCATGCTTTATTAAATAGTATTTATGTGGTTTTATCCTATGCTTTATTAAATTGTATTTATGTTGTTTTATCCTATGCTTTATTAAATTGTATTTATGTTGTTTTATCATATGCTTTATTAAACTGCATTTATGTTGTTTTATCCTATGCTTTATTAAACTGCATTTATGTTGTTTTATCCTATGCTTTATTAAATTGTATTTATGTTGTTTTATCCTATGCTTTATTAAATTGTATTTATGTTGTTTTATCCTATGCTTTATTCAATTGTATTTATGTTGATTTATCCTATGCTTTATTAAATTGTATCATGTTGTTTTATCGTATGCTTTATTAAATTGTATTTATGTTGTTTTATCCTATGCTTTATTAAATTGTGTTTATGTTGTTTTATCCTATGCTTTATTAAATTGTATTAATGTTGTTTTAACCCATGCTTTATTAAATTGTATTTATGTGGTTTTATCCTATGCTTTATTAAATTGTATTTATGTTGTTTTATCCTATGCTTTATTAAATTGTATTTATGTTGTTTTATCCTATGCTTTATTAAATTGTATTTATGTTGCTTTAACCCATGCTTTATTAAATTGTATTTATGCGGTTTTATCCTATGCTTTATTCAATTGTATTTATGTTGTTTTATCCTATGCTTTATTAAATTGTATTTATGTTGTTTTAACCCATGCTTTATTAAATTGTATTTATGTGGTTTTATCCTATGCTTTATTAAATTGTATTTATGTTGTTTTATCCTATGCTTTATTAAATTGTATTTATGTTGTTTTATCCTATGCTTTATTAAATTGTATTTATGTTGTTTTATCCTATGCTTTATTAAATTGTATTTATGTTGTTTTATCCTATGCTTTATTAAATTGTATTTATGTTGTTTTATCGTATGCTTTATTAAATTGTATTTATGTTGTTTTATCCTATGCTTTATTAAATTGTGTTTATGTTGTTTTATCCTATGCTTTATTAAATTGTATTAATGTTGTTTTAACCCATGCTTTATTAAATTGTATTTATGTGGTTTTATCCTATGCTTTATTAAATTGTATTTATGTTGTTTTATCCTATGCTTTATTAAATTGTATTTATGTTGTTTTATCGTATGCTTTATTAAACTGCATTTATGTTGTTTTATCCTATGCTTTATTAAACTGCATTTATGTTGTTTTATCCTATGCTTTATTAAATTGTATTTATGTTGTTTTATCCTATGCTTTATTAAATTGTATTTATGTTGTTTTATCCTATGCTTTATTCAATTGTATTTATGTTGATTTATCCTATGCTTTATTAAATTGTATTATGTTGTTTTATCGTATGCTTTATTAAATTGTATTTATGTTGTTTTATCCTATGCTTTATTAAATTGTGTTTATGTTGTTTTATCCTATGCTTTATTAAATTGTATTAATGTTGTTTTAACCCATGCTTTATTAAATTGTATTTATGTGGTTTTATCCTATGCTTTATTAAATTGTATTTATGTTGTTTTATCCTATGCTTTATTAAATTGTATTTATGTTGTTTTATCCTATGCTTTATTAAATTGTATTTATGTTGTTTTAACCCATGCTTTATTAAATTGTATTTATGCGGTTTTATCCTATGCTTTATTAAATTGTATTTATGTTGTTTTATCCTATGCTTTATTAAATTGTATTTATGTTGTTTTATCCTATGCTTTATTAAATTGTATTTATGTTGTTTTATCCTATGCTTTATTAAATTGTATTTATGTTGTTTTATCCTATGCTTTATGAAATTGTATTTATGTTGTTTTATCCTATGCTTTATTAAATTGTATTTATGTTGTTTTATCCTATGCTTTATTAAATTGTATTAATGTTGTTTTATCGTATGCTTTATTAAAGTGCATTGATGTTGTTTTATCCTATGCTTTATTAAATTGTATTTATGTTGTTTTATCTTATGCTTTATTAAATTGTATTTAAGTTGTTTTATCCTATGCTTAATTAAATTGTATTTATGTTGTTTTATCCTATGCTTTATTAAATTGTATTTATGTTGTTTTATCGTATGCTTTATTAAATTGTATTTATGTTGTTTTATCCTATGCTCTATTAAATTGTGTTTATTTTGTTTTATCCTATGCTTTATTAAATTGTATTTATGTTGTTTTAACCCATGTTTTATTAAATTGTATTTATGTTGTTTTATCCTATGCTTTTTTAAATTGTATATATGTTGTTTTATCCTATGCTTTATTAAATTGTATTTATCTTGTTTTGTCCTATGCTTTATTAAATTGTATTTATGTTGTTTTAACCTATGCTTTATTAAATTGTATTTATGTGGTTTTATCCTATGCTTTATTAAATTGTATTTATGTTGTTTTATCCTATGCTTTATTAAATTGTATTTATGTTGTTTTATCCTATGCTTTATTAAATTGTATTTATGTTGTTTTAACCCATGCTTTATTAAATAGTATTTATGTGGTTTTATCCTATGCTTTATTAAATTGTATTTATGTTGTTTTATCCTATGCTTTATTAAATTGTATTTATGTTGTTTTATCCTATGCTTTATTAAATTGTATTTATGTTGTTTTATCCTATGCTTTATTAAATTCTATTTATGTTGTTTTATCCTATGCTTTATTAAATTGTATTATGTTGTTTTATCGTATGCTTTATTAAATTGTATTTATGTTGTTTTATCCTATGCTTTATTAAATTGTGTTTATGTTGTTTTATCCTATGCTTTATTAAATTGTATTAATGTTGTTTTAACCCATGCTTTATTAAATTGTATTTATGTGGTTTTATCCTATGCTTAATTAAATTGTATTTATGTTGTTTTATCCTATGCTTTATTAAATTGTATTTATGTTGTTTTATCGTATGCTTTATTAAACTGCATTTATGTTGTTTTATCCTATGCTTTATTAAACTGCATTTATGTTGTTTTATCCTATGCTTTATTAAATTGTATTTATGTTGTTTTATCCTATGCTTTATTAAATTGTATTTATGTTGTTTTATCCTATGCTTTATTCAATTGTATTTATGTTGATTTATCCTATGCTTTATTAAATTGTATTATGTTGTTTTATCGTATGCTTTATTAAATTGTATTTATGTTGTTTTATCCTATGCTTTATTAAATTGTGTTTATGTTGTTTTATCCTATGCTTTATTAAATTGTATTAATGTTGTTTTAACCCATGCTTTATTAAATTGTATTTATGTGGTTTTATCCTATGCTTTATTAAATTGTATTTATGTTGTTTTATCCTATGCTTTATTAAATTGTATTTATGTTGATTTATCCTATGCTTTATTAAATTGTATTTATGTTGTTTTAACCCATGCTTTATTAAATTGTATTTATGCGGTTTTATCCTATGCTTTATTAAATTGTTTTTATGTTGTTTTATCCTATGCTTTATTAAATTGTATTTATGTTGTTTTATCCTATGCTTTATTCAATTGTATTTATGTTGTTTTATCCTATGCTTTATTAAATTGTATTTATGTTGTTTTAACCCATGCTTTATTAAATTGTATTTATGTGGTTTTATCCTATGCTTTATTAAATTGTATTTATGTTGTTTTATCCTATGCTTTATTAAATTGTATTTATGTTGTTTATCCTATGCTTTATTAAATTGTATTTATGTTGTTTTATCCTATGCTTTATTAAATTGTATTTATGTTGTTTTATCCTATGCTTTATTAAATTGTATTATGTTGTTTTATCGTATGCTTTATTAAATTGTATTTATGTTGTTTTATCCTATGCTTTATTAAATTGTGTTTATGTTGTTTTATCCTATGCTTTATTAAATTGTATTAATGTCGTTTTAACCCATGCTTTATTAAATTGTATTTATGTGGTTTTATCCTATGCTTTATTAAATTGTGTTTATGATGTTTTATTCTATGCTTTATTAAATTGTATTTATGTTGTTTTATCGTATGCTTTATTAAACTGCATTTATGTTGTTTTATCCTATGCTTTATTAAACTGCATTTATGTTGTTTTATCCTATGCTTTATTAAATTGTATTTATGTTTTTTTATCCTATGCTTTATTAAACTGCATTTATGTTGTTTTATCCTATGCTTTATTAAATTGTATTTATGTTGTTTTATCCTATGCTTTATTAAATTGTATTTATGTTGTTTTATCCTATGCTTTATTCAATTGTATTTATGTTGATTTATCCTATGCTTTATTAAATTGTATTTATGTTGTTTTATCCTATGATTTATTAAATTGTGTTTATGTTGTTTTATCCTATGCTTTATTAAATTGTATTAATGTTGTTTTAACCCATGCTTTATTAAATTGTATTTATGTGGTTTTATCCTATGCTTTATTAAATTGTATTTATGTTGTTTTATCCTATGCTTTATTAAATTGTATTTATGTTGTTTTATCCTATGCTTTATTAAATTGTATTTATGTTGTTTTATCCTATGCTTTATTAAATTGTATTATGTTGTTTTATCGTATGCTTTATTAAATTGTATTTATGTTGTTTTATCCTATGCTTTATTAAATTGTGTTTATGTTGTGTTATCCTATGCTTTATTAAATTGTATTTATGTTGTTTTATCCTATGTTTTATTCAATTGTATTTATGTTGATTTATCCTATGCTTTATTAAATTGTATTATGTTGTTTTATCGTATGCTTTATTAAATTGTATTTATGTTGTTTTATCCTATGCTTTATTAAATTGTGTTTATGTTGTTTTATCCTATGCTTTATTAAATTGTATTAATGTCGTTTTAACCCATGCTTTATTAAATTGTATTTATGTGGTTTTATCCTATGCTTTATTAAATTGTATTTATGTTGTTTTATCCTATGCTTTATTAAATTGTATTTATGTTGTTTTATCGTATGCTTTATTAAACTGCATTTATGTTGTTTTATCCTATGCTTTATTAAACTGCATTTATGTTGTTTTTTCCTATGCTTTATTAAATTGTATTTATGTTGTTTTATCCTATGCTTTATTAAACTGCATTTATGTTGTTTTATCCTGTGCTTTATTAAATTGTATTTATGTTGTTTTATCCTATGCTTTATTAAATTGTATTTATGTTGTTTTAACCCATGCTTTATTAAATTGTATTTATGCAGTTTTATCCTATGCTTTATTAAATTGTATTTATGTTGTTTTATCCTATGCTTTATTAAATTGTATTTATGTTGTTTTATCCTATGCTTTATTCAATTGTATTTATGTTGTTTTATCCTATGCTTTATTAAATTGTATTTATGTTGTTTTAACCCATGCTTTATTAAATTGTATTTATGTGGTTTTATCCTATGCTTTATTAAATTGTATTTATGTTGTTTTATCCTATGCTTTATTAAATTGTATTTATGTTGTTTTATCCTATGCTTTATTAAATTGTATTTATGTTGTTTTATCCTATGCTTTATTCAATTGTATTTATGTTGTTTTATCCTATGCTTTATTAAATTGTATTTATGTTGTTTTAACCCATGCTTTATTAAATTGTATTTATGTGGTTTTATCCTATGCTTTATTAAATTGTATTTATGTTGTTTTATCCTATGCTTTATTAAATTGTATTTATGTTGTTTTATCCTATGCTTTATTAAATTGTATTTATGTTGTTTTATCCTATGCTTTATTAAATTGTATTTATGTTGTTTTATCCTATGCTTTATTAAATTGTATTTATGTTGTTTTATCGTATGCTTTATTAAATTGTATTTATGTTGTTTTATCCTATGCTTTATTAAATTGTGTTTATGTTGT
This sequence comes from Phyllobates terribilis, assembly GCF_046119375.1. Lineage (NCBI taxonomy): Eukaryota > Metazoa > Chordata > Amphibia > Anura > Dendrobatidae > Phyllobates > Phyllobates terribilis. The sequence goes on along the minus strand of NW_027363193.1, from coordinate 317,679 downwards.
TTTATCCTATGCTTTATTAAATTGTATTAATGTTGTTTTAACCCATGCTTTATTAAATTGTATTTATGTGGTTTTATCCTATGCTTTATTAAATTGTATTTATGTTGTTTTATCCTATGCTTTATTAAATTGTATTTATGTTGTTTTATCGTATGCTTTATTAAACTGCATTTATGTTGTTTTATCCTATGCTTTATTAAACTGCATTTATGTTGTTTTATCCTATGCTTTATTAAATTGTATTTATGTTGTTTTATCCTATGCTTTATTAAATTGTATTTATGTTGTTTTATCCTATGCTTTATTCAATTGTATTTATGTTGATTTATCCTATGCTTTATTAAATTGTATTATGTTGTTTTATCGTATGCTTTATTAAATTGTATTTATGTTGTTTTATCCTATGCTTTATTAAATTGTGTTTATGTTGTTTTATCCTATGCTTTATTAAATTGTATTAATGTTGTTTTAACCCATGCTTTATTAAATTGTATTTATGTGGTTTTATCCTATGCTTTATTAAATTGTATTTATGTTGTTTTATCCTATGCTTTATTAAATTGTATTTATGTTGTTTTATCCTATGCTTTATTAAATTGTATTTATGTTGTTTTAACCCATGCTTTATTAAATTGTATTTATGCGGTTTTATCCTATGCTTTATTAAATTGTATTTATGTTGTTTTATCCTATGCTTTATTAAATTGTATTTATGTTGTTTTATCCTATGCTTTATTAAATTGGATTTATGTTGTTTTATCCTATGCTTTATTAAATTGTATTTATGTTGTTTTATCCTATGCTTTATTAAATTGTATTTATGTTGTTTTATCCTATGCTTTATTAAATTGTATTTATGTTGTTTTATCGTATGCTTTATTAAAGTGCATTTATGTTGTTTTATCCTATGCTTTATTAAATTGTATTTATGTTGTTTTATCTTATGCTTTATTAAATTGTATTTAAGTTGTTTTATCCTATGCTTAATTAAATTGTATTTATGTTGTTTTATCCTATGCTTTATTAAATTGTATTTATGTTGTTTTATCGTATGCTTTATTAAATTGTATTTATGTTGTTTTATCCTATGCTCTATTAAATTGTGTTTATTTTGTTTTATCCTATGCTTTATTAAATTGTATTTATGTTGTTTTAACCCATGTTTTATTAAATTGTATTTATGTTGTTTTATCCTATGCTTTATTAAATTGTATTTATGTTGTTTTATCCTATGCTTTATTAAATTGTATTTATGTTGTTTTATCCTATGCTTTATTAAATTGTATTTATGTTGTTTTAACCCATGCTTTATTAAATAGTATTTATGTGGTTTTATCCTATGCTTTATTAAATTGTATTTATGTTGTTTTATCCTATGCTTTATTAAATTGTATTTATGTTGTTTTATCCTATGCTTTATTAAATTGTATTTATGTTGTTTTATCCTATGCTTTATTAAATTGTATTTATGTTGTTTTATCCTATGCTTTATTAAATTGTATTATGTTGTTTTATCGTATGCTTTATTAAATTGTATTTATGTTGTTTTATCCTATGCTTTATTAAATTGTGTTTATGTTGTTTTATCCTATGCTTTATTAAATTGTATTAATGTTGTTTTAACCCATGCTTTATTAAATTGTATTTATGTGGTTTTATCCTATGCTTTATTAAATTGTATTTATGTTGTTTTATCCTATGCTTTATTAAATTGTATTTATGTTGTTTTATCGTATGCTTTATTAAACTGCATTTATGTTGTTTTATCCTATGCTTTATTAAACTGCATTTATGTTGTTTTATCCTATGCTTTATTAAATTGTATTTATGTTGTTTTATCCTATGCTTTATTAAATTGTATTTATGTTGTTTTATCCTATGCTTTATTCAATTGTATTTATGTTGATTTATCCTATGCTTTATTAAATTGTATTTATGTTGTTTTATCCTATGCTTTATTAAATTGTATTTATGTTGTTTTATCCTATGCTTTATTAAATTGTGTTTATGTTGTTTTATCCTATGCTTTATTAAATTGTATTAATGTTGTTTTAACCCATGCTTTATTAAATTGTATTTATGTGGTTTTATCCTATGCTTTATTAAATTGTATTTATGTTGTTTTATCCTATGCTTTATTAAATTGTATTTATGTTGATTTATCCTATGCTTTATTAAATTGTATTTATGTTGTTTTAACCCATGCTTTATTAAATTGTATTTATGCGGTTTTATCCTATGCTTTATTAAATTGTTTTTATGTTGTTTTATCCTATGCTTTATTAAATTGTATTTATGTTGTTTTATCCTATGCTTTATTCAATTGTATTTATGTTGTTTTATCCTATGCTTTATTAAATTGTATTTATGTTGTTTTAACCCATGCTTTATTAAATTGTATTTATGTGGTTTTATCCTATGCTTTATTAAATTGTATTTATGTTGTTTTATCCTATGCTTTATTAAATTGTATTTATGTTGTTTATCCTATGCTTTATTAAATTGTATTTATGTTGTTTTATCCTATGCTTTATTAAATTGTATTTATGTTGTTTTATCCTATGCTTTATTAAATTGTATTATGTTGTTTTATCGTATGCTTTATTAAATTGTATTTATGTTGTTTTATCCTATGCTTTATTAAATTGTGTTTATGTTGTTTTATCCTATGCTTTATTAAATTGTATTAATGTCGTTTTAACCCATGCTTTATTAAATTGTATTTATGTGGTTTTATCCTATGCTTTATTAAATTGTGTTTATGTTGTTTTATTCTATGCTTTATTAAATTGTATTTATGTTGTTTTATCGTATGCTTTATTAAACTGCATTTATGTTGTTTTATCCTATGCTTTATTAAACTGCATTTATGTTGTTTTATCCTATGCTTTATTAAATTGTATTTATGTTTTTTTATCCTATGCTTTATTAAACTGCATTTATGTTGTTTTATCCTATGCTTTATTAAATTGTATTTATGTTGTTTTATCCTATGCTTTATTAAATTGTATTTATGTTGTTTTATCCTATGCTTTATTCAATTGTATTTATGTTGATTTATCCTATGCTTTATTAAATTGTATTTATGTTGTTTTATCCTATGATTTATTAAATTGTGTTTATGTTGTTTTATCCTATGCTTTATTAAATTGTATTAATGTTGTTTTAACCCATGCTTTATTAAATTGTATTTATGTGGTTTTATCCTATGCTTTATTAAATTGTATTTATGTTGTTTTATCCTATGCTTTATTAAATTGTATTTATGTTGTTTTATCCTATGCTTTATTAAATTGTATTTATGTTGTTTTATCCTATGCTTTATTAAATTGTATTATGTTGTTTTATCGTATGCTTTATTAAATTGTATTTATGTTGTTTTATCCTATGCTTTATTAAATTGTGTTTATGTTGTTTTATCCTATGCTTTATTAAATTGTATTAATGTTGTTTTAACCCATGCTTTATTAAATTGTATTTATGTGGTTTTATCCTATGCTTTATTAAATTGTATTTATGTTGTTTCATCCTATGCTTTATTAAATTGTATTTATGTTGTTTTATCGTATGCTTTATTAAACTGCATTTATGTTGTTTTATCCTATGCTTTATTAAACTGCATTTATGTTGTTTTATCCTATGCTTTATTAAATTGTATTTATGTTGTTTTATCCTATACTTTATTAAATTGTATTTATGTTGTTTTATCCTATGCTTTATTCAATTGTATTTATGTTGATTTATCCTATGCTTTATTAAATTGTATTATGTTGTTTTATCGTATGCTTTATTAAATTGTATTTATGTTGTTTTATCCTATGCTTTATTAAATTGTGTTTATGTTGTTTTATCCTATGCTTTATTAAATTGTATTAATGTCGTTTTAACCCATGCTTTATTAAATTGTATTTATGTGGTTTTATCCTATGCTTTATTAAATTGTATTTATGTTGTTTTATCCTATGCTTTATTAAATTGTATTTATGTTGTTTTATCGTATGCTTTATTAAACTGCATTTATGTTGTTTTATCCTATGCTTTATTAAACTGCATTTATGTTGTTTTTTCCTATGCTTTATTAAATTGTATTTATGTTGTTTTATCCTATGCTTTATTAAACTGCATTTATGTTGTTTTATCCTGTGCTTTATTAAATTGTATTTATGTTGTTTTATCCTATGCTTTATTAAATTGTATTTATGTTGTTTTAACCCATGCTTTATTAAATTGTATTTATGTGGTTTTATCCTATGCTTTATTAAATTGTATTTATGTTGTTTTATCCTATGCTTTATTAAATTGTATTTATGTTGTTTTATCCTATGCTTTATTCAATTGTATTTATGTTGTTTTATCCTATGCTTTATTAAATTGTATTTATGTTGTTTTAACCCATGCTTTATTAAATTGTATTTATGTGGTTTTATCCTATGCTTTATTAAATTGTATTTATGTTGTTTTCTCCTATGCTTTATTAAATTGTATTTATGTTGTTTTATCCTATGCTTTATTAAATTGTATTTATGTTGTTTTATCCTATGCTTTATTAAATTGTATTTATGTTGTTTTATCCTATGCTTTATTAAATTGTATTATGTTGTTTTATCGTATGCTTTATTAAATTGTATTTATGTTGTTTTATCCTATGCTTTATTAAATTGTGTTTATGTTGTTTTATCCTATGCTTTATTAAATTGTATTAATGTTGTTTTAACCCATGCTTTATTAAATTGTATTTATGTGGTTTTATCCTATGCTTTATTAAATTGTATTTATGTTGTTTTATCCTATGCTTTATTAAATTGTATTTATGTTGTTTTATCGTATGCTTTATTAAACTGCATTTATGTTGTTTTATCCTATGCTTTATTAAACTGCATTTATGTTGTTTTATCCTATGCTTTATTAAATTGTATTTATGTTGTTTTATCCTATGCTTTATTAAATTGTATTTATGTTGTTTTATCCTATGCTTTATTCAATTGTATTTATGTTGATTTATCCTATGCTTTATTAAATTGTATTATGTTGTTTTATCGTATGCTTTATTAAATTGTATTTATGTTGTTTTATCCTATGCTTTATTAAATTGTGTTTATGTTGTTTTATCCTATGCTTTATTAAATTGTATTAATGTTGTTTTAACCCATGCTTTATTAAATTGTATTTATGTGGTTTTATCCTATGCTTTATTAAATTGTATTTATGTTGTTTTATCCTATGCTTTATTAAATTGTATTTATGTTGTTTTATCCTATGCTTTATTAAATTGTATTTATGTTGTTTTAACCCATGCTTTATTAAATTGTATTTATGCGGTTTTATCCTATGCTTTATTAAATTGTATTTATGTTGTTTTATCCTATGCTTTATTAAATTGTATTTATGTTGTTTTATCCTATGCTTTATTAAATTGTATTTATGTTGTTTTATCCTATGCTTTATGAAATTGTATTTATGTTGTTTTATCCTATGCCTTATTAAATTGTATTTATGTTGTTTTATCCTATGCTTTATTAAATTGTATTTATGTGGTTTTATCCTATGCTTTATTAAATTGTATTTATGTTGTTTTATCCTATGCTATATTAAATTGTATTTATGTGGTTTTATCCTATGCTTTATTAAATTGTATTTATGTTGTTTTATCCTATGCTTTATTAAATTGTATTTATGTTGTTTTATCCTATGCTTTAATAAATTGTATTTATGTTGTTTTGTCCTATGCTTTATTAAATTGTATTTATGTTGTTTTAACCCATGCTTTATTAAATTGTATTTATGTTGTTTTATCCTGTGCTTTATTAAATTGTATTTATGTTGTTTTATCCTATGCTTTATTAAATTGTATTTATGTTGTTTTTTCCTATGCTTTATTAAATTGTATTTATTTTTTTTTATCCTATGCTTTAATAAATTGTATTTATGTTGTTTTGTCCTATGCTTTATTAAATTGTATTTATGTTATTTTAACCCATGCTTTATTAAATTGTATTTATGTTGTTTTATCCTATGCTTTATTAAATTGTACTTATGTTGTTTTATCCTATGCTTTATTAAATTGTATTTATGTTGTTTTATCCTATGCTTTATTAAATTGTATTTATGTTGTTTTATCCTATGCTTTATTAAAATGTATTTATGTTGTTTTATCCTATGCTTTATTAAATTGTATTTATGTTGTTTTATCCTATGCTTTATTAAACTCTATTTATGTTGTTTAATCATATTCTTTATTAAATTGTATTTATGTTGTTTTATCCTATGCTTTATTAAATTGTATTTATGTTGTTTTATCCTATGCTTTATTCAATTGTATTTATGTTGATTTATCCTATGCTTTATTAAATTGTATTATGTTGTTTTATCGTATGCTTTATTAAATTGTATTTATGTTGTTTTATCCTATGCTTTATTAAATTGTGTTTATGTTGTTTTATCCTATGCTTTATTAAATTGTATTAATGTTGTTTTAACCCATGCTTTATTAAATTGTATTTATGTGGTTTTATCCTATGCTTTATTAAATTGTATTTATTTTGTTTTATCCTATGCTTTATTAAATTGTATTTATGTTGTTTTATCCTATGCTTTATTAAATTGTATTTATGTTGTTTTAACCCATGCTTTATTAAATTGTATTTATGTGGTTTTATCCTATGCTTTATTAAATTGTATTTATGTTGTTTTATCCTATGCTTTATTAAATTGTATTTATGTTGTTTTATCCTATGCTTTATTAAATTGTATTTATGTTGTTTTATCCTATGCTTTATTAAATTGTATTTATGTTGTTTTATCCTATGCTTTATTAAATTGTATTATGTTGTTTTATCGTATGCTTTATTAAATTGTATTTATGTTGTTTTATCCTATGCTTTATTAAATTGTGTTTATGTTGTTTTATCCTATGCTTTATTAAATTGTATTAATGTTGTTTTAACCCATGCTTTATTAAATAGTATTTATGTGGTTTTATCCTATGCTTTATTAAATTGTATTTATGTTGTTTTATCCTATGCTTTATTAAATTGTATTTATGTTGTTTTATCGTATGCTTTATTAAACTGCATTTATGTTGTTTTATCCTATGCTTTATTAAACTGCATTTATGTTGTTTTATCCTTTGCTTTATTAAATTGTATTTATGTTGTTTTATCCTATGCTTTATTAAATTGTATTTATGTTGTTTTATCCTATGCTTTATTCAATTGTATTTATGTTGTTTTAACCCATGCTTTATTAAATTGTATTTATGTGGTTTTATCCTATGCTTTATTAAATTGTATTTATGTTGTTTTATCCTATGCTTTATTAAATTGTATTTATGTTGTTTTATCCTATGCTTTATTAAATTGTATTTATGTTGTTTTAACCCATGCTTTATTAAATTGTATTTATGCGGTTTTATCCTATGCTTTATTAAATTGTATTTATGTTGTTTTATCCTATGCTTTATTAAATTGTATTTATGTTGTTTTATCCTATGCTTTATTCAATTGTATTTATGTTGTTTTATCCTATGCTTTATTTAATTGTATTTATGTTGTTTTAACCCATGCTTTATTAAATTGTATTTATGTGGTTTTATCCTATGCTTTATTAAATTGTATTTATGTTGTTTTATCCTATGCTTTACTAAATTGTATTTATGTTGTTTTATCCTATGCTTTATTAAATTGTATTTATGTTGTTTTATCCTATGCTTTATTAAATTGTATTTATGTTGTTTTATCCTATGCTTTATTAAATTGTATTATGTTGTTTTATCGTATGCTTTATTAAATTGTATTTATGTTGTTTTATCCTATGCTTTATTAAATTGTGTTTATGTTGTTTTATCCTATGCTTTATTAAATTGTGTTTATGTTGTTTTATCCTATGCTTTATTAAATTGTATTAATGTTGTTTTAACCCATGCTTTATTAAATTGTATTTATGTGGTTTTATCGCATGCTTTATTAAATTGTATTATGTTGTTTTATCTTATGCTTTATTAAATTGTATTTATGCTGTTTTAACCCATGCTTTATTAAATTGTATTTATGTGGTTTTATCCTATGCTTTATTAAATTGTATTTATGTTGTTTTATCCTATGCTTTATTAAATTGTATTTATGTTGTTTTATCCTATGCTTTATTAAATTGTATTTATGTTGTTTTATCCTATGCTTTATTAAATTGTATTTATGTTGTTTTATCCTATGCTTTATTAAATTGTATTATGTTGTTTTATCGTATGCTTTATTAAATTGTATTTATGTTGTTTTATCCTATGCTTTATTAAATTGTGTTTATGTTGTTTTATCCTATGCTTTATTAAATTGTATTAATGTTGTTTTAACCCATGCTTTATTAAATAGTATTTATGTGGTTTTATCCTATGCTTTATTAAATTGTATTTATGTTGTTTTATCCTATGCTTTATTAAATTGTATTTATGTTGTTTTATCGTATGCTTTATTAAACTGCATTTATGTTGTTTTATCCTATGCTTTATTAAACTGCATTTATGTTGTTTTATCCTATGCTTTATTAAATTGTATTTATGTTGTTTTATCCTATGCTTTATTAAATTGTATTTATGTTGTTTTATCCTATGCTTTATTCAATTGTATTTATGTTGATTTATCCTATGCTTTATTAAATTGTATTTATGTTGTTTTATCCTATGCTTTATTCAATTGTATTTATGTTGTTTTATCCTATGCTTTATTAAATTGTATTTATGTTGTTTTAACCCATGCTTTATTAAATTGTATTTATGTGGTTTTATCCTATGCTTTATTAAATTGTATTTATGTTGTTTTGTCCTATGCTTTATTAAATTGTATTTATGTTGTTTTATCCTATGCTTTATTAAATTGTATTTATGTTGTTTTATCCTATGCTTTAATAAATTGTATTTATGTTGTTTTGTCCTATGCTTTATTAAATTGTATTTATGTTGTTTTAACCCATGCTTTATTAAATTGTATTTATGTTGTTTTATCCTGTGCTTTATTAAATTGTATTTATGTTGTTTTATCCTATGCTTTATTAAATTGTATTTATGTTGTTTTTTCCTATGCTTTATTAAATTGTATTTATTTTTTTTTATCCTATGCTTTAATAAATTGTATTTATGTTGTTTTGTCCTATGCTTTATTAAATTGTATTTATGTTATTTTAACCCATGCTTTATTAAATTGTATTTATGTTGTTTTATCCTATGCTTTATTAAATTGTACTTATGTTGTTTTATCCTATGCTTTATTAAATTGTATTTATGTTGTTTTATCCTATGCTTTATTAAATTGTATTTATGTTGTTTTATCCTATGCTTTATTAAAATGTATTTATGTTGTTTTATCCTATGCTTTATTAAATTGTATTTATGTTGTTTTATCCTATGCTTTATTAAACTCTATTTATGTTGTTTAATCATATTCTTTATTAAATTGTATTTATGTTGTTTAATCCTATGCTTTACTAAATTGTGTTTATGTTTTTTTATCCTATGCTTTATTAAATTGTATTTATGTTGTTTTATCCTATGCTTTATTAAATTGTATTTATGTTGTTTTATCCTATGCTTTATTCAATTGTATTTATGTTGATTTATCCTATGCTTTATTAAATTGTATTATGTTGTTTTATCGTATGCTTTATTAAATTGTATTTATGTTGTTTTATCCTATGCTTTATTAAATTGTGTTTATGTTGTTTTATCCTATGCTTTATTAAATTGTATTAATGTTGTTTTAACCCATGCTTTATTAAATTGTATTTATGTGGTTTTATCCTATGCTTTATTAAATTGTATTTATTTTGTTTTATCCTATGCTTTATTAAATTGTATTTATGTTGTTTTATCCTATGCTTTATTAAATTGTATTTATGTTGTTTTAACCCATGCTTTATTAAATTGTATTTATGTGGTTTTATCCTATGCTTTATTAAATTGTATTTATGTTGTTTTATCCTATGCTTTATTAAATTGTATTTATGTTGTTTTATCCTATGCTTTATTAAATTGTATTTATGTTGTTTTATCCTATGCTTTATTAAATTGTATTTATGTTGTTTTATCCTATGCTTTATTAAATTGTATTATGTTGTTTTATCGTATGCTTTATTAAATTGTATTTATGTTGTTTTATCCTATGCTTTATTAAATTGTGTTTATGTTGTTTTATCCTATGCTTTATTAAATTGTATTAATGTTGTTTTAACCCATGCTTTATTAAATAGTATTTATGTGGTTTTATCCTATGCTTTATTAAATTGTATTTATGTTGTTTTATCCTATGCTTTATTAAATTGTATTTATGTTGTTTTATCGTATGCTTTATTAAACTGCATTTATGTTGTTTTATCCTATGCTTTATTAAACTGCATTTATGTTGTTTTATCCTTTGCTTTATTAAATTGTATTTATGTTGTTTTATCCTATGCTTTATTAAATTGTATTTATGTTGTTTTATCCTATGCTTTATTCAATTGTATTTATGTTGATTTATCCTATGCTTTATTAAATTGTATTATGTTGTTTTATCGTATGCTTTATTAAATTGTATTTATGTTGTTTTATCCTATGCTTTATTAAATTGTGTTTATGTTGTTTTATCCTATGCTTTATTAAATTGTATTAATGTTGTTTTAACCCATGCTTTATTAAATTGTATTTATGTGGTTTTATCCTATGCTTTATTAAATTGTATTTATGTTGTTTTATCCTATGCTTTATTAAATTGTATTTATGTTGTTTTATCCTATGCTTTATTAAATTGTATTTATGTTGTTTTAACCCATGCTTTATTAAATTGTATTTATGCGGTTTTATCCTATGCTTTATTAAATTGTATTTATGTTGTTTTATCCTATGCTTTATTAAATTGTATTTATGTTGTTTTATCCTATGCTTTATTAAATTGTATTTATGTTGTTTTATCCTATGCTTTATTAAATTGTATTTATGTTGTTTTATCCTATGCTTTATTAAATTGTATTTATGTTGTTTTATCCTATGCTTTATTAAATTGTATTTATGTTGTTTTATCCTATGCTTTATTAAATTGTATTATGTTGTTTTATCGTATGCTTTATTAAATTGTATTTATGTCGTTTTATCCTATGCTTTATTAAATTGTGTTTATGTTGTTTTATCCTATGCTTTATTAAATTGTGTTTATGTTGTTTTATCCTATGCTTTATTAAATTGTATTAATGTTGTTTTAACCCATGCTTTATTAAATTGTATTTATGTGGTTTTATCGTATGCTTTATTAAATTGTATTATGTTGTTTTATCTTATGCTTTATTAAATTGTATTTATGCTGTTTTAACCCATGCTTTATTAAATTGTATTTATGTGGTTTTATCCTATGCTTTATTAAATTGTATTTATGTTGTTTTATCCTATGCTTTATTAAATTGTATTTATGTTGTTTTATCCTATGCTTTATTAAATTGTATTTATGTTGTTTTATCCTATGCTTTATTAAATTGTATTTATGTTGTTTTATCCTATGCTTTATTAAATTGTATTATGTTGTTTTATCGTATGCTTTATTAAATTGTATTTATGTTGTTTTATCCTATGCTTTATTAAATTGTGTTTATGTTGTTTTATCCTATGCTTTATTAAATTGTATTAATGTTGTTTTAACCCATGCTTTATTAAATAGTATTTATGTGGTTTTATCCTATGCTTTATTAAATTGTATTTATGTTGTTTTATCCTATGCTTTATTAAATTGTATTTATGTTGTTTTATCGTATGCTTTATTAAACTGCATTTATGTTGTTTTATCCTATGCTTTATTAAACTGCATTTATGTTGTTTTATCCTATGCTTTATTAAATTGTATTTATGTTGTTTTATCCTATGCTTTATTAAATTGTATTTATGTTGTTTTACCCTATGCTTTATTCAATTGTATTTATGTTGATTTATCCTATGCGTTATTAAATTGTATTTATGTTGTTTTATCCTATGCTTTATTCAATTGTATTTATGTTGTTTTATCCTATGCTTTATTAAATTGTATTTATGTTGTTTTAACCCATGCTTTATTAAATTGTATTTATGTGGTTTTATCCTATGCTTTATTAAATTGTATTTATGTTGTTTTATCCTATGCTTTATTAAATTGTATTTATGTTGTTTTATCCTATGCTTTATTAAATTGTATTTATGTTGTTTTATCCTATGCTTTATTAAATTGTATTTATGTTGTTTTATCCTATGCTTTATTAAATTGCATTTATGTTGTTTTATCGTATGCTTTATTAAATTGTATTTATGTTGTTTTATCCTATGCTTTATTAAATTGTGTTTATGTTGTTTTATCCTATGCTTTATTAAATTGTATTAATGTTGTTTTAACCCATGCTTTATTAAATTGTATTTATGTGGTTTTATCCTATGCTTTATTAAATTGTATTTATGTTGTTTTATCCTATGCTTTATTAAATTGTATTTATGTTGTTTTATCCTATGCTTTATTAAATTGTATTTATGTTGTTTTATCCTATGCTTTATTAAATTGTATTTATGTTGTTTTATCCTATGCTTTATTAAATTGTATTATGTTGTTTTATCGTATGCTTTATTAAATTGTATTTATGTTGTTTTATCCTATGCTTTATTAAATTGTGTTTATGTTGTTTTATCCTATGCTTTATTAAATTGTATTAATGTTGTTTTAACCCATGCTTTATTAAATAGTATTTATGTGGTTTTATCCTATGCTTTATTAAATTGTATTTATGTTGTTTTATCCTATGCTTTATTAAATTGTATTTATGTTGTTTTATCGTATGCTTTATTAAACTGCATTTATGTTGTTTTATCCTATGCTTTATTAAACTGCATTTATGTTGTTTTATCCTATGCTTTATTAAATTGTATTTATGTTGTTTTATCCTATGCTTTATTAAATTGTATTTATGTTGTTTTATCCTATGCTTTATTCAATTGTATTTATGTTGATTTATCCTATGCTTTAATAAATTGTATTTATGTTGTTTTATCCTATGCTTTATTCAATTGTATTTATGTTGTTTTATCCTATGCTTTATTAAATTGTATTTATGTTGTTTTAACCCATGCTTTATTAAATTGTATTTATGTGGTTTTATCCTATGCTTTATTAAATTGTATTTATGTTGTTTTATCCTATGCTTTATTAAATTGTATTTATGTTGTTTTATCCTATGCTTTATTAAATTGTATTTATGTTGTTTTATCCTATGCTTTATTAAATTGTATTTATGTTGTTTTATCCTATGCTTTATTAAATTGCATTTATGTTGTTTTATCGTATGCTTTATTAAATTGTATTTATGTTGTTTTATCCTATGCTTTATTAAATTGTGTTTATGTTGTTTTATCCTATGCTTTATTAAATTGTATTAATGTTGTTTTAACCCATGCTTTATTAAATTGTATTTATGTGGTTTTATCCTATGCTTTATTAAATTGTATTTATGTTGTTTTATCCTATGCTTTATTAAATTGTATTTATGTTGTTTTATCGTATGCTTTATTAAACTGCATTTATGTTGTTTTATCCTATGCTTTATTAAACTGCATTTATGTTGTTTTATCCTATGCTTTATTAAATTGTATTTATGTTGTTTTATCCTATGCTTTATTAAATTGTATTTATGTTGTTTTATCCTATGCTTTATTCAATTGTATTTATGTTGATTTATCCTATGCTTAATTAAATTGTATTATGTTGTTTTATCATATGCTTTATTAAATTGTATTTATGTTGTTTTATCCTATGCTTTATTAAATTGTGTTTATGTTGTTTTATCCTATGCTTTATTAAATTGTATTAATGTTGTTTTAACCCATGCTTTATTAAATTGTATTTATGTGGTTTTATCCTATGCTTTATTAAATTGTATTTATGTTGTTTTATCCTATGCTTTATTAAATTGTATTTATGCGGTTTTATCCTATGCTTTATTAAATTGTATTTATGTTGTTTTATCCTATGCTTTATTAAATTGTATTTATGTTGTTTTATCCTATGCTTTATTAAATTGTATTTATGTTGTTTTATCCTATGCTTTATGAAATTGTATTTATGTTGTTTTATCCTATGCATTATAAATTGTATTTATGTTGTTTTATCCTATGCTTTATTAAATTGTATTTATGTTGTTTTATCGTATGCTTTATTAAAGTGCATTTATGTTGTTTTATCCTATGCTTTATTAAATTGTATTTATGTTGTTTTATCTTATGCTTTATTAAATTGTATTTAAGTTGTTTTATCCTATGCTTAATTAAATTGTATTTATGTTGTTTTATCCTATGCTTTATTAAATTGTATTTATGTTGTTTTATCGTATGCTTTATTAAATTGTATTTATGTTGTTTTATCCTATGCTCTATTAAATTGTGTTTATTTTGTTTTATCCTATGCTTTATTAAATTGTATTTATGTTGTTTTAACCCATGTTTTATTAAATTGTATTTATGTTGTTTTATCCTATGCTTTTTTAAATTGTATATATGTTGTTTTATCCTATGCTTTATTAAATTGTATTTATCTTGTTTTGTCCTATGCTTTATTAAATTGTATTTATGTTGTTTTAACCTATGCTTTATTAAATTGTATTTATGTGGTTTTATCCTATGCTTTATTAAATTGTATTTATGTTGTTTTATCCTATGCTTTATTAAATTGTATTTATGTTGTTTTATCCTATGCTTTATTAAATTGTATTAATGTTGTTTTAACCCATGCTTTATTAAACTGTATTTATGTGGTTTTATCCTATGCTTTATTAAATTGTATTTATGTTGTTTTATCCTATGCTTTATTAAATTGTATTTATGTTGTTTTATCGTATGCTTTATTAAACTGCATTTATGTTGTTTTATCCTATGCATTATTAAACTGCATTTATGTTGTTTTATCCTATGCTTTATTAAATTGTATTTATGTTGTTTTATCCTATGCTTTATTAAATTGTATTATGTTGTTTTATCATATGCTTTATTAAATTGTATTTATGTTGTTTTATCCTATGCTTTATTAAATTGTGTTTATGTTGTTTTATCCTATGCTTTATTAAATTGTATTAATGTTGTTTTAACCCATGCTTTATTAAATTGTATTTATGTGGTTTTATCCTATGCTTTATTAAATTGTATTTATGTTGTTTTATCCTATGCTTTATTAAATTGTATTTATGTTGATTTATCCTATGCTTTATTAAATTGTATTTATGTTGTTTTAACCCATGCTTTATTAAATTGTATTTATGCGGTTTTATCCTATGCTTTATTAAATTGTTTTTATGTTGTTTTATCCTATGCTTTATTAAATTGTATTTATGTTGTTTTATCCTATGCTTTATTCAATTGTATTTATGTTGTTTTATCCTATGCTTTATTAAATTGTATTTATGTTGTTTTAACCCATGCTTTATTAAATTGTATTTATGTGGTTTTATCCTATGCTTTATTAAATTGTATTTATGTTGTTTTATCCTATGCTTTATTAAATTGTATTTATGTTGTTTATCCTATGCTTTATTAAATTGTATTTATGTTGTTTTATCCTATGCTTTATTAAATTGTATTTATGTTGTTTTATCCTATGCTTTATTAAATTGTATTATGTTGTTTTATCGTATGCTTTATTAAATTGTATTTATGTTGTTTTATCCTATGCTTTATTAAATTGTGTTTATGTTGTTTTATCCTATGCTTTATTAAATTGTATTAATGTTGTTTTAACCCATGCTTTATTAAATTGTATTTATGTGGTTTTATCCTATGCTTTATTAAATTGTATTTATGTTGTTTTATCCTATGCTTTATTAAATTGTATTTATGTTGTTTTATCCTATGCTTTATTAAATTGTATTTATGTTGTTTTATCGTATGCTTTATTAAACTGCATTTATGTTGTTTTATCCTATGCTTTATTAAACTGCATTTATGTTGTTTTATCCTTTGCTTTATTAAATTGTATTTATGTTGTTTTATCCTATGCTTTATTAAATTGTATTTATGTTGTTTTATCCTATGCTTTATTCAATTGTATTTATGTTGTTTTAACCCATGCTTTATTAAATTGTATTTATGTGGTTTTATCCTATGCTTTATTAAATTGTATTTATGTTGTTTTATCCTATGCTTTATTAAATTGTATTTATGTTGTTTTATCCTATGCTTTATTAAATTGTATTTATGTTGTTTTAACCCATGCTTTATTAAATTGTATTTATGCGGTTTTATCCTATGCTTTATTAAATTGTATTTATGTTGTTTTATCCTATGCTTTATTAAATTGTATTTATGTTGTTTTATCCTATGCTTTATTCAATTGTATTTATGTTGTTTTATCCTATGCTTTATTTAATTGTATTTATGTTGTTTTAACCCATGCTTTATTAAATTGTATTTATGTGGTTTTATCCTATGCTTTATTAAATTGTATTTATGTTGTTTTATCCTATGCTTTACTAAATTGTATTTATGTTGTTTTATCCTATGCTTTATTAAATTGTATTTATGTTGTTTTATCCTATGCTTTATTAAATTGTATTTATGTTGTTTTATCCTATGCTTTATTAAATTGTATTATGTTGTTTTATCGTATGCTTTATTAAATTGTATTTATGTTGTTTTATCCTATGCTTTATTAAATTGTGTTTATGTTGTTTTATCCTATGCTTTATTAAATTGTGTTTATGTTGTTTTATCCTATGCTTTATTAAATTGTATTAATGTTGTTTTAACCCATGCTTTATTAAATTGTATTTATGTGGTTTTATCGCATGCTTTATTAAATTGTATTATGTTGTTTTATCTTATGCTTTATTAAATTGTATTTATGCTGTTTTAACCCATGCTTTATTAAATTGTATTTATGTGGTTTTATCCTATGCTTTATTAAATTGTATTTATGTTGTTTTATCCTATGCTTTATTAAATTGTATTTATGTTGTTTTATCCTATGCTTTATTAAATTGTATTTATGTTGTTTTATCCTATGCTTTATTAAATTGTATTTATGTTGTTTTATCCTATGCTTTATTAAATTGTATTATGTTGTTTTATCGTATGCTTTATTAAATTGTATTTATGTTGTTTTATCCTATGCTTTATTAAATTGTGTTTATGTTGTTTTATCCTATGCTTTATTAAATTGTATTAATGTTGTTTTAACCCATGCTTTATTAAATAGTATTTATGTGGTTTTATCCTATGCTTTATTAAATTGTATTTATGTTGTTTTATCCTATGCTTTATTAAATTGTATTTATGTTGTTTTATCGTATGCTTTATTAAACTGCATTTATGTTGTTTTATCCTATGCTTTATTAAACTGCATTTATGTTGTTTTATCCTATGCTTTATTAAATTGTATTTATGTTGTTTTATCCTATGCTTTATTAAATTGTATTTATGTTGTTTTATCCTATGCTTTATTCAATTGTATTTATGTTGATTTATCCTATGCTTTATTAAATTGTATTTATGTTGTTTTATCCTATGCTTTATTCAATTGTATTTATGTTGTTTTATCCTATGCTTTATTAAATTGTATTTATGTTGTTTTAACCCATGCTTTATTAAATTGTATTTATGTGGTTTTATCCTATGCTTTATTAAATTGTATTTATGTTGTTTTGTCCTATGCTTTATTAAATTGTATTTATGTTGTTTTATCCTATGCTTTATTAAATTGTATTTATGTTGTTTTATCCTATGCTTTAATAAATTGTATTTATGTTGTTTTGTCCTATGCTTTATTAAATTGTATTTATGTTGTTTTAACCCATGCTTTATTAAATTGTATTTATGTTGTTTTATCCTGTGCTTTATTAAATTGTATTTATGTTGTTTTATCCTATGCTTTATTAAATTGTATTTATGTTGTTTTTTCCTATGCTTTATTAAATTGTATTTATTTTTTTTTATCCTATGCTTTAATAAATTGTATTTATGTTGTTTTGTCCTATGCTTTATTAAATTGTATTTATGTTATTTTAACCCATGCTTTATTAAATTGTATTTATGTTGTTTTATCCTATGCTTTATTAAATTGTACTTATGTTGTTTTATCCTATGCTTTATTAAATTGTATTTATGTTGTTTTATCCTATGCTTTATTAAATTGTATTTATGTTGTTTTATCCTATGCTTTATTAAAATGTATTTATGTTGTTTTATCCTATGCTTTATTAAATTGTATTTATGTTGTTTTATCCTATGCTTTATTAAACTCTATTTATGTTGTTTAATCATATTCTTTATTAAATTGTATTTATGTTGTTTAATCCTATGCTTTACTAAATTGTGTTTATGTTTTTTTATCCTATGCTTTATTAAATTGTATTTATGTTGTTTTATCCTATGCTTTATTAAATTGTATTTATGTTGTTTTATCCTATGCTTTATTCAATTGTATTTATGTTGATTTATCCTATGCTTTATTAAATTGTATTATGTTGTTTTATCGTATGCTTTATTAAATTGTATTTATGTTGTTTTATCCTATGCTTTATTAAATTGTGTTTATGTTGTTTTATCCTATGCTTTATTAAATTGTATTAATGTTGTTTTAACCCATGCTTTATTAAATTGTATTTATGTGGTTTTATCCTATGCTTTATTAAATTGTATTTATTTTGTTTTATCCTATGCTTTATTAAATTGTATTTATGTTGTTTTATCCTATGCTTTATTAAATTGTATTTATGTTGTTTTAACCCATGCTTTATTAAATTGTATTTATGTGGTTTTATCCTATGCTTTATTAAATTGTATTTATGTTGTTTTATCCTATGCTTTATTAAATTGTATTTATGTTGTTTTATCCTATGCTTTATTAAATTGTATTTATGTTGTTTTATCCTATGCTTTATTAAATTGTATTTATGTTGTTTTATCCTATGCTTTATTAAATTGTATTATGTTGTTTTATCGTATGCTTTATTAAATTGTATTTATGTTGTTTTATCCTATGCTTTATTAAATTGTGTTTATGTTGTTTTATCCTATGCTTTATTAAATTGTATTAATGTTGTTTTAACCCATGCTTTATTAAATAGTATTTATGTGGTTTTATCCTATGCTTTATTAAATTGTATTTATGTTGTTTTATCCTATGCTTTATTAAATTGTATTTATGTTGTTTTATCGTATGCTTTATTAAACTGCATTTATGTTGTTTTATCCTATGCTTTATTAAACTGCATTTATGTTGTTTTATCCTTTGCTTTATTAAATTGTATTTATGTTGTTTTATCCTATGCTTTATTAAATTGTATTTATGTTGTTTTATCCTATGCTTTATTCAATTGTATTTATGTTGATTTATCCTATGCTTTATTAAATTGTATTATGTTGTTTTATCGTATGCTTTATTAAATTGTATTTATGTTGTTTTATCCTATGCTTTATTAAATTGTGTTTATGTTGTTTTATCCTATGCTTTATTAAATTGTATTAATGTTGTTTTAACCCATGCTTTATTAAATTGTATTTATGTGGTTTTATCCTATGCTTTATTAAATTGTATTTATGTTGTTTTATCCTATGCTTTATTAAATTGTATTTATGTTGTTTTATCCTATGCTTTATTAAATTGTATTTATGTTGTTTTAACCCATGCTTTATTAAATTGTATTTATGCGGTTTTATCCTATGCTTTATTAAATTGTATTTATGTTGTTTTATCCTATGCTTTATTAAATTGTATTTATGTTGTTTTATCCTATGCTTTATTAAATTGTATTTATGTTGTTTTATCCTATGCTTTATTAAATTGTATTTATGTTGTTTTATCCTATGCTTTATTAAATTGTATTTATGTTGTTTTATCCTATGCTTTATTAAATTGTATTTATGTTGTTTTATCCTATGCTTTATTAAATTGTATTATGTTGTTTTATCGTATGCTTTATTAAATTGTATTTATGTCGTTTTATCCTATGCTTTATTAAATTGTGTTTATGTTGTTTTATCCTATGCTTTATTAAATTGTGTTTATGTTGTTTTATCCTATGCTTTATTAAATTGTATTAATGTTGTTTTAACCCATGCTTTATTAAATTGTATTTATGTGGTTTTATCGTATGCTTTATTAAATTGTATTATGTTGTTTTATCTTATGCTTTATTAAATTGTATTTATGCTGTTTTAACCCATGCTTTATTAAATTGTATTTATGTGGTTTTATCCTATGCTTTATTAAATTGTATTTATGTTGTTTTATCCTATGCTTTATTAAATTGTATTTATGTTGTTTTATCCTATGCTTTATTAAATTGTATTTATGTTGTTTTATCCTATGCTTTATTAAATTGTATTTATGTTGTTTTATCCTATGCTTTATTAAATTGTATTATGTTGTTTTATCGTATGCTTTATTAAATTGTATTTATGTTGTTTTATCCTATGCTTTATTAAATTGTGTTTATGTTGTTTTATCCTATGCTTTATTAAATTGTATTAATGTTGTTTTAACCCATGCTTTATTAAATAGTATTTATGTGGTTTTATCCTATGCTTTATTAAATTGTATTTATGTTGTTTTATCCTATGCTTTATTAAATTGTATTTATGTTGTTTTATCGTATGCTTTATTAAACTGCATTTATGTTGTTTTATCCTATGCTTTATTAAACTGCATTTATGTTGTTTTATCCTATGCTTTATTAAATTGTATTTATGTTGTTTTATCCTATGCTTTATTAAATTGTATTTATGTTGTTTTACCCTATGCTTTATTCAATTGTATTTATGTTGATTTATCCTATGCGTTATTAAATTGTATTTATGTTGTTTTATCCTATGCTTTATTCAATTGTATTTATGTTGTTTTATCCTATGCTTTATTAAATTGTATTTATGTTGTTTTAACCCATGCTTTATTAAATTGTATTTATGTGGTTTTATCCTATGCTTTATTAAATTGTATTTATGTTGTTTTATCCTATGCTTTATTAAATTGTATTTATGTTGTTTTATCCTATGCTTTATTAAATTGTATTTATGTTGTTTTATCCTATGCTTTATTAAATTGTATTTATGTTGTTTTATCCTATGCTTTATTAAATTGCATTTATGTTGTTTTATCGTATGCTTTATTAAATTGTATTTATGTTGTTTTATCCTATGCTTTATTAAATTGTGTTTATGTTGTTTTATCCTATGCTTTATTAAATTGTATTAATGTTGTTTTAACCCATGCTTTATTAAATTGTATTTATGTGGTTTTATCCTATGCTTTATTAAATTGTATTTATGTTGTTTTATCCTATGCTTTATTAAATTGTATTTATGTTGTTTTATCCTATGCTTTATTAAATTGTATTTATGTTGTTTTATCCTATGCTTTATTAAATTGTATTTATGTTGTTTTATCCTATGCTTTATTAAATTGTATTATGTTGTTTTATCGTATGCTTTATTAAATTGTATTTATGTTGTTTTATCCTATGCTTTATTAAATTGTGTTTATGTTGTTTTATCCTATGCTTTATTAAATTGTATTAATGTTGTTTTAACCCATGCTTTATTAAATAGTATTTATGTGGTTTTATCCTATGCTTTATTAAATTGTATTTATGTTGTTTTATCCTATGCTTTATTAAATTGTATTTATGTTGTTTTATCGTATGCTTTATTAAACTGCATTTATGTTGTTTTATCCTATGCTTTATTAAACTGCATTTATGTTGTTTTATCCTATGCTTTATTAAATTGTATTTATGTTGTTTTATCCTATGCTTTATTAAATTGTATTTATGTTGTTTTATCCTATGCTTTATTCAATTGTATTTATGTTGATTTATCCTATGCTTTAATAAATTGTATTTATGTTGTTTTATCCTATGCTTTATTCAATTGTATTTATGTTGTTTTATCCTATGCTTTATTAAATTGTATTTATGTTGTTTTAACCCATGCTTTATTAAATTGTATTTATGTGGTTTTATCCTATGCTTTATTAAATTGTATTTATGTTGTTTTATCCTATGCTTTATTAAATTGTATTTATGTTGTTTTATCCTATGCTTTATTAAATTGTATTTATGTTGTTTTATCCTATGCTTTATTAAATTGTATTTATGTTGTTTTATCCTATGCTTTATTAAATTGCATTTATGTTGTTTTATCGTATGCTTTATTAAATTGTATTTATGTTGTTTTATCCTATGCTTTATTAAATTGTGTTTATGTTGTTTTATCCTATGCTTTATTAAATTGTATTAATGTTGTTTTAACCCATGCTTTATTAAATTGTATTTATGTGGTTTTATCCTATGCTTTATTAAATTGTATTTATGTTGTTTTATCCTATGCTTTATTAAATTGTATTTATGTTGTTTTATCGTATGCTTTATTAAACTGCATTTATGTTGTTTTATCCTATGCTTTATTAAACTGCATTTATGTTGTTTTATCCTATGCTTTATTAAATTGTATTTATGTTGTTTTATCCTATGCTTTATTAAATTGTATTTATGTTGTTTTATCCTATGCTTTATTCAATTGTATTTATGTTGATTTATCCTATGCTTAATTAAATTGTATTATGTTGTTTTATCATATGCTTTATTAAATTGTATTTATGTTGTTTTATCCTATGCTTTATTAAATTGTGTTTATGTTGTTTTATCCTATGCTTTATTAAATTGTATTAATGTTGTTTTAACCCATGCTTTATTAAATTGTATTTATGTGGTTTTATCCTATGCTTTATTAAATTGTATTTATGTTGTTTTATCCTATGCTTTATTAAATTGTATTTATGCGGTTTTATCCTATGCTTTATTAAATTGTATTTATGTTGTTTTATCCTATGCTTTATTAAATTGTATTTATGTTGTTTTATCCTATGCTTTATTAAATTGTATTTATGTTGTTTTATCCTATGCTTTATGAAATTGTATTTATGTTGTTTTATCCTATGCATTATAAATTGTATTTATGTTGTTTTATCCTATGCTTTATTAAATTGTATTTATGTTGTTTTATCGTATGCTTTATTAAAGTGCATTTATGTTGTTTTATCCTATGCTTTATTAAATTGTATTTATGTTGTTTTATCTTATGCTTTATTAAATTGTATTTAAGTTGTTTTATCCTATGCTTAATTAAATTGTATTTATGTTGTTTTATCCTATGCTTTATTAAATTGTATTTATGTTGTTTTATCGTATGCTTTATTAAATTGTATTTATGTTGTTTTATCCTATGCTCTATTAAATTGTGTTTATTTTGTTTTATCCTATGCTTTATTAAATTGTATTTATGTTGTTTTAACCCATGTTTTATTAAATTGTATTTATGTTGTTTTATCCTATGCTTTTTTAAATTGTATATATGTTGTTTTATCCTATGCTTTATTAAATTGTATTTATCTTGTTTTGTCCTATGCTTTATTAAATTGTATTTATGTTGTTTTAACCTATGCTTTATTAAATTGTATTTATGTGGTTTTATCCTATGCTTTATTAAATTGTATTTATGTTGTTTTATCCTATGCTTTATTAAATTGTATTTATGTTGTTTTATCCTATGCTTTATTAAATTGTATTAATGTTGTTTTAACCCATGCTTTATTAAACTGTATTTATGTGGTTTTATCCTATGCTTTATTAAATTGTATTTATGTTGTTTTATCCTATGCTTTATTAAATTGTATTTATGTTGTTTTATCGTATGCTTTATTAAACTGCATTTATGTTGTTTTATCCTATGCATTATTAAACTGCATTTATGTTGTTTTATCCTATGCTTTATTAAATTGTATTTATGTTGTTTTATCCTATGCTTTATTAAATTGTATTATGTTGTTTTATCATATGCTTTATTAAATTGTATTTATGTTGTTTTATCCTATGCTTTATTAAATTGTGTTTATGTTGTTTTATCCTATGCTTTATTAAATTGTATTAATGTTGTTTTAACCCATGCTTTATTAAATTGTATTTATGTGGTTTTATCCTATGCTTTATTAAATTGTATTTATGTTGTTTTATCCTATGCTTTATTAAATTGTATTTATGTTGATTTATCCTATGCTTTATTAAATTGTATTTATGTTGTTTTAACCCATGCTTTATTAAATTGTATTTATGCGGTTTTATCCTATGCTTTATTAAATTGTTTTTATGTTGTTTTATCCTATGCTTTATTAAATTGTATTTATGTTGTTTTATCCTATGCTTTATTCAATTGTATTTATGTTGTTTTATCCTATGCTTTATTAAATTGTATTTATGTTGTTTTAACCCATGCTTTATTAAATTGTATTTATGTGGTTTTATCCTATGCTTTATTAAATTGTATTTATGTTGTTTTATCCTATGCTTTATTAAATTGTATTTATGTTGTTTATCCTATGCTTTATTAAATTGTATTTATGTTGTTTTATCCTATGCTTTATTAAATTGTATTTATGTTGTTTTATCCTATGCTTTATTAAATTGTATTATGTTGTTTTATCGTATGCTTTATTAAATTGTATTTATGTTGTTTTATCCTATGCTTTATTAAATTGTGTTTATGTTGTTTTATCCTATGCTTTATTAAATTGTATTAATGTTGTTTTAACCCATGCTTTATTAAATTGTATTTATGTGGTTTTATCCTATGCTTTATTAAATTGTATTTATGTTGTTTTATCCTATGCTTTATTAAATTGTATTTATGTTGTTTTATCCTATGCTTTATTAAATTGTATTTATGTTGTTTTAACCCATGCTTTATTAAATTGTATTTATGCGGTTTTATCCTATGCTTTATTAAATTGTATTTATGTTGTTTTATCCTATGCTTTATTAAATTGTATTTATGTTGTTTTATCCTATGCTTTATTAAATTGTATTTATGTTGTTTTATCCTATGCTTTATGAAATTGTATTTATGTTGTTTTATCCTATGCTTTATTAAATTGTATTTATGTGGTTTTATCCTATGCTTTATTAAATTGTATTTATGTTGTTTTATCCTATGCTTTAATAAATTGTATTTATGTTGTTTTGTCCTATGCTTTATTAAATTGTATTTATGTTGTTTTAACCCATGCTTTATTAAATTGTATTTATGTTGTTTTATCCTGTGCTTTATTAAATTGTATTTATGTTGTTTTATCCTATGCTTTATTAAATTGTATTTATGTTGTTTTTTCCTATGCTTTATTAAATTGTATTTATTTTGTTTTATCCTATGCTTTAATAAATTGTATTTATGTTGTTTTGTCCTATGCTTTATTAAATTCTATTTATGTTATTTTAACCCATGCTTTATTAAATTGTATTTATGTTGTTTTATCCTATGCTTTATTAAATTGTACTTATGTTGTTTTATCCTATGCTTTATTAAATTGTATTTATGTTGTTTTATCCTATGCTTTATTAAATTGTATTTATGTTGTTTTATCCTATGCTTTATTAAAATGTATTTATGTTGTTTTATCCTATGCTTTATTAAATTGTATTTATGTTGTTTTATCCTATGCTTTATTAAACTCTATTTATGTTGTTTAATCATATTCTTTATTAAATTGTATTTATGTTGTTTAATCCTATGCTTTACTAAATTGTGTTTATGTTTTTTTATCCTATGCTTTATTAAATTGTATTTATGTTGTTTTATCCTATGCTTTATTAAATTGTATTTATGTTGTTTTATCCTATGCTTTATGAAATTGTATTTTTGTTGTTTTATCCTATGCTTTATTAAATTGTATTTATGTTGTTTTATCCTATGCTTTATTAAATTGTATTTATGTTGTTTTATCCTATGCTTTATTAAATTGTATTTATGTTGTTTTATCCTATGCTTTATTAAATTGTATTTATGTTGTTTTATCCTATGCTTTATTAAATTGTATTTATGTTCTTTTATCCTATGCTTTATTCAATTGTGTTTATGTTGTTTTAGCGTATGCTTTATTAAATTGTATTAATGTTGTTTTAACCCATGCTTTATTAAATTGTATTTTTGTGGTTTTATCCTATGCTTTATTAAATTGTATTTATGTTGTTTTATCCTATGCTTTATTAAATTGTATTTATGTTGTTTTATCCTATGCTTTATTAAATTGTATTTATGTTGTTTTATCCTATGCTTTATTAAATTGTATTATGTTGTTTTATCGTATGCTTTATTAAATTGTATTTATGTTGTTTTATCCTATGCTTTATTAAATTGTGTTTATGTTGTTTTATCCTATGCTTTATTAAATTGTATTAATGTTGTTTTAACCCATGCTTTATTAAATTGTATTTATGTGGTTTTATCCTATGCTTTATTAAATTGTATTTATGTTGTTTCATCCTATGCTTTATTAAATTGTATTTATGTTGTTTTATCGTATGCTTTATTAAACTGCATTTATGTTGTTTTATCCTATGCTTTATTAAACTGCATTTATGTTGTTTTATCCTATGCTTTATTAAATTGTATTTATGTTGTTTTATCCTATACTTTATTAAATTGTATTTATGTTGTTTTATCCTATGCTTTATTCAATTGTATTTATGTTGATTTATCCTATGCTTTATTAAATTGTATTATGTTGTTTTATCGTATGCTTTATTAAATTGTATTTATGTTGTTTTATCCTATGCTTTATTAAATTGTGTTTATGTTGTTTTATCCTATGCTTTATTAAATTGTATTAATGTCGTTTTAACCCATGCTTTATTAAATTGTATTTATGTGGTTTTATCCTATGCTTTATTAAATTGTATTTATGTTGTTTTATCCTATGCTTTATTAAATTGTATTTATGTTGTTTTATCGTATGCTTTATTAAACTGCATTTATGTTGTTTTATCCTATGCTTTATTAAACTGCATTTATGTTGTTTTTTCCTATGCTTTATTAAATTGTATTTATGTTGTTTTATCCTATGCTTTATTAAACTGCATTTATGTTGTTTTATCCTGTGCTTTATTAAATTGTATTTATGTTGTTTTATCCTATGCTTTATTAAATTGTATTTATGTTGTTTTAACCCATGCTTTATTAAATTGTATTTATGTGGTTTTATCCTATGCTTTATTAAATTGTATTTATGTTGTTTTATCCTATGCTTTATTAAATTGTATTTATGTTGTTTTATCCTATGCTTTATTCAATTGTATTTATGTTGTTTTATCCTATGCTTTATTAAATTGTATTTATGTTGTTTTAACCCATGCTTTATTAAATTGTATTTATGTGGTTTTATCCTATGCTTTATTAAATTGTATTTATGTTGTTTTATCCTATGCTTTATTAAATTGTATTTATGTTGTTTTATCCTATGCTTTATTAAATTGTATTTATGTTGTTTTATCCTATGCTTTATTAAATTGTATTTATGTTGTTTTATCCTATGCTTTATTAAATTGTATTATGTTGTTTTATCGTATGCTTTATTAAATTGTATTTATGTTGTTTTATCCTATGCTTTATTAAATTGTGTTTATGTTGTTTTATCCTATGCTTTATTAAATTGTATTAATGTTGTTTTAACCCATGCTTTATTAAATAGTATTTATGTGGTTTTATCCTATGCTTTATTAAATTGTATTTATGTTGTTTTATCCTATGCTTTATTAAATTGTATTTATGTTGTTTTATCGTATGCTTTATTAAACTGCATTTATGTTGTTTTATCCTATGCTTTATTAAACTGCATTTATGTTGTTTTATCCTATGCTTTATTAAATTGTATTTATGTTGTTTTATCCTATGCTTTATTAAATTGTATTTATGTTGTTTTACCCTATGCTTTATTCAATTGTATTTATGTTGATTTATCCTATGCGTTATTAAATTGTATTTATGTTGTTTTATCCTATGCTTTATTCAATTGTATTTATGTTGTTTTATCCTATGCTTTATTAAATTGTATTTATGTTGTTTTAACCCATGCTTTATTAAATTGTATTTATGTGGTTTTATCCTATGCTTTATTAAATTGTATTTATGTTGTTTTATCCTATGCTTTATTAAATTGTATTTATGTTGTTTTATCCTATGCTTTATTAAATTGTATTTATGTTGTTTTATCCTATGCTTTATTAAATTGTATTTATGTTGTTTTATCCTATGCTTTATTAAATTGCATTTATGTTGTTTTATCGTATGCTTTATTAAATTGTATTTATGTTGTTTTATCCTATGCTTTATTAAATTGTGTTTATGTTGTTTTATCCTATGCTTTATTAAATTGTATTAATGTTGTTTTAACCCATGCTTTATTAAATTGTATTTATGTGGTTTTATCCTATGCTTTATTAAATTGTATTTATGTTGTTTTATCCTATGCTTTATTAAATTGTATTTATGTTGTTTTATCCTATGCTTTATTAAATTGTATTTATGTTGTTTTATCCTATGCTTTATTAAATTGTATTTATGTTGTTTTATCCTATGCTTTATTAAATTGTATTATGTTGTTTTATCGTATGCTTTATTAAATTGTATTTATGTTGTTTTATCCTATGCTTTATTAAATTGTGTTTATGTTGTTTTATCCTATGCTTTATTAAATTGTATTAATGTTGTTTTAACCCATGCTTTATTAAATAGTATTTATGTGGTTTTATCCTATGCTTTATTAAATTGTATTTATGTTGTTTTATCCTATGCTTTATTAAATTGTATTTATGTTGTTTTATCGTATGCTTTATTAAACTGCATTTATGTTGTTTTATCCTATGCTTTATTAAACTGCATTTATGTTGTTTTATCCTATGCTTTATTAAATTGTATTTATGTTGTTTTATCCTATGCTTTATTAAATTGTATTTATGTTGTTTTATCCTATGCTTTATTCAATTGTATTTATGTTGATTTATCCTATGCTTTATTAAATTGTATTTATGTTGTTTTATCCTATGCTTTATTCAATTGTATTTATGTTGTTTTATCCTATGCTTTATTAAATTGTATTTATGTTGTTTTAACCCATGCTTTATTAAATTGTATTTATGTGGTTTTATCCTATGCTTTATTAAATTGTATTTATGTTGTTTTATCCTATGCTTTATTAAATTGTATTTATGTTGTTTTATCCTATGCTTTATTAAATTGTATTTATGTTGTTTTATCCTATGCTTTATTAAATTGTATTTATGTTGTTTTATCCTATGCTTTATTAAATTGCATTTATGTTGTTTTATCGTATGCTTTATTAAATTGTATTTATGTTGTTTTATCCTATGCTTTATTAAATTGTGTTTATGTTGTTTTATCCTATGCTTTATTAAATTGTATTAATGTTGTTTTAACCCATGCTTTATTAAATTGTATTTATGTGGTTTTATCCTATGCTTTATTAAATTGTATTTATGTTGTTTTATCCTATGCTTTATTAAATTGTATTTATGTTGTTTTATCGTATGCTTTATTAAACTGCATTTATGTTGTTTTATCCTATGCTTTATTAAACTGCATTTATGTTGTTTTATCCTATGCTTTATTAAATTGTATTTATGTTGTTTTATCCTATGCTTTATTAAATTGTATTTATGTTGTTTTATCCTATGCTTTATTCAATTGTATTTATGTTGATTTATCCTATGCTTAATTAAATTGTATTATGTTGTTTTATCATATGCTTTATTAAATTGTATTTATGTTGTTTTATCCTATGCTTTATTAAATTGTGTTTATGTTGTTTTATCCTATGCTTTATTAAATTGTATTAATGTTGTTTTAACCCATGCTTTATTAAATTGTATTTATGTGGTTTTATCCTATGCTTTATTAAATTGTATTTATGTTGTTTTATCCTATGCTTTATTAAATTGTATTTATGCGGTTTTATCCTATGCTTTATTAAATTGTATTTATGTTGTTTTATCCTATGCTTTATTAAATTGTATTTATGTTGTTTTATCCTATGCTTTATTAAATTGTATTTATGTTGTTTTATCCTATGCTTTATGAAATTGTATTTATGTTGTTTTATCCTATGCATTATAAATTGTATTTATGTTGTTTTATCCTATGCTTTATTAAATTGTATTTATGTTGTTTTATCGTATGCTTTATTAAAGTGCATTTATGTTGTTTTATCCTATGCTTTATTAAATTGTATTTATGTTGTTTTATCTTATGCTTTATTAAATTGTATTTAAGTTGTTTTATCCTATGCTTAATTAAATTGTATTTATGTTGTTTTATCCTATGCTTTATTAAATTGTATTTATGTTGTTTTATCGTATGCTTTATTAAATTGTATTTATGTTGTTTTATCCTATGCTCTATTAAATTGTGTTTATTTTGTTTTATCCTATGCTTTATTAAATTGTATTTATGTTGTTTTAACCCATGTTTTATTAAATTGTATTTATGTTGTTTTATCCTATGCTTTTTTAAATTGTATATATGTTGTTTTATCCTATGCTTTATTAAATTGTATTTATCTTGTTTTGTCCTATGCTTTATTAAATTGTATTTATGTTGTTTTAACCTATGCTTTATTAAATTGTATTTATGTGGTTTTATCCTATGCTTTATTAAATTGTATTTATGTTGTTTTATCCTATGCTTTATTAAATTGTATTTATGTTGTTTTATC
The DNA here is from genome assembly GCF_046119375.1 of Phyllobates terribilis. Lineage (NCBI taxonomy): Eukaryota > Metazoa > Chordata > Amphibia > Anura > Dendrobatidae > Phyllobates > Phyllobates terribilis. Next base: position 287,119 of record NW_027363193.1, on the reverse strand, counting down.
CTATGCTTTATTAAATTGTATTAATGTTGTTTTAACCCATGCTTTATTAAACTGTATTTATGTGGTTTTATCCTATGCTTTATTAAATTGTATTTATGTTGTTTTATCCTATGCTTTATTAAATTGTATTTATGTTGTTTTATCGTATGCTTTATTAAACTGCATTTATGTTGTTTTATCCTATGCATTATTAAACTGCATTTATGTTGTTTTATCCTATGCTTTATTAAATTGTATTTATGTTGTTTTATCCTATGCTTTATTAAATTGTATTATGTTGTTTTATCATATGCTTTATTAAATTGTATTTATGTTGTTTTATCCTATGCTTTATTAAATTGTGTTTATGTTGTTTTATCCTATGCTTTATTAAATTGTATTAATGTTGTTTTAACCCATGCTTTATTAAATTGTATTTATGTGGTTTTATCCTATGCTTTATTAAATTGTATTTATGTTGTTTTATCCTATGCTTTATTAAATTGTATTTATGTTGATTTATCCTATGCTTTATTAAATTGTATTTATGTTGTTTTAACCCATGCTTTATTAAATTGTATTTATGCGGTTTTATCCTATGCTTTATTAAATTGTTTTTATGTTGTTTTATCCTATGCTTTATTAAATTGTATTTATGTTGTTTTATCCTATGCTTTATTCAATTGTATTTATGTTGTTTTATCCTATGCTTTATTAAATTGTATTTATGTTGTTTTAACCCATGCTTTATTAAATTGTATTTATGTGGTTTTATCCTATGCTTTATTAAATTGTATTTATGTTGTTTTATCCTATGCTTTATTAAATTGTATTTATATTGTTTATCCTATGCTTTATTAAATTGTATTTATGTTGTTTTATCCTATGCTTTATTAAATTGTATTTATGTTGTTTTATCCTATGCTTTATTAAATTGTATTATGTTGTTTTATCGTATGCTTTATTAAATTGTATTTATGTTGTTTTATCCTATGCTTTATTAAATTGTGTTTATGTTGTTTTATCCTATGCTTTATTAAATTGTATTAATGTTGTTTTAACCCATGCTTTATTAAATTGTATTTATGTGGTTTTATCCTATGCTTTATTAAATTGTATTTATGTTGTTTTATCCTATGCTTTATTAAATTGTATTTATGTTGTTTTATCCTATGCTTTATTAAATTGTATTTATGTTGTTTTAACCCATGCTTTATTAAATTGTATTTATGCGGTTTTATCCTATGCTTTATTAAATTGTATTTATGTTGTTTTATCCTATGCTTTATTAAATTGTATTTATGTTGTTTTATCCTATGCTTTATTAAATTGTATTTATGTTGTTTTATCCTATGCTTTATGAAATTGTATTTATGTTGTTTTATCCTATGCTTTATTAAATTGTATTTATGTGGTTTTATCCTATGCTTTATTAAATTGTATTTATGTTGTTTTATCCTATGCTTTAATAAATTGTATTTATGTTGTTTTGTCCTATGCTTTATTAAATTGTATTTATGTTGTTTTAACCCATGCTTTATTAAATTGTATTTATGTTGTTTTATCCTGTGCTTTATTAAATTGTATTTATGTTGTTTTATCCTATGCTTTATTAAATTGTATTTATGTTGTTTTTTCCTATGCTTTATTAAATTGTATTTATTTTGTTTTATCCTATGCTTTAATAAATTGTATTTATGTTGTTTTGTCCTATGCTTTATTAAATTCTATTTATGTTATTTTAACCCATGCTTTATTAAATTGTATTTATGTTGTTTTATCCTATGCTTTATTAAATTGTACTTATGTTGTTTTATCCTATGCTTTATTAAATTGTATTTATGTTGTTTTATCCTATGCTTTATTAAATTGTATTTATGTTGTTTTATCCTATGCTTTATTAAAATGTATTTATGTTGTTTTATCCTATGCTTTATTAAATTGTATTTATGTTGTTTTATCCTATGCTTTATTAAACTCTATTTATGTTGTTTAATCATATTCTTTATTAAATTGTATTTATGTTGTTTAATCCTATGCTTTACTAAATTGTGTTTATGTTTTTTTATCCTATGCTTTATTAAATTGTATTTATGTTGTTTTATCCTATGCTTTATTAAATTGTATTTATGTTGTTTTATCCTATGCTTTATGAAATTGTATTTTTGTTGTTTTATCCTATGCTTTATTAAATTGTATTTATGTTGTTTTATCCTATGCTTTATTAAATTGTATTTATGTTGTTTTATCCTATGCTTTATTAAATTGTATTTATGTTGTTTTATCCTATGCTTTATTAAATTGTATTTATGTTGTTTTATCCTATGCTTTATTAAATTGTATTTATGTTCTTTTATCCTATGCTTTATTCAATTGTGTTTATGTTGTTTTAGCGTATGCTTTATTAAATTGTATTAATGTTGTTTTAACCCATGCTTTATTAAATTGTATTTTTGTGGTTTTATCCTATGCTTTATTAAATTGTATTTATGTTGTTTTATCCTATGCTTTATTAAATTGTATTTATGTTGTTTTATCCTATGCTTTATTAAATTGTATTTATGTTGTTTTATCCTATGCTTTATTAAATTGTATTATGTTGTTTTATCGTATGCTTTATTAAATTGTATTTATGTTGTTTTATCCTATGCTTTATTAAATTGTGTTTATGTTGTTTTATCCTATGCTTTATTAAATTGTATTAATGTTGTTTTAACCCATGCTTTATTAAATTGTATTTATGTGGTTTTATCCTATGCTTTATTAAATTGTATTTATGTTGTTTCATCCTATGCTTTATTAAATTGTATTTATGTTGTTTTATCGTATGCTTTATTAAACTGCATTTATGTTGTTTTATCCTATGCTTTATTAAACTGCATTTATGTTGTTTTATCCTATGCTTTATTAAATTGTATTTATGTTGTTTTATCCTATACTTTATTAAATTGTATTTATGTTGTTTTATCCTATGCTTTATTCAATTGTATTTATGTTGATTTATCCTATGCTTTATTAAATTGTATTATGTTGTTTTATCGTATGCTTTATTAAATTGTATTTATGTTGTTTTATCCTATGCTTTATTAAATTGTGTTTATGTTGTTTTATCCTATGCTTTATTAAATTGTATTAATGTCGTTTTAACCCATGCTTTATTAAATTGTATTTATGTGGTTTTATCCTATGCTTTATTAAATTGTATTTATGTTGTTTTATCCTATGCTTTATTAAATTGTATTTATGTTGTTTTATCGTATGCTTTATTAAACTGCATTTATGTTGTTTTATCCTATGCTTTATTAAACTGCATTTATGTTGTTTTTTCCTATGCTTTATTAAATTGTATTTATGTTGTTTTATCCTATGCTTTATTAAACTGCATTTATGTTGTTTTATCCTGTGCTTTATTAAATTGTATTTATGTTGTTTTATCCTATGCTTTATTAAATTGTATTTATGTTGTTTTAACCCATGCTTTATTAAATTGTATTTATGTGGTTTTATCCTATGCTTTATTAAATTGTATTTATGTTGTTTTATCCTATGCTTTATTAAATTGTATTTATGTTGTTTTATCCTATGCTTTATTCAATTGTATTTATGTTGTTTTATCCTATGCTTTATTAAATTGTATTTATGTTGTTTTAACCCATGCTTTATTAAATTGTATTTATGTGGTTTTATCCTATGCTTTATTAAATTGTATTTATGTTGTTTTATCCTATGCTTTATTAAATTGTATTTATGTTGTTTTATCCTATGCTTTATTAAATTGTATTTATGTTGTTTTATCCTATGCTTTATTAAATTGTATTTATGTTGTTTTATCCTATGCTTTATTAAATTGTATTATGTTGTTTTATCGTATGCTTTATTAAATTGTATTTATGTTGTTTTATCCTATGCTTTATTAAATTGTGTTTATGTTGTTTTATCCTATGCTTTATTAAATTGTATTAATGTTGTTTTAACCCATGCTTTATTAAATTGTATTTATGTGGTTTTATCCTATGCTTTATTAAATTGTATTTATGTTGTTTTATCCTATGCTTTATTAAATTGTATTTATGTTGTTTTATCGTATGCTTTATTAAACTGCATTTATGTTGTTTTATCCTATGCTTTATTAAACTGCATTTATGTTGTTTTATCCTATGCTTTATTAAATTGTATTTATGTTGTTTTATCCTATGCTTTATTAAATTGTATTTATGTTGTTTTATCCTATGCTTTATTCAATTGTATTTATGTTGATTTATCCTATGCTTTATTAAATTGTATTATGTTGTTTTATCGTATGCTTTATTAAATTGTATTTATGTTGTTTTATCCTATGCTTTATTAAATTGTGTTTATGTTGTTTTATCCTATGCTTTATTAAATTGTATTAATGTTGTTTTAACCCATGCTTTATTAAATTGTATTTATGTGGTTTTATCCTATGCTTTATTAAATTGTATTTATGTTGTTTTATCCTATGCTTTATTAAATTGTATTTATGTTGTTTTATCCTATGCTTTATTAAATTGTATTTATGTTGTTTTAACCCATGCTTTATTAAATTGTATTTATGCGGTTTTATCCTATGCTTTATTAAATTGTATTTATGTTGTTTTATCCTATGCTTTATTAAATTGTATTTATGTTGTTTTATCCTATGCTTTATTAAATTGTATTTATGTTGTTTTATCCTATGCTTTATTAAATTGTATTTATGTTGTTTTATCCTATGCCTTATTAAATTGTATTTATGTTGTTTTATCCTATGCTTTATTAAATTGTATTTATGTGGTTTTATCCTATGCTTTATTAAATTGTATTTATGTTGTTTTATCCTATGCTATATTAAATTGTATTTATGTGGTTTTATCCTATGCTTTATTAAATTGTATTTATGTTGTTTTATCGTATGCTTTATTAAACTGCATTTATGTTGTTTTATCCTATGCTTTATTAAACTGCATTTATGTTGTTTTATCCTATGCTTTATTAAATTGTATTTATGTTGTTTTATCCTATACTTTATTAAATTGTATTTATGTTGTTTTATCCTATGCTTTATTCAATTGTATTTATGTTGATTTATCCTATGCTTTATTAAATTGTATTATGTTGTTTTATCGTATGCTTTATTAAATTGTATTTATGTTGTTTTATCCTATGCTTTATTAAATTGTGTTTATGTTGTTTTATCCTATGCTTTATTAAATTGTATTAATGTCGTTTTAACCCATGCTTTATTAAATTGTATTTATGTGGTTTTATCCTATGCTTTATTAAATTGTATTTATGTTGTTTTATCCTATGCTTTATTAAATTGTATTTATGTTGTTTTATCGTATGCTTTATTAAACTGCATTTATGTTGTTTTATCCTATGCTTTATTAAACTGCATTTATGTTGTTTTTTCCTATGCTTTATTAAATTGTATTTATGTTGTTTTATCCTATGCTTTATTAAACTGCATTTATGTTGTTTTATCCTGTGCTTTATTAAATTGTATTTATGTTGTTTTATCCTATGCTTTATTAAATTGTATTTATGTTGTTTTAACCCATGCTTTATTAAATTGTATTTATGTGGTTTTATCCTATGCTTTATTAAATTGTATTTATGTTGTTTTATCCTATGCTTTATTAAATTGTATTTATGTTGTTTTATCCTATGCTTTATTCAATTGTATTTATGTTGTTTTATCCTATGCTTTATTAAATTGTATTTATGTTGTTTTAACCCATGCTTTATTAAATTGTATTTATGTGGTTTTATCCTATGCTTTATTAAATTGTATTTATGTTGTTTTATCCTTTGCTTTATTAAATTGTATTTATGTTGTTTTATCCTATGCTTTATTAAATTGTATTTATGTTGTTTTATCCTATGCTTTATTAAATTGTATTTATGTTGTTTTATCCTATGCTTTATTAAATTGTATTATGTTGTTTTATCGTATGCTTTATTAAATTGTATTTATGTTGTTTTATCCTATGCTTTATTAAATTGTGTTTATGTTGTTTTATCCTATGCTTTATTAAATTGTATTAATGTTGTTTTAACCCATGCTTTATTAAATTGTATTTATGTGGTTTTATCCTATGCTTTATTAAATTGTATTTATGTTGTTTTATCCTATGCTTTATTAAATTGTATTTATGTTGTTTTATCGTATGCTTTATTAAACTGCATTTATGTTGTTTTATCCTATGCTTTATTAAACTGCATTTATGTTGTTTTATCCTATGCTTTATTAAATTGTATTTATGTTGTTTTATCCTATGCTTTATTAAATTGTATTTATGTTGTTTTATCCTATGCTTTATTCAATTGTATTTATGTTGATTTATCCTATGCTTTATTAAATTGTATTATGTTGTTTTATCGTATGCTTTATTAAATTGTATTTATGTTGTTTTATCCTATGCTTTATTAAATTGTGTTTATGTTGTTTTATCCTATGCTTTATTAAATTGTATTAATGTTGTTTTAACCCATGCTTTATTAAATTGTATTTATGTGGTTTTATCCTATGCTTTATTAAATTGTATTTATGTTGTTTTATCCTATGCTTTATTAAATTGTATTTATGTTGTTTTATCCTATGCTTTATTAAATTGTATTTATGTTGTTTTAACCCATGCTTTATTAAATTGTATTTATGCGGTTTTATCCTATGCTTTATTAAATTGTATTTATGTTGTTTTATCCTATGCTTTATTAAATTGTATTTATGTTGTTTTATCCTATGCTTTATTAAATTGTATTTATGTTGTTTTATCCTATGCTTTATGAAATTGTATTTATGTTGTTTTATCCTATGCCTTATTAAATTGTATTTATGTTGTTTTATCCTATGCTTTATTAAATTGTATTTATGTGGTTTTATCCTATGCTTTATTAAATTGTATTTATGTTGTTTTATCCTATGCTATATTAAATTGTATTTATGTGGTTTTATCCTATGCTTTATTAAATTGTATTTATGTTGTTTTATCCTATGCTTTATTAAATTGTATTTATGTTGTTTTATCCTATGCTTTAATAAATTGTATTTATGTTGTTTTGTCCTATGCTTTATTAAATTGTATTTATGTTGTTTTAACCCATGCTTTATTAAATTGTATTTATGTTGTTTTATCCTGTGCTTTATTAAATTGTATTTATGTTGTTTTATCCTATGCTTTATTAAATTGTATTTATGTTGTTTTTTCCTATGCTTTATTAAATTGTATTTATTTTTTTTTATCCTATGCTTTAATAAATTGTATTTATGTTGTTTTGTCCTATGCTTTATTAAATTGTATTTATGTTATTTTAACCCATGCTTTATTAAATTGTATTTATGTTGTTTTATCCTATGCTTTATTAAATTGTACTTATGTTGTTTTATCCTATGCTTTATTAAATTGTATTTATGTTGTTTTATCCTATGCTTTATTAAATTGTATTTATGTTGTTTTATCCTATGCTTTATTAAAATGTATTTATGTTGTTTTATCCTATGCTTTATTAAATTGTATTTATGTTGTTTTATCCTATGCTTTATTAAACTCTATTTATGTTGTTTAATCATATTCTTTATTAAATTGTATTTATGTTGTTTAATCCTATGCTTTACTAAATTGTGTTTATGTTTTTTTATCCTATGCTTTATTAAATTGTATTTATGTTGTTTTATCCTATGCTTTATTAAATTGTATTTATGTTGTTTTATCCTATGCTTTATTCAATTGTATTTATGTTGATTTATCCTATGCTTTATTAAATTGTATTATGTTGTTTTATCGTATGCTTTATTAAATTGTATTTATGTTGTTTTATCCTATGCTTTATTAAATTGTGTTTATGTTGTTTTATCCTATGCTTTATTAAATTGTATTAATGTTGTTTTAACCCATGCTTTATTAAATTGTATTTATGTGGTTTTATCCTATGCTTTATTAAATTGTATTTATTTTGTTTTATCCTATGCTTTATTAAATTGTATTTATGTTGTTTTATCCTATGCTTTATTAAATTGTATTTATGTTGTTTTAACCCATGCTTTATTAAATTGTATTTATGTGGTTTTATCCTATGCTTTATTAAATTGTATTTATGTTGTTTTATCCTATGCTTTATTAAATTGTATTTATGTTGTTTTATCCTATGCTTTATTAAATTGTATTTATGTTGTTTTATCCTATGCTTTATTAAATTGTATTTATGTTGTTTTATCCTATGCTTTATTAAATTGTATTATGTTGTTTTATCGTATGCTTTATTAAATTGTATTTATGTTGTTTTATCCTATGCTTTATTAAATTGTGTTTATGTTGTTTTATCCTATGCTTTATTAAATTGTATTAATGTTGTTTTAACCCATGCTTTATTAAATAGTATTTATGTGGTTTTATCCTATGCTTTATTAAATTGTATTTATGTTGTTTTATCCTATGCTTTATTAAATTGTATTTATGTTGTTTTATCGTATGCTTTATTAAACTGCATTTATGTTGTTTTATCCTATGCTTTATTAAACTGCATTTATGTTGTTTTATCCTTTGCTTTATTAAATTGTATTTATGTTGTTTTATCCTATGCTTTATTAAATTGTATTTATGTTGTTTTATCCTATGCTTTATTCAATTGTATTTATGTTGTTTTAACCCATGCTTTATTAAATTGTATTTATGTGGTTTTATCCTATGCTTAATTAAATTGTATTTATGTTGTTTTATCCTATGCTTTATTAAATTGTATTTATGTTGTTTTATCCTATGCTTTATTAAATTGTATTTATGTTGTTTTAACCCATGCTTTATTAAATTGTATTTATGCGGTTTTATCCTATGCTTTATTAAATTGTATTTATGTTGTTTTATCCTATGCTTTATTAAATTGTATTTATGTTGTTTTATCCTATGCTTTATTCAATTGTATTTATGTTGTTTTATCCTATGCTTTATTTAATTGTATTTATGTTGTTTTAACCCATGCTTTATTAAATTGTATTTATGTGGTTTTATCCTATGCTTTATTAAATTGTATTTATGTTGTTTTATCCTATGCTTTATTAAATTGTATTTATGTTGTTTTATCCTATGCTTTATTAAATTGTATTTATGATGTTTTATCCTATGCTTTATTAAATTGTATTTATGTTGTTTTATCCTATGCTTTATTAAATTGTATTATGTTGTTTTATCGTATGCTTTATTAAATTGTATTTATGTTGTTTTATCCTATGCTTTATTAAATTGTGTTTATGTTGTTTTATCCTATGCTTTATTAAATTGTGTTTATGTTGTTTTATCCTATGCTTTATTAAATTGTATTAATGTTGTTTTAACCCATGCTTTATTAAATTGTATTTATGTGGTTTTATCCTATGCTTTATTAAATTGTATTTATGTTGTTTTATCCTATGCTTTATTAAATTGTATTTATGTTGTTTTATCCTATGCTTTATTAAATTGTATTTATGTTGTTTTATCCTATGCTTTATTAAATTGTATTTATGTTGTTTTATCCTATGCTTTATTAAATTGTATTATGTTGTTTTATCGTATGCTTTATTAAATTGTATTTATGTTGTTTTATCCTATGCTTTATTAAATTGTGTTTATGTTGTTTTATCCTATGCTTTATTAAATTGTGTTTATGTTGTTTTATCCTATGCTTTATTAAATTGTATTAATGTTGTTTTAACCCATGCTTTATTAAATTGTATTTATGTGGTTTTATCGTATGCTTTATTAAATTGTATTATGTTGTTTTATCTTATGCTTTATTAAATTGTATTTATGCTGTTTTAACCCATGCTTTATTAAATTGTATTTATGTGGTTTTATCCTATGCTTTATTAAATTGTATTTATGTTGTTTTATCCTATGCTTTATTAAATTGTATTTATGTTGTTTTATCCTATGCTTTATTAAATTGTATTTATGTTGTTTTATCCTATGCTTTATTAAATTGTATTTATGTTGTTTTATCCTATGCTTTATTAAATTGTATTATGTTGTTTTATCGTATGCTTTATTAAATTGTATTTATGTTGTTTTATCCTATGCTTTATTAAATTGTGTTTATGTTGTTTTATCCTATGCTTTATTAAATTGTATTAATGTTGTTTTAACCCATGCTTTATTAAATAGTATTTATGTGGTTTTATCCTATGCTTTATTAAATTGTATTTATGTTGTTTTATCCTATGCTTTATTAAATTGTATTTATGTTGTTTTATCGTATGCTTTATTAAACTGCATTTATGTTGTTTTATCCTATGCTTTATTAAACTGCATTTATGTTGTTTTATCCTATGCTTTATTAAATTGTATTTATGTTGTTTTATCCTATGCTTTATTAAATTGTATTTATGTTGTTTTATCCTATGCTTTATTCAATTGTATTTATGTTGATTTATCCTATGCTTTATTAAATTGTATTTATGTTGTTTTATCCTATGCTTTATTCAATTGTATTTATGTTGTTTTATCCTATGCTTTATTAAATTGTATTTATGTTGTTTTAACCCATGCTTTATTAAATTGTATTTATGTGGTTTTATCCTATGCTTTATTAAATTGTATTTATGTTGTTTTATCCTATGCTTTATTAAATTGTATTTATGTTGTTTTATCCTATGCTTTATTAAATTGTATTTATGTTGTTTTATCCTATGCTTTAATAAATTGTATTTATGTTGTTTTGTCCTATGCTTTATTAAATTGTATTTATGTTGTTTTAACCCATGCTTTATTAAATTGTATTTATGTTGTTTTATCCTGTGCTTTATTAAATTGTATTTATGTTGTTTTATCCTATGCTTTATTAAATTGTATTTATGTTGTTTTTTCCTATGCTTTATTAAATTGTATTTATTTTTTTTTATCCTATGCTTTAATAAATTGTATTTATGTTGTTTTGTCCTATGCTTTATTAAATTGTATTTATGTTATTTTAACCCATGCTTTATTAAATTGTATTTATGTTGTTTTATCCTATGCTTTATTAAATTGTACTTATGTTGTTTTATCCTATGCTTTATTAAATTGTATTTATGTTGTTTTATCCTATGCTTTATTAAATTGTATTTATGTTGTTTTATCCTATGCTTTATTAAAATGTGTTTATGTTGTTTTATCCTATGCTTTATTAAATTGTATTTATGTTGTTTTATCCTATGCTTTATTAAACTCTATTTATGTTGTTTAATCATATTCTTTATTAAATTGTATTTATGTTGTTTAATCCTATGCTTTACTAAATTGTGTTTATGTTTTTTTATCCTATGCTTTATTAAATTGTATTTATGTTGTTTTATCCTATGCTTTATTAAATTGTATTTATGTTGTTTTATCCTATGCTTTATTCAATTGTATTTATGTTGATTTATCCTATGCTTTATTAAATTGTATTATGTTGTTTTATCGTATGCTTTATTAAATTGTATTTATGTTGTTTTATCCTATGCTTTATTAAATTGTGTTTATGTTGTTTTATCCTATGCTTTATTAAATTGTATTAATGTTGTTTTAACCCATGCTTTATTAAATTGTATTTATGTGGTTTTATCCTATGCTTTATTAAATTGTATTTATTTTGTTTTATCCTATGCTTTATTAAATTGTATTTATGTTGTTTTATCCTATGCTTTATTAAATTGTATTTATGTTGTTTTAACCCATGCTTTATTAAATTGTATTTATGTGGTTTTATCCTATGCTTTATTAAATTGTATTTAGGTTGTTTTATCCTATGCTTTATTAAATTGTATTTATGTTGTTTTATCCTATGCTTTATTAAATTGTATTTATGTTGTTTTATCCTATGCTTTATTAAATTGTATTTATGTTATTTAATCCTATGCTTTATTAAATTGTATTATGTTGTTTTATCGTATGCTTTATTAAATTGTATTTATGTTGTTTTATCCTATGCTTTATTAAATTGTGTTTATGTTGTTTTATCCTATGCTTTATTAAATTGTATTAATGTTGTTTTAACCCATGCTTTATTAAATAGTATTTATGTGGTTTTATCCTATGCTTTATTAAATTGTATTTATGTTGTTTTATCCTATGCTTTATTAAATTGTATTTATGTTGTTTTATCGTATGCTTTATTAAACTGCATTTATGTTGTTTTATCCTATGCTTTATTAAACTGCATTTATGTTGTTTTATCCTTTGCTTTATTAAATTGTATTTATGTTGTTTTATCCTATGCTTTATTAAATTGTATTTATGTTGTTTTATCCTATGCTTTATTCAATTGTATTTATGTTGATTTATCCTATGCTTTATTAAATTGTATTATGTTGTTTTATCGTATGCTTTATTAAATTGTATTTATGTTGTTTTATCCTATGCTTTATTAAATTGTGTTTATGTTGTTTTATCCTATGCTTTATTAAATTGTATTAATGTTGTTTTAACCCATGCTTTATTAAATTGTATTTATGTGGTTTTATCCTATGCTTTATTAAATTGTATTTATGTTGTTTTATCCTATGCTTTATTAAATTGTATTTATGTTGTTTTATCCTATGCTTTATTAAATTGTATTTATGTTGTTTTAACCCATGCTTTATTAAATTGTATTTATGCGGTTTTATCCTATGCTTTATTAAATTGTATTTATGTTGTTTTATCCTATGCTTTATTAAATTGTATTTATGTTGTTTTATCCTATGCTTTATTCAATTGTATTTATGTTGTTTTATCCTATGCTTTATTTAATTGTATTTATGTTGTTTTAACCCATGCTTTATTAAATTGTATTTATGTGGTTTTATCCTATGCTTTATTAAATTGTATTTATGTTGTTTTATCCTATGCTTTATTAAATTGTATTTATGTTGTTTTATCCTATGCTTTATTAAATTGTATTTATGTTGTTTTATCCTATGCTTTATTAAATTGTATTTATGTTGTTTTATCCTATGCTTTATTAAATTGTATTATGTTGTTTTATCGTATGCTTTATTAAATTGTATTTATGTTGTTTTAGCCTATGCTTTATTAAATTGTGTTTATGTTGTTTTATCCTATGCTTTATTAAATTGTGTTTATGTTGTTTTATCCTATGCTTTATTAAATTGTATTAATGTTGTTTTAACCCATGCTTTATTAAATTGTATTTATGTGGTTTTATCGTATGCTTTATTAAATTGTATTATGTTGTTTTATCTTATGCTTTATTAAATTGTATTTATGCTGTTTTAACCCATGCTTTATTAAATTGTATTTATGTGGTTTTATCCTATGCTTTATTAAATTGTATTTATGTTGTTTTATCCTATGCTTTATTAAATTGTATTTATGTTGTTTTATCCTATGCTTTATTAAATTGTATTTATGTTGTTTTATCCTATGCTTTATTAAATTGTATTTATGTTGTTTTATCCTATGCTTTATTAAATTGTATTATGTTGTTTTATCGTATGCTTTATTAAATTGTATTTATGTTGTTTTATCCTATGCTTTATTAAATTGTGTTTATGTTGTTTTATCCTATGCTTTATTAAATTGTATTAATGTTGTTTTAACCCATGCTTTATTAAATAGTATTTATGTGGTTTTATCCTATGCTTTATTAAATTGTATTTATGTTGTTTTATCCTATGCTTTATTAAATTGTATTTATGTTGTTTTATCGTATGCTTTATTAAACTGCATTTATGTTGTTTTATCCTATGCTTTATTAAACTGCATTTATGTTGTTTTATCCTATGCTTTATTAAATTGTATTTATGTTGTTTTATCCTATGCTTTATTAAATTGTATTTATGTTGTTTTATCCTATGCTTTATTCAATTGTATTTATGTTGATTTATCCTATGCTTTATTAAATTGTATTTATGTTGTTTTATCCTATGCTTTATTCAATTGTATTTATGTTGTTTTATCCTATGCTTTATTAAATTGTATTTATGTTGTTTTAACCCATGCTTTATTAAATTGTATTTATGTGGTTTTATCCTATGCTTTATTAAATTGTATTTATGTTGTTTTATCCTATGCTTTATTAAATTGTATTTATGTTGTTTTATCCTATGCTTTATTAAATTGTATTTATGTTGTTTTATCCTATGCTTTATTAAATTGTATTTATGTTGTTTTATCCTATGCTTTATTAAATTGCATTTATGTTGTTTTATCGTATGCTTTATTAAATTGTATTTATGTTGTTTTATCCTATGCTTTATTAAATTGTGTTTATGTTGTTTTATCCTATGCTTTATTAAATTGTATTAATGTTGTTTTAACCCATGCTTTATTAAATTGTATTTATGTGGTTTTATCCTATGCTTTATTAAATTGTATTTATGTTGTTTTATCCTATGCTTTATTAAATTGTATTTATGTTGTTTTATCCTATGCTTTATTAAATTGTATTTATGTTGTTTTATCCTATGCTTTATTAAATTGTATTTATGTTGTTTTATCCTATGCTTTATTAAATTGTATTATGTTGTTTTATCGTATGCTTTATTAAATTGTATTTATGTTGTTTTATCCTATGCTTTATTAAATTGTGTTTATGTTGTTTTATCCTATGCTTTATTAAATTGTATTAATGTTGTTTTAACCCATGCTTTATTAAATAGTATTTATGTGGTTTTATCCTATGCTTTATTAAATTGTATTTATGTTGTTTTATCCTATGCTTTATTAAATTGTATTTATGTTGTTTTATCGTATGCTTTATTAAACTGCATTTATGTTGTTTTATCCTATGCTTTATTAAACTGCATTTATGTTGTTTTATCCTATGCTTTATTAAATTGTATTTATGTTGTTTTATCCTATGCTTTATTAAATTGTATTTATGTTGTTTTATCCTATGCTTTATTCAATTGTATTTATGTTGATTTATCCTATGCTTTATTAAATTGTATTTATGTTGTTTTATCCTATGCTTTATTCAATTGTATTTATGTTGTTTTATCCTATGCTTTATTAAATTGTATTTATGTTGTTTTAACCCATGCTTTATTAAATTGTATTTATGTGGTTTTATCCTATGCTTTATTAAATTGTATTTATGTTGTTTTATCCTATGCTTTATTAAATTGTATTTATGTTGTTTTATCCTATGCTTTATTAAATTGTATTTATGTTGTTTTATCCTATGCTTTATTAAATTGTATTTATGTTGTTTTATCCTATGCTTTATTAAATTGCATTTATGTTGTTTTATCATATGCTTTATTAAATTGTATTTATGTTGTTTTATCCTATGCTTTATTAAATTGTGTTTATGTTGTTTTATCCTATGCTTTATTAAATTGTATTAATGTTGTTTTAACCCATGCTTTATTAAATTGTATTTATGTGGTTTTATCCTATGCTTTATTAAATTGTATTTATGTTGTTTTATCCTATGCTTTATTAAATTGTATTTATGTTGTTTTATCCTATGCTTTATTAAATTGTATTTATGTTGTTTTATCCTATGCTTTATTAAATTGTATTTATGTTGTTTTATCCTATGCTTTATTAAATTGCATTTATGTTGTTTTATCGTATGCTTTATTAAATTGTATTTATGTTGTTTTATCCTATGCTTTATTAAATTGTGTTTATGTTGTTTTATCCTATGCTTTATTAAATTGTATTAATGTTGTTTTAACCCATGCTTTATTAAATTGTATTTATGTGGTTTTATCCTATGCTTTATTAAATTGTATTTATGTTGTTTTATCCTATGCTTTATTAAATTGTATTTATGTTGTTTTATCCTATGCTTTATTAAATTGTATTTATGTTGTTTTATCCTATGCTTTATTAAATTGTATTTATGTTGTTTTATCCTATGCTTTATTAAATTGTATTATGTTGTTTTATCGTATGCTTTATTAAATTGTATTTATGTTGTTTTATCCTATGCTTTATTAAATTGTGTTTATGTTGTTTTATCCTATGCTTTATTAAATTGTATTAATGTTGTTTTAACCCATGCTTTATTAAATAGTATTTATGTGGTTTTATCCTATGCTTTATTAAATTGTATTTATGTTGTTTTATCCTATGCTTTATTAAATTGTATTTATGTTGTTTTATCGTATGCTTTATTAAACTGCATTTATGTTGTTTTATCCTATGCTTTATTAAACTGCATTTATGTTGTTTTATCCTATGCTTTATTAAATTGTATTTATGTTGTTTTATCCTATGCTTTATTAAATTGTATTTATGTTGTTTTATCCTATGCTTTATTCAATTGTATTTATGTTGATTTATCCTATGCTTTATTAAATTGTATTTATGTTGTTTTATCCTATGCTTTATTCAATTGTATTTATGTTGTTTTATCCTATGCTTTATTAAATTGTATTTATGTTGTTTTAACCCATGCTTTATTAAATTGTATTTATGTGGTTTTATCCTATGCTTTATTAAATTGTATTTATGTTGTTTTATCCTATGCTTTATTAAATTGTATTTATGTTGTTTTATCCTATGCTTTATTAAATTGTATTTATGTTGTTTTATCCTATGCTTTATTAAATTGTATTTATGTTGTTTTATCCTATGCTTTATTAAATTGCATTTATGTTGTTTTATCATATGCTTTATTAAATTGTATTTATGTTGTTTTATCCTATGCTTTATTAAATTGTGTTTATGTTGTTTTATCCTATGCTTTATTAAATTGTATTAATGTTGTTTTAACCCATGCTTTATTAAATTGTATTTATGTGGTTTTATCCTATGCTTTATTAAATTGTATTTATGTTGTTTTATCCTATGCTTTATTAAATTGTATTTATGTTGTTTTATCGTATGCTTTATTAAACTGCATTTATGTTGTTTTATCCTATGCTTTATTAAACTGCATTTATGTTGTTTTATCCTATGCTTTATTAAATTGTATTTATGTTGTTTTATCCTATGCTTTATTAAATTGTATTTATGTTGTTTTATCCTATGCTTTATTCAATTGTATTTATGTTGATTTATCCTATGCTTAATTAAATTGTATTATGTTGTTTTATCGTATGCTTTATTAAATTGTATTTATGTTGTTTTATCCTATGCTTTATTAAATTGTGTTTATGTTGTTTTATCCTATGCTTTATTAAATTGTATTAATGTTGTTTTAACCCATGCTTTATTAAATTGTATTTATGTGGTTTTATCCTATGCTTTATTAAATTGTATTTATGTTGTTTTATCCTATGCTTTATTAAATTGTATTTATGCGGTTTTATCCTATGCTTTATTAAATTGTATTTATGTTGTTTTATCCTATGCTTTATTAAATTGTATTTATGTTGTTTTATCCTATGCTTTATTAAATTGTATTTATGTTGTTTTATCCTATGCTTTATGAAATTGTATTTATGTTGTTTTATCCTATGCATTATAAATTGTATTTATGTTGTTTTATCCTATGCTTTATTAAATTGTATTTATGTTGTTTTATCGTATGCTTTATTAAAGTGCATTTATGTTGTTTTATCCTATGCTTTATTAAATTGTATTTATGTTGTTTTATCTTATGCTTTATTAAATTGTATTTAAGTTGTTTTATCCTATGCTTAATTAAATTGTATTTATGTTGTTTTATCCTATGCTTTATTAAATTGTATTTATGTTGTTTTATCGTATGCTTTATTAAATTGTATTTATGTTGTTTTATCCTATGCTCTATTAAATTGTGTTTATTTTGTTTTATCCTATGCTTTATTAAATTGTATTTATGTTGTTTTAACCCATGTTTTATTAAATTGTATTTATGTTGTTTTATCCTATGCTTTTTTAAATTGTATATATGTTGTTTTATCCTATGCTTTATTAAATTGTATTTATCTTGTTTTGTCCTATGCTTTATTAAATTGTATTTATGTTGTTTTAACCTATGCTTTATTAAATTGTATTTATGTGGTTTTATCCTATGCTTTATTAAATTGTATTTATGTTGTTTTATCCTATGCTTTATTAAATTGTATTTATGTTGTTTTATCCTATGCTTTATTAAATTGTATTAATGTTGTTTTAACCCATGCTTTATTAAATTGTATTTATGTGGTTTTATCCTATGCTTTATTAAATTGTATTTATGTTGTTTTATCCTATGCTTTATTAAATTGTATTTATGTTGTTTTATCGTATGCTTTATTAAACTGCATTTATGTTGTTTTATCCTATGCATTATTATACTGCATTTATGTTGTTTTATCCTATGCTTTATTAAATTGTATTTATGTTGTTTTATCCTATGCTTTATTAAATTGTATTATGTTGTTTTATCATATGCTTTATTAAATTGTATTTATGTTGTTTTATCCTATGCTTTATTAAATTGTGTTTATGTTGTTTTATCCTATGCTTTATTAAATTGTATTAATGTTGTTTTAACCCATGCTTTATTAAATTGTATTTATGTGGTTTTATCCTATGCTTTATTAAATTGTATTTATGTTGTTTTATCCTATGCTTTATTAAATTGTATTTATGTTGATTTATCCTATGCTTTATTAAATTGTATTTATGTTGTTTTAACCCATGCTTTATTAAATTGTATTTATGCGGTTTTATCCTATGCTTTATTAAATTGTTTTTATGTTGTTTTATCCTATGCTTTATTAAATTGTATTTATGTTGTTTTATCCTATGCTTTATTCAATTGTATTTATGTTGTTTTATCCTATGCTTTATTAAATTGTATTTATGTTGTTTTAACCCATGCTTTATTAAATTGTATTTATGTGGTTTTATCCTATGCTTTATTAAATTGTATTTATGTTGTTTTATCCTATGCTTTATTAAATTGCATTTATGTTGTTTATCCTATGCTTTATTAAATTGTATTTATGTTGTTTTATCCTATGCTTTATTAAATTGTATTTATGTTGTTTTATCCTATGCTTTATTAAATTGTATTATGTTGTTTTATCCTATGCTTTATTAAATTGTATTTATGTTGTTTTATCCTATGCTTTATTAAATTGTGTTTATGTTGTTTTATCCTATGCTTTATTAAATTGTATTAATGTTGTTTTAACCCATGCTTTATTAAATTGTATTTATGTGGTTTTATCCTATGCTTTATTAAATTGTATTTATGTTGTTTTATCCTATGCTTTATTAAATTGTATTTATGTTGTTTTATCCTATGCTTTATTAAATTGTATTTATGTTGTTTTAACCCATGCTTTATTAAATTGTATTTATGCGGTTTTATCCTATGCTTTATTAAATTGTATTTATGTTGTTTTATCCTATGCTTTATTAAATTGTATTTATGTTGTTTTATCCTATGCTTTATTAAATTGTATTTATGTTGTTTTATCCTATGCTTTATGAAATTGTATTTATGTTGTTTTATCCTATGCTTTATTAAATTGTATTTATGTGGTTTTATCCTATGCTTTATTAAATTGTATTTATGTTGTTTTATCCTATGCTTTATTAAATTGTATTTATGTGGTTTTATCCTATGCTTTATTAAATTGTATTTATGTTGTTTTATCCTATGCTTTATTAAATTGTATTTATGTTGTTTTATCCTATGCTTTAATAAATTGTATTTATGTTGTTTTGTCCTATGCTTTATTAAATTGTATTTATGTTGTTTTAACCCATGCTTTATTAAATTGTATTTATGTTGTTTTATCCTGTGCTTTATTAAATTGTATTTATGTTGTTTTATCCTATGCTTTATTAAATTGTATTTATGTTGTTTTTTCCTATGCTTTATTAAATTGTATTTATTTTGTTTTATCCTATGCTTTAATAAATTGTATTTATGTTGTTTTGTCCTATGCTTTATTAAATTCTATTTATGTTATTTTAACCCATGCTTTATTAAATTGTATTTATGTTATTTTAACCCATGCTTTATTAAATTGTACTTATGTTGTTTTATCCTATGCTTTATTAAATTGTATTTATGTTGTTTTATCCTATGCTTTATTAAATTGTATTTATGTTGTTTTATCCTATGCTTTATTAAAATGTATTTATGTTGTTTTATCCTATGCTTTATTAAATTGTATTTATGTTGTTTTATCCTATGCTTTATTAAACTCTATTTATGTTGTTTAATCATATTCTTTATTAAATTGTATTTATGTTGTTTAATCCTATGCTTTACTAAATTGTGTTTATGTTTTTTTATCCTATGCTTTATTAAATTGTATTTATGTTGTTTTATCCTATGCTTTATTAAATTGTATTTATGTTGTTTTATCCTATGCTTTATGAAATTGTATTTTTGTTGTTTTATCCTATGCTTTATTAAATTGTATTTATGTTGTTTTATCCTATGCTTTATTAAATTGTATTTATGTTGTTTTATCCTATGCTTTATTAAATTGTATTTATGTTGTTTTATCCTATGCTTTATTAAATTGTATTTATGTTGTTTTATCCTATGCTTTATTAAATTGTATTTATGTTCTTTTATCCTATGCTTTATTCAATTGTGTTTATGTTGTTTTAGCGTATGCTTTATTAAATTGTATTAATGTTGTTTTAACCCATGCTTTATTAAATTGTATTTTTGTGGTTTTATCCTATGCTTTATAAATTTGTATTTATGTTGTTTTATCCTATGATTTATTAAATTGTATTTATGTTGTTTTATCGTATGCTTTATTAAACTGCATTTATGTTGTTTTATCCTATGCTTTATTAAACTGCATTTATGTTGTTTTATCCTATGCTTTATTAAATTGTATTTATGTTGTTTTATCCTATGCTTTATTAAATTGTATTTATGTTGTTTTATCCTATGCTTTATTAAATTGTATGTATGTTGTTTTATCCTATGCTTTATTAAATTGTATTATGTTGTTTTATCCTATGCTTTATTAAATTGTATTTATGTTGTTTTATCCTATGCTTTGTTAAATTGTGTTTATGTTGTTTTATCCTATGCTTTATTAAATTGTATTAATGTTGTTTTAACCCATGCTTTATTAAATTGTATTTATGTGGTTTTATCCTATGCTTTATTAAATTGTATTTATGTTGTTTTATCCTATGCTTTATTAAATTGTATTTATCTTGTTTTATCCTATGCTTTATTAAATTGTATTTATGTTGTTTTAACCCATGCTTTATTAAATTGTATTTATGTGGTTTTATCCTATGCTTTATTAAATTGTATTTATGTTGTTTTATCCTATGCTTTATTAAATTGTATTTATGTTGTTTTATCCTATGCTTTATGAAATTGTATTTATGTTGTTTTATCCTATGCTTTATTAAATTGCATTTATGTTGTTTTATCCTATGCTTTATTAAATTGTATTTATGTTGTTTTATCGTATGCTTTATTAAAGTGCATTTATGTTGTTTTATCCTATGCTTTATTAAATTGTATTTATGTTGTTTTATCCTATGCTTTATTAAATTGTATTTATGTTGTTTTATCCTATGCTTAATTAAATTGTATTTATGTTGTTTTATCCCATGCTTTATTAAATTGTATTTATGTTGTTTTATCGTATGCTTTATTAAATTGTATTTATGTTGTTTTATCCTATGCTTTATTAAATTGTGTTTATTTTGTTTTATCCTATGCTTTATTAAATTGTATTTATGTTGTTTTAACCCATGTTTTATTAAATTGTATTTATGTTGTTTTATCCTATGCTTTATTAAATTGTATATATGTTATTTTATCCTATGCTTTATTAAATTGTATTTATCTTGTTTTGTCCTATGCTTTATTAAATTGTATTTCTGTTGTTGTAACCTATGCTTTATTAAATTGTATTTATGTTGTTTTATCCTATGCTTTATTAAATTGTATTTATGTTGTTTTATCCTATGCTTTATTAAATTGTATTTATGTTGTTTTATCCTATGCTTTATTAAATTGTATTATGTTGTTTTATCGTATGCTTTATTAAATTGTATTTATGTTGTTTTATCGTATGCTTTATTAAACTGCATTTATGTTGTTTTATCCTATGCTTTATTAAACTGCATTTATGTTGTTTTATCCTATGCTTTATTAAATTGTATTTATGTTGTTTTATCCTATGCTTTATTAAATTGTATTTATGTTGTTTTATCCTATGCTTTATTCAATTGTATTTATGTTGATTTATCCTATGCTTTATTAAATTGTATTATGTTGTTTTATTGTATGCTTTATTAAATTGTATTTATGTTGTTTTATCCTATGCTTTATTAAATTGTGTTTATGTTGTTTTATCCTATGCTTTATTAAATTGTATTAATGTTGTTTTAACCCATGCTTTATTAAATTGTATTTATGTGGTTTTATCCTATGCTTTATTAAATTGTATTTATGTTGTTTTATCCTATGCTTTATTAAATTGTATTTATGTTGTTTTATCGTATGCTTTATTAAACTGCATTTATGTTGTTTTATCCTATGCTTTATTAAACTGCATTTATGTTGTTTTTTCCTATGCTTTATTAAATTGTATCTATGTTGTTTTATCCTATGCTTTATTAAACTGCATTTATGTTGTTTTATCCTATGCTTTGTTAAATTGTATTTATGTTGTTTTATCCTATGCTTTATTAAATTGTATTTATGTTGTTTTAACCCATGCTTTATTAAATTGTATTTATGCGGTTTTATCCTATGCTTTATTAAATTGTATTTATGTTGTTTTATCCTATGCTTTATTAAATTGTATTTATGTTGTTTTATCCTATGCTTTATTCAATTGTATTTATGTTGTTTTATCCTATGCTTTATTAAATTGTATTTATGTTGTTTTAACCCATGCTTTATTAAATTGTATTTATGTGGTTTTATCCTATGCTTTATTAAATTGTATTTATGTTGTTTTATCCTATGCTTTATTAAATTGTATTTATGTTGTTTTATCCTATGCTTTATTAAATTGTATTTATGTTGTTTTATCCTATGCTTTATTAAATTGTATTTATGTTGTTTTATCCTATGCTTTATTAAATTGTATTATGTTGTTTTATCGTATGCTTTATTAAATTGTATTTATGTTGTTTTATCCTATGCTTTATTAAATTGTGTTTATGTTGTTTTATCCTATGCTTTATTAAATTGTATTAATGTTGTTTTAACCCATGCTTTATTAAATTGTATTTATGTGGTTTTATCCTATGCTTTATTAAATTGTATTTATGTTGTTTTATCCTATGCTTTATTAAATTGTATTTATGTTGTTTTATCGTATGCTTTATTAAACAGCATTTATGTTGTTTTATCCTATGCTTTATTAAACTGCATTTATGTTGTTTTATCCTATGCTTTATTAAATTGTATTTATGTTGTTTTATCCTATGCTTTATTCAATTGTATTTATGTTGTTTTATCCTATGCTTTATTCAATTGTATTTATGTTGATTTATCCTATGCTTTATTAAATTGTATTATGTTGTTTTATCGTATGCTTTATTAAATTGTATTTATGTTGTTTTATCCTATGCTTTATTAAATTGTGTTTATGTTGTTTTATCCTATGCTTTATTAAATTGTATTAATGTTGTTTTAACCCATGCTTTATTAAATTGTATTTATGTGGTTTTATCCTATGCTTTATTAAATTGTATTTATGTTGTTTTATCCTATGTTTTATTAAATTGTATTTATGTTGTTTTATCCTATGCTTTATTAAATTGTATTTATGTTGTTTTAACCCATGCTTTATTAAATTGTATTTATGCGGTTTTATCCTATGCTTTATTAAATTGTATTTATGTTGTTTTATCCTATGCTTTATTAAATTGTATTTATGTTGTTTTATCCTATGCTTTATTAAATTGTATTTATGTTGTTTTATCCTATGCTTTATGAAATTGTATTTATGTTGTTTTATCCTATGCTTTATTAAATTGTATTTATGTTGTTTTATCCTATGCTTTATTAAATTGTATTTATGTGGTTTTATCCTATGCTTTATTAAATTGTATTTATGTTGTTTTATCCTATGCTTTATTAAATTGTATTTATGTGGTTTTATCCTATGCTTTATTAAATTGTATTTATGTTGTTTTATCCTATGCTTTATTAAATTGTATTATGTTGTTTTATCGTATGCTTTATTAAATTGTATTTATGTTGTTTTATCCTATGCTTTATTAAATTGTGTTTATGTTGTTTTATCCTATGCTTTATTAAATTGTATTAATGTTGTTTTAACCCATGCTTTATTAAATTGTATTTATGTGGTTTTATCCTATGCTTTATTAAATTGTATTTATGTTGTTTTATCCTATGTTTTATTAAATTGTATTTATGTTGTTTTATCCTATGCTTTATTAAATTGTATTTATGTTGTTTTAACCCATGCTTTATTAAATTGTATTTATGCGGTTTTATCCTATGCTTTATTAAATTGTATTTATGTTGTTTTATCCTATGCTTTATTAAATTGTATTTATGTTGTTTTATCCTATGCTTTATTAAATTGTATTTATGTTGTTTTATCCTATGCTTTATGAAATTGTATTTATGTTGTTTTATCCTATGCTTTATTAAATTGTATTTATGTTGTTTTATCCTATGCTTTATTAAATTGTATTTATGTGGTTTTATCCTATGCTTTATTAAATTGTATTTATGTTGTTTTATCCTATGCTTTATTAAATTGTATTTATGTGGTTTTATCCTATGCTTTATTAAATTGTATTTATGTGGTTTTATCCTATGCTTTATTAAATTGTATTTATGTTGTTTTATCCTATGCTTTAATAAATTGTATTTATGTTGTTTTGTCCTATGCTTTATTAAATTGTATTTATGTTGTTTTAACCCATGCTTTATTAAATTGTATTTATGTTGTTTTATCCTGTGCTTTATTAAATTGTATTTATGTTGTTTTATCCTATGCTTTATTAAATTGTATTTATGTTGTTTTTTCCTATGCTTTATTAAATTGTATTTATTTTGTTTTATCCTATGCTTTAATAAATTGTATTTATGTTGTTTTGTCCTCTGCTTTATTAAATTGTATTTATGTTATTTTAACCCATGCTTTATTAAATTGTATTTATGTTGTTTTATCCTATGCTTTATTAAATTGTACTTATGTTGTTTTATCCTATGCTTTATTAAATTGTATTTATGTTGTTTTATCCTATGCTTTATTAAATTGTATTTATGTTGTTTTATCCTATGCTTTATTAAAATGTATTTATGTTGTTTTATCCTATGCTTTATTAAATTGTATTTATGTTGTTTTATCCTATGCTTTATTAAACTCTATTTATGTTGTTTAATCATATTCTTTATTAAATTGTATTTATGTTGTTTAATCCTATGCTTTACTAAATTGTGTTTATGTTTTTTTATCCTATGCTTTATTAAATTGTATTTATGTTGTTTTATCCTATGCTTTATTAAATTGTATTTATGTTGTTTTATCCTATGCTTTATGAAATTGTATTTTTGTTGTTTTATCCTATGCTTTATTAAATTGTATTTATGTTGTTTTATCCTATGCTTTATTAAATTGTATTTATGTTGTTTTATCCTATGCTTTATTAAATTGTATTTATGTTGTTTTATCCTATGCTTTATTAAATTGTATTTATGTTGTTTTATCCTATGCTTTATTAAATTGTATTTATGTTGTTTTATCCTATGCTTTATTAAATTGTGTTTATGTTGTTTTATCGTATGCTTTATTAAATTGTATTAATGTTGTTTTAACCCATGCTTTATTAAATTGTATTTATGTTGTTTTATCCTATGCTTTATTAAATTGTATTTATCTTGTTTTATCCTATGCTTTATTAAATTGTATTTATGTTGTTTTAACCCATGCTTTATTAAATTGTATTTATGTGCTTTTATCCTATGCTTTATTAAATTGTATTTATGTTGTTTTATCCTATGCTTTATTAAATTGTATTTATGTTGTTTTATCCTATGCTTTATTAAATTGTATTTATGTTGTTTTATCCTATGCTTTATGAAATTGTATTTATGTTGTTTTATCCTATGCTTTATTAAATTGCATTTATGTTGTTTTATCCTATGCTTTATTAAATTGTATTTATGTTGTTTTATCGTATGCTTTATTAAAGTGCATTTATGTTGTTTTATCCTATGCTTTATTAAATTGTATTTATGTTGTTTTATCCTATGCTTTATTAAATTGTATTTATGTTGTTTTATCCTATGCTTAATTAAATTGTATTTATGTTGTTTTATCCCATGCTTTATTAAATTGTATTTATGTTGTTTTATCGTATGCTTTATTAAATTGTATTTATGTTGTTTTATCCTATGCTTTATTAAATTGTGTTTATTTTGTTTTATCCTATGCTTTATTAAATTGTATTTATGTTGTTTTAACCCATGTTTTATTAAATTGTATTTATGTTGTTTTATCCTATGCTTTATTAAATTGTATATATGTTATTTTATCCTATGCTTTATTAAATTGTATTTATCTTGTTTTATCCTATGCTTTATTAAATTGTATTTATGTTGTTTTAACCCATGCTTTATTAAATTGTATTTATGTGCTTTTATCCTATGCTTTATTAAATTGTATTTATGTTGTTTTATCCTATGCTTTATTAAATTGTATTTATGTTGTTTTATCCTATGCTTTATTAAATTGTATTTATGTTGTTTTATCCTATGCTTTATTAAATTGTATTTATGTTGTTGTAACCTATGCTTTATTAAATTGTATTTATGTTGTTTTATCCTATGCTTTATTAAATTGTATTTATGTTGTTTTATCCTATGCTTTATTAAATTGTGTTTATGTTGTTTTATCCTATGCTTTATTAAATTGTATTTATGTTGTTTTATCCTATGCTTTATTAAATTGTATTTATCTTGTTTTATCCTATGCTTTATGAAATTGTATTTATGTTGTTTTATCCTATGCTTTATTAAATTGTATTTATGTTGTTTTATCCTATGCTTTATTAAATTGTATTTATGTTGTTTTATCGTATGCTTTATTAAAGTGCATTTAGGTTGTTTTATCCTATGCTTTATTAAATTGTATTTATGTTGCTTTATCCTATGCTTTATTAAATTGTATTTATGTTGTTTTATCCTATGCTTAATTAAATTGTATTCATGTTGTTTTATCCTATGCTTTATTAAATTGTATTTATGTTGTTTTATCCTATGCTTTATTAAATTGTATTTATGTTGTTTTATCCTATGCTTTATTAAATTGTATTTATGTTGTTTTATCCTATGCTTTATTAAATTGTATTTATGTTGTTTTATCCTATGCTTTATTAAATTGTATTTATGTTGTTTTATCGTATGCTTTATTAAAGTGCATTTAGGTTGTTTTATCCTATGCTTTATTAAATTGTATTTATGTTGCTTTATCCTATGCTTTATTAAATTGTATTTATGTTGTTTTATCCTATGCTTAATTAAATTGTATTCATGTTGTTTTATCCTATGCTTTATTAAATTGTATTTATGTTGTTTTATCCTATGCTTTATTAAATTGTATTTATGTTGTTTTATCCTATGCTTTATTAAATTGGGTTTATTTTGTTTTATCCTATGCTTTATTAAATTGCATTTATCTTGTTTTGTCCTATGCTTTATTAAATTGTATTTATGTTATTTTAACCTATGCTTTATTAAATTGTATTTATGTTGTTTTATCCTATGCTTTATTAAATTGTATTTATGTTGTTTTATCCTATGCTTTATTAAATTGTATTTATGTTGTTTTATCCTATGCTTTACTAAATTGTATTTATGTTGTTTTAACCTATGCTTTATTAAATTGTATTTATGTTGTTTTCACCTATGCTTTATTAAATTGTATTTATGTTGTTTTATCCTATGCTTTATTAAATTGTATTTATGTTGTTTTATCCTATGCTTTATTAAATTGTATTTATGTTGTTTTATCCTATGCTTTATTAAATTGTATTTATGTTGTTTTATCCTATGCTTTATTAAATTGTATTATGTTGTTTTATCATATGCTTTATTAAATTGTATTTATGTTGTTTTATCCTATGCTTTATTAAATTGTGTTTATGTTGTTTTATCCTATGCTTTATTAAATTGTATTAATGTTGTTTTAACCCATGCTTTATTAAATTTTATTTATGTGGTTTTATCATATGCTTTATTAAATTGTATTTATGTTGTTTTATCCTATGCTTTATTAAATTGTATTTATGTTGTTTTATCCTATGCTTTATTAAATTGTATTTATGTTGTTTTATCCTATGCTTTATTAAATTGTATTATGTTGTTTTATCGTATGCTTTATTAAATTGTATTATGTTGTTTTATCGTATGCTTTATTAAATTGTATTTATGTTGTTTTATCCTATGCTTTATTAAATTGTGTTTATGTTGTTTTATCGTATGCTTTATTAAATTGTATTAATGTTGTTTTAACCCATGCTTTATTAAATTGTATTTTTGTGGTTTTATCCTATGCTTTATTAAATTGTATTTATGTTGTTTTATCCTATGATTTATTAAATTGTATTTATGTTGTTTTATCGTATGCTTTATTAAACTGCATTTATGTTGTTTTATCCTATGCTTTATTAAACTGCATTTATGTTGTTTTATCCTATGTTTTATTAAATTGTATTTATGTTGTTTTATCCTATGCTTTATTAAATTGTATTTATGTTGTTTTATCCTATGCTTTATTAAATTGTATTTATGTTGTTTTATCCTATGCTTTATTAAATTGTATTATGTTGTTTTATCGTATGCTTTATTAAATTGTATTTATGTTGTTTTATCCTATGCTTTATTAAATTGTGTTTATGTTGTTTTATCCTATGCTTTATTAAATTGTATTAATGTTGTTTTAACCCATGCTTTATTAAATTGTATTTATGTGGTTTTATCCTATGCTTTATTAAATTGTATTTATGTTGTTTTATCCTATGCTTTATTAAATTGTATTTATCTTGTTTTATCCTGTGCTTTATTAAATTGTATTTATGTTGTTTTAACCCATGCTTTATTAAATTGTATTTATGTTTCTTTATCCTATGCTTTATTAAATTGTATTTATGTTGTTTTATCCTATGCTTTATTAAATTGTATTTATGTTGTTTTATCCTATGCTTTATTAAATTGTATTTATGTTGTTTTATCCTATGCTTTATTAAATTGTATTTATGTGGTTTTATCCTATGCTTTATTAAATTGTATTTATGTTGTTTTATCCTATGCTTTATTAAATTGTGTTTATGTTGTTTTATCCTATGCTTTATTAAATTGTATTTATGTTGTTTTATCCTATGCTTTATGAAATTGTATTTATGTTGTTTTATCCTATGCTTTATTAAATTGTATTTATGTTGTTTTATCCTATGCTTTATTAAATTGTATTTATGTTGTTTTATCGTATGCTTTATTAAAGTGCATTTATGTTGTTTTATCCTATGCTTTATTAAATTGTATTTATGTTGTTTTATCGTATGCTTTATTAAATTGTATTTATGTTGTTTTATCCTATGCTCTATTAAATTGTGTTTATTTTGTTTTATCCTATGCTTTATTAAATTGTATTTATGTTGTTTTAAACCATGTTTTATTAAATTGTATTTATGTTGTTTTATCCTATGCTTTATTAAATTGTATATATGTTGTTTTATCCTATGCTTTATTAAATTGTATTTATCTTGTTTTGTCCTATGCTTTATTAAATTGTATTTATGTTCTTTTAACCTATGCTTTATTAAATTGTATTTATGTTGTTTTATCCTATGCTTTATTAAATTGTATTTATGTTGTTTTATCCTATGCTTTATTAAATTGTATTTATGTTGTTTTATCCTATGCTTTATTAAATTGTATTTATGTTGTTTTATCCTATGCTTTATTAAATTGTATTTATGTTGTTTTATCCTATGCTTTATTAAATTGTATTTATGTTGTTTTATCCTATGCTTTATTAAATTGTATTATGTTGTTTTATCGTATGCTTTATTAAATTGTATTTATGTTGTTTTATCCTATGCTTTATTAAATTGTGTTTATGTTGTTTTATCCTATGCTTTATTAAATTGTATTAATGTTGTTTTAATCCATGCTTTATTAAATTGTATTTATGTGGTTTTATCCTATGCTTTATTAAATTGTATTTATGTTGTTTTATCCTATGCTTTATTAAATTGTATTTATGTTGTTTTATCCTATGCTTTATTAAATTGTATTTATGTTGTTTTAACCCATGCTTTATTAAATTGTATTTATGTGATTTTATCCTATGCTTTATTAAATTGTATTTATGTTGTTTTATCCTATGCTTTATTAAATTGTATTTATGCTGTTTTATCCTATGCTTTAATAAATTGTATTTATGTTGTTTTATCCTATGCTTTATTAAATTGTATTTATGTTGATTTATCCTATGCTTTATTAAATTGTATTATGTTGTTTTATCGTATGCTTTATTAAATTGTATTTATGTTGTTTTATCCTATGCTTTATTAAATTGTGTTTATGTTGTTTTATCCTATGCTTTATTAAATTGTATTAATGTTGTTTTAACCCATGCTTTATTAAATTGTATTTATGTGGTTTATCCTATGCTTTATTAAATTGTATTTATGTTGTTTTATCCTATGCTTTATTAAATTGTATTTATGTTGTTTTATCCTATGCTTTATTAAATTGTATTTATGTTGTTTTAACCCATGCTTTATTAAATTGTATTTATGTGGTTTTATCCTATGCTTTATTAAATTGTATTTATGTTGTTTTATCCTATGCTTTATTAAATTGTATTTATGTTGTTTTATCCTATGCTTTATTAAATTGTATTTATGTTGTTTTATCCTATGCTTTATTAAATTGTATTATGTTGTTTTATCGTTTGCTTTATTAAGTTGTATTTATGTTGTTTTATCCTATGCTTTATTAAATTGTGTTTATGTTGTTTTATCCTATGCTTTATTAAATTGTATTTATGTTGTTTTATCCTATGCTTTATTAAATTGTATTATGTTGTTTTATCGTTTGCTTTATTAAGTTGTATTTATGTTGTTTTATCCTATGCTTTATTAAATTGTGTTTATGTTGTTTTATCCTATGCTTTATTAAATTGTATTAATGTTGTTTTAACCCATGCTTTATTAAATTGTCTTTATGTGGTTTTATCCTATGTTTTATTAAATTGTATTTATGTTGTTTTATCCTATGCTTTATTAAATTGTATTTATGTTGTTTTATCGTATGCTTTATTAAACTGCATTTATGTTGTTTTATCCTATGCTTTATTAAATTGTATTTATGTTGGTTTATCGTATGCTTTATTAAATTGTATTATGTTGTTTTATCGTATGCTTTATTAAATTGCATATATGTTGTTTTATCCTATGATTTATTAAATTGTGTTTATGTTGTTTTATCCTATGCTTTATTAAATTGTATTTATGTTGTTTTTTCCTATGCTTAATTAAATTGTATTTATGTTGTTTTATCCTATGCTTTATTAAATTGTATTTATGTTGTTTTTTCCTATGCTTAATTAAATTGTATTTATGTTGTTTTATCCTATGCTTTATTAAATTGTGTTTATTTTGTTTTATTCTATGCTTTATTAAATTGTATTTATGTTGTTTTAACCCATGTTGTATTAAATTGTATTTATGTTGTTTTATCCTATGCTTTATTAAATTGTATATATGTTGTTTTATCCTATGCTTTATTAAATTGTATTTATCTTGTTTTGTCCTATGCTTTATTAAATTGTATTTATGTTGTTTTAACCTATGCTTTATTAAATTGTATTTATGTTGTTTTATCCTATGCTTTATTAAATTGAATTTATGTTGTTTTATCCTATGCTTTATTAAATTGTGTTTATGTTGTTTTATCCTATGCTTTATTAAATTGTATTTATGTTATTTTATCCTATGCTTTAATAAATTGTATTTATGTTGTTTTATCCTATGCTTTATGAAATTGTATTTATGTTGTTTTATCCTATGCTTTATTAAATTGTATTTATGTTGTTTTATCCTATGCTTTATTAAATTGTATTTATGTTGTTTTATCATATGCTTTATTAAAGTGCATTTATGTTGTTTTATCCTATGCTTTATTAAATTGTATTTATGTTGTTTTATCCTATGCTTTATTAAATTGTATTTATGTTGTTTTATCCTATGCTTAATTAAATTGTATTTATGTTGTTTTATCCTATGCTTTATTAAATTATATTTATGTTGTTTTATCGTATGCTTTATTAAATTGTATTTATGTTGTTTTATCCTATGCTTTATTAAATTGTGTTTATTTTGTTTTATCCTATGCTTTATTAAATTGTATTTATGTTGTTTTAACCCATGTTTTATTAAATTGTATTTATGTTGTTTTATACTATGCTTTATTAAATTGTATATATGTTGTTTTATCCTATGCTTTATTAAATTGTATTTATCTTGTTTTGTCCTATGCTTTATTAAATTGTATTTATGTTGTTTTAACCTATGCTTTATTAAATTTTATTTATGTTGTTTTATCCTATGCTTTATTAAATTGTATTTATGTTGTTTTATCCTATGCTTTATTAAATTGTATTTATGTTGTTTTATCCTATGCTTTATTAAATTGTATTTATGTTGTTTTAACCTATGCTTTATTAAATTGTATTTATGTGGTTTTATCCTATGCTTTATTAAATTGTATTTATGTTGTTTTATCCTATGCTTTATTAAATTGTATTTATCTTGTTTTATCCTGTGCTTTATTAAATTGTATTTATGTTGTTTTAACCCATGCTTTATTAAATTGTATTTATGTGGTTTTATCCTATGCTTTATTAAATTGTATTTATGTTGTTTTATCCTATGCTTTATTAAATTGTATTTATGTTGTTTTATCCTATGCTTTATTAAATTGTATTTATGTTGTTTTATCCTATGCTTTATTAAATTGTATTTATGTTGTTTTATCCTATGCTTTATTAAATTGTGTTTATGTTGTTTTATCCTATGCTTTATTAAATTGTATTTATGTTGTTTTATCCTATGCTTTATGAAATTGTATTTATGTTGTTTTATCCTATGCTTTATTAAATTGTATTTATGTTGTTTTATCCTATGCTTTATTAAATTGTATTTATGTTGTTTTATCGTATGCTTTATTAAAGTGCATTTATGTTGTTTTATCCTATGCTTTATTAAATTGTATTTATGTTGTTTTATCGTATGCTTTATTAAATTGTATTTATGTTGTTTTATCCTATGCTCTATTAAATTGTGTTTATTTTGTTTTATCCTATGCTTTATTAAATTGTATTTATGTTGTTTTAAACCATGTTTTATTAAATTGTATTTATGTTGTTTTATCCTATGCTTTATTAAATTGTATATATGTTGTTTTATCCTATGCTTTATTAAATTGTATTTATCTTGTTTTGTCCTATGCTTTATTAAATTGTATTTATGTTCTTTTAACCTATGCTTTATTAAATTGTATTTATGTTGTTTTATCCTATGCTTTATTAAATTGTATTTATGTTGTTTTATCCTATGCTTTATTAAATTGTATTTATGTTGTTTTATCCTATGCTTTATTAAATTGTATTTATGTTGTTTTATCCTATGCTTTATTAAATTGTATTTATGTTGTTTTATCCTATGCTTTATTAAATTGTATTTATGTTGTTTTATCCTATGCTTTATTAAATTGTATTATGTTGTTTTATCGTATGCTTTATTAAATTGTATTTATGTTGTTTTATCCTATGCTTTATTAAATTGTGTTTATGTTGTTTTATCCTATGCTTTATTAAATTGTATTAATGTTGTTTTAATCCATGCTTTATTAAATTGTATTTATGTGGTTTTATCCTATGCTTTATTAAATTGTATTTATGTTGTTTTATCCTATGCTTTATTAAATTGTATTTATGTTGTTTTATCCTATGCTTTATTAAATTGTATTTATGTTGTTTTAACCCATGCTTTATTAAATTGTATTTATGTGATTTTATCCTATGCTTTATTAAATTGTATTTATGTTGTTTTATCCTATGCTTTATTAAATTGTATTTATGCTGTTTTATCCTATGCTTTAATAAATTGTATTTATGTTGTTTTATCCTATGCTTTATTAAATTGTATTTATGTTGATTTATCCTATGCTTTATTAAATTGTATTATGTTGTTTTATCGTATGCTTTATTAAATTGTATTTATGTTGTTTTATCCTATGCTTTATTAAATTGTGTTTATGTTGTTTTATCCTATGCTTTATTAAATTGTATTAATGTTGTTTTAACCCATGCTTTATTAAATTGTATTTATGTGGTTTATCCTATGCTTTATTAAATTGTATTTATGTTGTTTTATCCTATGCTTTATTAAATTGTATTTATGTTGTTTTATCCTATGCTTTATTAAATTGTATTTATGTTGTTTTAACCCATGCTTTATTAAATTGTATTTATGTGGTTTTATCCTATGCTTTATTAAATTGTATTTATGTTGTTTTATCCTATGCTTTATTAAATTGTATTTATGTTGTTTTATCCTATGCTTTATTAAATTGTATTTATGTTGTTTTATCCTATGCTTTATTAAATTGTATTATGTTGTTTTATCGTTTGCTTTATTAAGTTGTATTTATGTCGTTTTATCCTATGCTTTATTAAATTGTGTTTATGTTGTTTTATCCTATGCTTTATTAAATTGTATTTATGTTGTTTTATCCTATGCTTTATTAAATTGTATTATGTTGTTTTATCGTTTGCTTTATTAAGTTGTATTTATGTTGTTTTATCCTATGCTTTATTAAATTGTGTTTATGTTGTTTTATCCTATGCTTTATTAAATTGTATTAATGTTGTTTTAACCCATGCTTTA
This sequence comes from Phyllobates terribilis, assembly GCF_046119375.1. Lineage (NCBI taxonomy): Eukaryota > Metazoa > Chordata > Amphibia > Anura > Dendrobatidae > Phyllobates > Phyllobates terribilis. The sequence goes on along the minus strand of NW_027363193.1, from coordinate 252,383 downwards.
TTAAATTGTCTTTATGTGGTTTTATCCTATGCTTTATTAAATTGTATTTATGTTGTTTTATCCTATGCTTTATTAAATTGTATTTATGTTGTTTTATCGTATGCTTTATTAAACTGCATTTATGTTGTTTTATCCTATGCTTTATTAAATTGTATTTATGTTGGTTTATTGTATACTTTATTAAATTGTATTATGTTGTTTTATCGTATGCTTTATTAAATTGTATATATGTTGTTTTATCCTATGATTTATTAAATTGTGTTTATGTTGTTTTATCCTATGCTTTATTAAATTGTATTTATGTTGTTTTTTCCTATGCTTAATTAAATTGTATTTATGTTGTTTTATCCTATGCTTTATTAAATTGTATTTATGTTGTTTTTTCCTATGCTTAATTAAATTGTATTTATGTTGTTTTATCCTATGCTTTATTAAATTGTGTTTATTTTGTTTTATTCTATGCTTTATTAAATTGTATTTATGTTGTTTTAACCCATGTTGTATTAAATTGTATTTATGTTGTTTTATCCTATGCTTTATTAAATTGTATATATGTTGTTTTATCCTATGCTTTATTAAATTGTATTTATCTTGTTTTGTCCTATGCTTTATTAAATTGTATTTATGTTGTTTTAACCTATGCTTTATTACATTGTATTTATGTTGTTTTATCCTATGCTTTATTAAATTGAATTTATGTTGTTTTATCCTATGCTTTATTAAATTGTGTTTATGTTGTTTTATCCTATGCTTTATTAAATTGTATTTATGTTGTTTTATCCTATGCTTTATTAAATTGTATTTATGTTGTTTTATCCTATGCTTTATGAAATTGTATTTATGTTGTTTTATCCTATGCTTTATTAAATTGTATTTATGTTGTTTTATCCTATGCTTTATTAAATTGTATTTATGTTGTTTTATCATATGCTTTATTAAAGTGCATTTATGTTGTTTTATCCTATGCTTTATTAAATTGTATTTATGTTGTTTTATCCTATGCTTTATTAAATTGTATTTATGTTGTTTTATCCTATGCTTAATTAAATTGTATTTATGTTGTTTTATCCTATGCTTTATTAAATTATATTTATGTTGTTTTATCGTATGCTTTATTAAATTGTATTTATGTTGTTTTATCCTATGCTTTATTAAATTGTGTTTATTTTGTTTTATCCTATGCTTTATTAAATTGTATTTATGTTGTTTTAACCCATGTTTTATTAAATTGTATTTATGTTGTTTTATACTATGCTTTATTAAATTGTATATATGTTGTTTTATCCTATGCTTTATTAAATTGTATTTATCTTGTTTTGTCCTATGCTTTATTAAATTGTATTTATGTTGTTTTAACTTATGCTTTATTAAATTTTATTTATGTTGTTTTATCCTATGCTTTATTAAATTGTATTTATGTTGTTTTATCCTATGCTTTATTAAATTGTATTTATGTTGTTTTATCCTATGCTTTATTAAATTGTATTTATGTTGTTTTAACCTATGCTTTATTAAATTGTATTTATGTTGTTTTAACCTATGCTTTATTAAATTGTATTTATGTGGTTTTATCCTATGCTTTATTAAATTGTATTTATGTTGTTTTATCCTATGCTTTATTAAATTGTATTTATGTTGTTTTATCCTATGCTTTATTAAATTGAATTTATGTTGTTTTATCCTATGCTTTATTAAATTGTGTTTATGTTGTTTTATCCTATGCTTTATTAAATTGTATTTATGTTGTTTTATCCTATGCTTTATTAAATTGTATTTATGTTGTTTTATCCTATGCTTTATGAAATTGTATTTATGTTGTTTTATCCTATGCTTTATTAAATTGTATTTATGTTGTTTTATCCTATGCTTTATTAAATTGTATTTATGTTGTTTTATCATATGCTTTATTAAAGTGCATTTATGTTGTTTTATCCTATGCTTTATTAAATTGTATTTATGTTGTTTTATCCTATGCTTTATTAAATTGTATTTATGTTGTTTTATCCTATGCTTAATTAATTTGTATTTATGTTGTTTTATCCTATGCTTTATTAAATTATATTTATGTTGTTTTATCGTATGCTTTATTAAATTGTATTTATGTTGTTTTATCCTATGCTTTATTAAATTGTGTTTATTTTGTTTTATCATATGCTTTATTAAATTGTATTTATGTTGTTTTAACCCATGTTTTATTAAATTGTATTTATGTTGTTTTATACTATGCTTTATTAAATTGTATATATGTTGTTTTATCCTATGCTTTATTAAATTGTATTTATCTTGTTTTGTCCTATGCTTTATTAAATTGTATTTATGTTGTTTTAACCTATGCTTTATTAAATTTTATTTATGTTGTTTTATCCTATGCTTTATTAAATTGTATTTATGTTGTTTTATCCTATGCTTTATTAAATTGTATTTATGTTGTTTTATCCTATGCTTTATTAAATTGTATTTATGTTGTTTTAACCTATGCTTTATTAAATTGTATTTATGTTGTTTTAACCTATGCTTTATTAAATTGTATTTATGTGGTTTTATCCTATGCTTTATTAAATTGTATTTATGTTGTTTTATCCTATGCTTTATTAAATTGTATTTATGTTGTTTTATCCTATGCTTTATTAAATTGTATTTATGTTGTTTTATCCTATGCTTTATTAAATTGAATTTATGTTGTTTTATCCTATGCTTTATTAAATTGTGTTTATGTTGTTTTATCCTATGCTTTATTAAATTGTATTTATGTTGTTTTATCCTATGCTTTATTAAATTGTATTTATGTTGTTTTATCCTATGCTTTATGAAATTGTATTTATGTTGTTTTATCCTATGCTTTATTAAATTGTATTTATGTTGTTTTATCCTATGCTTTATTAAATTGTATTTATGTTGTTTTATCATATGCTTTATTAAAGTGCATTTATGTTGTTTTATCCTATGCTTTATTAAATTGTATTTATGTAGTTTTATCCTATGCTTTATTAAATTGTATTTATGTTGTTTTATCCTATGCTTAATTAAATTGTATTTATGTTGTTTTATCCTATGCTTTATTAAATTATATTTATGTTGTTTTATCGTATGCTTTATTAAATTGTATTTATGTTGTTTTATCCTATGCTTTATTAAATTGTGTTTATTTTGTTTTATCCTATGCTTTATTAAATTGTATTTATGTTGTTTTAACCCATGTTTTATTAAATTGTATTTATGTTGTTTTATACTATGCTTTATTAAATTGTATATATGTTGTTTTATCCTATGCTTTATTAAATTGTATTTATCTTGTTTTGTCCTATGCTTTATTAAATTGTATTTATGTTGTTTTAACCTATGCTTTATTAAATTTTATTTATGTTGTTTTATCCTATGCTTTATTAAATTGTATTTATGTTGTTTTATCCTATGCTTTATTAAATTGTATTTATGTTGTTTTATCCTATGCTTTATTAAATTGTATTTATGTTGTTTTAACCTATGCTTTATTAAATTGTATTTATGTTGTTTTAACCTATGCTTTATTAAATTGTATTTATGTGGTTTTATCCTATGCTTTATTAAATTGTATTTATGTTGTTTTATCCTATGCTTTATTAAATTGTATTTATGTTGTTTTATCCTATGCTTTATTAAATTGTATTTATGTTGTTTTATCCTATGCTTTATTAAATTGTATTTATGTTGTTTTATCCTATGCTTTATTAAATTGTGTTTATGTTGTTTTATCCTATGCTTTATTAAATTGTGTTTATGTTGTTTTATCCTATGCTTTATTAAATTGTATTTATGTTGTTTTATCCTATGCTTTATGAAATTGTATTTATGTTGTTTTATCCTATGCTTTATTAAATTGTATTTATGTTGTTTTATCCTATGCTTTATTAAATTGTATTTATGTTGTTTTATCGTATGCTTTATTAAAGTGCATTTATGTTGTTTTATCCTATGCTTTATTAAATTGTATTTATGTTGTTTTATCGTATGCTTTATTAAATTGTATTTATGTTGTTTTATCCTATGCTCTATTAAATTGTGTTTATTTTGTTTTATCCTATGCTTTATTAAATTGTATTTATGTTGTTTTAAACCATGTTTTATTAAATTGTATTTATGTTGTTTTATCCTATGCTTTATTAAATTGTATATATGTTGTTTTATCCTATGCTTTATTAAATTGTATTTATCTTGTTTTGTCCTATGCTTTATTAAATTGTATTTATGTTCTTTTAACCTATGCTTTATTAAATTGTATTTATGTTGTTTTATCCTATGCTTTATTAAATTGTATTTATGTTGTTTTATCCTATGCTTTATTAAATTGTATTTATGTTGTTTTATCCTATGCTTTATTAAATTGTATTTATGTTGTTTTATCCTATGCTTTATTAAATTGTATTTATGTTGTTTTATCCTATGCTTTATTAAATTGTATTATGTTGTTTTATCGTATGCTTTATTAAATTGTATTTATGTTGTTTTATCCTATGCTTTATTAAATTGTGTTTATGTTGTTTTATCCTATGCTTTATTAAATTGTATTAATGTTGTTTTAATCCATGCTTTATTAAATTGTATTTATGTGGTTTTATCTTATGCTTTATTAAATTGTATTTATGTTGTTTTATCCTATGCTTTATTAAATTGTATTTATGTTGTTTTATCCTATGCTTTATTAAATTGTATTTATGTTGTTTTAACCCATGCTTTATTAAATTGTATTTATGTGATTTTATCCTATGCTTTATTAAATTGTATTTATGTTGTTTTATCCTATGCTTTATTAAATTGTATTTATGCTGTTTTATCCTATGCTTTAATAAATTGTATTTATGTTGTTTTATCCTATGCTTTATTAAATTGTATTTATGTTGATTTATCCTATGCTTTATTAAATTGTATTATGTTGTTTTATCGTATGCTTTATTAAATTGTATTTATGTTGTTTTATCCTATGCTTTATTAAATTGTGTTTATGTTGTTTTATCCTATGCTTTATTAAATTGTATTAATGTTGTTTTAACCCATGCTTTATTAAATTGTATTTATGTGGTTTATCCTATGCTTTATTAAATTGTATTTATGTTGTTTTATCCTATGCTTTATTAAATTGTATTTATGTTGTTTTATCCTATGCTTTATTAAATTGTATTTATGTTGTTTTAACCCATGCTTTATTAAATTGTATTTATGTGGTTTTATCCTATGCTTTATTAAATTGTATTTATGTTGTTTTATCCTATGCTTTATTAAATTGTATTTATGTTGTTTTATCCTATGCTTTATTAAATTGTATTTATGTTGTTTTATCCTATGCTTTATTAAATTGTATTATGTTGTTTTATCGTTTGCTTTATTAAGTTGTATTTATGTTGTTTTATCCTATGCTTTATTAAATTGTGTTTATGTTGTTTTATCCTATGCTTTATTAAATTGTATTTATGCTGTTTTATCCTATGCTTTATTAAATTGTATTATGTTGTTTTATCGTTTGCTTTATTAAGTTGTATTTATGTTGTTTTATCCTATGCTTTATTAAATTGTGTTTATGTTGTTTTATCCTATGCTTTATTAAATTGTATTAATGTTGTTTTAACCCATGCTTTATTAAATTGTCTTTATGTGGTTTTATCCTATGCTTTATTAAATTGTATTTATGTTGTTTTATCCTATGCTTTATTAAATTGTATTTATGTTGTTTTATCGTATGCTTTATTAAACTGCATTTATGTTGTTTTATCCTATGCTTTATTAAATTGTATTTATGTTGGTTTATCGTATGCTTTATTAAATTGTATTATGTTGTTTTATCGTATGCTTTATTAAATTGTATATATGTTGTTTTATCCTATGATTTATTAAATTGTGTTTATGTTGTTTTATCCTATGCTTTATTAAATTGTATTTATGTTGTTTTTTCCTATGCTTAATTAAATTGTATTTATGTTGTTTTATCCTATGCTTTATTAAATTGTATTTATGTTGTTTTTTCCTATGCTTAATTAAATTGTATTTATGTTGTTTTATCCTATGCTTTATTAAATTGTGTTTATTTTGTTTTATTCTATGCTTTATTAAATTGTATTTATGTTGTTTTAACCCATGTTGTATTAAATTGTATTTATGTTGTTTTATCCTATGCTTTATTAAATTGTATATATGTTGTTTTATCCTATGCTTTATTAAATTGTATTTATCTTGTTTTGTCCTATGCTTTATTAAATTGTATTTATGTTGTTTTAACCTATGCTTTATTAAATTGTATTTATGTTGTTTTATCCTATGCTTTATTAAATTGAATTTATGTTGTTTTATCCTATGCTTTATTAAATTGTGTTTATGTTGTTTTATCCTATGCTTTATTAAATTGTATTTATGTTGTTTTATCCTATGCTTTATTAAATTGTATTTATGTTGTTTTATCCTATGCTTTATGAAATTGTATTTATGTTGTTTTATCCTATGCTTTATTAAATTGTATTTATGTTGTTTTATCCTATGCTTTATTAAATTGTATTTATGTTGTTTTATCATATGCTTTATTAAAGTGCATTTATGTTGTTTTATCCTATGCTTTATTAAATTGTATTTATGTTGTTTTATCCTATGCTTTATTAAATTGTATTTATGTTGTTTTATCCTATGCTTAATTAAATTGTATTTATGTTGTTTTATCCTATGCTTTATTAAATTATATTTATGTTGTTTTATCCTATGCTTTATTAAATTGTATTTATGTTGTTTTATCCTATGCTTTATTAAATTGTGTTTATTTTGTTTTATCCTATGCTTTATTAAATTGTATTTATGTTGTTTTAACCCATGTTTTATTAAATTGTATTTATGTTGTTTTATACTATGCTTTATTAAATTGTATATATGTTGTTTTATCCTATGCTTTATTAAATTGTATTTATCTTGTTTTGTCCTATGCTTTATTAAATTGTATTTATGTTGTTTTAACCTATGCTTTATTAAATTTTATTTATGTTGTTTTATCCTATGCTTTATTAAATTGTATTTATGTTGTTTTATCCTATGCTTTATTAAATTGTATTTATGTTGTTTTATCCTATGCTTCATTAAATTGTATTTATGTTGTTTTAACCTATGCTTTATTAAATTGTATTTATGTTGTTTTAACCTATGCTTTATTAAATTGTATTTATGTTGTTTTATCCTATGCTTTATTAAATTGTATTTATGTTGCTTTAACCTTTGCTTTATTAAATTGTATTTATGTTGTTTTATCCTATGCTTTATTAAATTGTATTTATGTTGTTTTATCGTATGCTTTATTAAATTGTATTATGTTGTTTTATCGTATGCTTTATTAAATTGTATATATGTTGTTTTATCCTATGATTTATTAAATTGTGCTTATGTTGTTTTATCCTATGCTTTATTAAATTGTATTTATGTCGTGTTAACCCATGCTTTATTAAATTGTATTTATGTGGTTTTATCCTATGCTTTATTAAATTGTATTTATGTTGTTTTATCCTATGCTTTATTAAATTGTATTTATGTTGTTTTATCCTATGCTTTATTAAATTGTATTTATGTTGTTTTGTCCTATGCTTTATTAAATTGTATTTATGTTGTTTTAACCCATGCTTTATTAAATTGTATTTATGTTGTTTTATCCTATGCTTTATTAAATTGTATTTATGATGTTTTATCCTATGCTTTATTAAATTGTATTTATGTTGTTTTGTCCTATGCTTTATTAAATTGTACTTATGTTGTTTTATCCTATGCTTTATTAAATTGTATTTATGTTGCTTTATCCTATGCTTTATTAAACTGCATTTGAGTTGTTTTATGGTATGCTTTATTAAATTGTATTCATGTTGTTTTATCCTACGCTTTATTAAATTGTATTTATCTTGTTTTGTTCTATGATTTATTAAATTGTATTTATGTTGTTTTAACCCATGCTTCATTAAATTGTATTTATGTTGTTTTAACCCATGCTTCATTAAATTGTATTTATGTTGTTTTATCTTATGCTTTATTAAATTGTATTTATGTTGTTTTATCCTATGCTTTATTAAATTGTATTTATGTTGTTTTATCCTATGCTTTATTAAATTGTGTTTATGTTGTTTTATCCTATGCTTTATTAAATTGTGTTTATGTTGTTTTATCCTATGCTTTATTAAATTGTATTTATGTTGTTTTATCCTATGCTTTATTAAATTGTATTTATGTTGTTTTATCCTATGCTTTATGAAATTGTATTTATGTTGTTTTATCCTGTGCTTTATTACATTGTATTTATGTTGTTTTATCCTATGCTTTATTAAATTGTATTTATGTTGTTTTATCCTATGCTTTATTATAGTGTATTTATGTTGTTTTATTCTATGCTTTATTAAATTGTATTTATGTTGTTTTATCCTATGCTTTATTAAATTGTATTTATGTTGTTTTATCCTATGCTTTATTAAATTGTATTTATGTTGTTTTATCGTATGCTTTATTAAATTGTATTTATGTTGTTTTATCCTATGCTTTATTAAATTGTGTTTATTTTGTTTTATCCTAAGCTTTATTAAATTGTATTTATGTTGTTTTAACCCATGTTTTATTAAATTGTATTTATGTTGTTTTATCCTATGCTTTATTAAATTGTATATATGTTGTTTTATCCTATGCTTTATTAAATTGTATTTATCTTGTTTTGTCCTATGCTTTATTAAATTGTATTTATGTTGTTTTAACCTATGCTTTATTAAATTGTATTTATGTTGTTTTAACCCATGCTTTATTAAATTGTATTTATGTGGTTTTATCCTATGCTTTATTAAATTGTATTTATGTGGTTTTATCCTATGCTTTATTAAATTGTATTTATGTTGTTTTATCCTATGCTTTATTAAATTGTATTTATGTTGTTTTATCCTATGCTTTATTAAATTGTGTTTATGTTCTTTTATCCTATGCTTTATTAAATTGTATTTATGTTGTTTTAACCCATGTTTTATTAAATTGTATTTATGTTGTTTTATCCTATGCTTTATTAAATTGTATATATGTTGTTTTATCCTATGCTTTATTAAATTGTATTTATCTTGTTTTGTTCTATGCTTTATTAAATTGTATTTATGTTGTTTTAACCCATGCTTCATTAAATTGTAATTATGTTGTTTTAACCCATGCTTCATTAAATTGTATTTATGTTGTTTTATCTTATGCTTTATTAAATTGTATTTATGTTGTTTTATCCTATGCTTTATTAAATTGTATTTATGTTGTTTTATCCTATGCTTTATTAAATTGTGTTTATGTTGTTTTATCCTATGCTTTATTAAATTGTGTTTATGTTGTTTTATCCTATGCTTTATTAAATTGTATTTATGTTGTTTTATCCTATGCTTTATTAAATTGTATTTATGTTGTTTTATCCTATGCTTTATGAAATTGTATTTATGTTGTTTTATCCTATGCTTTATTACATTGTATTTATGTTGTTTTATCCTATGCTTTATTAAATTGTATTTATGTTGTTTTATCCTATGCTTTATTATAGTGCATTTATGTTGTTTTATTCTATGCTTTATTAAATTGTATTTATGTTGTTTTATCCTATGCTTTATTAAATTGTATTTATGTTGTTTAATCCTATGCTTAATTAAATTGTATTTATGTTGTTTTATCCTATGCTTTATTAAATTGTATTTTTGTTGTTTTATCGTATGCTTTATTAAATTGTATTTATGTTGTTTTATCCTATGCTTTATTAAATTGTGTTTATTTTGTTTTATCCTAAGCTTTATTAAATTGTATTTATGTTGTTTTAACCCATGTTTTATTAAATTGTATTTATGTTGTTTTATCCTATGCTTTATTAAATTGTATATATGTTGTTTTATCCTATGCTTTATTAAATTGTATTTATCTTGTTTTGTCCTATGCTTTATTAAATTGTATTTATGTTGTTTTAACCTATGCTTTATTAAATTGTATTTATGTTGTTTTATCCTATGCTTTATTAAATTGTATTTATGTTGTTTTATCCTATGCTTTATTAAATTGTATTTATGTTGTTTTATCCTATGCTTTATTAAATTGTATATATGTTGTTTTAACCTATGCTTTATTAAATTGTATTTATGTTGTTTTAACCTATGCTTTATTAAATTGTATTTATGTTGTTTTATCCTATGCTTTATTAAATTGTATTTATCTTGTTTTGTCCTATGCTTTATTAAATTGTATTTATGTTGTTTTAACCTATGCTTTATTAAATTGTATTTATGTTGTTTTATCCTATGCTTTATTAAATTGTATATATGTTGTTTTATCCTATGCTTTATTAAATTGTATTTATCTTGTTTTGTCCTATGCTTTATTAAATTGTATTTATGTTGCTTTAACCTTTGCTTTATTAAATTGTATTTATGTTGTTTTATCCTATGCTTTATTAAATTGTATTTATGTTGTTTTATCGTATGCTTTATTAAATTGTATTATGTTGTTTTATCGTATGCTTTATTAAATTGTATATATGTTGTTTTATCCTATGATTTATTAAATTGTGCTTATGTTGTTTTATCCTATGCTTTATTAAATTGTATTTATGTCGTGTTAACCCATGCTTTATTAAATTGTATTTATGTGGTTTTATCCTATGCTTTATTAAATTGTATTTATGTTGTTTTATCCTATGCTTTATTAAATTGTATTTATGTTGTTTTATCCTATGCTTTATTAAATTGTATTTATGTTGTTTTGTCCTATGCTTTATTAAATTGTATTTATGTTGTTTTAACCCATGCTTTATTAAATTGTATTTATGTTGTTTTATCCTATGCTTTATTAAATTGTATTTATGATGTTTTATCCTATGCTTTATTAAATTGTATTTATGTTGTTTTGTCCTATGCTTTATTAAATTGTACTTATGTTGTTTTATCCTATGCTTTATTAAATTGTATTTATGTTGCTTTATCCTATGCTTTATTAAACTGCATTTGAGTTGTTTTATGGTATGCTTTATTAAATTGTATTCATGTTGTTTTATCCTACGCTTTATTAAATTGTATTTATCTTGTTTTGTTCTATGATTTATTAAATTGTATTTATGTTGTTTTAACCCATGCTTCATTAAATTGTAATTATGTTGTTTTAACCCATGCTTCATTAAATTGTATTTATGTTGTTTTATCTTATGCTTTATTAAATTGTATTTATGTTGTTTTATCCTATGCTTTATTAAATTGTATTTATGTTGTTTTATCCTATGCTTTATTAAATTGTGTTTATGTTGTTTTATCCTATGCTTTATTAAATTGTGTTTATGTTGTTTTATCCTATGCTTTATTAAATTGTATTTATGTTGTTTTATCCTATGCTTTATTAAATTGTATTTATGTTGTTTTATCCTATGCTTTATGAAATTGTATTTATGTTGTTTTATCCTGTGCTTTATTACATTGTATTTATGTTGTTTTATCCTATGCTTTATTAAATTGTATTTATGTTGTTTTATCCTATGCTTTATTATAGTGTATTTATGTTGTTTTATTCTATGCTTTATTAAATTGTATTTATGTTGTTTTATCCTATGCTTTATTAAATTGTATTTATGTTGTTTTATCCTATGCTTTATTAAATTGTATTTATGTTGTTTTATCGTATGCTTTATTAAATTGTATTTATGTTGTTTTATCCTATGCTTTATTAAATTGTGTTTATTTTGTTTTATCCTAAGCTTTATTAAATTGTATTTATGTTGTTTTAACCCATGTTTTATTAAATTGTATTTATGTTGTTTTATCCTATGCTTTATTAAATTGTATATATGTTGTTTTATCCTATGCTTTATTAAATTGTATTTATCTTGTTTTGTCCTATGCTTTATTAAATTGTATTTATGTTGTTTTAACCTATGCTTTATTAAATTGTATTTATGTTGTTTTAACCCATGCTTTATTAAATTGTATTTATGTGGTTTTATCCTATGCTTTATTAAATTGTATTTATGTGGTTTTATCCTATGCTTTATTAAATTGTATTTATGTTGTTTTATCCTATGCTTTATTAAATTGTATTTATGTTGTTTTATCCTATGCTTTATTAAATTGTGTTTATGTTCTTTTATCCTATGCTTTATTAAATTGTATTTATGTTGTTTTAACCCATGTTTTATTAAATTATATTTATGTTGTTTTATCCTATGCTTTATTAAATTGTATATATGTTGTTTTATCCTATGCTTTATTAAATTGTATTTATCTTGTTTTGTTCTATGCTTTATTAAATTGTATTTATGTTGTTTTAACCCATGCTTCATTAAATTGTAATTATGTTGTTTTAACCCATGCTTCATTAAATTGTATTTATGTTGTTTTATCTTATGCTTTATTAAATTGTATTTATGTTGTTTTATCCTATGCTTTATTAAATTGTATTTATGTTCTTTTATCCTATGCTTTATTAAATTGTGTTTATGTTGTTTTATCCTATGCTTTATTAAATTGTGTTTATGTTGTTTTATCCTATGCTTTATTAAATTGTATTTATGTTGTTTTATCCTATGCTTTATTAAATTGTATTTATGTTGTTTTATCCTATGCTTTATGAAATTGTATTTATGTTGTTTTATCCTATGCTTTATTACATTGTATTTATGTTGTTTTATCCTATGCTTTATTAAATTGTATTTATGTTGTTTTATCCTATGCTTTATTATAGTGCATTTATGTTGTTTTATTCTATGCTTTATTAAATTGTATTTATGTTGTTTTATCCTATGCTTTATTAAATTGTATTTATGTTGTTTAATCCTATGCTTAATTAAATTGTATTTATGTTGTTTTATCCTATGCTTTATTAAATTGTATTTTTGTTGTTTTATCGTATGCTTTATTAAATTGTATTTATGTTGTTTTATCCTATGTTTTATTAAATTGTTTTTATTTTGTTTTATCCTAAGCTTTATTAAATTGTATTTATGTTGTTTTAACCCATGTTTTATTAAATTGTATTTATGTTGTTTTATCCTATGCTTTATTAAATTGTATATATGTTGTTTTATCCTATGCTTTATTAAATTGTATTTATCTTGTTTTGTCCTATGCTTTATTAAATTGTATTTATGTTGTTTTAACCTATGCTTTATTAAATTGTATTTATGTTGTTTTATCCTATGCTTTATTAAATTGTATTTATGTTGTTTTATCCTATGCTTTATTAAATTGTATTTATGTTGTTTTATCCTATGCTTTATTAAATTGTATATATGTTGTTTTAACCTATGCTTTATTAAATTGTATTTATGTTGTTTTAACCTATGCTTTATTAAATTGTATTTATGTTGTTTTATCCTATGCTTTATTAAATTGTATTTATCTTGTTTTGTCCTATGCTTTATTAAATTGTATTTATGTTGTTTTAACCTATGCTTTATTAAATTGTATTTATGTTGTTTTATCCTATGCTTTATTAAATTGTATATATGTTGTTTTATCCTATGCTTTATTAAATTGTATTTATCTTGTTTTGTCCTATGCTTTATTAAATTGTATTTATGTTGTTTTAACCTATGCTTTATTAAATTGTATTTATGTTGTTTTATCCTATGCTTTATTAAATTGTATTTATGTTGTTTTATCCTATGCTTTATTAAATTGTATTTATGTTGTTTTATCCTATGCTTTATTAAATTGTATATATGTTGTTTTAACCTATGCTTTATTAAATTGTATTTATGTTGTTTTAACCTATGCTTTATTAAATTGTATTTATGTTGTTTTATCCTATGCTTTATTAAATTGTATTTATGTTGCTTTAACCTTTGCTTTATTAAATTGTATTTATGTTGTTTTATCCTATGCTTTATTAAATTGTATTTATGTTGTTTTATCGTATGCTTTATTAAATTGTATTATGTTGTTTTATCGTATGCTTTATTAAATTGTATATATGTTGTTTTATTCTATGATTTATTAAATTGTGTTTATGTTGTTTTATCCTATGCTTTATTAAATTGTATTTATGTCGTGTTAACCCATGCTTTATTAAATTGTATTTATGTGGTTTTATCCTATGCTTTATTAAATTGTATTTATGTTGTTTTATCCTATGCTTTATTAAATTGTATTTATGTTGTTTTATCCTATGCTTTATTAAATTGTATTTAGCTTGTTTTGTCCTATGCTTTATTAAATTGTATTTATGTTGTTTTAACCTATGCTTTATTAAATTGTATTTATGTTGTTTTATCCTATGCTTTATTAAATTGTATTTATGTTGTTTTATCCTATGCTTTATTAAATTGTGTTTATGTTGTTTTATCCTATGCTTTATTAAATTGTATTTATGTTGTTTTAACCTATGCTTTATTAAATTGTATTTATGTTGTTTTATCCTATGCTTTATTAAATTGTATTTATGTTGTTTTATCCTATGCTTTATTAAATTGTATATATGTTGTTTTAACCTATGCTTTATTAAATTGTATTTATGTTGTTTTAAACTATGCTTTATTAAATTGTATTTATGTTGTTTTATCCTATGCTTTATTAAATTGTATTTATGTTGCTTTAACCTTCGCTTTATTAAATTGTATTTATGTTGTTTTATCCTATGCTTTATTAAATTGTATTTATGTTGTTTTATCGTATGCTTTATTAAATTGTATTATGTTGTTTTATCGTATGCTTTATTAAATTGTATATATGTTGTTTTATTCTATGATTTATTAAATTGTGTTTATGTTGTTTTATCCTATGCTTTATTAAATTGTATTTATGTCGTGTTAACCCATGCTTTATTAAATTGTATTTATGTGGTTTTATCCTATGCTTTATTAAATTGTATTTATGTTGTTTTATCCTATGCTTTATTAAATTGTATTTATGTTGTTTTATCCTATGCTTTATTAAATTGTATTTAGCTTGTTTTGTCCTATGCTTTATTAAATTGTATTTATGTTGTTTTAACCTATGCTTTATTAAATTGTATTTATGTTGTTTTATCCTATGCTTTATTAAATTGTATTTATGTTGTTTTATCCTATGCTTTATTAAATTGTATATATGTTGTTTTAACCTATGCTTTATTAAATTGTATTTATGTTGTTTTAAACTATGCTTTATTAAATTGTATTTATGTAGTTTTATCCTATGCTTTATTAAATTGTATTTATGTTGCTTTAACCTTTGCTTTATTAAATTGTATTTATGTTGTTTTATCCTATGCTTTATTAAATTGTATTTATGTTGTTTTATCGTATGCTTTATTAAATTGTATTATGTTGTTTTATCGTATGCTTTATTAAATTGTATATATGTTGTTTTATTCTATGATTTATTAAATTGTGTTTATGTTGTTTTATCCTATGCATTATTAAATTGTATTTATGTCGTGTTAACCCATGCTTTATTAAATTGTATTTATGTGGTTTTATCCTATGCTTTATTAAATTGTATTTATGTTGTTTTATCCTATGCTTTATTAAATTGTATTTATGTTGTTTTATCCTATGCTTTATTAAATTGTATTTAGCTTGTTTTGTCCTATGCTTTATTAAATTCTATTTATGTTGTTTTAACCTATGCTTTATTAAATTGTATTTATGTTGTTTTATCCTATGCTTTATTAAATTGTATTTATGTTGTTTTAAACTATGCTTTATTAAATTGTATTTATGTTGTTTTATCCTATGCTTTATTAAATTGTATTTATGTTGCTTTAACCTTTGCTTTATTAAATTGTATTTATGTTGTTTTATCCTATGCTTTATTAAATTGTATTTATGTTGTTTTATCGTATGCTTTATTAAATTGTATTATGTTGTTTTATCGTATGCTTTATTAAATTGTATATATGTTGTTTTATTCTATGATTTATTAAATTGTGTTTATGTTGTTTTATCCTATGCTTTATTAAATTGTATTTATGTCGTGTTAACCCATGCTTTATTAAATTGTATTTATGTGGTTTTATCCTATGCTTTATTAAATTGTATTTATGTTGTTTTATCCTATGCTTTATTAAATTGTATTTATGTTGTTTTATCCTATGCTTTATTAAATTGTATTTAGCTTGTTTTATCCTATGCTTTATTAAATTGTATTTATGTTGTTTTAACCTATGCTTTATTAAATTGTATTTATGTTGTTTTATCCTATGCTTTATTAAATTGTATTTATGTTGTTTTATCCTATGCTTTATTAAATTGTGTTTATGTTGTTTTATCCTATGCTTTCTTAAATTGTATTTATGTTGTTTTATCCTATGCTTTATTAAATTGTATTTATGTTGTTTTATCCTATGCTTTATGAAATTGTATTTATGTTGTTTTATCCTATGCTTTATTAAATTGTATTTATGTTGTTTTATCCTATGCTTTATTAAATTGTATTTATGTTGTTTTATCGTATGCTTTATTAAAGTGCATTTATGTTGTTTTATCCTATGCTTTATTAAATTGTATTTATGTTGTTTTATCCTATGCTTTATTAAATTGTATTTATGTTGTTTTATCCTATGCTTTATTAAATTGGGTTTATTTTGTTTTATCCTATGCTTTATTAAATTGTATTTATGTTGTTTTAACCCATGTTTTATTAAATTGTATTTATGTTGTTTTATCCTATGCTTTATTAAATTGTATATATGTTGTTTTATCCTATGCTTTATTAAATTGTATTTATATTGTTTTGTCCTATGCTTTATTAAATTGTATTTATGTTATTTTAACCTATGCTTTATTAAATTGTATTTATGTTGTTTTATCCTATGCTTTATTAAATTGTATTTATGTTGTTTTATCCTATGCTTTATTAAATTGTATTCATGTTGTTTTATCCTATGCTTTATTAAATTGGGTTTATTTTGTTTTATCCTATGCTTTATTAAATTGTATTTATGTTGTTTTAACCCATGTTTTATTAAATTGTATTTATGTTGTTTTATCCTATGCTTTATTAAATTGTATATATGTTGTTTTATCCTATGCTTTATTAAATTGTATTTATCTTGTTTTGTCCTATGCTTTATTAAATTGTATTTATGTTATTTTAACCTATGCTTTATTAAATTGTATTTATGTTGTTTTATCCTATGCTTTATTAAATTGTATTTATGTTGTTTTATCCTATGCTTTATTAAATTGTATTTATGTTGTTTTATCCTATGCTTTATGAAATTGTATTTATGTTGTTTTATCCTATGCTTTATTAAATTGTATTTATGTTGTTTTATCCTATGCTTTATTAAATTGTATTTATGTTGTTTTATCGTATGCTTTATTAAAGTGCATTTATGTTGTTTTATCCTATGCTTTATTAAATTGTATTTATGTTGTTTTATCCTATGCTTTATTAAATTGTATTTATGTTGTTTTATCCTATGCTTTATTAAATTGGGTTTATTTTGTTTTATCCTATGCTTTATTAAATTGTATTTATGTTGTTTTAACCCATGTTTTATTAAATTGTATTTATGTTGTTTTATCCTATGCTTTATTAAATTGTATATATGTTGTTTTATCCTATGCTTTATTAAATTGTATTTATATTGTTTTGTCCTATGCTTTATTAAATTGTATTTATGTTATTTTAACCTATGCTTTATTAAATTGTATTTATGTTGTTTTATCCTATGCTTTATTAAATTGTATTTATCTTGTTTTATCCTATGCTTTATTAAATTGTATTCATGTTGTTTTATCCTATGCTTTATTAAATTGGGTTTATTTTGTTTTATCCTATGCTTTATTAAATTGTATTTATGTTGTTTTAACCCATGTTTTATTAAATTGTATTTATGTTGTTTTATCCTATGCTTTATTAAATTGTATATATGTTGTTTTATCCTATGCTTTATTAAATTGTATTTATCTTGTTTTGTCCTATGCTTTATTAAATTGTATTTATGTTATTTTAACCTATGCTTTATTAAATTGTATTTATGTTGTTTTATCCTATGCTTTATTAAATTGTATTTATGTTGTTTTATCCTATGCTTTATTAAATTGTATTTATGTTGTTTTAACCTATGCTTTATTAAATTGTATTTATGTTGTTTTAACCTATGCTTTATTAAATTGTATTTATGTTGTTTTATCCTATGCTTTATTAAATTGTATTTATCTTGTTTTGTCCTATGCTTTATTAAATTGTATTTATGTTGTTTTAACCTATGCTTTATTAAATTGTATTTATGTTGTTTTATCCTATGCTTTATTAAATTGTATATATGTTGTTTTATCCTATGCTTTATTAAATTGTATTTATCTTGTTTTGTCCTATGCTTTATTAAATTGTATTTATGTTGTTTTAACCTATGCTTTATTAAATTGTATTTATGTTGTTTTATCCTATGCTTTATTAAATTGTATTTATGTTGTTTTATCCTATGCTTTATTAAATTGTATTTATGTTGTTTTATCCTATGCTTTATTAAATTGTATATATGTTGTTTTAACCTATGCTTTATTAAATTGTATTTATGTTGTTTTAACCTATGCTTTATTAAATTGTATTTATGTTGTTTTATCCTATGCTTTATTAAATTGTATTTATGTTGCTTTAACCTTTGCTTTATTAAATTGTATTTATGTTGTTTTATCCTATGCTTTATTAAATTGTATTTATGTTGTTTTATCGTATGCTTTATTAAATTGTATTATGTTGTTTTATCGTATGCTTTATTAAATTGTATATATGTTGTTTTATTCTATGATTTATTAAATTGTGTTTATGTTGTTTTATCCTATGCTTTATTAAATTGTATTTATGTCGTGTTAACCCATGCTTTATTAAATTGTATTTATGTGGTTTTATCCTATGCTTTATTAAATTGTATTTATGTTGTTTTATCCTATGCTTTATTAAATTGTATTTATGTTGTTTTATCCTATGCTTTATTAAATTGTATTTAGCTTGTTTTGTCCTATGCTTTATTAAATTGTATTTATGTTGTTTTAACCTATGCTTTATTAAATTGTATTTATGTTGTTTTATCCTATGCTTTATTAAATTGTATTTATGTTGTTTTATCCTATGCTTTATTAAATTGTGTTTATGTTGTTTTATCCTATGCTTTATTAAATTGTATTTATGTTGTTTTAACCTATGCTTTATTAAATTGTATTTATGTTGTTTTATCCTATGCTTTATTAAATTGTATTTATGTTGTTTTATCCTATGCTTTATTAAATTGTATATATGTTGTTTTAACCTATGCTTTATTAAATTGTATTTATGTTGTTTTAAACTATGCTTTATTAAATTGTATTTATGTTGTTTTATCCTATGCTTTATTAAATTGTATTTATGTTGCTTTAACCTTCGCTTTATTAAATTGTATTTATGTTGTTTTATCCTATGCTTTATTAAATTGTATTTATGTTGTTTTATCGTATGCTTTATTAAATTGTATTATGTTGTTTTATCGTATGCTTTATTAAATTGTATATATGTTGTTTTATTCTATGATTTATTAAATTGTGTTTATGTTGTTTTATCCTATGCTTTATTAAATTGTATTTATGTCGTGTTAACCCATGCTTTATTAAATTGTATTTATGTGGTTTTATCCTATGCTTTATTAAATTGTATTTATGTTGTTTTATCCTATGCTTTATTAAATTGTATTTATGTTGTTTTATCCTATGCTTTATTAAATTGTATTTAGCTTGTTTTGTCCTATGCTTTATTAAATTGTATTTATGTTGTTTTAACCTATGCTTTATTAAATTGTATTTATGTTGTTTTATCCTATGCTTTATTAAATTGTATTTATGTTGTTTTATCCTATGCTTTATTAAATTGTATATATGTTGTTTTAACCTATGCTTTATTAAATTGTATTTATGTTGTTTTAAACTATGCTTTATTAAATTGTATTTATGTAGTTTTATCCTATGCTTTATTAAATTGTATTTATGTTGCTTTAACCTTTGCTTTATTAAATTGTATTTATGTTGTTTTATCCTATGCTTTATTAAATTGTATTTATGTTGTTTTATCGTATGCTTTATTAAATTGTATTATGTTGTTTTATCGTATGCTTTATTAAATTGTATATATGTTGTTTTATTCTATGATTTATTAAATTGTGTTTATGTTGTTTTATCCTATGCATTATTAAATTGTATTTATGTCGTGTTAACCCATGCTTTATTAAATTGTATTTATGTGGTTTTATCCTATGCTTTATTAAATTGTATTTATGTTGTTTTATCCTATGCTTTATTAAATTGTATTTATGTTGTTTTATCCTATGCTTTATTAAATTGTATTTAGCTTGTTTTGTCCTATGCTTTATTAAATTCTATTTATGTTGTTTTAACCTATGCTTTATTAAATTGTATTTATGTTGTTTTATCCTATGCTTTATTAAATTGTATTTATGTTGTTTTAAACTATGCTTTATTAAATTGTATTTATGTTGTTTTATCCTATGCTTTATTAAATTGTATTTATGTTGCTTTAACCTTTGCTTTATTAAATTGTATTTATGTTGTTTTATCCTATGCTTTATTAAATTGTATTTATGTTGTTTTATCGTATGCTTTATTAAATTGTATTATGTTGTTTTATCGTATGCTTTATTAAATTGTATATATGTTGTTTTATTCTATGATTTATTAAATTGTGTTTATGTTGTTTTATCCTATGCTTTATTAAATTGTATTTATGTCGTGTTAACCCATGCTTTATTAAATTGTATTTATGTGGTTTTATCCTATGCTTTATTAAATTGTATTTATGTTGTTTTATCCTATGCTTTATTAAATTGTATTTATGTTGTTTTATCCTATGCTTTATTAAATTGTATTTAGCTTGTTTTATCCTATGCTTTATTAAATTGTATTTATGTTGTTTTAACCTATGCTTTATTAAATTGTATTTATGTTGTTTTATCCTATGCTTTATTAAATTGTATTTATGTTGTTTTATCCTATGCTTTATTAAATTGTGTTTATGTTGTTTTATCCTATGCTTTCTTAAATTGTATTTATGTTGTTTTATCCTATGCTTTATTAAATTGTATTTATGTTGTTTTATCCTATGCTTTATGAAATTGTATTTATGTTGTTTTATCCTATGCTTTATTAAATTGTATTTATGTTGTTTTATCCTATGCTTTATTAAATTGTATTTATGTTGTTTTATCGTATGCTTTATTAAAGTGCATTTATGTTGTTTTATCCTATGCTTTATTAAATTGTATTTATGTTGTTTTATCCTATGCTTTATTAAATTGTATTTATGTTGTTTTATCCTATGCTTTATTAAATTGGGTTTATTTTGTTTTATCCTATGCTTTATTAAATTGTATTTATGTTGTTTTAACCCATGTTTTATTAAATTGTATTTATGTTGTTTTATCCTATGCTTTATTAAATTGTATATATGTTGTTTTATCCTATGCTTTATTAAATTGTATTTATATTGTTTTGTCCTATGCTTTATTAAATTGTATTTATGTTATTTTAACCTATGCTTTATTAAATTGTATTTATGTTGTTTTATCCTATGCTTTATTAAATTGTATTTATGTTGTTTTATCCTATGCTTTATTAAATTGTATTCATGTTGTTTTATCCTATGCTTTATTAAATTGGGTTTATTTTGTTTTATCCTATGCTTTATTAAATTGTATTTATGTTGTTTTAACCCATGTTTTATTAAATTGTATTTATGTTATTTTATCCTATGCTTTATTAAATTGTATATATGTTGTTTTATCCTATGCTTTATTAAATTGTATTTATCTTGTTTTGTCCTATGCTTTATTAAATTGTATTTATGTTATTTTAACCTATGCTTTATTAAATTGTATTTATGTTGTTTTATCCTATGCTTTATTAAATTGTATTTATGTTGTTTTATCCTATGCTTTATTAAATTGTATTTATGTTGTTTTAACCTATGCTTTATTAAATTGTATTTATGTTGTTTTAACCTATGCTTTATTAAATTGTATTTATGTTGTTTTATCCTATGCTTTATTAAATTGTATTTCTGTTTTTTTGTCCTATGCTTTATTAAATTGTATTATGTTGTTTTATCATATGCTTTATTAAATTGTATTTATGTTGTTTTATCCTATGCTTTATTAAATTGTGTTATGTTGTTTTATCCTATGCTTTATTAAAATGTATTAATGTTGTTTTAACCCATGCTTTATTAAATTGTATTTATGTGGTTTTATCCTATGCTTTATTAAATTGTATTTATGTTGTTTTATCCTATGCTTTATTAAATTGTATTTATTTTGTTTTGTCGAATGCTTTATTAAATTGTATTTATGTTGTTTTAACCCATGCTTTATTAATATGTATTTATGTTGTTTTATCCTATGCTTTATTAAATTGTATTTATGTTGTTTTATCGTATGCTTTATTAAATTGTATTATGTTTTTTTATCGTATGCTTTATTAAATTGTATATATGTTGTTTTATTCTATGATTTATTAAATTGTGTTTATGTTGTTTTATCCTATGCTTTATTAAATTGTATTTATGTCGTGTTAACCCATGCTTTATTAAATTGTATTTATGTGGTTTTATCCTATGCTTTATTAAATTGTATTTATGTTGTTTTATCCTATGCTTTATTAAATTGTATTTATGTTGTTTTATCCTATGCTTTATTAAATTGTATTTAGCTTGTTTTATCCTATGCTTTATTAAATTGTATTTATGTTGTTTTAACCTATGCTTTATTAAATTGTATTTATGTTGTTTTATCCTATGCTTTATTAAATTGTATTTATGTTGTTTTATCCTATGCTTTATTAAATTGTGTTTATGTTGTTTTATCCTATGCTTTCTTAAATTGTATTTATGTTGTTTTATCCTATGCTTTATTAAATTGTATTTATGTTGTTTTATCCTATGCTTTATGAAATTGTATTTATGTTGTTTTATCCTATGCTTTATTAAATTGTATTTATGTTGTTTTATCCTATGCTTTATTAAATTGTATTTATGTTGTTTTATCGTATGCTTTATTAAAGTGCATTTATGTTGTTTTATCCTATGCTTTATTAAATTGTATTTATGTTGTTTTATCCTATGCTTTATTAAATTGTATTTATGTTGTTTTATCCTATGCTTTATTAAATTGGGTTTATTTTGTTTTATCCTATGCTTTATTAAATTGTATTTATGTTGTTTTAACCCATGTTTTATTAAATTGTATTTATGTTGTTTTATCCTATGCTTTATTAAATTGTATATATGTTGTTTTATCCTATGCTTTATTAAATTGTATTTATATTGTTTTGTCCTATGCTTTATTAAATTGTATTTATGTTATTTTAACCTATGCTTTATTAAATTGTATTTATGTTGTTTTATCCTATGCTTTATTAAATTGTATTTATGTTGTTTTATCCTATGCTTTATTAAATTGTATTCATGTTGTTTTATCCTATGCTTTATTAAATTGGGTTTATTTTGTTTTATCCTATGCTTTATTAAATTGTATTTATGTTGTTTTAACCCATGTTTTATTAAATTGTATTTATGTTATTTTATCCTATGCTTTATTAAATTGTATATATGTTGTTTTATCCTATGCTTTATTAAATTGTATTTATCTTGTTTTGTCCTATGCTTTATTAAATTGTATTTATGTTATTTTAACCTATGCTTTATTAAATTGTATTTATGTTGTTTTATCCTATGCTTTATTAAATTGTATTTATGTTGTTTTATCCTATGCTTTATTAAATTGTATTTATGTTGTTTTAACCTATGCTTTATTAAATTGTATTTATGTTGTTTTAACCTATGCTTTATTAAATTGTATTTATGTTGTTTTATCCTATGCTTTATTAAATTGTATTTCTGTTTTTTTGTCCTATGCTTTATTAAATTGTATTATGTTGTTTTATCATATGCTTTATTAAATTGTATTTATGTTGTTTTATCCTATGCTTTATTAAATTGTGTTATGTTGTTTTATCCTATGCTTTATTAAAATGTATTAATGTTGTTTTAACCCATGCTTTATTAAATTGTATTTATGTGGTTTTATCCTATGCTTTATTAAATTGTATTTATGTTGTTTTATCCTATGCTTTATTAAATTGTATTTATTTTGTTTTGTCGAATGCTTTATTAAATTGTATTTATGTTGTTTTAACCCATGCTTTATTAATATGTATTTATGTTGTTTTATCCTATGCTTTATTAAATTGTATTTATGTTGTTTTATCCTATGCTTTATTAAATTGTATTTTTGTTGTTTTATCGTATGCTTTATTAAATTGTATTTATGTTGTTTTATCCTATGTTTTATTAAATTGTTTTTATTTTGTTTTATCCTAAGCTTTATTAAATTGTATTTATGTTGTTTTAACCCATGTTTTATTAAATTGTATTTATGTTGTTTTATCCTATGCTTTATTAAATTGTATATATGTTGTTTTATCCTATGCTTTATTAAATTGTATTTATCTTGTTTTGTCCTATGCTTTATTAAATTGTATTTATGTTGTTTTAACCTATGCTTTATTAAATTGTATTTATGTTGTTTTATCCTATGCTTTATTAAATTGTATTTATGTTGTTTTATCCTATGCTTTATTAAATTGTATTTATGTTGTTTTATCCTATGCTTTATTAAATTGTATATATGTTGTTTTAACCTATGCTTTATTAAATTGTATTTATGTTGTTTTAACCTATGCTTTATTAAATTGTATTTATGTTGTTTTATCCTATGCTTTATTAAATTGTATTTATCTTGTTTTGTCCTATGCTTTATTAAATTGTATTTATGTTGTTTTAACCTATGCTTTATTAAATTGTATTTATGTTGTTTTATCCTATGCTTTATTAAATTGTATATATGTTGTTTTATCCTATGCTTTATTAAATTGTATTTATCTTGTTTTGTCCTATGCTTTATTAAATTGTATTTATGTTGTTTTAACCTATGCTTTATTAAATTGTATTTATGTTGTTTTATCCTATGCTTTATTAAATTGTATTTATGTTGTTTTATCCTATGCTTTATTAAATTGTATTTATGTTGTTTTATCCTATGCTTTATTAAATTGTATATATGTTGTTTTAACCTATGCTTTATTAAATTGCATTTATGTTGTTTTAACCTATGCTTTATTAAATTGTATTTATGTTGTTTTATCCTATGCTTTATTAAATTGTATTTATGTTGCTTTAACCTTTGCTTTATTAAATTGTATTTATGTTGTTTTATCCTATGCTTTATTAAATTGTATTTATGTTGTTTTATCGTATGCTTTATTAAATTGTATTATGTTGTTTTATCGTATGCTTTATTAAATTGTATATATGTTGTTTTATTCTATGATTTATTAAATTGTGTTTATGTTGTTTTATCCTATGCTTTATTAAATTGTATTTATGTCGTGTTAACCCATGCTTTATTAAATTGTATTTATGTGGTTTTATCCTATGCTTTATTAAATTGTATTTATGTTGTTTTATCCTATGCTTTATTAAATTGTATTTATGTTGTTTTATCCTATGCTTTATTAAATTGTATTTAGCTTGTTTTGTCCTATGCTTTATTAAATTGTATGTATGTTGTTTTAACCTATGCTTTATTAAATTGTATTTATGTTGTTTTATCCTATGCTTTATTAAATTGTATTTATGTTGTTTTATCCTATGCTTTATTAAATTGTGTTTATGTTGTTTTATCCTATGCTTTATTAAATTGTATTTATGTTGTTTTAACCTATGCTTTATTAAATTGTATTTATGTTGTTTTATCCTATGCTTTATTAAATTGTATTTATGTTGTTTTATCCTATGCTTTATTAAATTGTATATATGTTGTTTTATCCTATGCTTTATTAAATTGTATTTATGTTGTTTTAAACTATGCTTTATTAAATTGTATTTATGTTGTTTTATCCTATGCTTTATTAAATTGTATTTATGTTGCTTTAACCTTCGCTTTATTAAATTGTATTTATGTTGTTTTATCCTATGCTTTATTAAATTGTATTTATGTTGTTTTATCGTATGCTTTATTAAATTGTATTATGTTGTTTTATCGTATGCTTTATTAAATTGTATATATGTTGTTTTATTCTATGATTTATTAAATTGTGTTTATGTTGTTTTATCCTATGCTTTATTAAATTGTATTTATGTCGTGTTAACCCATGCTTTATTAAATTGTATTTATGTGGTTTTATCCTATGCTTTATTAAATTGTATTTATGTTGTTTTATCCTATGCTTTATTAAATTGTATTTATGTTGTTTTATCCTATGCTTTATTAAATTGTATTTAGCTTGTTTTGTCCTATGCTTTATTAAATTGTATTTATGTTGTTTTAACCTATGCTTTATTAAATTGTATTTATGTTGTTTTATCCTATGCTTTATTAAATTGTATTTATGTTGTTTTATCCTATGCTTTATTAAATTGTATATATGTTGTTTTAACCTATGCTTTATTAAATTGTATTTATGTTGTTTTAAACTATGCTTTATTAAATTGTATTTATGTAGTTTTATCCTATGCTTTATTAAATTGTATTTATGTTGCTTTAACCTTTGCTTTATTAAATTGTATTTATGTTGTTTTATCCTATGCTTTATTAAATTGTATTTATGTTGTTTTATCGTATGCTTTATTAAATTGTATTATGTTGTTTTATCGTATGCTTTATTAAATTGTATATATGTTGTTTTATTCTATGATTTATTAAATTGTGTTTATGTTGTTTTATCCTATGCATTATTAAATTGTATTTATGTCGTGTTAACCCATGCTTTATTAAATTGTATTTATGTGGTTTTATCCTATGCTTTATTAAATTGTATTTATGTTGTTTTATCCTATGCTTTATTAAATTGTATTTATGTTGTTTTATCCTATGCTTTATTAAATTGTATTTAGCTTGTTTTGTCCTATGCTTTATTAAATTCTATTTATGTTGTTTTAACCTATGCTTTATTAAATTGTATTTATGTTGTTTTATCCTATGCTTTATTAAATTGTATTTATGTTGTTTTAAACTATGCTTTATTAAATTGTATTTATGTTGTTTTATCCTATGCTTTATTAAATTGTATTTATGTTGCTTTAACCTTTGCTTTATTAAATTGTATTTATGTTGTTTTATCCTATGCTTTATTAAATTGTATTTATGTTGTTTTATCGTATGCTTTATTAAATTGTATTATGTTGTTTTATCGTATGCTTTATTAAATTGTATATATGTTGTTTTATTCTATGATTTATTAAATTGTGTTTATGTTGTTTTATCCTATGCTTTATTAAATTGTATTTATGTCGTGTTAACCCATGCTTTATTAAATTGTATTTATGTGGTTTTATCCTATGCTTTATTAAATTGTATTTATGTTGTTTTATCCTATGCTTTATTAAATTGTATTTATGTTGTTTTATCCTATGCTTTATTAAATTGTATTTAGCTTGTTTTATCCTATGCTTTATTAAATTGTATTTATGTTGTTTTAACCTATGCTTTATTAAATTGTATTTATGTTGTTTTATCCTATGCTTTATTAAATTGTATTTATGTTGTTTTATCCTATGCTTTATTAAATTGTGTTTATGTTGTTTTATCCTATGCTTTCTTAAATTGTATTTATGTTGTTTTATCCTATGCTTTATTAAATTGTATTTATGTTGTTTTATCCTATGCTTTATGAAATTGTATTTATGTTGTTTTATCCTATGCTTTATTAAATTGTATTTATGTTGTTTTATCCTATGCTTTATTAAATTGTATTTATGTTGTTTTATCGTATGCTTTATTAAAGTGCATTTATGTTGTTTTATCCTATGCTTTATTAAATTGTATTTATGTTGTTTTATCCTATGCTTTATTAAATTGTATTTATGTTGTTTTATCCTATGCTTTATTAAATTGGGTTTATTTTGTTTTATCCTATGCTTTATTAAATTGTATTTATGTTGTTTTAACCCATGTTTTATTAAATTGTATTTATGTTGTTTTATCCTATGCTTTATTAAATTGTATATATGTTGTTTTATCCTATGCTTTATTAAATTGTATTTATATTGTTTTGTCCTATGCTTTATTAAATTGTATTTATGTTATTTTAACCTATGCTTTATTAAATTGTATTTATGTTGTTTTATCCTATGCTTTATTAAATTGTATTTATGTTGTTTTATCCTATGCTTTATTAAATTGTATTCATGTTGTTTTATCCTATGCTTTATTAAATTGGGTTTATTTTGTTTTATCCTATGCTTTATTAAATTGTATTTATGTTGTTTTAACCCATGTTTTATTAAATTGTATTTATGTTGTTTTATCCTATGCTTTATTAAATTGTATATATGTTGTTTTATCCTATGCTTTATTAAATTGTATTTATCTTGTTTTGTCCTATGCTTTATTAAATTGTATTTATGTTATTTTAACCTATGCTTTATTAAATTGTATTTATGTTGTTTTATCCTATGCTTTATTAAATTGTATTTATGTTGTTTTATCCTATGCTTTATTAAATTGTATTTATGTTGTTTTATCCTATGCTTTATGAAATTGTATTTATGTTGTTTTATCCTATGCTTTATTAAATTGTATTTATGTTGTTTTATCCTATGCTTTATTAAATTGTATTTATGTTGTTTTATCGTATGCTTTATTAAAGTGCATTTATGTTGTTTTATCCTATGCTTTATTAAATTGTATTTATGTTGTTTTATCCTATGCTTTATTAAATTGTATTTATGTTGTTTTATCCTATGCTTTATTAAATTGGGTTTATTTTGTTTTATCCTATGCTTTATTAAATTGTATTTATGTTGTTTTAACCCATGTTTTATTAAATTGTATTTATGTTGTTTTATCCTATGCTTTATTAAATTGTATATATGTTGTTTTATCCTATGCTTTATTAAATTGTATTTATATTGTTTTGTCCTATGCTTTATTAAATTGTATTTATGTTATTTTAACCTATGCTTTATTAAATTGTATTTATGTTGTTTTATCCTATGCTTTATTAAATTGTATTTATGTTGTTTTATCCTATGCTTTATTAAATTGTATTCATGTTGTTTTATCCTATGCTTTATTAAATTGGGTTTATTTTGTTTTATCCTATGCTTTATTAAATTGTATTTATGTTGTTTTAACCCATGTTTTATTAAATTGTATTTATGTTGTTTTATCCTATGCTTTATTAAATTGTATATATGTTGTTTTATCCTATGCTTTATTAAATTGTATTTATCTTGTTTTGTCCTATGCTTTATTAAATTGTATTTATGTTATTTTAACCTATGCTTTATTAAATTGTATTTATGTTGTTTTATCCTATGCTTTATTAAATTGTATTTATGTTGTTTTATCCTATGCTTTATTAAATTGTATTTATGTTGTTTTAACCTATGCTTTATTAAATTGTATTTATGTTGTTTTAACCTATGCTTTATTAAATTGTATTTATGTTGTTTTATCCTATGCTTTATTAAATTGTATTTATCTTGTTTTGTCCTATGCTTTATTAAATTGTATTTATGTTGTTTTAACCTATGCTTTATTAAATTGTATTTATGTTGTTTTATCCTATGCTTTATTAAATTGTATATATGTTGTTTTATCCTATGCTTTATTAAATTGTATTTATCTTGTTTTGTCCTATGCTTTATTAAATTGTATTTATGTTGTTTTAACCTATGCTTTATTAAATTGTATTTATGTTGTTTTATCCTATGCTTTATTAAATTGTATTTATGTTGTTTTATCCTATGCTTTATTAAATTGTATTTATGTTGTTTTATCCTATGCTTTATTAAATTGTATATATGTTGTTTTAACCTATGCTTTATTAAATTGTATTTATGTTGTTTTAACCTATGCTTTATTAAATTGTATTTATGTTGTTTTATCCTATGCTTTATTAAATTGTATTTATGTTGCTTTAACCTTTGCTTTATTAAATTGTATTTATGTTGTTTTATCCTATGCTTTATTAAATTGTATTTATGTTGTTTTATCGTATGCTTTATTAAATTGTATTATGTTGTTTTATCGTATGCTTTATTAAATTGTATATATGTTGTTTTATTCTATGATTTATTAAATTGTGTTTATGTTGTTTTATCCTATGCTTTATTAAATTGTATTTATGTCGTGTTAACCCATGCTTTATTAAATTGTATTTATGTGGTTTTATCCTATGCTTTATTAAATTGTATTTATGTTGTTTTATCCTATGCTTTATTAAATTGTATTTATGTTGTTTTATCCTATGCTTTATTAAATTGTATTTAGCTTGTTTTGTCCTATGCTTTATTAAATTGTATTTATGTTGTTTTAACCTATGCTTTATTAAATTGTATTTATGTTGTTTTATCCTATGCTTTATTAAATTGTATTTATGTTGTTTTATCCTATGCTTTATTAAATTGTGTTTATGTTGTTTTATCCTATGCTTTATTAAATTGTATTTATGTTGTTTTAACCTATGCTTTATTAAATTGTATTTATGTTGTTTTATCCTATGCTTTATTAAATTGTATTTATGTTGTTTTATCCTATGCTTTATTAAATTGTATATATGTTGTTTTAACCTATGCTTTATTAAATTGTATTTATGTTGTTTTAAACTATGCTTTATTAAATTGTATTTATGTTGTTTTATCCTATGCTTTATTAAATTGTATTTATGTTGCTTTAACCTTCGCTTTATTAAATTGTATTTATGTTGTTTTATCCTATGCTTTATTAAATTGTATTTATGTTGTTTTATCGTATGCTTTATTAAATTGTATTATGTTGTTTTATCGTATGCTTTATTAAATTGTATATATGTTGTTTTATTCTATGATTTATTAAATTGTGTTTATGTTGTTTTATCCTATGCTTTATTAAATTGTATTTATGTCGTGTTAACCCATGCTTTATTAAATTGTATTTATGTGGTTTTATCCTATGCTTTATTAAATTGTATTTATGTTGTTTTATCCTATGCTTTATTAAATTGTATTTATGTTGTTTTATCCTATGCTTTATTAAATTGTATTTAGCTTGTTTTGTCCTATGCTTTATTAAATTGTATTTATGTTGTTTTAACCTATGCTTTATTAAATTGTATTTATGTTGTTTTATCCTATGCTTTATTAAATTGTATTTATGTTGTTTTATCCTATGCTTTATTAAATTGTATATATGTTGTTTTAACCTATGCTTTATTAAATTGTATTTATGTTGTTTTAAACTATGCTTTATTAAATTGTATTTATGTAGTTTTATCCTATGCTTTATTAAATTGTATTTATGTTGCTTTAACCTTTGCTTTATTAAATTGTATTTATGTTGTTTTATCCTATGCTTTATTAAATTGTATTTATGTTGTTTTATCGTATGCTTTATTAAATTGTATTATGTTGTTTTATCGTATGCTTTATTAAATTGTATATATGTTGTTTTATTCTATGATTTATTAAATTGTGTTTATGTTGTTTTATCCTATGCATTATTAAATTGTATTTATGTCGTGTTAACCCATGCTTTATTAAATTGTATTTATGTGGTTTTATCCTATGCTTTATTAAATTGTATTTATGTTGTTTTATCCTATGCTTTATTAAATTGTATTTATGTTGTTTTATCCTATGCTTTATTAAATTGTATTTAGCTTGTTTTGTCCTATGCTTTATTAAATTCTATTTATGTTGTTTTAACCTATGCTTTATTAAATTGTATTTATGTTGTTTTATCCTATGCTTTATTAAATTGTATTTATGTTGTTTTAAACTATGCTTTATTAAATTGTATTTATGTTGTTTTATCCTATGCTTTATTAAATTGTATTTATGTTGCTTTAACCTTTGCTTTATTAAATTGTATTTATGTTGTTTTATCCTATGCTTTATTAAATTGTATTTATGTTGTTTTATCGTATGCTTTATTAAATTGTATTATGTTGTTTTATCGTATGCTTTATTAAATTGTATATATGTTGTTTTATTCTATGATTTATTAAATTGTGTTTATGTTGTTTTATCCTATGCTTTATTAAATTGTATTTATGTCGTGTTAACCCATGCTTTATTAAATTGTATTTATGTGGTTTTATCCTATGCTTTATTAAATTGTATTTATGTTGTTTTATCCTATGCTTTATTAAATTGTATTTATGTTGTTTTATCCTATGCTTTATTAAATTGTATTTAGCTTGTTTTATCCTATGCTTTATTAAATTGTATTTATGTTGTTTTAACCTATGCTTTATTAAATTGTATTTATGTTGTTTTATCCTATGCTTTATTAAATTGTATTTATGTTGTTTTATCCTATGCTTTATTAAATTGTGTTTATGTTGTTTTATCCTATGCTTTCTTAAATTGTATTTATGTTGTTTTATCCTATGCTTTATTAAATTGTATTTATGTTGTTTTATCCTATGCTTTATGAAATTGTATTTATGTTGTTTTATCCTATGCTTTATTAAATTGTATTTATGTTGTTTTATCCTATGCTTTATTAAATTGTATTTATGTTGTTTTATCGTATGCTTTATTAAATTGTATTTATGTTGTTTTAACCTATGCTTTATTAAATTGTATTTATGTTGTTTTATCCTATGCTTTATTAAATTGTATTTATCTTGTTTTGTCCTATGCTTTATTAAATTGTATTTATGTTGTTTTAACCTATGCTTTATTAAATTGTATTTATGTTGTTT
The DNA here is from genome assembly GCF_046119375.1 of Phyllobates terribilis. NCBI lineage: Eukaryota > Metazoa > Chordata > Amphibia > Anura > Dendrobatidae > Phyllobates > Phyllobates terribilis. The sequence goes on along the minus strand of NW_027363193.1, from coordinate 219,703 downwards.
TATCCTATGCTTTATTAAATTGTATATATGTTGTTTTATCCTATGCTTTATTAAATTGTATTTATCTTGTTTTGTCCTATGCTTTATTAAATTGTATTTATGTTGTTTTAACCTATGCTTTATTAAATTGTATTTATGTTGTTTTATCCTATGCTTTATTAAATTGTATTTATGTTGTTTTATCCTATGCTTTATTAAATTGTATTTATGTTGTTTTATCCTATGCTTTATTAAATTGTATATATGTTGTTTTAACCTATGCTTTATTAAATTGTATTTATGTTGTTTTAACCTATGCTTTATTAAATTGTATTTATGTTGTTTTATCCTATGCTTTATTAAATTGTATTTATGTTGCTTTAACCTTTGCTTTATTAAATTGTATTTATGTTGTTTTATCCTATGCTTTATTAAATTGTATTTATGTTGTTTTATCGTATGCTTTATTAAATTGTATTATGTTGTTTTATCGTATGCTTTATTAAATTGTATATATGTTGTTTTATTCTATGATTTATTAAATTGTGTTTATGTTGTTTTATCCTATGCTTTATTAAATTGTATTTATGTCGTGTTAACCCATGCTTTATTAAATTGTATTTATGTGGTTTTATCCTATGCTTTATTAAATTGTATTTATGTTGTTTTATCCTATGCTTTATTAAATTGTATTTATGTTGTTTTATCCTATGCTTTATTAAATTGTATTTAGCTTGTTTTGTCCTATGCTTTATTAAATTGTATTTATGTTGTTTTAACCTATGCTTTATTAAATTGTATTTATGTTGTTTTATCCTATGCTTTATTAAATTGTATTTATGTTGTTTTATCCTATGCTTTATTAAATTGTGTTTATGTTGTTTTATCCTATGCTTTATTAAATTGTATTTATGTTGTTTTAACCTATGCTTTATTAAATTGTATTTATGTTGTTTTATCCTATGCTTTATTAAATTGTATTTATGTTGTTTTATCCTATGCTTTATTAAATTGTATATATGTTGTTTTAACCTATGCTTTATTAAATTGTATTTATGTTGTTTTAAACTATGCTTTATTAAATTGTATTTATGTTGTTTTATCCTATGCTTTATTAAATTGTATTTATGTTGCTTTAACCTTCGCTTTATTAAATTGTATTTATGTTGTTTTATCCTATGCTTTATTAAATTGTATTTATGTTGTTTTATCGTATGCTTTATTAAATTGTATTATGTTGTTTTATCGTATGCTTTATTAAATTGTATATATGTTGTTTTATTCTATGATTTATTAAATTGTGTTTATGTTGTTTTATCCTATGCTTTATTAAATTGTATTTATGTCGTGTTAACCCATGCTTTATTAAATTGTATTTATGTGGTTTTATCCTATGCTTTATTAAATTGTATTTATGTTGTTTTATCCTATGCTTTATTAAATTGTATTTATGTTGTTTTATCCTATGCTTTATTAAATTGTATTTAGCTTGTTTTGTCCTATGCTTTATTAAATTGTATTTATGTTGTTTTAACCTATGCTTTATTAAATTGTATTTATGTTGTTTTATCCTATGCTTTATTAAATTGTATTTATGTTGTTTTATCCTATGCTTTATTAAATTGTATATATGTTGTTTTAACCTATGCTTTATTAAATTGTATTTATGTTGTTTTAAACTATGCTTTATTAAATTGTATTTATGTAGTTTTATCCTATGCTTTATTAAATTGTATTTATGTTGCTTTAACCTTTGCTTTATTAAATTGTATTTATGTTGTTTTATCCTATGCTTTATTAAATTGTATTTATGTTGTTTTATCGTATGCTTTATTAAATTGTATTATGTTGTTTTATCGTATGCTTTATTAAATTGTATATATGTTGTTTTATTCTATGATTTATTAAATTGTGTTTATGTTGTTTTATCCTATGCATTATTAAATTGTATTTATGTCGTGTTAACCCATGCTTTATTAAATTGTATTTATGTGGTTTTATCCTATGCTTTATTAAATTGTATTTATGTTGTTTTATCCTATGCTTTATTAAATTGTATTTATGTTGTTTTATCCTATGCTTTATTAAATTGTATTTAGCTTGTTTTGTCCTATGCTTTATTAAATTCTATTTATGTTGTTTTAACCTATGCTTTATTAAATTGTATTTATGTTGTTTTATCCTATGCTTTATTAAATTGTATTTATGTTGTTTTAAACTATGCTTTATTAAATTGTATTTATGTTGTTTTATCCTATGCTTTATTAAATTGTATTTATGTTGCTTTAACCTTTGCTTTATTAAATTGTATTTATGTTGTTTTATCCTATGCTTTATTAAATTGTATTTATGTTGTTTTATCGTATGCTTTATTAAATTGTATTATGTTGTTTTATCGTATGCTTTATTAAATTGTATATATGTTGTTTTATTCTATGATTTATTAAATTGTGTTTATGTTGTTTTATCCTATGCTTTATTAAATTGTATTTATGTCGTGTTAACCCATGCTTTATTAAATTGTATTTATGTGGTTTTATCCTATGCTTTATTAAATTGTATTTATGTTGTTTTATCCTATGCTTTATTAAATTGTATTTATGTTGTTTTATCCTATGCTTTATTAAATTGTATTTAGCTTGTTTTATCCTATGCTTTATTAAATTGTATTTATGTTGTTTTAACCTATGCTTTATTAAATTGTATTTATGTTGTTTTATCCTATGCTTTATTAAATTGTATTTATGTTGTTTTATCCTATGCTTTATTAAATTGTGTTTATGTTGTTTTATCCTATGCTTTCTTAAATTGTATTTATGTTGTTTTATCCTATGCTTTATTAAATTGTATTTATGTTGTTTTATCCTATGCTTTATGAAATTGTATTTATGTTGTTTTATCCTATGCTTTATTAAATTGTATTTATGTTGTTTTATCCTATGCTTTATTAAATTGTATTTATGTTGTTTTATCGTATGCTTTATTAAATTGTATTTATGTTGTTTTATCCTATGCTTTATTAAATTGTATTTATGTTGTTTTATCCTATGCTTTATTAAATTGTATTCATGTTGTTTTATCCTATGCTTTATTAAATTGGGTTTATTTTGTTTTATCCTATGCTTTATTAAATTGTATTTATGTTGTTTTAACCCATGTTTTATTAAATTGTATTTATGTTATTTTATCCTATGCTTTATTAAATTGTATATATGTTGTTTTATCCTATGCTTTATTAAATTGTATTTATCTTGTTTTGTCCTATGCTTTATTAAATTGTATTTATGTTATTTTAACCTATGCTTTATTAAATTGTATTTATGTTGTTTTATCCTATGCTTTATTAAATTGTATTTATGTTGTTTTATCCTATGCTTTATTAAATTGTATTTATGTTGTTTTAACCTATGCTTTATTAAATTGTATTTATGTTGTTTTAACCTATGCTTTATTAAATTGTATTTATGTTGTTTTATCCTATGCTTTATTAAATTGTATTTCTGTTTTTTTGTCCTATGCTTTATTAAATTGTATTATGTTGTTTTATCATATGCTTTATTAAATTGTATTTATGTTGTTTTATCCTATGCTTTATTAAATTGTGTTATGTTGTTTTATCCTATGCTTTATTAAAATGTATTAATGTTGTTTTAACCCATGCTTTATTAAATTGTATTTATGTGGTTTTATCCTATGCTTTATTAAATTGTATTTATGTTGTTTTATCCTATGCTTTATTAAATTGTATTTATTTTGTTTTGTCGAATGCTTTATTAAATTGTATTTATGTTGTTTTAACCCATGCTTTATTAATATGTATTTATGTTGTTTTATCCTATGCTTTATTAAATTGTATTTATGTTGTTTTGTTCTATGCTTTATTAAATTGTATTTATGTGGTTTTATCCTATGATTTATTAAATTGTATTTATGTTGTTTTATCCTATGCTTTATTAAATTGTATTAATGTGGTTTTATCCTATGCTTTATTAAACTGCATTTGTGTTGTTTTATGGTATGCTTTATTAAATTGTATTCATGTTGTTTTATCCTATGCTTTATTAAATTGTATTTATGTTGTTTTATCCTATGCTTTATTAAATTGTATTTATGTTGTTTTATCTTATGCTTTATTAAATTGTATTTATGTTGTTTTATCCTATGCTTTATTAAATTGTATTTATGTTGTTTTATCCTATGCTTTATTAAATTGTGTTTATGTTGTTTTATCCTATGCTTTATTAAATTGTATTTATGTTGTTTTAACCCATGTTTTATTAAATTGTATTTATGTTGTTTTATCCTATGCTTTATTAAATTGTATTTATGTTGTTTTATCCTATGCTTTATTAAATTGTATTTATGTTGTTTTAACCCATGCTTCATTAAATTGTATTTATGTTGTTTTATCTTATGCTTTATTAAATTGTATTTATGTTATTTTATCCTATGCTTTATTAAATTGTATTTATGTTGTTTTATCCTATGCTTTATTAAATTGTATTTATGTTGTATTATCCTATGCTTAATTAAATTGTATTTATGTTGTTTTATCCTAAGCTTTATTAAATTGTATTTATGTTGTTTTATCGTATGCTTTATTAAATTGCATTTATGTTGTTTTATCCTATGCTTTATTAAATTGTGTTTATTTTGTTTTATCCTATGCTTTATTAAATTGTATTTATGTTGTTTTAACCCATGTTTTATTAAATTGTATTTATGTTGTTTTATCCTATGCTTTATTAAATTGAATATATGTTGTTTTATCCTATGCTTTATTAAATTGTATTTATCTTGTTTTGTCCTATGCTTTATTAAATTGTATTTATCTTGTTTTAACCTATGCTTTATTAAATTGTATTTATGTTGTTTTATCCTATGCTTTATTAAATTGTATTTATGTTGTTTTATCCTATGCTTTATTAAATTGTATTTATGTTGTTTTATCCTATGCTTTATTAAATTGTATATATGTTGTTTTAACCTATGCTTTATTAAATTGTATTTATGTTGTTTTAACCTATGCTTTATTAAATTGTATTTATGTTGTTTTATCCTATGCTTTATTAAATTGTATTCATGTTGCTTTAACCTTTGCTTTATTAAATTGTATTTATGTTGTTTTATGCTATGCTTTATTAAATTGTATTTATGTTGTTTTATCGTATGCTTTATTAAATTGTATTATGTTGTTTTATCGTATGCTTTATTAAATTGTATATATGTTGTTTTATTCTATGATTTATTAAATTGTGTTTATGTTGTTTTATCCTATGCTTTATTAAATTGTATTTATGTCGTGTTAACCCATGCTTTATTAAATTGTATTTATGTTGTTTTATCCTATGCTTTATTAAATTGTATTTATGTTGTTTTATCCTATGCTTTATTAAATTGTATTTATCTTGTTTTGTCCTATGCTTTATTAAATTGTGTTTATGTTGTTTTATCCTATGCTTTATGAAATTGTATTTATGTTGTTTTATCCTATGCTTTATGAAATTGTATTTATGTTGTTTTATCCTATGCTTTATGAAATTGTATTTATGTTGTTTTATCCTATGCTTTATGAAATTGTATTTATGTTGTTTTATCCTATGCTTTATTAAATTGTATTTATGTTCTTTTATCGTATGCTTTATTAAAGTGCATTTATGTTGTTTTATCCTATGCTTTACTAAATTGTATTTATGTTGTTTTATCCTATGCTTTATTAAATTGTATTTATGTTGTTTTATCCTATGCTTAATTAAATTGTATTCATGTTGTTTTATGCTATGCTTTATTAAATTGTATTTATGTTGTTTTATCCTATGCTTTATTAAAATGGGTTTGTTTTGTTTTATCCTATGCTTTATTAAATTGGGTTTATTTTGTTTTATCCTATGCTTTATTAAATTGTATTTATGTTGTTTTAACCCATGTTTTATTAAATTGTATTTATGTTGTTTTATCCTATGCTTTGTTAAATTGTATATATGTTGTTTTATCCTATGCTTTATTAAATTGTATTTATCTTGTTTTGTCCTATGCTTTATTAAATTGTATTTATGTTATTTTAACCTATGCTTTATTAAATTGTATTTATGTTGTTTTATCCTATGCTTTATTAAATTGTATTTATGTTGTTTTATCCTATGCTTTATTAAATTGTTTTTATGTTGTTTTATCCTATGCTTTATTAAATTGTATTTATGTTGTTTTAACCTATGCTTTATTAAATTGTATTTATGTTGTTTTAACCTATGCTTTATTAAATTGTATTTATGTTGTTTTATCCTATGCTTTATTAAATTGTATTTATGTTGTTTTATCCTATGCTTTATTAAATTGTATTTATGTTGTTTTATCCTATGCTTTATTAAATTGTATTTATGTTGTTTTATCCTATGCTTTATTAAATTGTATTATGTTGTTTTATCATATGCTTTATTAAATTGTATTTATGTTGTTTTATCCTATGCTTTATTAAATTGTGTTTATGTTGTTTTATCCTATGCTTTATTAAATTGTATTAATGTTGTTTTAACCCATGCTTTATTAAATTGTATTTATGTTGTTTTATCCTATGCTTTATTAAATTGTATTTATGTTGTTTTAACCTATGCTTTATTAAATTGTATTTATGTTGTTTTAACCTATGCTTTATTAAATTGTATTTATGTTGTTTTATCCTATGCTTTATTAAATTGTATTTATGTTGCTTTAACCTTTGCTTTATTAAATTGTATTTATGTTGTTTTATCCTATGCTTTATTAAATTGTATTTATGTTGTTTTATCGTATGCTTTATTAAATTGTATTATGTTGTTTTATCGTATGCTTTATTAAATTGTATATATGTTGTTTTATCCTATGATTTATTAAATTGTGTTTATGTTGTTTTATCCTATGCTTTATTAAATTGTATTTATGTCGTGTTAACCCATGCTTTATTAAATTGTATTTATGTGGTTTTATCCTATGCTTTATTAAATTGTATTTATGTTGTTTTATCCTATGCTTTATTAAATTGTATTTATGTTGTTTTATCCTATGCTTTATTAAATTGTATTTATGTTGTTTTGTCCTATGCTTTATTAAATTGTATTTATGTTGTTTTAACCCATGCTTTATTAAATTGTATTTATGTTGTTTTATCCTATGTTTTATTAAATTGTATTTATGATGTTTTATCCTATGCTTTATTAAATTGTATTTATGTTGTTTTATCCTATGCTTTATTAAATTGTACTTATGTTGTTTTATCCTATGCTTTATTAAATTGTATTTATGTTGCTTTATCCTATGCTTTATTAAACTGCATTTGTGTTGTTTTATGGTATGCTTTGTTAAATTGTATTCATGTTGTTTTATCCTACGTTTTATTAAATTGTATTTATGTTGTTTTATCCTATGCTTTATTAAATTGTATTTATGTTGTTTTATCCTATGCTTTATTAAATTGTATTTATGTTGTTTTATCCTATGCTTTATTAAATTGTATTAATGTTGTTTTATCCTATGCTTTATTAAATTGTGTTTATGTTCTTTTATCGTATGCTTTATTAAATTGTATTTATGTTGTTTTAACCCATGTTTTATTAAATTGTATTTATGTTGTTTTATCCTATGCTTTAGTAAATTGTATATATGTTGTTTTATCCTATGCTTTATTAAATTGTATTTATCTTGTTTTGTTCTATGCTTTATTAAATTGTATTTATGTTGTTTTAACCCATGCTTCATTAAATTGTAATTATGTTGTTTTAACCCATGCTTCATTAAATTGTATTTATGTTGTTTTATCTTATGCTTTATTAAATTGTATTTATGTTGTTTTATCCTATGCTTTATTAAATTGTATTTATGTTGTTTTATCCTATGCTTTATTAAATTGTATTTATGTTGTTTTAACCTATGCTTTATTAAATTGTATTTATGTTGTTTTAACCTATGCTTTATTAAATTGTATTTATGTTTTTTTATCCTATGCTTTATTAAATTGGATTTATGTTGCTTTAACCTTTGCTTTATTAAATTGTATTTATGTTGTTTTATCCTATGCTTTATTAAATTGTATTTATCTTGTTTTGTCCTATGCTTTATTAAATTGTATTTATGTTGTTTTAACCTATGCTTTATTAAATTGTATTTATGTTGTTTTATCCTATGCTTTATTAAATAGTATTTATCTTGTTTTGTCCTATGCTTTATTAAATTGTATTTATGTTATTTTAAACTATGCTTTATTAAATTGTATTTATGTTGTTTTATCCTATGCTTTATTAAATTGTATTTATGTTGTTTTATCCTATGCTTTATTAAATTGTATTTATGTTGTTTTAACCTATGCTTTATTAAATTGTATTTATGTTGTTTTAACCTATGCTTTATTAAATTGTATTTATGTTGTTTTATCCTATGCTTTATTAAATTGTATTTATGTTGTTTTATCCTATGCTTTATTAAATTGTATTTATGTTGTTTTATCCTATGCTTTATTAAATTGTATTTATGTTGTTTTATCCTATGCTTTATTAAATTGTATTTATGTTGTTTTATCCTATGCTTTATTAAATTGTATTATGTTGTTTTATCATATGCTTTATTAAATTGTATTTATGTTGTTTTATCCTATGCTTTATTAAATTGTGTTTATGTTGTTTTATCCTATGCTTTATTAAATTGTATTAATGTTGTTTTAACCCATGCTTTATTAAATTGTATTTATGTTGTTTTATCCTATGCTTTATTAAATTGTATTTATGTTGTTTTAACCTATGCTTTATTAAATTGTATTTATGTTGTTTTAACCTATGCTTTATTAAATTGTATTTATGTTGTTTTATCCTATGCTTTATTAAATTGTATTTATGTTGCTTTAACCTTTGCTTTATTAAATTGTATTTATGTTGTTTTATCCTATGCTTTATTAAATTGTATTTATGTTGTTTTATCGTATGCTTTATTAAATTGTATTATGTTGTTTTATCGTATGCTTTATTAAATTGTATATATGTTGTTTTATCCTATGATTTATTAAATTGTGTTTATGTTGTTTTATCCTATGCTTTATTAAATTGTATTTATGTCGTGTTAACCCATGCTTTATTAAATTGTATTTATGTGGTTTTATCCTATGCTTTATTAAATTGTATTTATGTTGTTTTATCCTATGCTTTATTAAATTGTATTTATGTTGTTTTATCCTATGCTTTATTAAATTGTATTTATGTTGTTTTATCCTATGCTTTATTAAATTGTATTATGTTGTTTTATCATATGCTTTATTAAATTGTATTTATGTTGTTTTATCCTATGCTTTATTAAATTGTGTTTATGTTGTTTTATCCTATGCTTTATTAAATTGTATTAATGTTGTTTTAACCCATGCTTTATTAAATTGTATTTATGTTGTTTTATCCTATGCTTTATTAAATTGTATTTATGTTGTTTTAACCTATGCTTTATTAAATTGTATTTATGTTGTTTTAACCTATGCTTTATTAAATTGTATTTATGTTGTTTTATCCTATGCTTTATTAAATTGTATTTATGTTGCTTTAACCTTTGCTTTATTAAATTGTATTTATGTTGTTTTATCCTATGCTTTATTAAATTGTTTTTATGTTGTTTTATCCTATGCTTTATTAAATTGTATTTATGTTGTTTTAACCTATGCTTTATTAAATTGTATTTATGTTGTTTTAACCTATGCTTTATTAAATTGTATTTATGTTGTTTTATCCTATGCTTTATTAAATTGTATTTATGTTGTTTTATCCTATGCTTTATTAAATTGTATTTATGTTGTTTTATCCTATGCTTTATTAAATTGTATTTATGTTGTTTTATCCTATGCTTTATTAAATTGTATTTATGTTGTTTTATCCTATGCTTTATTAAATTGTATTATGTTGTTTTATCATATGCTTTATTAAATTGTATTTATGTTGTTTTATCCTATGCTTTATTAAATTGTGTTTATGTTGTTTTATCCTATGCTTTATTAAATTGTATTAATGTTGTTTTAACCCATGCTTTATTAAATTGTATTTATGTTGTTTTATCCTATGCTTTATTAAATTGTATTTATGTTGTTTTAACCTATGCTTTATAAAATTGTATATATGTTGTTTTAACCTATGCTTTATTAAATTGTATTTATGTTGTTTTATCCTATGCTTTATTAAATTGTATTTATGTTGCTTTAACCTTTGCTTTATTAAATTGTATTTATGTTGTTTTATCCTATGCTTTATTAAATTGTATTTATGTTGTTTTATCGTATGCTTTATTAAATTGTATTATGTTGTTTTATCGTATGCTTTATTAAATTGTATATATGTTGTTTTATCCTATGATTTATTAAATTGTGTTTATGTTGTTTTATCCTATGCTTTATTAAATTGTATTTATGTCGTGTTAACCCATGCTTTATTAAATTGTATTTATGTGGTTTTATCCTATGCTTTATTAAATTGTATTTATGTTGTTTTATCCTAAGCTTTATTAAATTGTATTTATGTTGTTTTATCCTATGCTTTATTAAATTGTATTTATGTTGTTTTGTCCTATGCTTTATTAAATTGTATTTATGTTGTTTTAACCCATGCTTTATTAAATTGTATTTATGTTGTTTTATCCTATGCTTTATTAAATTGTATTTATGATGTTTTATCCTATGCTTTATTAAATTGTATTTATGTTGTTTTATCCTATGCTTTATTAAATTGTACTTATGTTGTTTTATCCTATGCTTTATTAAATTGTATTTATGTTGCTTTATCCTATGCTTTATTAAACTGCATTTGTGTTGTTTTATGGTATGCTTTATTAAATTGTATTCATGTTGTTTTATCCTACGTTTTATTAAATTGTATTTATGTTGTTTTATCCTATGCTTTATTAAATTGTATTTATGTTGTTTTATCCTATGCTTTATTAAATTGTATTTATGTTGTTTTATCCTATGCTTTATTAAATTGTATTAATGTTGTTTTATCCTATGCTTTATTAAATTGTGTTTATGTTCTTTTATCGTATGCTTTATTAAATTGTATTTATGTTGTTTTAACCCATGTTTTATTAAATTGTATTTATGTTGTTTTATCCTATGCTTTATTAAATTGTATATATGTTGTTTTATCCTATGCTTTATTAAATTGTATTTATCTTGTTTTGTTCTATGCTTTATTAAATTGTATTTATGTTGTTTTAACCCATGCTTCATTAAATTGTAATTATGTTGTTTTAACCCATGCTTCATTAAATTGTATTTATGTTGTTTTATCTTATGCTTTATTAAATTGTATTTATGTTGTTTTATCCTATGCTTTATTAAATTGTATTTATGTTGTTTTATCCTATGCTTTATTAAATTGTATTTATGTTGTTTTAACCTATGCTTTAATAAATTGTATTTATGTTGTTTTAACCTATGCTTTATTAAATTGTATTTATGTTGTTTTATCCTATGCTTTATTAAATTTGATTTATGTTGCTTTAACCTTTGCTTTATTAAATTGTATTTATGTTGTTTTATCCTATGCTTTATTAAATTGTATTTATGTTGTTTTATCGTATGCTTTATTAAATTGTATTATGTTGTTTTATCGTATGCTTTATTAAATTGTATATATGTTGTTTTATCCTATGATTTATTAAATTGTGTTTATGTTGTTTTATCCTATGCTTTATTAAATTGTATTTATGTTGTTTTATCCTATGCTTAATTAAATTGTATTTATGTTGTTTTATCCTATGCTTTATTAAATTGTATTTATGTTGTTTTATCGTATGCTTTATTAAATTGTATTTATGTTGTTTTATCCTATGCTTTATTAAATTGTGTTTATTTTGTTTTATCCTATGCTTTATTAAATTGTATTTATGTTGTTTTATCCTATGCTTTATTAAATTGTATATATGTTGTTTTATCCTATGCTTTATTAAATTGTATTTATCTTGTTTTGTCCTATGCTTTATTAAATTGTATTTATGTTGTTTTAACCTATGCTTTATTAAATTGTATTTATGTTGTTTTATCCTATGCTTTATTAAATTGTATTTATGTTGTTTTATCCTATGCTTTATTAAATTGTGTTTATGTTGTTTTATCCTATGCTTTATTAAATTGTATTTATGTTGTTTTATCCTATGCTTTATTAAATTGTATTTATGTTGTTTTATCCTATGCTTTATGAAATTGTATTTATGTTGTTTTATCCTATACTTTATTAAATTGTATTTATGTTGTTTTATCCTATGCTTTATTAAATTGTATTTATGTTGTTTTATCCTATGCTTTATTAAATTGTATTTATGTTGTTTTATCCTATGCTTTATTAAATTGTATATATGTTGTTTTAACCTATGCTTTATTAAATTGTATTTATGTTGTTTTAACCTATGCTTTATTAAATTGTATTTATGTTGTTTTATCCTATGCTTTATTAAATTGTATTTATGTTGCTTTAACCTTTGCTTTATTAAATTGTATTTATGTTGTTTTATCCTATGCTTTATTAAATTGTATTTATGTTGTTTTATCCTATGCTTTATTAAATTGTATTTATGTTGTTTTATCCTATGCTTTATTAAATTGTATTTATGTTGTTTTACCCTATGCTTTATTAAATTGTATTTAGCTTGTTTTGTCCTATGCTTTATTAAATTGTATTTATGTTGTTTTAACCTATGCTTTATTAAATTGTATTTATGTTGTTTTATCCTATGCTTTATTAAATTGTATTTATGTTGTTTTATCCTATGCTTTATTAAATTGTGTTTATGTTGTTTTATCCTATGCTTTTTTAAATTGTGTTTATGTTGTTTTATCCTATGCTTTATTAAATTGTATTTATGTTGTTTTATCCTATGCTTTATTAAATTGTATTTATGTTGTTTTATCCTATGCTTTATTAAATTGTATTTATGTTGTTTTATCGTATGCTTTATTAAAGTGCATTTATGTTGTTTTATCCTATGCTTTATTAAATTGTATTTATGTTGTTTTATCCTATGCTTTATTAAATTGTATTTATGTTGTTTTATCCTATGCTTAATGAAATTGTATTCATGTTGTTTTATCCTATGCTTTATTAAATTGTATTTATGTTGTTTTATCCTATGCTTTATTAAATTGGGTTTATTTTGTTTTATCCTATGCTTTATTAAATTGTATTTATGTTGTTTTAACCCATGTTTTATTAAATTGTATTTATGTTGTTTTATCCTATGCTTTATTGAATTGTATATATGTTGTTTTATCCTATGCTTTATTAAATTGTATTTATCTTGTTTTGTCCTATGCTTTATTAAATTGTATTTATGTTATTTTAACCTATGCTTTATTAAATTGTATTTATGTTGTTTTATCCTATGCTTTATTAAATTGTATTTATGTTGTTTTATCCTATGCTTTATTAAATTGTATTTATGTTGTTTTATCCTATGCTTTATTAAATTGTATTTATGTTGTTTTAACCTATGCTTTATTAAATTGTATTTATGTTGTTTTAACCTATGCTTTATTAAATTGTATTTATGTTGTTTTATCCTATGCTTTATTAAATTGAATTTATGTTGTTTTATCCTATGCTTTATTAAATTGTATTTATGTTGTTTTATCCTATGCTTTATTAAATTGTATTTATGTTGTTTTATCCTATGCTTTATTAAATTGTATTATGTTGTTTTATCATATGCTTTATTAAATTGTATTTATGTTGCTTTATCCTATGCTTTATTAAATTGTGTTTATGTTGTTTTATCCTATGCTTTATTAAATTGTATTAATGTTGTTTTAACCCATGCTTTATTAAATTGTATTTATGTGGTTTTATCCTATGCTTTATTAAATTGTATTTATGTTGTTTTATCCTATGCTTTATTAAATTGTATTTATGTTGTTTTATCCTATGCTTTATTAAATTGTATTTATTTTGTTTTGTCGAATGCTTTATTAAATTGTATTTATATTGTTTTAACCCATGCTTTATTAAATTGTATTTATGTTGTTTTATCCTATGCTTTATTAAATTGTATTTATGTTGTTTTGTTCTATGCTTTATTAAATTGTATTTATGTGGTTTTATCCTATGATTTATTAAATTGTATTTATGTTGTTTTATCCTATGCTTTATTAAATTGTATTTATGTGGTTTTATCCTATGCTTTATTAAACTGCATTTGTGTTGTTTTATGGTATGCTTTATTAAATTGTATTCATGTTGTTTTATCCTATGCTTTATTAAATTGTATTTAGGTTGTTTTATCCTATGCTTTATTAAATTGTATTTATGGTGTTTTATCCTATGCTTTATTAAATTGTATTTATGTTGTTTTATCCTATGCTTTATTAAATTGTATTTATGTTGTTTTATCCTATGCTTTATTAAATTGTGTTTATGTTGTTTTATCCTATACTTTATTAAATTGTATTTATGTTGTTTTAACCCATGTTTTATTAAATTGTATTTATGTTGTTTTATCCTATGCTTTATTAAATTGTATTTATGTTGTTTTATCCTATGCTTTATTAAATTGTATTTATGTTGTTTTAACCCATGCTTCATTAAATTGTATTTATGTTGTTTTATCTTATGCTTTATTAAATTGTGTTTATGTTATTTTATCCTATGCTTTATTAAATTGTATTTATGTTGTTTTATCCTATGCTTTATTAAATTGTATTTATGTTGTATTATCCTATGCTTAATTAAATTGTATTTATGTTGTTTTATCCTAAGCTTTATTAAATTGTATTTATGTTGTTTTATCGTATGCTTTATTAAATTGCATTTATGTTGTTTTATCCTATGCTTTATTAAATTGTGTTTATTTTGTTTTATCCTATGCTTTATTAAATTGTATTTATGTTGTTTTAACCCATGTTTTATTAAATTGTATTTATGTTGTTTTATCCTATGCTTTATTAAATTGAATATATGTTGTTTTATCCTATGCTTTATTAAATTGTATTTATCTTGTTTTGTCCTATGCTTTATTAAATTGTATTTATCTTGTTTTAACCTATGCTTTATTAAATTGTATTTATGTTGTTTTATCCTATGCTTTATTAAATTGTATTTATGTTGTTTTATCCTATGCTTTATTAAATTGTATATATGTTGTTTTAACCTATGCTTTATTAAATTGTATTTATGTTGTTTTAACCTATGCTTTATTAAATTGTATTTATGTTGTTTTATCCTATGCTTTATTAAATTGTATTTATGTTGCTTTAACCTTTGCTTTATTAAATTGTATTTATGTTGTTTTATCCTATGCTTTATTAAATTGTATTTATGTTGTTTTATCCTATGCTTTATTAAATTGTGTTTATGTTGTTTTATCCTATGCTTTATTAAATTGTATTTATGTTGTTTTATCCTATGCTTTATTAAATTGTATTTATGTTGTTTTATCCTATGCTTTATGAAATTGTATTTATGTTGTTTTATCCTATGCTTTATGAAATTGTATTTATGTTGTTTTATCCTATGCTTTATTAAATTGTATTTATGTTGTTTTATCCTATGCTTTATTAAATTGTATTTATGTTGTTTTATCGTATGCTTTATTAAAGTGCATTTATGTTGTTTTATCCTATGCTTTATTAAATTGTATTTATGTTGTTTTATCCTATGCTTTATTAAATTGTATTTATGTTGTTTTATCCTATGCTTAATTAAATTGTATTCATGTTGTTTTATGCTATGCTTTATTAAATTGTATTTATGTTGTTTTATCCTATGCTTTATTAAATTGGGTTTATTTTGTTTTATCCTATGCTTTATTAAATTGGGTTTATTTTGTTTTATCCTATGCTTTATTAAATTGTATTTATGTTGTTTTAACCCATGTTTTATTAAATTGTTTTTATGTTGTTTTATCCTATGCTTTATTAAATTGTATTTATGTTGTTTTATCCTATGCTTTATTAAATTGTATTTATGTTGTTTTATCCTATGCTTTATTAAATTGTATTTATGTTGTTTTATCCTATGCTTTATTAAATTGTATTTATGTTGTTTTATCCTATGCTTTATTAAATTGTGTTTATGTTGTTTTATCCTATGCTTTATTAAATTGTATTTATGTTGTTTTAACCCATGTTTTATTAAATTGTATTTATGTTGTTTTATCCTATGCTTTATTAAATTGTATTTATGTTGTTTTATCCTATGCTTTATTAAATTGTATTTATGTTGTTTTAACCCATGCTTCATTAAATTGTATTTATGTTGTTTTATCTTATGCTTTATTAAATTGTATTTATGTTATTTTATCCTATGCTTTATTAAATTGTATTCATGTTGTTTTATCCTATGCTTTATTAAATTGTATTTATGTTGTATTATCCTATGCTTAATTAAATTGTATTTATGTTGTTTTATCCTAAGCTTTATTAAATTGTATTTATGTTGTTTTATCGTATGCTTTATTAAATTGCATTTATGTTGTTTTATCCTATGCTTTATTAAATTGTGTTTATTTTGTTTTATCCTATGCTTTATTAAATTGTATTTATGTTGTTTTAACCCATGTTTTATTAAATTGTATTTATGTTGTTTTATCCTATGCTTTATTAAATTGAATATATGTTGTTTTATCCTATGCTTTATTAAATTGTATTTATCTTGTTTTGTCCTATGCTTTATTAAATTGTATTTATCTTGTTTTAACCTATGCTTTATTAAATTGTATTTATGTTGTTTTATCCTATGCTTTATTAAATTGTATTTATGTTGTTTTATCCTATGCTTTATTAAATTGTATATATGTTGTTTTAACCTATGCTTTATTAAATTGTATTTATGTTGTTTTAACCTGTGCTTTATTAAATTGTATTTATGTTGTTTTATCCTATGCTTTATTAAATTGTATTTATGTTGCTTTAACCTTTGCTTTATTAAATTGTATTATGTTGTTTTATCCTATGCTTTATTAAATTGTATTTATGTTGTTTTATCGTATGCTTTATTAAATTGTATTATGTTGTTTTATCGTATGCTTTATTAAATTGTATATATATTGTTTTATCCTATGATTTATTAAATTGTGTTTATGTTGTTTTATCCTATGCTTTATTAAATTGTATTTATGTCGTGTTAACCCATGCTTTATTAAATTGTATTTATGTGGTTTTATCCTATGATTTATTAAATTGCATTTATGTTGTTTTATCCTATGCTTTATTAAATTGTATTTATGTTGTTTTATCCTATGCTTTATTAAATTGTATTTATCTTGTTTTGTCCTATGCTTTATTAAATTATATTTATGTTGTTTTAACCTATGCTTTATTAAATTGTATTTATGTTGTTTTATCCTATGCTTTATTAAATTGTGTTTATGTTGTTTTATCCTATGCTTTATTAAATTGTATTTATGTTGTTTTATCCTATGCTTTATTAAATTGTATTTATGTTGTTTTATCCTATGCTTTATGAAATTGTATTTATGTTGTTTTATCCTATGCTTTATGAAATTGTATTTATGTTGTTTTATCCTATGCTTTATTAAATTGTATTTATGTTGTTTTATCCTATGCTTTATTAAATTGTATTTATGTTGTTTTATCCTATGCTTTATTAAAGTGCATTTATGTTGTTTTATCCTATGCTTTATTAAATTGTATTTATGTTGTTTTATCCTATGCTTTATTAAATTGTATTTATGTTGTTTTATCCTATGCTTAATTAAATTGTATTCATGTTGTTTTATGCTATGCTTTATTAAATTGTATTTATGTTGTTTTATCCTATGCTTTATTAAATTGGGTTTATTTTGTTTTATCCTATGCTTTATTAAATTGGGTTTATTTTGTTTTATCCTATGCTTTATTAAATTGTATTTATGTTGTTTTAACCCATGTTTTATTAAATTGTATTTATGTTGTTTTATCCTATGCTTTATTAAATTGTATATATGTTGTTTTATCCTATGCTTTATTAAATTGTATTTATCTTGTTTTGTCCTATGCTTTATTAAATTGTATTTATGTTATTTTAACCTATGCTTTATTAAATTGTATTTATGTTGTTTTATCCTATGCTTTATTAAATTGTATTTATGTTGTTTTATCCTATGCTTTATTAAATTGTTTTTATGTTGTTTTATCCTATGCTTTATCAAATTGTATTTATGTTGTTTTAACCTATGCTTTATTAAATTGTATTTATGTTGTTTTAACCTATGCTTTATTAAATTGTATTTATGTTGTTTTATCCTATGCTTTATTAAATTGTATTTATGTTGTTTTATCCTATGCTTTATTAAATTGTATTTATGTTGTTTTATCCGATGCTTTATTAAATTGTATTTATGTTGTTTTATCCTATGCTTTATTAAATTGTATTATGTTGTTTTATCATATGCTTTATTAAATTGTGTTTATGTTGTTTTATCCTATGCTTTATTAAATTGTGTTTATGTTGTTTTATCCTATGCTTTATTAAATTGTATTAATGTTGTTTTAACCCATGCTTTATTAAATTGTATTTATGTGGTTTTATCCTATGCTTTATTAAATTGTATTTATGTTGTTTTATCCTATGCTTTATTAAATTGTATTTATCTTGTTTTGTCCTATGCTTTATTAAATTATATTTATGTTGTTTTAACCTATGCTTTATTAAATTGTATTTATGTTGTTTTATCCTATGCTTTATTAAATTGTGTTTATGTTGTTTTATCCTATGCTTTATTAAATTGTATTTATGTTGTTTTAACCCATGTTTTATTAAATTGTATTTATGTTGTTTTATCCTATGCTTTATTAAATTGTATTTATGTTGTTTTATCCTATGCTTTATTAAATTGTATTTATGTTGTTTTAACCCATGCTTCATTAAATTGTATTTATGTTGTTTTATCTTATGCTTTATTAAATTGTATTTATGTTATTTTATCCTATGCTTTATTAAATTGTATTTATGTTGTTTTATCCTATGCTTTATTAAATTGTATTTATGTTGTATTATCCTATGCTTAATTAAATTGTATTTATGTTGTTTTATCCTAAGCTTTATTAAATTGTATTTATGTTGTTTTATCGTATGCTTTATTAAATTGCATTTATGTTGTTTTATCCTATGCTTTATTAAATTGTGTTTATTTTGTTTTATCCTATGCTTTATTAAATTGTATTTATGTTGTTTTAACCCATGTTTTATTAAATTGTATTTATGTTGTTTTATCCTATGCTTTATTAAATTGAATATATGTTGTTTTATCCTATGCTTTATTAAATTGTATTTATCTTGTTTTGTCCTATGCTTTATTAAATTGTATTTATCTTGTTTTAACCTATGCTTTATTAAATTGTATTTATGTTGTTTTATCCTATGCTTTATTAAATTGTATTTATGTTGTTTTATCCTATGCTTTATTAAATTGTATATATGTTGTTTTAACCTATGCTTTATTAAATTGTATTTATGTTGTTTTAACCTATGCTTTATTAAATTGTATTTATGTTGTTTTATCCTATGCTTTATTAAATTGTATTTATGTTGCTTTAACCTTTGCTTTATTAAATTGTATTTATGTTGTTTTATCGTATGCTTTATTAAATTGTATATATGTTGTTTTATCCTATGATTTATTAAATTGTGTTTATGTTGTTTTATCGTATGCTTTATTAAATTGTATTTATGTCGTGTTAACCCATGCTTTATTAAATTGTATTTATGTGGTTTTATCCTATGATTTATTAAATTGTATTTATGTTGTTTTATCCTATGCTTTATTAAATTGTATTTATGTTGTTTTATCCTATGCTTTATTAAATTGTATTTATCTTGTTTTGTCCTATGCTTTATTAAATTATATTTATGTTGTTTTAACCTATGCTTTATTAAATTGTATTTATGTTGTTTTATCCTATGCTTTATTAAATTGTGTTTATGTTGTTTTATCCTATGCTTTATTAAATTGTATTTATGTTGTTTTATCCTATGCTTTATTAAATTGTATTTATGTTGTTTTATCCTATGCTTTATGAAATTGTATTTATGTTGTTTTATCCTATGCTTTATGAAATTGTATTTATGTTGTTTTATCCTATGCTTTATTAAATTGTATTTATGTTGTTTTATCCTATGCTTTATTAAATTGTATTTATGTTGTTTTATCGTATGCTTTATTAAAGTGCATTTATGTTGTTTTATCCTATGCTTTATTAAATTGTATTTATGTTGTTTTATCCTATGCTTTATTAAATTGTATTTATGTTGTTTTATCCTATGCTTAATTAAATTGTATTCATGTTGTTTTATGCTATGCTTTATTAAATTGTATTTATGTTGTTTTATCCTATGCTTTATTAAATTGGGTTTATTTTGTTTTATCCTATGCTTTATTAAATTGGGTTTATTTTGTTTTATCCTATGCTTTATTAAATTGTATTTATGTTGTTTTAACCCATGTTTTATTAAATTGTATTTATGTTGTTTTATCCTATGCTTTATTAAATTGTATATATGTTGTTTTATCCTATGCTTTATTAAATTGTATTTATCTTGTTTTGTCCTATGCTTTATTAAATTGTATTTATGTTATTTTATCCTATGCTTAATTAAATTGTATTTATGTTGTTTTATCCTATGCTTTATTAAATTGTATTTATGTTGTTTTATCGTATGCTTTATTAAATTGTATTTATGTTGTTTTATCCTATGCTTTATTAAATTGTGTTTATTTTGTTTTATCCTATGCTTTATTAAATTGTATTTATGTTGTTTTATCCTATGCTTTATTAAATTGTATATATGTTGTTTTATCCTATGCTTTATTAAATTGTATTTATCTTGTTTTGTCCTATGCTTTATTAAATTGTATTTATGTTGTTTTAACCTATGCTTTATTAAATTGTATTTATGTTGTTTTATCCTATGCTTTATTAAATTGTATTTATGTTGTTTTATCCTATGCTTTATTAAATTGTGTTTATGTTGTTTTATCCTATGCTTTATTAAATTGTATTTATGTTGTTTTATCCTATGCTTTATTAAATTGTATTTATGTTGTTTTATCCTATGCTTTATGAAATTGTATTTATGTTGTTTTATCCTATACTTTATTAAATTGTATTTATGTTGTTTTATCCTATGCTTTATTAAATTGTATTTATGTTGTTTTATCCTATGCTTTATTAAATTGTATTTATGTTGTTTTATCCTATGCTTTATTAAATTGTATATATGTTGTTTTAACCTATGCTTTATTAAATTGTATTTATGTTGTTTTAACCTATGCTTTATTAAATTGTATTTATGTTGTTTTATCCTATGCTTTATTAAATTGTATTTATGTTGCTTTAACCTTTGCTTTATTAAATTGTATTTATGTTGTTTTATCCTATGCTTTATTAAATTGTATTTATGTTGTTTTATCCTATGCTTTATTAAATTGTATTTATGTTGTTTTATCCTATGCTTTATTAAATTGTATTTATGTTGTTTTACCCTATGCTTTATTAAATTGTATTTAGCTTGTTTTGTCCTATGCTTTATTAAATTGTATTTATGTTGTTTTAACCTATGCTTTATTAAATTGTATTTATGTTGTTTTATCCTATGCTTTATTAAATTGTATTTATGTTGTTTTATCCTATGCTTTATTAAATTGTGTTTATGTTGTTTTATCCTATGCTTTTTTAAATTGTGTTTATGTTGTTTTATCCTATGCTTTATTAAATTGTATTTATGTTGTTTTATCCTATGCTTTATTAAATTGTATTTATGTTGTTTTATCCTATGCTTTATTAAATTGTATTTATGTTGTTTTATCGTATGCTTTATTAAAGTGCATTTATGTTGTTTTATCCTATGCTTTATTAAATTGTATTTATGTTGTTTTATCCTATGCTTTATTAAATTGTATTTATGTTGTTTTATCCTATGCTTAATGAAATTGTATTCATGTTGTTTTATCCTATGCTTTATTAAATTGTATTTATGTTGTTTTATCCTATGCTTTATTAAATTGGGTTTATTTTGTTTTATCCTATGCTTTATTAAATTGTATTTATGTTGTTTTAACCCATGTTTTATTAAATTGTATTTATGTTGTTTTATCCTATGCTTTATTGAATTGTATATATGTTGTTTTATCCTATGCTTTATTAAATTGTATTTATCTTGTTTTGTCCTATGCTTTATTAAATTGTATTTATGTTATTTTAACCTATGCTTTATTAAATTGTATTTATGTTGTTTTATCCTATGCTTTATTAAATTGTATTTATGTTGTTTTATCCTATGCTTTATTAAATTGTATTTATGTTGTTTTATCCTATGCTTTATTAAATTGTATTTATGTTGTTTTAACCTATGCTTTATTAAATTGTATTTATGTTGTTTTAACCTATGCTTTATTAAATTGTATTTATGTTGTTTTATCCTATGCTTTATTAAATTGAATTTATGTTGTTTTATCCTATGCTTTATTAAATTGTATTTATGTTGTTTTATCCTATGCTTTATTAAATTGTATTTATGTTGTTTTATCCTATGCTTTATTAAATTGTATTATGTTGTTTTATCATATGCTTTATTAAATTGTATTTATGTTGCTTTATCCTATGCTTTATTAAATTGTGTTTATGTTGTTTTATCCTATGCTTTATTAAATTGTATTAATGTTGTTTTAACCCATGCTTTATTAAATTGTATTTATGTGGTTTTATCCTATGCTTTATTAAATTGTATTTATGTTGTTTTATCCTATGCTTTATTAAATTGTATTTATGTTGTTTTATCCTATGCTTTATTAAATTGTATTTATTTTGTTTTGTCGAATGCTTTATTAAATTGTATTTATATTGTTTTAACCCATGCTTTATTAAATTGTATTTATGTTGTTTTATCCTATGCTTTATTAAATTGTATTTATGTTGTTTTGTTCTATGCTTTATTAAATTGTATTTATGTGGTTTTATCCTATGATTTATTAAATTGTATTTATGTTGTTTTATCCTATGCTTTATTAAATTGTATTTATGTGGTTTTATCCTATGCTTTATTAAACTGCATTTGTGTTGTTTTATGGTATGCTTTATTAAATTGTATTCATGTTGTTTTATCCTATGCTTTATTAAATTGTATTTAGGTTGTTTTATCCTATGCTTTATTAAATTGTATTTATGGTGTTTTATCCTATGCTTTATTAAATTGTATTTATGTTGTTTTATCCTATGCTTTATTAAATTGTATTTATGTTGTTTTATCCTATGCTTTATTAAATTGTGTTTATGTTGTTTTATCCTATGCTTTATTAAATTGTATTTATGTTGTTTTAACCCATGTTTTATTAAATTGTATTTATGTTGTTTTATCCTATGCTTTATTAAATTGTATTTATGTTGTTTTATCCTATGCTTTATTAAATTGTATTTATGTTGTTTTAACCCATGCTTCATTAAATTGTATTTATGTTGTTTTATCTTATGCTTTATTAAATTGTGTTTATGTTATTTTATCCTATGCTTTATTAAATTGTATTTATGTTGTTTTATCCTATGCTTTATTAAATTGTATTTATGTTGTATTATCCTATGCTTAATTAAATTGTATTTATGTTGTTTTATCCTAAGCTTTATTAAATTGTATTTATGTTGTTTTATCGTATGCTTTATTAAATTGCATTTATGTTGTTTTATCCTATGCTTTATTAAATTGTGTTTATTTTGTTTTATCCTATGCTTTATTAAATTGTATTTATGTTGTTTTAACCCATGTTTTATTAAATTGTATTTATGTTGTTTTATCCTATGCTTTATTAAATTGAATATATGTTGTTTTATCCTATGCTTTATTAAATTGTATTTATCTTGTTTTGTCCTATGCTTTATTAAATTGTATTTATCTTGTTTTAACCTATGCTTTATTAAATTGTATTTATGTTGTTTTATCCTATGCTTTATTAAATTGTATTTATGTTGTTTTATCCTATGCTTTATTAAATTGTATATATGTTGTTTTAACCTATGCTTTATTAAATTGTATTTATGTTGTTTTAACCTATGCTTTATTAAATTGTATTTATGTTGTTTTATCCTATGCTTTATTAAATTGTATTTATGTTGCTTTAACCTTTGCTTTATTAAATTGTATTTATGTTGTTTTATCCTATGCTTTATTAAATTGTATTTATGTTGTTTTATCCTATGCTTTATTAAATTGTGTTTATGTTGTTTTATCCTATGCTTTATTAAATTGTATTTATGTTGTTTTATCCTATGCTTTATTAAATTGTATTTATGTTGTTTTATCCTATGCTTTATGAAATTGTATTTATGTTGTTTTATCCTATGCTTTATGAAATTGTATTTATGTTGTTTTATCCTATGCTTTATTAAATTGTATTTATGTTGTTTTATCCTATGCTTTATTAAATTGTATTTATGTTGTTTTATCGTATGCTTTATTAAAGTGCATTTATGTTGTTTTATCCTATGCTTTATTAAATTGTATTTATGTTGTTTTATCCTATGCTTTATTAAATTGTATTTATGTTGTTTTATCCTATGCTTAATTAAATTGTATTCATGTTGTTTTATGCTATGCTTTATTAAATTGTATTTATGTTGTTTTATCCTATGCTTTATTAAATTGGGTTTATTTTGTTTTATCCTATGCTTTATTAAATTGGGTTTATTTTGTTTTATCCTATGCTTTATTAAATTGTATTTATGTTGTTTTAACCCATGTTTTATTAAATTGTTTTTATGTTGTTTTATCCTATGCTTTATTAAATTGTATTTATGTTGTTTTATCCTATGCTTTATTAAATTGTATTTATGTTGTTTTATCCTATGCTTTATTAAATTGTATTTATGTTGTTTTATCCTATGCTTTATTAAATTGTATTTATGTTGTTTTATCCTATGCTTTATTAAATTGTGTTTATGTTGTTTTATCCTATGCTTTATTAAATTGTATTTATGTTGTTTTAACCCATGTTTTATTAAATTGTATTTATGTTGTTTTATCCTATGCTTTATTAAATTGTATTTATGTTGTTTTATCCTATGCTTTATTAAATTGCATTTATGTTGTTTTAACCCATGCTTCATTAAATTGTATTTATGTTGTTTTATCTTATGCTTTATTAAATTGTATTTATGTTATTTTATCCTATGCTTTATTAAATTGTATTCATGTTGTTTTATCCTATGCTTTATTAAATTGTATTTATGTTGTATTATCCTATGCTTAATTAAATTGTATTTATGTTGTTTTATCCTAAGCTTTATTAAATTGTATTTATGTTGTTTTATCGTATGCTTTATTAAATTGCATTTATGTTGTTTTATCCTATGCTTTATTAAATTGTGTTTATTTTGTTTTATCCTATGCTTTATTAAATTGTATTTATGTTGTTTTAACCCATGTTTTATTAAATTGTATTTATGTTGTTTTATCCTATGCTTTATTAAATTGAATATATGTTGTTTTATCCTATGCTTTATTAAATTGTATTTATCTTGTTTTGTCCTATGCTTTATTAAATTGTATTTATCTTGTTTTAACCTATGCTTTATTAAATTGTATTTATGTTGTTTTATCCTATGCTTTATTAAATTGTATTTATGTTGTTTTATCCTATGCTTTATTAAATTGTATATATGTTGTTTTAACCTATGCTTTATTAAATTGTATTTATGTTGTTTTAACCTGTGCTTTATTAAATTGTATTTATGTTGTTTTATCCTATGCTTTATTAAATTGTATTTATGTTGCTTTAACCTTTGCTTTATTAAATTGTATTATGTTGTTTTATCCTATGCTTTATTAAATTGTATTTATGTTGTTTTATCGTATGCTTTATTAAATTGTATTATGTTGTTTTATCGTATGCTTTATTAAATTGTATATATATTGTTTTATCCTATGATTTATTAAATTGTGTTTATGTTGTTTTATCCTATGCTTTATTAAATTGTATTTATGTCGTGTTAACCCATGCTTTATTAAATTGTATTTATGTGGTTTTATCCTATGATTTATTAAATTGCATTTATGTTGTTTTATCCTATGCTTTATTAAATTGTATTTATGTTGTTTTATCCTATGCTTTATTAAATTGTATTTATCTTGTTTTGTCCTATGCTTTATTAAATTATATTTATGTTGTTTTAACCTATGCTTTATTAAATTGTATTTATGTTGTTTTATCCTATGCTTTATTAAATTGTGTTTATGTTGTTTTATCCTATGCTTTATTAAATTGTATTTATGTTGTTTTATCCTATGCTTTATTAAATTGTATTTATGTTGTTTTATCCTATGCTTTATGAAATTGTATTTATGTTGTTTTATCCTATGCTTTATGAAATTGTATTTATGTTGTTTTATCCTATGCTTTATTAAATTGTATTTATGTTGTTTTATCCTATGCTTTATTAAATTGTATTTATGTTGTTTTATCCTATGCTTTATTAAAGTGCATTTATGTTGTTTTATCCTATGCTTTATTAAATTGTATTTATGTTGTTTTATCCTATGCTTTATTAAATTGTATTTATGTTGTTTTATCCTATGCTTAATTAAATTGTATTCATGTTGTTTTATGCTATGCTTTATTAAATTGTATTTATGTTGTTTTATCCTATGCTTTATTAAATTGGGTTTATTTTGTTTTATCCTATGCTTTATTAAATTGGGTTTATTTTGTTTTATCCTATGCTTTATTAAATTGTATTTATGTTGTTTTAACCCATGTTTTATTAAATTGTATTTATGTTGTTTTATCCTATGCTTTATTAAATTGTATATATGTTGTTTTATCCTATGCTTTATTAAATTGTATTTATCTTGTTTTGTCCTATGCTTTATTAAATTGTATTTATGTTATTTTAACCTATGCTTTATTAAATTGTATTTATGTTGTTTTATCCTATGCTTTATTAAATTGTATTTATGTTGTTTTATCCTATGCTTTATTAAATTGTTTTTATGTTGTTTTATCCTATGCTTTATCAAATTGTATTTATGTTGTTTTAACCTATGCTTTATTAAATTGTATTTATGTTGTTTTAACCTATGCTTTATTAAATTGTATTTATGTTGTTTTATCCTATGCTTTATTAAATTGTATTTATGTTGTTTTATCCTATGCTTTATTAAATTGTATTTATGTTGTTTTATCCTATGCTTTATTAAATTGTATTTATGTTGTTTTATCCTATGCTTTATTAAATTGTATTATGTTGTTTTATCATATGCTTTATTAAATTGTGTTTATGTTGTTTTATCCTATGCTTTATTAAATTGTGTTTATGTTGTTTTATCCTATGCTTTATTAAATTGTATTAATGTTGTTTTAACCCATGCTTTATTAAATTGTATTTATGTTGTTTTATCCTATGCTTTATTAAATTGTGTTTATGTTGTTTTATCCTATGCTTTATTAAATTGTATTTATGTTGTTTTAACCCATGTTTTATTAAATTGTATTTATGTTGTTTTATCCTATGCTTTATTAAATTGTATTTATGTTGTTTTATCCTATGCTTTATTAAATTGTATTTATGTTGTTTTAACCCATGCTTCATTAAATTGTATTTATGTTGTTTTATCTTATGCTTTATTAAATTGTATTTATGTTATTTTATCCTATGCTTTATTAAATTGTATTTATGTTGTTTTATCCTATGCTTTATTAAATTGTATTTATGTTGTATTATCCTATGCTTAATTAAATTGTATTTATGTTGTTTTATCCTAAGCTTTATTAAATTGTATTTATGTTGTTTTATCGTATGCTTTATTAAATTGCATTTATGTTGTTTTATCCTATGCTTTATTAAATTGTGTTTATTTTGTTTTATCCTATGCTTTATTAAATTGTATTTATGTTGTTTTAACCCATGTTTTATTAAATTGTATTTATGTTGTTTTATCCTATGCTTTATTAAATTGAATATATGTTGTTTTATCCTATGCTTTATTAAATTGTATTTATGTTGTTTTATCCTATGCTTTATTAAATTGTGTTTATGTTGTTTTATCCTATGCTTTATTAAATTGTATTTATGTTGTTTTATCCTATGCTTTATTAAATTGTATTTATGTTGTTTTATCCTATGCTTTATGAAATTGTATTTATGTTGTTTTATCCTATGCTTTATGAAATTGTATTTATGTTGTTTTATCCTATGCTTTATTAAATTGTATTTATGTTGTTTTATCCTATGCTTTATTAAATTGTATTTATGTTGTTTTATCGTATGCTTTATTAAAGTGCATTTATGTTGTTTTATCCTATGCTTTATTAAATTGTATTTATGTTGTTTTATCCTATGCTTTATTAAATTGTATTTATGTTGTTTTATCCTATGCTTAATTAAATTGTATTCATGTTGTTTTATGCTATGCTTTATTAAATTGTATTTATGTTGTTTTATCCTATGCTTTATTAAATTGGGTTTATTTTGTTTTATCCTATGCTTTATTAAATTGGGTTTATTTTGTTTTATCCTATGCTTTATTAAATTGTATTTATGTTGTTTTAACCCATGTTTTATTAAATTGTATTTATGTTGTTTTATCCTATGCTTTATTAAATTGTATATATGTTGTTTTATCCTATGCTTTATTAAATTGTATTTATCTTGTTTTGTCCTATGCTTTATTAAATTGTATTTATGTTATTTTAACCTATGCTTTATTAAATTGTATTTATGTTGTTTTATCCTATGCTTTATTAAATTGTATTTATGTTGTTTTATCCTATGCTTTATTAAATTGTTTTTATGTTGTTTTATCCTATGCTTTATTAAATTGTATTTATGTTGTTTTAACCTATGCTTTATTAAATTGTATTTATGTTGTTTTAACCTATGCTTTATTAAATTGTATTTATGTTGTTTTATCCTATGCTTTATTAAATTGTATTTATGTTGTTTTATCCTATGCTTTATTAAATTGTATTTATGTTGTTTTATCCTATGCTTTATTAAATTGTATTTATGTTGTTTTATCCTATGCTTTATTAAATTGTATTTATGTTGTTTTATCCTATGCTTTATTAAATTGTATTATGTTGTTTTATCATATGCTTTATTAAATTGTATTTATTTTGTTTTGTCGAATGCTTTATTAAATTGTATTTATGTTGTTTTAACCCATGCTTTATTAAATTGTATTTATGTTGTTTTATCCTATGCTTTATTAAATTGTATTTATGTTGTTTTGTTCTATGCTTTATTAAATTGTATTTATGTGGTTTTATCCTATGATTTATTAAATTGTATTTATGTTGTTTTATCCTATGCTTTATTAAATTGTATTTATGTGGTTTTATCCTATGCTTTATTAAACTGCATTTGTGTTGTTTTATGGTATGCTTTATTAAATTGTATTCATGTTGTTTTATCCTATGCTTTATTAAATTGTATTTATGTTGTTTTATCCTATGCTTTATTAAATTGTATTTATGTTGTTTTATCCTATGCTTTATTAAATTGTATTTATGTTGTTTTATCCTATGCTTTATTAAATTGTATTTATGTTGTTTTATCCTATGCTTTATTAAATTGTGTTTATGTTGTTTTATCCTATGCTTTATTAAATTGTATTTATGTTGTTTTAACCCATGTTTTATTAAATTGTATTTATGTTGTTTTATCCTATGCTTTATTAAATTGTATTTATGTTGTTTTATCCTATGCTTTATTAAATTGTATTTATGTTGTTTTAACCCATGCTTCATTAAATTGTATTTATGTTGTTTTATCTTATGCTTTATTAAATTGTATTTATGTTATTTTATCCTATGCTTTATTAAATTGTATTCATGTTGTTTTATCCTATGCTTTATTAAATTGTATTTATGTTGTATTATCCTATGCTTAATTAAATTGTATTTATGTTGTTTTATCCTAAGCTTTATTAAATTGTATTTATGTTGTTTTATCGTATGCTTTATTAAATTGCATTTATGTTGTTTTATCCTATGCTTTATTAAATTGTGTTTATTTTGTTTTATCCTATGCTTTATTAAATTGTATTTATGTTGTTTTAACCCATGTTTTATTAAATTGTATTTATGTTGTTTTATCCTATGCTTTATTAAATTGAATATATGTTGTTTTATCCTATGCTTTATTAAATTGTATTTATCTTGTTTTGTCCTATGCTTTATTAAATTGTATTTATCTTGTTTTAACCTATGCTTTATTAAATTGTATTTATGTTGTTTTATCCTATGCTTTATTAAATTGTATTTATGTTGTTTTATCCTATGCTTTATTAAATTGTATATATGTTGTTTTAACCTATGCTTTATTAAATTGTATTTATGTTGTTTTAACCTGTGCTTTATTAAATTGTATTTATGTTGTTTTATCCTATGCTTTATTAAATTGTATTTATGTTGCTTTAACCTTTGCTTTATTAAATTGTATTATGTTGTTTTATCCTATGCTTTATTAAATTGTATTTATGTTGTTTTATCGTATGCTTTATTAAATTGTATTATGTTGTTTTATCGTATGCTTTATTAAATTGTATATATGTTGTTTTATCCTATGATTTATTAAATTGTGTTTATGTTGTTTTATCCTATGCTTTATTAAATTGTATTTATGTCGTGTTAACCCATGCTTTATTAAATTGTATTTATGTGGTTTTATCCTATGATTTATTAAATTGTATTTATGTTGTTTTATCCTATGCTTTATTAAATTGTATTTATGTTGTTTTATCCTATGCTTTATTAAATTGTATTTATCTTGTTTTGTCCTATGCTTTATTAAATTATATTTATGTTGTTTTAACCTATGCTTTATTAAATTGTATTTATGTTGTTTTATCCTATGCTTTATTAAATTGTATTTATGTTGTTTTATCCTATGCTTTATTAAATTGTATATATGTTGTTTTATCCTATGCTTTATTAAATTGTATTTATCTTGTTTTGTCCTATGCTTTATTAAATTGTATTTATGTTATTTTAACCTATGCTTTATTAAATTGTATTTATGTTGTTTTATCCTATGCTTTATTAAATTGTATTTATGTTGTTTAATCCTATGCTTTATTAAATTGTTTTTATGTTGTTTTATCCTATGCTTTATCAAATTGTATTTATGTTGTTTTAACCTATGCTTTATTAAATTGTATTTATGTTGTTTTAACCTATGCTTTATTAAATTGTATTTATGTTGTTTTATCCTATGCTTTATTAAATTGTATTTATGTTGTTTTATCCTATGCTTTATTAAATTGTATTTATGTTGTTTTATCCTATGCTTTATTAAATTGTATTTATGTTGTTTTATCCTATGCTTTATTAAATTGTATTATGTTGTTTTATCATATGCTTTATTAAATTGTGTTTATGTTGTTTTATCCTATGCTTTATTAAATTGTGTTTATGTTGTTTTATCCTATGCTTTATTAAATTGTATTAATGTTGTTTTAACCCATGCTTTATTAAATTGTATTTATGTGGTTTTATCCTATGCTTTATTAAATTGTATTTATGTTGTTTTATCCTATGCTTTATTAAATTGTATTTATCTTGTTTTGTCCTATGCTTTATTAAATTATATTTATGTTGTTTTAACCTATGCTTTATTAAATTGTATTTATGTTGTTTTATCCTATGCTTTATTAAATTGTGTTTATGTTGTTTTATCCTATGCTTTATTAAATTGTATTTATGTTGTTTTATCCTATGCTTTATTAAATTGTATTTATGTTGTTTTATCCTATGCTTTATGAAATTGTATTTATGTTGTTTTATCCTATGCTTTATGAAATTGTATTTATGTTGTTTTATCCTATGCTTTATTAAATTGTATTTATGTTGTTTGATCCTATGCTTTATTAAATTGTATTTATGTTGTTTTATCGTATGCTTTATTAAAGTGCATTTATGTTGTTTTATCCTATGCTTTATTAAATTGTATTTATGTTGTTTTATCCTATGCTTTATTAAATTGTATTTATGTTGTTTTATCCTATGCTTAATTAAATTGTATTCATGTTGTTTTATGCTATGCTTTATTAAATTGTATTTATGTTGTTTTATCCTATGCTTTATTAAATTGGGTTTATTTTGTTTTATCCTATGCTTTATTAAATTGGGTTTATTTTGTTTTATCCTATGCTTTATTAAATTGTATTTATGTTGTTTTAACCCATGTTTTATTAAATTGTATTTATGTTGTTTTATCCTATGCTTTATTAAATTGTATTAATGTTGTTTTAACCCATGCTTTATTAAATTGTATTTATGTGGTTTTATCCTATGCTTTATTAAATTGTATTTATGTTGTTTTATCCTATGCTTTATTAAATTGTATTTATCTTGTTTTGTCCTATGCTTTATTAAATTATATTTATGTTGTTTTAACCTATGCTTTATTAAATTGTATTTCTGTTGTTTTATCCTATGCTTTATTAAATTGTGTTTATGTTGTTTTATCCTATGCTTTATTAAATTGTATTTATGTTGTTTTATCCTATGCTTTATTAAATTGTATTTATGTTGTTTTATCCTATGCTTTATGAAATTGTATTTATGTTGTTTTATCCTATGCTTTATGAAATTGTATTTATGTTGTTTTATCCTATGCTTTATTAAATTGTATTTATGTTGTTTGATCCTATGCTTTATTAAATTGTATTTATGTTGTTTTATCGTATGCTTTATTAAAGTGCATTTATGTTGTTTTAACCTATGCTTTATTAAATTGTATTTATGTTGTTTTAACCTATGCTTTATTAAATTGTATTTATGTTGTTTTATCCTATGCTTTATTAAATTGTATTTATGTTGTTTTATCCTATGCTTTATTAAATTGTATTTATGTTGTTTTATCCTATGCTTTATTAAATTGTATTTATGTTGTTTTATCCTATGCTTTATTAAATTGTATTTATGTTGTTTTATCCTATGCTTTATTAAATTGTATTATGTTGTTTTATCATATGCTTTATTAAATTGTATTTATGTTGTTTTATCCTATGCTTTATTAAATTGTGTTTATGTTGTTTTATCCTATGCTTTATTAAATTGTATTAATGTTGTTTTAACCCATGCTTTATTAAATTGTATTTATGTGGTTTTATCCTATGCTTTATTAAATTGTATTTATGTTGTTTTATCCTATGCTTTATTAAATTGTATTTATGTTGTTTTATCCTATGCTTTATTAAATTGCATTTATTTTGTTTTGTCGAATGCTTTATTAAATTGTATTTATGTTGTTTTAACCCATGATTTATTAAATTGTATTTATGTTGTTTTATCCTATACTTTATTAAATTGTATTTATGTTGTTTTAACCCATGTTTTATTAAATTGTATTTATGTTGTTTTATCCTATGCTTTATTAAATTGAATATATGTTGTTTTATCCTATGCTTTATTAAATTGAATTTATCTTGTTTTGTCCTATGCTTTATTAAATTGTATTTATCTTGTTTTAACCTATGCTTTATTAAATTGTATTTATCTTATTTTATCCTATGCTTTATTAAATTGTATTTATGTTGTTTTATCCTATGCTTTATTAAATTGTATTTATGTTGTTTTATCCTATGCTTTATTAAATTGTATATATGTTGTTTTAACCTATGCTTTATTAAATTGTATTTATGTTGTTTTAACCTATGCTTTATTAAATTGTATTTATGTTGTTTTATCCTATGCTTTATTAAATTGTATTTATGTTGCTTTAACCTTTGCTTTATTAAATTGTATTTATGTTGTTTTATCCTATGCTTTATTAAATTGTATTTATGTTGTTTTATCGTATGCTTTATTAAATTGTATTATGTTGTTTTATCGTATGCTTTATTAAATTGTATATATGTTGTTTTATCCTATGATTTATTAAATTGTGTTTATGTTGTTTTATCCTATGCTTTATTAAATTGTATTTATGTCGTGTTAACCCATGCTTTATTAAATTGTATTTATGTGGTTTTATCCTATGCTTTATTAAATTGTATTTATGTTGTTTTATCCTATGCTTTATTAAATTGTATTTATGTTGTTTTATCCTATGCTTTATTAAATTGTATTTATCTTGTTTTGTCCTATGCTTTATTAAATTATATTTATGTTGTTTTAACCTATGCTTTATTAAATTGTATTTATGTTGTTTTATCCTATGCTTTATTAAATTGTGTTTATGTTGTTTTATCCTATGCTTTATTAAATTGTATTTATGTTGTTTTATCCTATGCTTTATTAAATTGTATTTATGTTGTTTTATCCTATGCTTTATGAAATTGTATTTATGTTGTTTTATCCTATGCTTTATGAAATTGTATTTATGTTGTTTTATCCTATGCTTTATTAAATTGTATTTACGTTGTTTTATCCTATGCTTTATTAAATTGTATTTATGTTGTTTTATCGTATGCTTTATTAAAGTGCATTTATGTTGTTTTATCCTATGCTTTATTAAATTGTATTTATGTTGTTTTATCCTATGCTTTATTAAATTGTATTTATGTTGTTTTATCCTATGCTTAATTAAATTGTATTCATGTTGTTTTATGCTATGCTTTATTAAATTATATTTATGTTGTTTTATCCTATGCTTTATTAAATTGGGTTTATTTTGTTTTATCCTATGCTTTATTAAATTGGGTTTATTTTGTTTTATCCTATGCTTTATTAAATTGTATTTATGTTGTTTTAACCTATGCTTTATTAAATTGTATTTATGTTGTTTTATCCTATGCTTTATTAAATTGTATTTATGTTGTTTTATCCTATGCTTTATTAAATTGTATTTATGTTGTTTTATCCTATGCTTTATTAAATTGTATTTATGTTGTTTTAACCTATGCTTTATTAAATTGTATTTATGTTGTTTTAACCTATGCTTTATTAAATTGTATTTATGTTGTTTTATCCTATGCTTTATTAAATTGTATTTATGTTGTTTTATCCTATGCTTTATTAAATTGTATTTATGTTGTTTTATCCTATGCTTTATTAAATTGTATTAT
This sequence comes from Phyllobates terribilis, assembly GCF_046119375.1. Taxonomy (NCBI): domain Eukaryota; kingdom Metazoa; phylum Chordata; class Amphibia; order Anura; family Dendrobatidae; genus Phyllobates; species Phyllobates terribilis. Next base: position 184,748 of record NW_027363193.1, on the reverse strand, counting down.
GTTGTTTTATCATATGCTTTATTAAATTGTATTTATGTTGTTTTATCCTATGCTTTATTAAATTGTGTTTATGTTGTTTTATCCTATGCTATATTAAATTGTATTAATGTTGTTTTAACCCATGCTTTATTGAATTGTATTTATGTGGTTTTATCCTATGCTTTATTAAATTGTATTTATGTTGTTTTATCCTATGCTTTATTAAATTGTATTTATGTTGTTTTATCCTATGCTTTATTAAATTGCATTTATTTTGTTTTGTCGAATGCTTTATTAAATTGTATTTATGTTGTTTTAACCCATGATTTATTAAATTGTATTTATGTTGTTTTATCCTATGCTTTATTAAATTGTATTTATGTTGTTTTGTTCTATGCTTTATTAAATTGTATTTATGTGGTTTTATCCTATGATTTATTAAATTGTATTTATGTTGTTTTATCCTATGCTTTATTAAATTGTATTTATGTGGTTTTATCCTATGCTTTATTAAATTGTATTTATGTTGTTTTATCCTATGCTTTATTAAATTGTATTTATGTTGTTTTATCCTATGCTTTAATAAATTGTATTTATGTTGTTTTGTCCTATGCTTTATTAAATTGTATTTATGTTGTTTTATCCTATGCTTTATTAAATTGTATTTATGTTGTTTTATCCTATGCTTTATTAAATTGTATTTATGTTGTTTTATCCTATGCTTTAATAAATTGTATTAATGTTGTTTTGTCCTATGCTTTATTAAATTGTATTTATTTTGTTTTATCCTATGCTTTAATAAATTGTATTAATGTTGTTTTGTCCTATGCTTTATTAAATTGTATTTATGTTGTTTTAACCCATGCTTTATTAAATTGTATTTATGTTGTTTTATCCTATGCTTTATTAAATTGTACTTATGTTGTTTTATCCTATGCTTTATTAAATTGTATTTATGTTGTTTTATCCTATGCTTTATTAAATTGTATTTATGTTGTTTTATCCTATGCTTTATTAAATTGTATTTATGTTGTTTAATAATATGCTTTATTAAATTGTATTTATGTTGTTTTATCCTATGCTTTATTAAATTGTGTTTATGTTGTTTTATCCTATGCATTATTAAATTTTATTTATGTTGTTTTATCCTATGCTTTATTAAATTGTATTTATGTTGTTTTATCCTATGCTTTATGAAATTGTATTTATGTTGTTTTATCCTATGCTTTATTAAATTGTATTTATGTTGTTTTATCCTATGCTTTATTAAATTGTGTTTATGTTGTTTTATCGTATGCTTTATTAAAGTGCATTTATGTTGTTTTATCCTATGCTTTATTAAATTGTATTTATGTTGTTTTATCCTATGCTTTAATAAATTGTATTTATGTTGTTTTGTCCTATGCTTTATTAAATTGTATTTATGTTGTTTTATCCTATGCTTTATTAAATTGTATTTATGTTGTTTTATCCTATGCTTTATTAAATTGTATTTATGTTGTTTTATCCTATGCTTTAATAAATTGTATTAATGTTGTTTTGTCCTATGCTTTATTAAATTGTATTTATTTTGTTTTATCCTATGCTTTAATAAATTGTATTAATGTTGTTTTGTCCTATGCTTTATTAAATTGTATTTATGTTGTTTTAACCCATGCTTTATTAAATTGTATTTATGTTGTTTTATCCTATGCTTTATTAAATTGTACTTATGTTGTTTTATCCTATGCTTTATTAAATTGTATTTATGTTGTTTTATCCTATGCTTTATTAAATTGTATTTATGTTGTTTTATCCTATGCTTTATTAAATTGTATTTATGTTGTTTAATAATATGCTTTATTAAATTGTATTTATGTTGTTTTATCCTATGCTTTATTAAATTGTGTTTATGTTGTTTTATCCTATGCATTATTAAATTTTATTTATGTTGTTTTATCCTATGCTTTATTAAATTGTATTTATGTTGTTTTATCCTATGCTTTATGAAATTGTATTTATGTTGTTTTATCCTATGCTTTATTAAATTGTATTTATGTTGTTTTATCCTATGCTTTATTAAATTGTGTTTATGTTTTTTTATCGTATGCTTTATTAAAGTGCATTTATGTTGTTTTATCCTATGCTTTATTAAATTGTATTTATGTTGTTTTATCCTCTGTTTTATTAAATTGTATTTATGTTGTTTTATCCTATGCTTAATTAAATTGTATTTATGTTGTTTTATCCTATGCTTTATTTAATTGTATTTATGTTGTTTTATTGTATGCTTTATTAAATTGTATTTATGTTGTTTTATCCTATGCTTTATTAAATTGTGTTTATTTTGTTTTATCCTATGCTTTATTAAATTGTATTTATGTTGTTTTAACCCATGTTGTATTAAATTGTATTTATGTTGTTTTATCCTATGCTTTATTAAATTGTATATATGTTGTTTTTTCCTATGCTTTATTAAATTGTATTTATCTTGTTTTGTCCTATGCTTTATTAAATTGTATTTATGTTGTTTTAACCTATGCTTTATTAAATTGTATTTATGTTGTTTTATCCTATGCTTTATTAAATTGTGTTTATGTTGTTTTATCCTATGCTTTATTAAATTGTATTTATGTTGTTTTATCCTATGCTTTATGAAATTGTATTTATGTTGTTTTATCCTATGCTTTATGAAATTGTATTTATGTTGTTTTATCCTATGCTTTATTAAATTGTATTTATGTTGTTTTATCCTATGCTTTATTAAATTGTATTTATGTTGTTTTATCGTATGCTTTATTAAAGTGCATTTATGTTGTTTTATCCTATGCTTTATTAAATTGTATTTATGTTGTTTTATCCTATGCTTTATTAAATTGTATTTATGTTGTTTTAACCTATGCTTTATTAAATTGTATTTATGTTGTTTTAACCTATGCTTTATTAAATTGTATTTATGTTGTTTTATCCTATGCTTTATTAAATTGTATTTATGTTGCTTTAACCTTTGCTTTATTAAATTGTATTTATGTTGTTTTATCCTATGCTTTATTAAATTGCATTTATGTTGTTTTATCGTATGCTTTATTAAATTGTATTATGTTGTTTTATCGTATGCTTTATTAAATTGTATATATGTTGTTTTATCCTATGATTTATTAAATTGTGTTTATGTTGTTTTATCCTATGCTTTATTAAATTGTATTTATGTTGTTTTATCCTATGCTTAATTAAATTGTATTTATGTTGTTTTATCCTATGTTTAATTAAATTGTATTTATGTTGTTTTATCGTATGCTTTATTAAATTGTATTTATGTTGTTTTATCCTATGCTTTATTAAATTGTGTTTATTTTGTTTTATCCTATGCTTTATTAAATTGTATTTATGTTGTTTTAACCCATGTTGTATTAAATTGTATTTATGTTGTTTTATCCTATGCTTTATTAAATTGTATATATGTTGTTTTATCCTATGCTTTATTAAATTGTATTTATCTTGTTTTGTCCTATGCTTTATTAAATTGTATTTATGTTGTTTTAACCTATGCTTTATTAAATTGTATTTATGTTGTTTTATCCTATGCTTTATTAAATTGTGTTTATGTTGTTTTATCCTATGCTTTATTAAATTGTATTTATGTTGTTTTATCCTATGCTTTATTAAATTGTATTTATGTTGTTTTATCCTATGCTTTATGAAATTGTATTTATGTTGTTTTATCCTATGCTTTATTAAATTGTATTTATGTTGTTTTATCGTATGCTTTATTAAAGTGCATTTATGTTGTTTTATCCTATGCTTTATTAAATTGTATTTATGTTGTTTTATCCTATGCTTTATTAAATTGTATTTAAGTTGTATTATCCTATGCTTAATTAAATTGTATTTATGTTGTTTTATCCTATGCTTTATTAAATTGTATTTATGTTGTTTTATCGTATGCTTTATTAAATTGCATTTATGTTGTTTTATCCTATGCTTTATTAAATTGTGTTTATTTTGTTTTGTCCTATGCTTTATTAAATTGTATTTATGTTGTTTTAACCCATGTTTTATTAAATTGTATTTATGTTGTTTTATCCTATGCTTTATTAAATTGTATATATGTTGTTTTATCCTATGCTTTATTAAATTGTATTTATCTTGTTTTGTCCTATGCTTTATTAAATTGTGTTTATGTTGTTTTAACCTATGCTTTATTAAATTGTATTTATGTTGTTTTATCCTATGCTTTATTAAATTGTGTTTATGTTGTTTTATCCTATGCTTTATTAAATTGTATTTATGTTGTTTTATCCTATGCTTTATTACATTGTATTTATGTTGTTTTATCCTATGCTTAATTAAATTGTATTTATGTTGTTTTATCCTACGCTTTATTAAATTGTATTTATGTTGTTTTATCCTATGCTTTATTAAATTGTATTTATGTTGTTTTATCCTATGCTTTATTAAAGTGCATTTATGTTGTTTTATCCTATGCTTTATTAAATTGTATTTATGTTGTTTTATCCTATGCTTTATTAAATTGTATTTATGTTGTTTTAACCTATGCTTTATTAAATTGTATTTATGTTGTTTTAACCTATGCTTTATTAAATTGTATTTATGTTGTTTTATCCTATGCTTTATTAAATTGTATTTATGTTGCTTTAACCTTTGCTTTATTAAATTGTATTTATGTTGTTTTATCCTATGCTTTATTAAATTGTATTTATGTTGTTTTATCGTATGCTTTATTAAATTGTATTATGTTGTTTTATCGTATGCTTTATTAAATTGTATATATGTTGTTTTATCCTATGATTTATTAAACTGTGTTTATGTTGTTTTATCCTATGCTTTATTAAATTGTATTTATGTTGTTTTATCCTATGCTTAATTAAATTGTATTTATGTTGTTTTATCCTATGCTTTATTAAATTGTATTTATGTTGTTTTATCGTATGCTTTATTAAATTGTATTTATGTTGTTTTATCCTATGCTTTATTAAATTGTGTTTATTTTGTTTTATCCTATGCTTTATTAAATTGTATTTATGTTGTTTTAACCCATGTTGTATTAAATTGTATTTATGTTGTTTTATCCTATGCTTTATTAAATTGTATATATGTTGTTTTATCCTATGCTTTATTAAATTGTATTTATCTTGTTTTGTCCTATGCTTTATTAAATTGTATTTATGTTGTTTTAACCTATGCTTTATTAAATTGTATTTATGTTGTTTTATCCTTTGCTTTATTAAATTGTATTTATGTTGTTTTATCCTATGCTTTATTAAATTGTGTTTATGTTGTTTTATCCTATGCTTTATTAAATTGTATTTATGTTGTTTTATCCTATGCTTTATTAAATTGTATTTATGTTGTTTTATCCTATGCTTTATGAAATTGTATTTATGTTGTTTTATCCTATGCTTTATTAAATTGTATTTATGTTGTTTTATCCTATGCTTTATTAAATTGGATTTATGTTGTTTTATCGTATGCTTTATTAAAGTGGATTTATGTTGTTTTATCCTATGCTTTATTAAATTGTATTTATGTTGTTTTATCCTATGCTTTATTAAATTGTATTTATGTTGTTTTAACCTATGCTTTATTAAATTGTATTTATGATGTTTTATCCTATGCTTTATTAAATTGTATTTATGTTGTTTTATCCTATGCTTTATTAAATTGTATTTATGTTGCTTTAACCTTTGCTTTATTAAATTGTATTTATGTTGTTTTATCCTATGCTTTATTAAATTGCATTTATGTTGTTTTATCGTATGCTTTATTAAATTGTATTATGTTGTTTTATCGTATGCTTTATTAAATTGTATATATGTTGTTTTATCCTATGATTTATTAAATTGTGTTTATGTTGTTTTATCCTATGCTTTATTAAATTGTATTTATGTTGTTTTATCCTATGCTTAATTAAATTGTATTTATGTTGTTTTATCCTATGTTTAATTAAATTGTATTTATGTTGTTTTATCGTATGCTTTATTAAATTGTATTTATGTTGTTTTATCCTATGCTTTATTAAATTGTGTTTATTTTGTTTTATCCTATGCTTTATTAAATTGTATTTATGTTGTTTTAACCCATGTTGTATTAAATTGTATTTATGTTGTTTTATCCTATGCTTTATTAAATTGTATATATGTTGTTTTATCCTATGCTTTATTAAATTGTATTTATCTTGTTTTGTCCTATGCTTTATTAAATTGTATTTATGTTGTTTTAACCTATGCTTTATTAAATTGTGTTTATGTTGTTTTATCCTATGCTTTATTAAATTGTATTTATGTTGTTTTATCCTATGCTTTATTAAATTGTATTTATGTTGTTTTATCCTATGCTTTATGAAATTGTATTTATGTTGTTTTATCCTATGCTTTATTAAATTGTATTTATGTTGTTTTATCGTATGCTTTATTAAAGTGCATTTATGTTGTTTTATCCTATGCTTTATTAAATTGTATTTATGTTGTTTTATCCTATGCTTTATTAAATTGTATTTATGTTGTATTATCCTATGCTTAATTAAATTGTATTTATGTTGTTTTATCCTATGCTTTATTAAATTGTATTTATGTTGTTTTATCGTATGCTTTATTAAATTGCATTTATGTTGTTTTATCCTATGCTTTATTAAATTGTGTTTATTTTGTTTTGTCCTATGCTTTATTAAATTGTATTTATGTTGTTTTAACCCATGTTTTATTAAATTGTATTTATGTTGTTTTATCCTATGCTTTATTAAATTGTATATATGTTGTTTTATCCTATGCTTTATTAAATTGTATTTATCTTGTTTTGTCCTATGCTTTATTAAATTGTGTTTATGTTGTTTTAACCTATGCTTTATTAAATTGTATTTATGTTGTTTTATCCTATGCTTTATTAAATTGTATTTATGTTGTTTTATCCTATGCTTTATTAAATTGTATTTATGTTGTTTTATCGTATGCTTTATTAAAGTGCATTTATGTTGTTTTATCCTATGCTTTATTAAATTGTATTTATGTTGTTTTATCCTATGCTTTATTAAATTGTATTTATGTTGTTTTATCCTATGCTTTATTAAATTGTGTTTATGTTGTTTTATCCTATGCTTTATTAAATTGCATTTATGTTGTTTTATCCTATGCTTTATTACATTGTATTTATGTTGTTTTATCCTATGCTTTATGAAATTGTATTTATGTTGTTTTATCCTACGCTTTATTAAATTGTATTTATGTTGTTTTATCCTATGCTTTATTAAATTGTATTTATGTTGTTTTATCGTATGCTTTATTAAAGTGCATTTATGTTGTTTTATCCTATGCTTTATTAAATTGTATTTATGTTGTTTTATCCTATGCTTTATTAAATTGTATTTATGTTGTTTTAACCTATGCTTTATTAAATTGTATTTATGTTGTTTTAACCTATGCTTTATTAAATTGTATTTATGTTGTTTTATCCTATGCTTTATTAAATTGTATTTATGTTGCTTTAACCTTTGCTTTATTAAATTGTATTTATGTTGTTTTATCCTATGCTTTATTAAATTGTATTTATGTTGTTTTATCGTATGCTTTATTAAATTGTATTATGTTGTTTTATCGTATGCTTTATTAAATTGTATATATGTTGTTTTATCCTATGATTTATTAAACTGTGTTTATGTTGTTTTATCCTATGCTTTATTAAATTGTATTTATGTTGTTTTATCCTATGCTTAATTAAATTGTATTTATGTTGTTTTATCCTATGCTTTATTAAATTGTATTTATGTTGTTTTATCGTATGCTTTATTAAATTGTATTTATGTTGTTTTATCCTATGCTTTATTAAATTGTGTTTATTTTGTTTTATCCTATGCTTTATTAAATTGTATTTATGTTGTTTTAACCCATGTTGTATTAAATTGTATTTATGTTGTTTTATCCTATGCTTTATTAAATTGTATATATGTTGTTTTATCCTATGCTTTATTAAATTGTATTTATCTTGTTTTGTCCTATGCTTTATTAAATTGTATTTATGTTGTTTTAACCTATGCTTTATTAAATTGTATTTATGTTGTTTTATCCTTTGCTTTATTAAATTGTATTTATGTTGTTTTATCCTATGCTTTATTAAATTGTGTTTATGTTGTTTTATCCTATGCTTTATTAAATTGTATTTATGTTGTTTTATCCTATGCTTTATTAAATTGTATTTATGTTGTTTTATCCTATGCTTTATGAAATTGTATTTATGTTGTTTTATCCTATGCTTTATTAAATTGTATTTATGTTGTTTTATCCTATGCTTTATTAAATTGTATTTATGTTGTTTTATCGTATGCATTATTAAAGTGCATTTATGTTGTTTTATCCTATGCTTTATTAAATTGTATTTATGTTGTTTTATCCTATGCTTTATTAAATTGTATTTATGTTGTTTTAACCTATGCTTTATTAAATTGTATTTATGTTGTTTTATCCTATGCTTTATTAAATTGTATTTATGTTGCTTTAACCTTTGCTTTATTAAATTGTATTTATGTTGTTTTATCCTATGCTTTATTAAATTGTATTTATGTTGTTTTATCGTATGCTTTATTAAATTGTATTATGTTGTTTTATCGTATGCTTTATTAAATTGTATATATGTTGTTTTATCCTATGATTTATTAAATTGTGTTTATGTTGTTTTATCCTATGCTTTATTAAATTGTATTTATGTTGTTTTACCCTATGCTTAATTAAATTGTATTTATGTTGTTTTATCCTATGCTTTATTAAATTGTATTTATGTTGTTTTATCGTATGCTTTATTAAATTGTATTTATGTTGTTTTATCCTATGCTTTATTAAATTGTGTTTATTTTGTTTTATCCTATGCTTTATTAAATTGTATTTATGTTGTTTTAACCCATGTTGTATTAAATTGTATTTATGTTGTTTTATCCTATGCTTTATTAAATTGTATATATGTTGTTTTATCCTATGCTTTATTAAATTGTATTTATCTTGTTTTGTCCTATGCTTTATTAAATTGTATTTATGTTATTTTAACCTATGCTTTATTAAATTGTATTTATGTTGTTTTATCCTATGCTTTATTAAATTGAATTTATGTTGTTTTATCCTATGCTTTATTAAATTGTTTTTATGTTGTTTTATCCTATGCTTTATTAAATTGTATTTATGTTGTTTTAACCTATGCTTTATTAAATTGTATTTATGTTGTTTTAACCTATGCTTTATTAAATTGTATTTATGTTGTTTTATCCTATGCTTTATTTAATTGTATTTATGTTGTTTTATCCTATGCTTTATTAAATTGTATTTATGTTGTTTTATCCTATGCTTTATTAAATTGTATTTATGTTGTTTTATCCTATGCTTTATTAAATTGTATTTATGTTGTTTTATCCTATGCTTTATTAAATTGTATTTATGTTGTATTATCCTATGCTTAATTAAATTGTATTTATGTTGTTTTATCCTATGCTTTATTAAATTGTATTTATGTTGTTTTATCGTATGCTTTATTAAATTGCATTTATGTTGTTTTATCCTATGCTTTATTAAATTGTGTTTATTTTGTTTTGTCCTATGCTTTATTAAATTGTATTTATGTTGTTTTAACCCATGTTTTATTAAATTGTATTTATGTTGTTTTATCCTATGCTTTATTAAATTGTATATATGTTGTTTTATCCTATGCTTTATTAAATTGTATTTATCTTGTTTTGTCCTATGCTTTATTAAATTGTGTTTATGTTGTTTTAACCTATGCTTTATTAAATTGTATTTATGTTGTTTTATCCTATGCTTTATTAAATTGTATTTATGTTGTTTTATCCTATGCTTTATTAAATTGTATTTATGTTGTTTTATCGTATGCTTTATTAAAGTGCATTTATGTTGTTTTATCCTATGCTTTATTAAATTGTATTTATGTTGTTTTATCCTATGCTTTATTAAATTGTATTTATGTTGTTTTATCCTATGCTTTATTAAATTGTGTTTATGTTGTTTTATCCTATGCTTTATTAAATTGCATTTATGTTGTTTTATCCTATGCTTTATTACATTGTATTTATGTTGTTTTATCCTATGCTTTATGAAATTGTATTTATGTTGTTTTATCCTACGCTTTATTAAATTGTATTTATGTTGTTTTATCCTATGCTTTATTAAATTGTATTTATGTTGTTTTATCGTATGCTTTATTAAAGTGCATTTATGTTGTTTTATCCTATGCTTTATTAAATTGTATTTATGTTGTTTTATCCTATGCTTTATTAAATTGTATTTATGTTGTTTTAACCTATGCTTTATTAAATTGTATTTATGTTGTTTTAACCTATGCTTTATTAAATTGTATTTATGTTGTTTTATCCTATGCTTTATTAAATTGTATTTATGTTGCTTTAACCTTTGCTTTATTAAATTGTATTTATGTTGTTTTATCCTATGCTTTATTAAATTGTATTTATGTTGTTTTATCGTATGCTTTATTAAATTGTATTATGTTGTTTTATCGTATGCTTTATTAAATTGTATATATGTTGTTTTATCCTATGATTTATTAAACTGTGTTTATGTTGTTTTATCCTATGCTTTATTAAATTGTATTTATGTTGTTTTATCCTATGCTTAATTAAATTGTATTTATGTTGTTTTATCCTATGCTTTATTAAATTGTATTTATGTTGTTTTATCGTATGCTTTATTAAATTGTATTTATGTTGTTTTATCCTATGCTTTATTAAATTGTGTTTATTTTGTTTTATCCTATGCTTTATTAAATTGTATTTATGTTGTTTTAACCCATGTTGTATTAAATTGTATTTATGTTGTTTTATCCTATGCTTTATTAAATTGTATATATGTTGTTTTATCCTATGCTTTATTAAATTGTATTTATCTTGTTTTGTCCTATGCTTTATTAAATTGTATTTATGTTGTTTTAACCTATGCTTTATTAAATTGTATTTATGTTGTTTTATCCTTTGCTTTATTAAATTGTATTTATGTTGTTTTATCCTATGCTTTATTAAATTGTGTTTATGTTGTTTTATCCTATGCTTTATTAAATTGTATTTATGTTGTTTTATCCTATGCTTTATTAAATTGTATTTATGTTGTTTTATCCTATGCTTTATGAAATTGTATTTATGTTGTTTTATCCTATGCTTTATTAAATTGTATTTATGTTGTTTTATCCTATGCTTTATTAAATTGTGTTTATGTTGTTTTATCGTATGCTTTATTAAATTGTATTATGTTGTTTTATCGTATGCTTTATTAAATTGTATATATGTTGTTTTATCCTATGATTTATTAAATTGTGTTTATGTTGTTTTATCCTATGCTTTATTAAATTGTATTTATGTTGTTTTACCCTATGCTTAATTAAATTGTATTTATGTTGTTTTATCCTATGCTTTATTAAATTGTATTTATGTTGTTTTATCGTATGCTTTATTAAATTGTATTTATGTTGTTTTATCCTATGCTTTATTAAATTGTGTTTATTTTGTTTTATCCTATGCTTTATTAAATTGTATTTATGTTGTTTTAACCCATGTTGTATTAAATTGTATTTATGTTGTTTTATCCTATGCTTTATTAAATTGTATATATGTTGTTTTATCCTATGCTTTATTAAATTGTATTTATCTTGTTTTGTCCTATGCTTTATTAAATTGTATTTATGTTATTTTAACCTATGCTTTATTAAATTGTATTTATGTTGTTTTATCCTATGCTTTATTAAATTGAATTTATGTTGTTTTATCCTATGCTTTATTAAATTGTTTTTATGTTGTTTTATCCTATGCTTTATTAAATTGTATTTATGTTGTTTTAACCTATGCTTTATTAAATTGTATTTATGTTGTTTTAACCTATGCTTTATTAAATTGTATTTATGTTGTTTTATCCTATGCTTTATTTAATTGTATTTATGTTGTTTTATCCTATGCTTTATTAAATTGTATTTATGTTGTTTTATCCTATGCTTTATTAAATTGTATTTATGTTGTTTTATCCTATGCTTTATTAAATTGTATTTATGTTGTTTTATCCTATGCTTTATTAAATTGTATTATGTTGTTTTATCATATGCTTTATTAAATTGTATTTATTTTGTTTTGTCGAATGCTTTATTAAATTGTATTTATGTTGTTTTAACCCATGCTTTATTAAATTGTATTTATGTTGTTTTATCCTATGCTTTATTAAATTGTATTTATGTTGTTTTGTTCTATGCTTTATTAAATTGTATTTATGTGGTTTTATCCTATGATTTATTAAATTGTATTTATGTTGTTTTATCCTATGCTTTATTAAATTGTATTTATGTGGTTTTATCCTATGCTTTATTAAACTGCATTTGTGTTGTTTTATGGTATGCTTTATTAAATTGTATTCATGTTGTTTTATCCTATGCTTTATTAAATTGTATTTATGTTGTTTTATCCTATGCTTTATTAAATTGTATTTATGTTGTTTTATCCTATGCTTTATTAAATTGTATTTATGTTGTTTTATCCTATGCTTTATTAAATTGTATTTATGTTGTTTTATCCTATGCTTTATTAAATTGTGTTTATGTTGTTTTCTCCTATGCTTTATTAAATTGTATTTATGTTGTTTTAACCCATGTTTTATTAAATTGTATTTATGTTGTTTTATCCTATGCTTTATTAAATTGTATTTATGTTGTTTTATCCTATGCTTTATTAAATTGTATTTATGTTGTTTTAACCCATGCTTCATTAAATTGTATTTATGTTGTTTTATCTTATGCTTTATTAAATTGTATTTATGTTATTTTATCCTATGCTTTATTAAATTGTATTTATGTTGTTTTATCCTATGCTTTATTAAATTGTATTTATGTTGTATTATCCTATGCTTAATTAAATTGTATTTATGTTGTTTTATCCTAAGCTTTATTAAATTGTATTTATGTTGTTTTATCGTATGCTTTATTAAATTGCATTTATGTTGTTTTATCCTATGCTTTATTAAATTGTGTTTATTTTGTTTTATCCTATGCTTTATTAAATTGTATTTATGTTGTTTTAACCCATGTTTTATTAAATTGTATTTATGTTGTTTTATCCTATGCTTTATTAAATTGAATATATGCTGTTTTATCCTATGCTTTATTAAATTGTATTTATCTTGTTTTGTCCTATGCTTTATTAAATTGTATTTATCTTGTTTTAACCTATGCTTTATTAAATTGTATTTATGTTGTTTTATCCTATGCTTTATTAAATTGTATTTATGTTGTTTTATCCTATGCTTTATTAAATTGTATATATGTTGTTTTAACCTATGCTTTATTAAATTGTATTTATGTTGTTTTAACCTGTGCTTTATTAAATTGTATTTATGTTGCTTTATCCTATGCTTTATTAAATTGTATTTATGTTGCTTTAACCTTTGCTTTATTAAATTGTATTTATGTTGTTTTATCCTATGCTTTATTAAATTGTATTTATGTTGTTTTATCGTATGCTTTATTAAATTGTATTATGTTGTTTTATCGTATGCTTTATTAAATTGTATATATGTTGTTTTATCCTATGATTTATTAAATTGTGTTTATGTTGTTTTATCCTATGCTTTATTAAATTGTATTTATGTCGTGTTAACCCATGCTTTATTAAATTGTATTTATGTGGTTTTATCCTATGATTTATTAAATTGTATTTATGTTGTTTTATCCTATGCTTTATTAAATTGTATTTATGTTGTTTTATCCTATGCTTTATTAAATTGTATTTATCTTGTTTTGTCCTATGCTTTATTAAATTATATTTATGTTGTTTTAACCTATGCTTTATTAAATTGTGTTTATGTTGTTTTATCCTATGCTTTATTAAATTGTGTTTATGTTGTTTTATCCTATGCTTTATTAAATTGTATTTATGTTGTTTTATCCTATGCTTTATGAAATTGTATTTATGTTGTTTTATCCTATTCTTTATGAAATTGTATTTATGTTGTTTTATCCTATGCTTTATGAAATTGTATTTATGTTGTTTTATCCTATGCTTTATTAAATTGTATTTATGTTGTTTTATCCTATGCTTTATTAAATTGTATTTATGTTGTTTTATCGTATGCTTTATTAAAGTGCATTTATGTTGTTTTATCCTATGCTTTATTAAATTGTATTTATGTTGTTTTATCCTATGCTTTATTAAATTGTATTTATGTTGTTTTATCCTATGCTTAATTAAATTGTATTCATGTTGTTTTATGCTATGCTTTATTAAATTGTATTTATGTTGTTTTATCCTATGCTTTATTAAATTGTATTTATGTGGTTTTATCCTATGCTTTATTAAATTGGGTTTATTTTGTTTTATCCTATGCTTTATTAAATTGGGTTTATTTTGTTTTATCCTATGCTTTATTAAATTGTATTTATGTTGTTTTAACCCATGTTTCATTAAATTGTATTTATGTTATTTTATCCTATGCTTTATTAAATTGTATATATGTTGTTTTATCCTATGCTTTATTAAATTGTATTTATCTTGTTTTGTCCTATGCTTTATTAAATTGTATTTATGTTATTTTAACCTATGCTTTATTAAATTGTATTTATGTTGTTTTATCCTATGCTTTATTAAATTGTATTTATGTTGTTTTATCCTATGCTTTATTAAATTGTTTTTATGTTGTTTTATCCTATGCTCTATCAAATTGTATTTATGTTGTTTTAACCTTTGCTTTATTAAATTGTATTTATGTTGTTTTAACCTATGCTTTATTAAATTGTATTTATGTTGTTTTATCCTATGCTTTATTAAATTGTATTTATGTTGTTTTATCCTATGCTTTATTAAATTGTATTTATGTTGTTTTATCCTATGCTTTATTAAATTGTATTTATGTTGTTTTATCCTATGCTTTATTAAATTGTATTTATGTTGTTTTATCCTATGCTTTATTAAATTGTATTATGTTGTTTTATCATATGCTTTATTAAATTGTATTTATGTTGTTTTATCCTATGCTTTATTAAATTGTGTTTATGTTGTTTTATCCTATGCTTTATTAAATTGTATTAATGTTGTTTTAACCCATGCTTTATTAAATTGTATTTATGTGGTTTTATCCTATGCTTTATTAAATTGTATTTATGTTGTTTTATCCTATGCTTTATTAAATTGTATTTATCTTGTTTTGTCCTATGCTTTATTAAATTATATTTATGTTGTTTTAACCTATGCTTTATTAAATTGTATTTATGTTGTTTTATCCTATGCTTTATTAAATTGTGTTTATGTTGTTTTATCCAATGCTTTATTAAATTGTATTTATGTTGTTTTATCCTATGCTTTATTAAATTGTATTTATGTTGTTTTATCCTATGCTTTATGAAATTGTATTTATGTTGTTTTATCCTATGCTTTATGAAATTGTATTTATGTAGTTTGTTCCTATGCTTTATTAAATTGTATTTATGTTGTTTTATCCTATGCTTTATTAAATTGTATTTATGTTGTTTTATCGTATGCTTTATTAAAGTGCATTTATGTTGTTTTATCCTATGCTTTATTAAATTGTGTTTATTTTGTTTTATCCTATGCTTTATTAAATTGTATTTATGTTGTTTTAACCCATGTTGTATTAAATTGTATTTATGTTGTTTTATCCTATGCTTTATTAAATTGTATATATGTTGTTTTATCCTATGCTTTATTAAATTGTATTTATCTTGTTTTGTCCTATGCTTTATTAAATTGTATTTATGTTGTTTTAACCTATGCTTTATTAAATTGTATTTATGTTGTTTTATCCTATGCTTTATTAAATTGTGTTTATGTTGTTTTATCCTATGCTTTATTAAATTGTATTTATGTTGTTTTATCCTATGCTTTATTAAATTGTATTTATGTTGTTTTATCCTATGCTTTATGAAATTGTATTTATGTTGTTTTATCCTATGCTTTATTAAATTGTATTTATGTTGTTTTATCGTATGCTTTATTAAAGTGCATTTATGTTGTTTTATCCTATGCTTTATTAAATTGTATTTATGTTGTTTTATCCTATGCTTTATTAAATTGTATTTATGTTGTATTATCCTATGCTTAATTAAATTGTATTTATGTTGTTTTATCCTATGCTTTATTAAATTGTATTTATGTTGTTTTATCGTATGCTTTATTAAATTGCATTTATGTTGTTTTATCCTATGCTTTATTAAATTGTGTTTATTTTGTTTTGTCCTATGCTTTATTAAATTGTATTTATGTTGTTTTAACCCATGTTTTATTAAATTGTATTTATGTTGTTTTATCCTATGCTTTATTAAATTGTATATATGTTGTTTTATCCTATGCTTTATTAAATTGTATTTATCTTGTTTTGTCCTATGCTTTATTAAATTGTGTTTATGTTGTTTTAACCTATGCTTTATTAAATTGTATTTATGTTGTTTTATCCTATGCTTTATTAAATTGTATTTATGTTGTTTTATCCTATGCTTTATTAAATTGTATTTATGTTGTTTTATCGTATGCTTTATTAAAGTGCATTTATGTTGTTTTATCCTATGCTTTATTAAATTGTATTTATGTTGTTTTATCCTATGCTTTATTAAATTGTATTTATGTTGTTTTATCCTATGCTTTATTAAATTGTGTTTATGTTGTTTTATCCTATGCTTTATTAAATTGCATTTATGTTGTTTTATCCTATGCTTTATTACATTGTATTTATGTTGTTTTATCCTATGCTTTATGAAATTGTATTTATGTTGTTTTATCCTACGCTTTATTAAATTGTATTTATGTTGTTTTATCCTATGCTTTATTAAATTGTATTTATGTTGTTTTATCGTATGCTTTATTAAAGTGCATTTATGTTGTTTTATCCTATGCTTTATTAAATTGTATTTATGTTGTTTTATCCTATGCTTTATTAAATTGTATTTATGTTGTTTTAACCTATGCTTTATTAAATTGTATTTATGTTGTTTTAACCTATGCTTTATTAAATTGTATTTATGTTGTTTTATCCTATGCTTTATTAAATTGTATTTATGTTGCTTTAACCTTTGCTTTATTAAATTGTATTTATGTTGTTTTATCCTATGCTTTATTAAATTGTATTTATGTTGTTTTATCGTATGCTTTATTAAATTGTATTATGTTGTTTTATCGTATGCTTTATTAAATTGTATATATGTTGTTTTATCCTATGATTTATTAAACTGTGTTTATGTTGTTTTATCCTATGCTTTATTAAATTGTATTTATGTTGTTTTATCCTATGCTTAATTAAATTGTATTTATGTTGTTTTATCCTATGCTTTATTAAATTGTATTTATGTTGTTTTATCGTATGCTTTATTAAATTGTATTTATGTTGTTTTATCCTATGCTTTATTAAATTGTGTTTATTTTGTTTTATCCTATGCTTTATTAAATTGTATTTATGTTGTTTTAACCCATGTTGTATTAAATTGTATTTATGTTGTTTTATCCTATGCTTTATTAAATTGTATATATGTTGTTTTATCCTATGCTTTATTAAATTGTATTTATCTTGTTTTGTCCTATGCTTTATTAAATTGTATTTATGTTGTTTTAACCTATGCTTTATTAAATTGTATTTATGTTGTTTTATCCTTTGCTTTATTAAATTGTATTTATGTTGTTTTATCCTATGCTTTATTAAATTGTGTTTATGTTGTTTTATCCTATGCTTTATTAAATTGTATTTATGTTGTTTTATCCTATGCTTTATTAAATTGTATTTATGTTGTTTTATCCTATGCTTTATGAAATTGTATTTATGTTGTTTTATCCTATGCTTTATTAAATTGTATTTATGTTGTTTTATCCTATGCTTTATTAAATTGTATTTATGTTGTTTTATCGTATGCATTATTAAAGTGCATTTATGTTGTTTTATCCTATGCTTTATTAAATTGTATTTATGTTGTTTTATCCTATGCTTTATTAAATTGTATTTATGTTGTTTTAACCTATGCTTTATTAAATTGTATTTATGTTGTTTTATCCTATGCTTTATTAAATTGTATTTATGTTGCTTTAACCTTTGCTTTATTAAATTGTATTTATGTTGTTTTATCCTATGCTTTATTAAATTGTATTTATGTTGTTTTATCGTATGCTTTATTAAATTGTATTATGTTGTTTTATCGTATGCTTTATTAAATTGTATATATGTTGTTTTATCCTATGATTTATTAAATTGTGTTTATGTTGTTTTATCCTATGCTTTATTAAATTGTATTTATGTTGTTTTACCCTATGCTTAATTAAATTGTATTTATGTTGTTTTATCCTATGCTTTATTAAATTGTATTTATGTTGTTTTATCGTATGCTTTATTAAATTGTATTTATGTTGTTTTATCCTATGCTTTATTAAATTGTGTTTATTTTGTTTTATCCTATGCTTTATTAAATTGTATTTATGTTGTTTTAACCCATGTTGTATTAAATTGTATTTATGTTGTTTTATCCTATGCTTTATTAAATTGTATATATGTTGTTTTATCCTATGCTTTATTAAATTGTATTTATCTTGTTTTGTCCTATGCTTTATTAAATTGTATTTATGTTATTTTAACCTATGCTTTATTAAATTGTATTTATGTTGTTTTATCCTATGCTTTATTAAATTGAATTTATGTTGTTTTATCCTATGCTTTATTAAATTGTTTTTATGTTGTTTTATCCTATGCTTTATTAAATTGTATTTATGTTGTTTTAACCTATGCTTTATTAAATTGTATTTATGTTGTTTTAACCTATGCTTTATTAAATTGTATTTATGTTGTTTTATCCTATGCTTTATTTAATTGTATTTATGTTGTTTTATCCTATGCTTTATTAAATTGTATTTATGTTGTTTTATCCTATGCTTTATTAAATTGTATTTATGTTGTTTTATCCTATGCTTTATTAAATTGTATTTATGTTGTTTTATCCTATGCTTTATTAAATTGTATTTATGTTGTATTATCCTATGCTTAATTATATTGTATTTATGTTGTTTTATCCTATGCTTTATTAAATTGTATTTATGTTGTTTTATCGTATGCTTTATTAAATTGCATTTATGTTGTTTTATCCTATGCTTTATTAAATTGTGTTTATTTTGTTTTGTCCTATGCTTTATTAAATTGTATTTATGTTGTTTTAACCCATGTTTTATTAAATTGTATTTATGTTGTTTTATCCTATGCTTTATTAAATTGTATATATGTTGTTTTATCCTATGCTTTATTAAATTGTATTTATCTTGTTTTGTCCTATGCTTTATTAAATTGCGTTTATGTTGTTTTAACCTATGCTTTATTAAATTGTATTTATGTTGTTTTATCCTATGCTTTATTAAATTGTATTTATGTTGTTTTATCCTATGCTTTATTAAATTGTATTTATGTTGTTTTATCGTATGCTTTATTAAAGTGCATTTATGTTGTTTTATCCTATGCTTTATTAAATTGTATTTATGTTGTTTTATCGTATGCTTTATTAAAGTGCATTTATGTTGTTTTATCCTATGCTTTATTAAATTGTATTTATGTTGTTTTATCCTATGCTTTATTAAATTGTATTTATGTTGTTTTATCCTATGCTTTATTAAATTGTGTTTATGTTGTTTTATCCTATGCTTTATTAAATTGCATTTATGTTGTTTTATCCTATGCTTTATTACATTGTATTTATGTTGTTTTATCCTATGCTTTATGAAATTGTATTTATGTTGTTTTATCCTACGCTTTATTAAATTGTATTTATGTTGTTTTATCCTATGCTTTATTAAATTGTATTTATGTTGTTTTATCGTATGCTTTATTAAAGTGCATTTATGTTGTTTTATCCTATGCTTTATTAAATTGTATTTATGTTGTTTTATCCTATGCTTTATTAAATTGTATTTATGTTGTTTTAACCTATGCTTTATTAAATTGTATTTATGTTGTTTTAACCTATGCTTTATTAAATTGTATTTATGTTGTTTTATCCTATGCTTTATTAAATTGTATTTATGTTGCTTTAACCTTTGCTTTATTAAATTGTATTTATGTTGTTTTATCCTATGCTTTATTAAATTGTATTTATGTTGTTTTATCGTATGCTTTATTAAATTGTATTATGTTGTTTTATCGTATGCTTTATTAAATTGTATATATGTTGTTTTATCCTATGATTTATTAAACTGTGTTTATGTTGTTTTATCCTATGCTTTATTAAATTGTATTTATGTTGTTTTATCCTATGCTTAATTAAATTGTATTTATGTTGTTTTATCCTATGCTTTATTAAATTGTATTTATGTTGTTTTATCGTATGCTTTATTAAATTGTATTTATGTTGTTTTATCCTATGCTTTATTAAATTGTGTTTATTTTGTTTTATCCTATGCTTTATTAAATTGTATTTATGTTGTTTTAACCCATGTTGTATTAAATTGTATTTATGTTGTTTTATCCTATGCTTTATTAAATTGTATATATGTTGTTTTATCCTATGCTTTATTAAATTGTATTTATCTTGTTTTGTCCTATGCTTTATTAAATTGTATTTATGTTGTTTTAACCTATGCTTTATTAAATTGTATTTATGTTGTTTTATCCTTTGCTTTATTAAATTGTATTTATGTTGTTTTATCCTATGCTTTATTAAATTGTGTTTATGTTGTTTTATCCTATGCTTTATTAAATTGTATTTATGTTGTTTTATCCTATGCTTTATTAAATTGTATTTATGTTGTTTTATCCTATGCTTTATGAAATTGTATTTATGTTGTTTTATCCTATGCTTTATTAAATTGTATTTATGTTGTTTTATCCTATGCTTTATTAAATTGTGTTTATGTTGTTTTATCGTATGCTTTATTAAATTGTATTATGTTGTTTTATCGTATGCTTTATTAAATTGTATATATGTTGTTTTATCCTATGATTTATTAAATTGTGTTTATGTTGTTTTATCCTATGCTTTATTAAATTGTATTTATGTTGTTTTACCCTATGCTTAATTAAATTGTATTTATGTTGTTTTATCCTATGCTTTATTAAATTGTATTTATGTTGTTTTATCGTATGCTTTATTAAATTGTATTTATGTTGTTTTATCCTATGCTTTATTAAATTGTGTTTATTTTGTTTTATCCTATGCTTTATTAAATTGTATTTATGTTGTTTTAACCCATGTTGTATTAAATTGTATTTATGTTGTTTTATCCTATGCTTTATTAAATTGTATATATGTTGTTTTATCCTATGCTTTATTAAATTGTATTTATCTTGTTTTGTCCTATGCTGTATTAAATTGTATTTATGTTATTTTAACCTATGCTTTATTAAATTGTATTTATGTTGTTTTATCCTATGCTTTATTAAATTGAATTTATGTTGTTTTATCCTATGCTTTATTAAATTGTATTTATGTTGTTTTATCGTATGCTTTATTAAAGTGCATTTATGTTGTTTTATCCTATGCTTTATTAAATTGTATTTATGTTGTTTTATCCTATGCTTTATTAAATTGTATTTATGTTGTTTTAACCTATGCTTTATTAAATTGTATTTATGTTGTTTTAACCTATGCTTTATTAAATTGTATTTATGTTGTTTTATCCTATGCTTTATTAAATTGTATTTATGTTGCTTTAACCTTTGCTTTATTAAATTGTATTTATGTTGTTTTATCCTATGCTTTATTAAATTGTATTTATGTTGTTTTATCGTATGCTTTATTAAATTGTATTATGTTGTTTTATCGTATGCTTTATTAAATTGTATATATGTTGTTTTATCCTATGATTTATTAAACTGTGTTTATGTTGTTTTATCCTATGCTTTATTAAATTGTATTTATGTTGTTTTATCCTATGCTTAATTAAATTGTATTTATGTTGTTTTATCCTATGCTTTATTAAATTGTATTTATGTTGTTTTATCGTATGCTTTATTAAATTGTATTTATGTTGTTTTATCCTATGCTTTATTAAATTGTGTTTATTTTGTTTTATCCTATGCTTTATTAAATTGTATTTATGTTGTTTTAACCCATGTTGTATTAAATTGTATTTATGTTGTTTTATCCTATGCTTTATTAAATTGTATATATGTTGTTTTATCCTATGCTTTATTAAATTGTATTTATCTTGTTTTGTCCTATGCTTTATTAAATTGTATTTATGTTGTTTTAACCTATGCTTTATTAAATTGTATTTATGTTGTTTTATCCTTTGCTTTATTAAATTGTATTTATGTTGTTTTATCCTATGCTTTATTAAATTGTGTTTATGTTGTTTTATCCTATGCTTTATTAAATTGTATTTATGTTGTTTTATCCTATGCTTTATTAAATTGTATTTATGTTGTTTTATCCTATGCTTTATGAAATTGTATTTATGTTGTTTTATCCTATGCTTTATTAAATTGTATTTATGTTGTTTTATCCTATGCTTTATTAAATTGTATTTATGTTGTTTTATCGTATGCATTATTAAAGTGCATTTATGTTGTTTTATCCTATGCTTTATTAAATTGTATTTATGTTGTTTTATCCTATGCTTTATTAAATTGTATTTATGTTGTTTTAACCTATGCTTTATTAAATTGTATTTATGTTGTTTTATCCTATGCTTTATTAAATTGTATTTATGTTGCTTTAACCTTTGCTTTATTAAATTGTATTTATGTTGTTTTATCCTATGCTTTATTAAATTGTATTTATGTTGTTTTATCGTATGCTTTATTAAATTGTATTATGTTGTTTTATCGTATGCTTTATTAAATTGTATATATGTTGTTTTATCCTATGATTTATTAAATTGTGTTTATGTTGTTTTATCCTATGCTTTATTAAATTGTATTTATGTTGTTTTACCCTATGCTTAATTAAATTGTATTTATGTTGTTTTATCCTATGCTTTATTAAATTGTATTTATGTTGTTTTATCGTATGCTTTATTAAATTGTATTTATGTTGTTTTATCCTATGCTTTATTAAATTGTGTTTATTTTGTTTTATCCTATGCTTTATTAAATTGTATTTATGTTGTTTTAACCCATGTTGTATTAAATTGTATTTATGTTGTTTTATCCTATGCTTTATTAAATTGTATATATGTTGTTTTATCCTATGCTTTATTAAATTGTATTTATCTTGTTTTGTCCTATGCTTTATTAAATTGTATTTATGTTATTTTAACCTATGCTTTATTAAATTGTATTTATGTTGTTTTATCCTATGCTTTATTAAATTGAATTTATGTTGTTTTATCCTATGCTTTATTAAATTGTTTTTATGTTGTTTTATCCTATGCTTTATTAAATTGTATTTATGTTGTTTTAACCTATGCTTTATTAAATTGTATTTATGTTGTTTTAACCTATGCTTTATTAAATTGTATTTATGTTGTTTTATCCTATGCTTTATTTAATTGTATTTATGTTGTTTTATCCTATGCTTTATTAAATTGTATTTATGTTGTTTTATCCTATGCTTTATTAAATTGTATTTATGTTGTTTTATCCTATGCTTTATTAAATTGTATTTATGTTGTTTTATCCTATGCTTTATTAAATTGTATTTATGTTGTATTATCCTATGCTTAATTATATTGTATTTATGTTGTTTTATCCTATGCTTTATTAAATTGTATTTATGTTGTTTTATCGTATGCTTTATTAAATTGCATTTATGTTGTTTTATCCTATGCTTTATTAAATTGTGTTTATTTTGTTTTGTCCTATGCTTTATTAAATTGTATTTATGTTGTTTTAACCCATGTTTTATTAAATTGTATTTATGTTGTTTTATCCTATGCTTTATTAAATTGTATATATGTTGTTTTATCCTATGCTTTATTAAATTGTATTTATCTTGTTTTGTCCTATGCTTTATTAAATTGCGTTTATGTTGTTTTAACCTATGCTTTATTAAATTGTATTTATGTTGTTTTATCCTATGCTTTATTAAATTGTATTTATGTTGTTTTATCCTATGCTTTATTAAATTGTATTTATGTTGTTTTATCGTATGCTTTATTAAAGTGCATTTATGTTGTTTTATCCTATGCTTTATTAAATTGTATTTATGTTGTTTTATCGTATGCTTTATTAAAGTGCATTTATGTTGTTTTATCCTATGCTTTATTAAATTGTATTTATGTTGTTTTATCCTATGCTTTATTAAATTGTATTTATGTTGTTTTATCCTATGCTTTATTAAATTGTGTTTATGTTGTTTTATCCTATGCTTTATTAAATTGCATTTATGTTGTTTTATCCTATGCTTTATTACATTGTATTTATGTTGTTTTATCCTATGCTTTATGAAATTGTATTTATGTTGTTTTATCCTACGCTTTATTAAATTGTATTTATGTTGTTTTATCCTATGCTTTATTAAATTGTATTTATGTTGTTTTATCGTATGCTTTATTAAAGTGCATTTATGTTGTTTTATCCTATGCTTTATTAAATTGTATTTATGTTGTTTTATCCTATGCTTTATTAAATTGTATTTATGTTGTTTTAACCTATGCTTTATTAAATTGTATTTATGTTGTTTTAACCTATGCTTTATTAAATTGTATTTATGTTGTTTTATCCTATGCTTTATTAAATTGTATTTATGTTGCTTTAACCTTTGCTTTATTAAATTGTATTTATGTTGTTTTATCCTATGCTTTATTAAATTGTATTTATGTTGTTTTATCGTATGCTTTATTAAATTGTATTATGTTGTTTTATCGTATGCTTTATTAAATTGTATATATGTTGTTTTATCCTATGATTTATTAAACTGTGTTTATGTTGTTTTATCCTATGCTTTATTAAATTGTATTTATGTTGTTTTATCCTATGCTTAATTAAATTGTATTTATGTTGTTTTATCCTATGCTTTATTAAATTGTATTTATGTTGTTTTATCGTATGCTTTATTAAATTGTATTTATGTTGTTTTATCCTATGCTTTATTAAATTGTGTTTATTTTGTTTTATCCTATGCTTTATTAAATTGTATTTATGTTGTTTTAACCCATGTTGTATTAAATTGTATTTATGTTGTTTTATCCTATGCTTTATTAAATTGTATATATGTTGTTTTATCCTATGCTTTATTAAATTGTATTTATCTTGTTTTGTCCTATGCTTTATTAAATTGTATTTATGTTGTTTTAACCTATGCTTTATTAAATTGTATTTATGTTGTTTTATCCTTTGCTTTATTAAATTGTATTTATGTTGTTTTATCCTATGCTTTATTAAATTGTGTTTATGTTGTTTTATCCTATGCTTTATTAAATTGTATTTATGTTGTTTTATCCTATGCTTTATTAAATTGTATTTATGTTGTTTTATCCTATGCTTTATGAAATTGTATTTATGTTGTTTTATCCTATGCTTTATTAAATTGTATTTATGTTGTTTTATCCTATGCTTTATTAAATTGTGTTTATGTTGTTTTATCGTATGCTTTATTAAATTGTATTATGTTGTTTTATCGTATGCTTTATTAAATTGTATATATGTTGTTTTATCCTATGATTTATTAAATTGTGTTTATGTTGTTTTATCCTATGCTTTATTAAATTGTATTTATGTTGTTTTACCCTATGCTTAATTAAATTGTATTTATGTTGTTTTATCCTATGCTTTATTAAATTGTATTTATGTTGTTTTATCGTATGCTTTATTAAATTGTATTTATGTTGTTTTATCCTATGCTTTATTAAATTGTGTTTATTTTGTTTTATCCTATGCTTTATTAAATTGTATTTATGTTGTTTTAACCCATGTTGTATTAAATTGTATTTATGTTGTTTTATCCTATGCTTTATTAAATTGTATATATGTTGTTTTATCCTATGCTTTATTAAATTGTATTTATCTTGTTTTGTCCTATGCTTTATTAAATTGTATTTATGTTATTTTAACCTATGCTTTATTAAATTGTATTTATGTTGTTTTATCCTATGCTTTATTAAATTGAATTTATGTTGTTTTATCCTATGCTTTATTAAATTGTATTTATGTTGTTTTATCGTATGCTTTATTAAAGTGCATTTATGTTGTTTTATCCTATGCTTTATTAAATTGTATTTATGTTGTTTTATCCTATGCTTTATTAAATTGTATTTATGTTGTTTTAACCTATGCTTTATTAAATTGTATTTATGTTGTTTTAACCTATGCTTTATTAAATTGTATTTATGTTGTTTTATCCTATGCTTTATTAAATTGTATTTATGTTGCTTTAACCTTTGCTTTATTAAATTGTATTTATGTTGTTTTATCCTATGCTTTATTAAATTGTATTTATGTTGTTTTATCGTATGCTTTATTAAATTGTATTATGTTGTTTTATCGTATGCTTTATTAAATTGTATATATGTTGTTTTATCCTATGATTTATTAAACTGTGTTTATGTTGTTTTATCCTATGCTTTATTAAATTGTATTTATGTTGTTTTATCCTATGCTTAATTAAATTGTATTTATGTTGTTTTATCCTATGCTTTATTAAATTGTATTTATGTTGTTTTATCGTATGCTTTATTAAATTGTATTTATGTTGTTTTATCCTATGCTTTATTAAATTGTGTTTATTTTGTTTTATCCTATGCTTTATTAAATTGTATTTATGTTGTTTTAACCCATGTTGTATTAAATTGTATTTATGTTGTTTTATCCTATGCTTTATTAAATTGTATATATGTTGTTTTATCCTATGCTTTATTAAATTGTATTTATCTTGTTTTGTCCTATGCTTTATTAAATTGTATTTATGTTGTTTTAACCTATGCTTTATTAAATTGTATTTATGTTGTTTTATCCTTTGCTTTATTAAATTGTATTTATGTTGTTTTATCCTATGCTTTATTAAATTGTGTTTATGTTGTTTTATCCTATGCTTTATTAAATTGTATTTATGTTGTTTTATCCTATGCTTTATTAAATTGTATTTATGTTGTTTTATCCTATGCTTTATGAAATTGTATTTATGTTGTTTTATCCTATGCTTTATTAAATTGTATTTATGTTGTTTTATCCTATGCTTTATTAAATTGTGTTTATGTTGTTTTATCGTATGCTTTATTAAATTGTATTATGTTGTTTTATCGTATGCTTTATTAAATTGTATATATGTTGTTTTATCCTATGATTTATTAAATTGTGTTTATGTTGTTTTATCCTATGCTTTATTAAATTGTATTTATGTTGTTTTACCCTATGCTTAATTAAATTGTATTTATGTTGTTTTATCCTATGCTTTATTAAATTGTATTTATGTTGTTTTATCGTATGCTTTATTAAATTGTATTTATGTTGTTTTATCCTATGCTTTATTAAATTGTGTTTATTTTGTTTTATCCTATGCTTTATTAAATTGTATTTATGTTGTTTTAACCCATGTTGTATTAAATTGTATTTATGTTGTTTTATCCTATGCTTTATTAAATTGTATATATGTTGTTTTATCCTATGCTTTATTAAATTGTATTTATCTTGTTTTGTCCTATGCTTTATTAAATTGTATTTATGTTATTTTAACCTATGCTTTATTAAATTGTATTTATGTTGTTTTATCCTATGCTTTATTAAATTGAATTTATGTTGTTTTATCCTATGCTTTATTAAATTGTTTTTATGTTGTTTTATCCTATGCTTTATTAAATTGTATTTATGTTGTTTTAACCTATGCTTTATTAAATTGTATTTATGTTGTTTTAACCTATGCTTTATTAAATTGTATTTATGTTGTTTTATCCTATGCTTTATTTAATTGTATTTATGTTGTTTTATCCTATGCTTTATTAAATTGTATTTATGTTGTTTTATCCTATGCTTTATTAAATTGTATTTATGTTGTTTTATCCTATGCTTTATTAAATTGTATTTATGTTGTTTTATCCTATGCTTTATTAAATTGTATTATGTTGTTTTATCATATGCTTTATTAAATTGTATTTATTTTGTTTTGTCGAATGCTTTATTAAATTGTATTTATGTTGTTTTAACCCATGCTTTATTAAATTGTATTTATGTTGTTTTATCCTATGCTTTATTAAATTGTATTTATGTTGTTTTGTTCTATGCTTTATTAAATTGTATTTATGTGGTTTTATCCTATGATTTATTAAATTGTATTTATGTTGTTTTATCCTATGCTTTATTAAATTGTATTTATGTGGTTTTATCCTATGCTTTATTAAACTGCATTTGTGTTGTTTTATGGTATGCTTTATTAAATTGTATTCATGTTGTTTTATCCTATGCTTTATTAAATTGTATTTATGTTGTTTTATCCTATGCTTTATTAAATTGTATTTATGTTGTTTTATCCTATGCTTTATTAAATTGTATTTATGTTGTTTTATCCTATGCTTTATTAAATTGTATTTATGTTGTTTTATCCTATGCTTTATTAAATTGTGTTTATGTTGTTTTATCCTATGCTTTATTAAATTGTATTTATGTTGTTTTAACCCATGTTTTATTAAATTGTATTTATGTTGTTTTATCCTATGCTTTATTAAATTGTATTTATGTTGTTTTATCCTATGCTTTATTAAATTGTATTTATGTTGTTTTAACCCATGCTTCATTAAATTGTATTTATGTTGTTTTATCTTATGCTTTATTAAATTGTATTTATGTTATTTTATCCTATGCTTTATTAAATTGTATTTATGTTGTTTTATCCTATGCTTTATTAAATTGTATTTATGTTGTATTATCCTATGCTTAATTAAATTGTATTTATGTTGTTTTATCCTAAGCTTTATTAAATTGTATTTATGTTGTTTTATCGTATGCTTTATTAAATTGCATTTATGTTGTTTTATCCTATGCTTTATTAAATTGTGTTTATTTTGTTTTATCCTATGCTTTATTAAATTGTATTTATGTTGTTTTAACCCATGTTTTATTAAATTGTATTTATGTTGTTTTATCCTATGCTTTATTAAATTGAATATATGCTGTTTTATCCTATGCTTTATTAAATTGTATTTATCTTGTTTTGTCCTATGCTTTATTAAATTGTATTTATCTTGTTTTAACCTATGCTTTATTAAATTGTATTTATGTTGTTTTATCCTATGCTTTATTAAATTGTATTTATGTTGTTTTATCCTATGCTTTATTAAATTGTATATATGTTGTTTTAACCTATGCTTTATTAAATTGTATTTATGTTGTTTTAACCTGTGCTTTATTAAATTGTATTTATGTTGCTTTATCCTATGCTTTATTAAATTGTATTTATGTTGCTTTAACCTTTGCTTTATTAAATTGTATTTATGTTGTTTTATCCTATGCTTTATTAAATTGTATTTATGTTGTTTTATCGTATGCTTTATTAAATTGTATTATGTTGTTTTATCGTATGCTTTATTAAATTGTATATATGTTGTTTTATCCTATGATTTATTAAATTGTGTTTATGTTGTTTTATCCTATGCTTTATTAAATTGTATTTATGTCGTGTTAACCCATGCTTTATTAAATTGTATTTATGTGGTTTTATCCTATGATTTATTAAATTGTATTTATGTTGTTTTATCCTATGCTTTATTAAATTGTATTTATGTTGTTTTATCCTATGCTTTTTTAAATTGTATTTATCTTGTTTTGTCCTATGCTTTATTAAATTATATTTATGTTGTTTTAACCTATGCTTTATTAAATTGTGTTTATGTTGTTTTATCCTATGCTTTATTAAATTGTGTTTATGTTGTTTTATCCTATGCTTTATTAAATTGTATTTATGTTGTTTTATCCTATGCTTTATGAAATTGTATTTATGTTGTTTTATCCTATGCTTTATGAAATTGTATTTATGTTGTTTTATCCTATGCTTTATGAAATTGTATTTATGTTGTTTTATCCTATGCTTTATTAAATTGTATTTATGTTGTTTTATCCTATGCTTTATTAAATTGTATTTATGTTGTTTTATCGTATGCTTTATTAAAGTGCATTTATGTTGTTTTATCCTATGCTTTATTAAATTGTATTCATGTTGTTTTATCCTATGCTTTATTAAATTGTATTTATGTTGTTTTATCCTATGCTTAATTAAATTGTATTCATGTTGTTTTATGCTATGCTTTATTAAATTGTATTTATGTTGTTTTATCCTATGCTTTATTAAATTGTATTTATGTGGTTTTATCCTATGCTTTATTAAATTGGGTTTATTTTGTTTTATCCTATGCTTTATTAAATTGGGTTTATTTTGTTTTATCCTATGCTTTATTAAATTGTATTTATGTTGTTTTAACCCATGTTTCATTAAATTGTATTTATGTTATTTTATCCTATGCTTTATTAAATTGTATATATGTTGTTTTATCCTATGCTTTATTAAATTGTATTTATCTTGTTTTGTCCTATGCTTTATTAAATTGTATTTATGTTATTTTAACCTATGCTTTATTAAATTGTATTTATGTTGTTTTATCCTATGCTTTATTAAATTGTATTTATGTTGTTTTATCCTATGCTTTATTAAATTGTTTTTATGTTGTTTTATCCTATGCTCTATCAAATTGTATTTATGTTGTTTTAACCTTTGCTTTATTAAATTGTATTTATGTTGTTTTAACCTATGCTTTATTAAATTGTATTTATGTTGTTTTATCCTATGCTTTATTAAATTGTATTTATGTTGTTTTATCCTATGCTTTATTAAATTGTATTTATGTTGTTTTATCCTATGCTTTATTAAATTGTATTTATGTTGTTTTATCCTATGCTTTATTAAATTGTATTTATGTTGTTTTATCCTATGCTTTATTAAATTGTATTATGTTGTTTTATCATATGCTTTATTAAATTGTATTTATGTTGTTTTATCCTATGCTTTATTAAATTGTGTTTATGTTGTTTTATCCTATGCTTTATTAAATTGTATTAATGTTGTTTTAACCCATGCTTTATTAAATTGTATTTATGTGGTTTTATCCTATGCTTTATTAAATTGTATTTATGTTGTTTTATCCTATGCTTTATTAAATTGTATTTATCTTGTTTTGTCCTATGCTTTATTAAATTATATTTATGTTGTTTTAACCTATGCTTTATTAAATTGTATTTATGTTGTTTTATCCTATGCTTTATTAAATTGTGTTTATGTTGTTTTATCCAATGCTTTATTAAATTGTATTTATGTTGTTTTATCCTATGCTTTATTAAATTGTATTTATGTTGTTTTATCCTATGCTTTATGAAATTGTATTTATGTTGTTTTATCCTATGCTTTATGAAATTGTATTTATGTAGTTTGTTCCTATGCTTTATTAAATTGTATTTATGTTGTTTTATCCTATGCTTTATTAAATTGTATTTATGTTGTTTTATCGTATGCTTTATTAAAGTGCATTTATGTTGTTTTATCCTATGCTTTATTAAATTGTATTTATGTTGTTTTATCCTATGCTTTATTAAATTGTATTTATGTTGTTTTATCCTATGCTTAATTAAATTGTATTCATGTTGTTTTATGCTATGCTTTATTAAATTGTATTTATGTTGTTTTATCCTATGCTTAATTAAATTGGGTTTATTTTGTTTTATCCTATGATTTATTAAATTGGGTTTATTTTGTTTTATCCTATGCTTTATTAAATTGTATTTATGTTGTTTTAACCCATGTTTTATTAAATTGTATTTATGTTGTTTTATCCTATGCTTTATTAAATTGTATATATGTTGTTTTATCCTATGCTTTATTAAATTGTATTTATCTTGTTTTGTCCTATGCTTTATTAAATTGTATTTATGTTATTTTAACCTATGCTTTATTAAATTGTATTTATATTGTTTTATCCTATGCTTTATTAAATTGTATTTATGTTGTTTTATCCTATGCTTTATTAAATTGTTTTTATGTTGTTTTATCCTATGCTTTATTAAATTGTATTTATGTTGTTTTAACCTATGCTTTATTAAATTGTATTTATGTTGTTTTAACCTATGCTTTATTAAATTGTATTTATGTTGTTTTATCCTATGCTTTATTAAATTGTATTTATGTTGTTTTATCCTATGCTTTATTAAATTGTATTTATGTTGTTTTATCCTATGCTTTATTAAATTGTATTTATGTT
Source organism: Phyllobates terribilis (assembly GCF_046119375.1). NCBI lineage: Eukaryota > Metazoa > Chordata > Amphibia > Anura > Dendrobatidae > Phyllobates > Phyllobates terribilis. The sequence goes on along the minus strand of NW_027363193.1, from coordinate 152,656 downwards.
GTTTTATCCTATGCTTTATTAAATTGTATTTATGTTGTTTTATCCTATGCTTTATTAAATTGTATTATGTTGTTTTATCATATGCTTTATTAAATTGTATTTATGTTGTTTTATCCTATGCTTTATTAAATTGTGTTTATGTTGTTTTATCCTATGCTTTATTAAATTGTATTAATGTTGTTTTAACCCATGCTTTATTAAATTGTATTTATGTGGTTTTATCCTATGCTTTATTAAATTGTATTTATGTTGTTTTATCCTATGCTTTATTAAATTGTATTTATGTTGTTTTATCCTATGCTTTATTAAATTGCATTTATTTTGTTTTGTCGAATGCTTTATTAAATTGTATTTATGTTGTTTTAACCCATGATTTATTAAATTGTATTTATGTTGTTTTATCCTATGCTTTATTAAATTGTATTTATGTTGTTTTAACCCATGTTTTATTAAATTGTATTTATGTTGTTTTATCCTATGCTTTATTAAATTGAATATATGTTGTTTTATCCTATGCTTTATTAAATTGTATTTATCTTGTTTTGTCCTATGCTTTATTAAATTGTATTTATCTTGTTTTAACCTATGCTTTATTAAATTGTATTTATATTGTTTTATCCTATGCTTTATTAAATTGTATTTATGTTGTTTTATCCTATGCTTTATTAAATTGTATTTATGTTGTTTTATCCTATGCTTTATTAAATTGTATATATGTTGTTTTAAACTATGCTTTATTAAATTGTATTTATGTTGTTTTAACCTATGCTTTATTAAATTGTATTTATGTTGTTTTATCCTATGCTTTATTAAATTGTATTTATGTTGCTTTAACCTTTTCTTTATTAAATTGTATTTATGTTGTTTTATCCTATGCTTTATTAAATTGTATTTATGTTGTTTTATCGTATGCTTTATTAAATTGTATTATGTTGTTTTATCGTATGCTTTATTAAATTGTATATTTGTTGTTTTATCCTATGATTTATTAAATTGTGTTTATGTTGTTTTATCCTATGCTTTATTAAATTGTATTTATGTCGTGTTAACCCATGCTTTATTAAATTGTATTTATGTGGTTTTATCCTATGCTTTATTAAATTGTATTTATCTTGTTTTGTCCTATGCTTTATTAAATTGTATTTATCTTGTTTTGTCCTATGCTTTATTAAATTATATTTATGTTGTTTTAACCTATGCTTTATTAAATTGTATTTATGTTGTTTTATCCTATGCTTTATTAAATTGTGTTTATGTTGTTTTATCCTATGCTTTATTAAATTGTATTTATGTTGTTTTATCCTATGCTTTATGAAATTGTATTTATGTTGTTTTATCCTATGCTTTATGAAATTGTATTTATGTTGTTTTATCCTATGCTTTATTAAATTGTATTTATGTTGTTTTATCCTATGCTTTATTAAATTGTATTTATGTTGTTTTATCCTATGCTTTATTAAAGTGCATTTATGTTGTTTTATCCTATGCTTTATTAAATTGTATTTATGTTGTTTTATCCTATGCTTTATTAAATTGTATTTATGTTGTTTTATCCTATGCTTAATTAAATTGTATTCATGTTGTTTTATGCTATGCTTTATTAAATTGTATTTATGTTGTTTTATCCTATGCTTTATTAAATTGGGTTTATTTTGTTTTATCCTATGCTTTATTAAATTGGGTTTATTTTGTTTTATCCTATGCTTTATTAAATTGTATTTATGTTGTTTTAACCCATGTTTTATTAAATTGTATTTATGTTGTTTTATCCTATGCTTTATTAAATTGTATATATGTTGTTTTATCCTATGCTTTATTAAATTGTATTTATCTTGTTTTGTCCTATGCTTTATTAAATTGTATTTATGTTATTTTAACCTATGCTTTATTAAATTGTATTTATGTTGTTTTATCCTATGCTTTATTAAATTGTTTTTATGTTGTTTTATCCTATGCTTTATTAAATTGTATTTATGTTGTTTTAACCTATGCTTTATTAAATTGTATTTATGTTGTTTTAACCTATGCTTTATTAAATTGTATTTATGTTGTTTTATCCTATGCTTTATTAAATTGTATTTATGTTGTTTTATCCTATGCTTTATTAAATTGTATTTATGTTGTTTTATCCTATGCTTTATTAAATTGTATTTATGTTGTTTTATCCTATGCTTTATTAAATTGTATTTATGTTGTTTTATCCTATGCTTTATTAAATTGTATTATGTTGTTTTATCATATGCTTTATTAAATTGTATTTATGTTGTTTTATCCTATGCTTTATTAAATTGTGTTTATGTTGTTTTATCCTATGCTTTATTAAATTGTATTAATGTTGTTTTAACCCATGCTTTATTAAATTGTATTTATGTGGTTTTATCCTATGCTTTATTAAATTGTATTTATGTTGTTTTATCCTATGCTTTATTAAATTGTATTTATGTTGTTTTATCCTATGCTTTATTAAATTGCATTTATTTTGTTTTGTCGAATGCTTTATTAAATTGTATTTATGTTGTTTTAACCCATGATTTATTAAATTGTATTTATGTTGTTTTATCCTATGCTTTATTAAATTGTATTTATGTTGTTTTAACCCATGTTTTATTAAGATGTATTTATGTTGTTTTATCCTATGCTTTATTAAATTGCATTTATTTTGTTTTGTCGAATGCTTTATTAAATTGTATTTATGTTGTTTTAACCCATGATTTATTAAATTGTATTTATGTTGTTTTATCCTATGCTTTATTAAATTGTATTTATGTTGTTTTAACCCATGTTTTATTAAATTGTATTTATGTTGTTTTATCCTATGCTTTATTAAATTGAATATATGTTGTTTTATCCTATGCTTTATTAAATTGTATTTATCTTGTTTTGTCCTATGCTTTATTAAATTGTATTTATCTTGTTTTAACCTATGCTTTATTAAATTGTATTTATGTTGTTTTATCCTATGCTTTATTAAATTGTATTTATGTTGTTTTATCCTATGCTTTATTAAATTGTATTTATGTTGTTTTATCCTATGCTTTATTAAATTGTATATATGTTGTTTTAAACTATGCTTTATTAAATTGTATTTATGTTGTTTTAACCTATGCTTTATTAAATTGTATTTATGTTGTTTTATCCTATGCTTTATTAAATTGTATTTATGTTGCTTTAACCTTTGCTTTATTAAATTGTATTTATGTTGTTTTATCCTATGCTTTATTAAATTGTATTTATGTTGTTTTATCGTATGCTTTATTAAATTGTATTATGTTGTTTTATCGTATGCTTTATTAAATTGTATATATGTTGTTTTATCCTATGATTTATTAAATTGTGTTTATGTTGTTTTATCCTATGCTTTATTAAATTGTATTTATGTCGTGTTAACCCATGCTTTATTAAATTGTATTTATGTGGTTTTATCCTATGCTTTATTAAATTGTATTTATCTTGTTTTGTCCTATGCTTTATTAAATTGTATTTATCTTGTTTTGTCCTATGCTTTATTAAATTATATTTATGTTGTTTTAACCTATGCTTTATTAAATTGTATTTATGTTGTTTTATCCTATGCTTTATTAAATTGTGTTTATGTTGTTTTATCCTATGCTTTATTAAATTGTATTTATGTTGTTTTATCCTATGCTTTATGAAATTGTATTTATGTTGTTTTATCCTATGCTTTATGAAATTGTATTTATGTTGTTTTATCCTATGCTTTATTAAATTGTATTTATGTTGTTTTATCCTATGCTTTATTAAATTGTATTTATGTTGTTTTATCCTATGCTTTATTAAAGTGCATTTATGTTGTTTTATCCTATGCTTTATTAAATTGTATTTATGTTGTTTTATCCTATGCTTTATTAAATTGTATTTATGTTGTTTTATCCTATGCTTAATTAAATTGTATTCATGTTGTTTTATGCTATGCTTTATTAAATTGTATTTATGTTGTTTTATCCTATGCTTTATTAAATTGGGTTTATTTTGTTTTATCCTATGCTTTATTAAATTGGGTTTATTTTGTTTTATCCTATGCTTTATTAAATTGTATTTATGTTGTTTTAACCCATGTTTTATTAAATTGTATTTATGTTGTTTTATCCTATGCTTTATTAAATTGTATATATGTTGTTTTATCCTATGCTTTATTAAATTGTATTTATCTTGTTTTGTCCTATGCTTTATTAAATTGTATTTATGTTATTTTAACCTATGCTTTATTAAATTGTATTTATGTTGTTTTATCCTATGCTTTATTAAATTGTTTTTATGTTGTTTTATCCTATGCTTTATTAAATTGTATTTATGTTGTTTTAACCTATGCTTTATTAAATTGTATTTATGTTGTTTTAACCTATGCTTTATTAAATTGTATTTATGTTGTTTTATCCTATGCTTTATTAAATTGTATTTATGTTGTTTTATCCTATGCTTTATTAAATTGTATTTATGTTGTTTTATCCTATGCTTTATTAAATTGTATTTATGTTGTTTTATCCTATGCTTTATTAAATTGTATTTATGTTGTTTTATCCTATGCTTTATTAAATTGTATTATGTTGTTTTATCATATGCTTTATTAAATTGTATTTATGTTGTTTTATCCTATGCTTTATTAAATTGTGTTTATGTTGTTTTATCCTATGCTTTATTAAATTGTATTAATGTTGTTTTAACCCATGCTTTATTAAATTGTATTTATGTGGTTTTATCCTATGCTTTATTAAATTGTATTTATGTTGTTTTATCCTATGCTTTATTAAATTGTATTTATGTTGTTTTATCCTATGCTTTATTAAATTGCATTTATTTTGTTTTGTCGAATGCTTTATTAAATTGTATTTATGTTGTTTTAACCCATGATTTATTAAATTGTATTTATGTTGTTTTATCCTATGCTTTATTAAATTGTATTTATGTTGTTTTAACCCATGTTTTATTAAATTGTATTTATGTTGTTTTATCCTATGCTTTATTAAATTGAATATATGTTGTTTTATCCTATGCTTTATTAAATTGTATTTATCTTGTTTTGCCCTATGCTTTATTAAATTGTATTTATCTTGTTTTAACCTATGCTTTATTAAATTGTATTTATGTTGTTTTATCCTATGCTTTATTAAATTGTATTTATGTTGTTTTATCCTATGCTTTATTAAATTGTATTTATGTTGTTTTAACCTATGCTTTATTAAATTGTATTTATGTTGTTTTATCCTATGCTTTATTAAATTGTATTTATGTTGCTTTAACCTTTGCTTTATTAAATTGTATTTATGTTGTTTTATCCTATGCTTTATTAAATTGTATTTATGTTGTTTTATCGTATGCTTTATTAAATTGTATTATGTTGTTTTATCGTATGCTTTATTAAATTGTATATATGTTGTTTTATCCTATGATTTATTAAATTGTGTTTATGTTGTTTTATCCTATGCTTTATTAAATTGTATTTATGTCGTGTTAACCCATGCTTTATTAAATTGTATTTATGTGGTTTTATCCTATGCTTTATTAAATTGTATTTATGTTGCTTTAACCTTTGCTTTATTAAATTGTATTTATGTTGTTTTATCCTATGCTTTATTAAATTGTATTTATGTTGTTTTATCGTATGCTTTATTAAATTGTATTATGTTGTTTTATCGTATGCTGTATTAAATTGTATATATGTTGTTTTATCCTATGATTTATTAAATTGTGTTTATGTTGTTTTATCCTATGCTTTATTAAATTGTATTTATGTCGTGTTAACCCATGCTTTATTAAATTGTATTTATGTGGTTTTATCCTATGCTTTATTAAATTGTATTTATGTTGGTTTGTTCTATGCTTTATTAAATTGTATTTATGTGGTTTTATCCTATGATTTATTAAATTGTATTTATGTTGTTTTATCCTATGCTTTATTAAATTGTATTTATGTGGTTTTATCCTATGCTTTATTAAATTGTATTTATGTTGTTTTGTCCTATGCTTTATTAAATTGTATTTATGTTGTTTTAACCCATGCTTTATTAAATTGTATTTATGTTGTTTTATCCTGTGCTTTATTAAATTGTATTTATGTTGTTTTATCCTATGCTTTATTAAATTGTATTTATGTTGTTTTATCCTATGCTTTATTAAATTGTATTTATGTTGTTTTATCCTATGCTTTATGAAATTGTATTTATGTTGTTTTATCCTATGCTTTATTAAATTGTATTTATGTGGTTTTATCCTATGCTTTATTAAATTGTATTTATGTTGTTTTGTCCTATGCTTTATTAAATTGTATTTATGTTGTTTTAACCCATGCTTTATTAAATTGTATTTATGTTGTTTTATCCTGTGCTTTATTAAATTGTATTTATGTTGTTTTATCCTATGCTTTAATAAATTGTATTAATGTTGTTTTGTCCTATGCTTTATTAAATTGTATTTATGTTGTTTTAACCCATGCTTTATTAAATTGTATTTATGTTGTTTATCCTATGCTTTATTAAATTGTACTTATGTTGTTTTATCCTATGCTTTATTAAATTGTATTTATGTTGTTTTATCCTATGCTTTATTAAATTGTATGTATGTTGTTTTATCCTATGCTTTATTAAATTGTATTTATCTTGTTTTGTCCTATGCTTTATTAAATTGTATTAATGTTGTTTTAACCCATGCTTTATTAAATTGTATTTATGTGGTTTTATCCTATGCTTTATTAAATTGTATTTATGTTGTTTTATCCTATGCTTTATTAAATTGTATTTATGTTGTTTTATCCTATGCTTTATTAAATTGCATTTATTTTGTTTTGTCGAATGCTCTATTAAATTGTATTTATGTTGTTTTAACCCATGATTTATTAAATTGTATTTATGTTGTTTTATCCTATGCTTTATTAAATTGTATTTATGTTGTTTTAACCCATGTTTTATTAAATTGTATTTATGTTGTTTTATCCTATGCTTTATTAAATTGCATTTATTTTGTTTTGTCGAATGCTTTATTAAATTGTATTTATGTTGTTTTAACCCATGATTTATTAAATTGTATTTATGTTGTTTTATCCTATGCTTTATTAAATTGTATTTATGTTGTTTTAACCCATGTTTTATTAAATTGTATTTATGTTGTTTTATCCTATGCTTTATTAAATTGAATATATGTTGTTTTATCCTATGCTTTATTAAATTGTATTTATCTTGTTTTGTCCTATGCTTTATTAAATTGTATTTATCTTGTTTTAACCTATGCTTTATTAAATTGTATTTATGTTGTTTTATCCTATGCTTTATTAAATTGTATTTATGTTGTTTTATCCTATGCTTTATTAAATTGTATTTATGTTGTTTTATCCTATGCTTTATTAAATTGTATATATGTTGTTTTAAACTATGCTTTATTAAATTGTATTTATGTTGTTTTAACCTATGCTTTATTAAATTGTATTTATGTTGTTTTATCCTATGCTTTATTAAATTGTATTTATGTTGCTTTAACCTTTGCTTTATTAAATTGTATTTATGTTGTTTTATCCTATGCTTTATTAAATTGTATTTATGTTGTTTTATCGTATGCTTTATTAAATTGTATTATGTTGTTTTATCGTATGCTTTATTAAATTGTATATATGTTGTTTTATCCTATGATTTATTAAATTGTGTTTATGTTGTTTTATCCTATGCTTTATTAAATTGTATTTATGTCGTGTTAACCCATGCTTTATTAAATTGTATTTATGTGGTTTTATCCTATGCTTTATTAAATTGTATTTATCTTGTTTTGTCCTATGCTTTATTAAATTGTATTTATCTTGTTTTGTCCTATGCTTTATTAAATTATATTTATGTTGTTTTAACCTATGCTTTATTAAATTGTATTTATGTTGTTTTATCCTATGCTTTATTAAATTGTGTTTATGTTGTTTTATCCTATGCTTTATTAAATTGTATTTATGTTGTTTTATCCTATGCTTTATGAAATTGTATTTATGTTGTTTTATCCTATGCTTTATGAAATTGTATTTATGTTGTTTTATCCTATGCTTTATTAAATTGTATTTATGTTGTTTTATCCTATGCTTTATTAAAGTGCATTTATGTTGTTTTATCCTATGCTTTATTAAATTGTATTTATGTTGTTTATCCTATGCTTTATTAAATTGTATTTATGTTGTTTTATCCTATGCTTAATTAAATTGTATTCATGTTGTTTTATGCTATGCTTTATTAAATTGTATTTATGTTGTTTTATCCTATGCTTTATTAAATTGGGTTTATTTTGTTTTATCCTATGCTTTATTAAATTGGGTTTATTTTGTTTTATCCTATGCTTTATTAAATTGTATTTATGTTGTTTTAACCCATGTTTTATTAAATTGTATTTATGTTGTTTTATCCTATGCTTTATTAAATTGTATATATGTTGTTTTATCCTATGCTTTATTAAATTGTATTTATCTTGTTTTGTCCTATGCTTTATTAAATTGTATTTATGTTATTTTAACCTATGCTTTATTAAATTGTATTTATGTTGTTTTATCCTATGCTTTATTAAATTGTTTTTATGTTGTTTTATCCTATGCTTTATTAAATTGTATTTATGTTGTTTTAACCTATGCTTTATTAAATTGTATTTATGTTGTTTTAACCTATGCTTTATTAAATTGTATTTATGTTGTTTTATCCTATGCTTTATTAAATTGTATTTATGTTGTTTTATCCTATGCTTTATTAAATTGTATTTATGTTGTTTTATCCTATGCTTTATTAAATTGTATTTATGTTGTTTTATCCTAGGCTTTATTAAATTGTATTTATGTTGTTTTATCCTATGCTTTATTAAATTGTATTATGTTGTTTTATCATATGCTTTATTAAATTGTATTTATGTTGTTTTATCCTATGCTTTATTAAATTGTGTTTATGTTGTTTTATCCTATGCTTTATTAAATTGTATTAATGTTGTTTTAACCCATGCTTTATTAAATTGTATTTATGTGGTTTTATCCTATGCTTTATTAAATTGTATTTATGTTGTTTTATCCTATGCTTTATTAAATTGTATTTATGTTGTTTTATCCTATGCTTTATTAAATTGCATTTATTTTGTTTTGTCGAATGCTTTATTAAATTGTATTTATGTTGTTTTAACCCATGATTTATTAAATTGTATTTATGTTGTTTTATCCTATGCTTTATTAAATTGTATTTATGTTGTTTTAACCCATGTTTTATTAAATTGTATTTATGTTGTTTTATCCTATGCTTTATTAAATTGAATATATGTTGTTTTATCCTATGCTTTATTAAATTGTATTTATCTTGTTTTGCCCTATGCTTTATTAAATTGTATTTATCTTGTTTTAACCTATGCTTTATTAAATTGTATTTATGTTGTTTTATCCTATGCTTTATTAAATTGTATTTATGTTGTTTTATCCTATGCTTTATTAAATTGTATTTATGTTGTTTTATCCTATGCTTTATTAAATTGTATATATGTTGTTTTAACCTATGCTTTATTAAATTGTATTTATGTTGTTTTAACCTATGCTTTATTAAATTGTATTTATGTTGTTTTATCCTATGCTTTATTAAATTGTATTTATGTTGCTTTAACCTTTGCTTTATTAAATTGTATTTATGTTGTTTTATCCTATGCTTTATTAAATTGTATTTATGTTGTTTTATCGTATGCTTTATTAAATTGTATTATGTTGTTTTATCGTATGCTTTATTAAATTGTATATATGTTGTTTTATCCTATGATTTATTAAATTGTGTTTATGTTGTTTTATCCTATGCTTTATTAAATTGTATTTATGTCGTGTTAACCCATGCTTTATTAAATTGTATTTATGTGGTTTTATCCTATGCTTTATTAAATTGTATTTATGTTGCTTTAACCTTTGCTTTATTAAATTGTATTTATGTTGTTTTATCCTATGCTTTATTAAATTGTATTTATGTTGTTTTATCGTATGCTTTATTAAATTGTATTATGTTGTTTTATCGTATGCTGTATTAAATTGTATATATGTTGTTTTATCCTATGATTTATTAAATTGTGTTTATGTTGTTTTATCCTATGCTTTATTAAATTGTATTTATGTCGTGTTAACCCATGCTTTATTAAATTGTATTTATGTGGTTTTATCCTATGCTTTATTAAATTGTATTTATGTTGGTTTGTTCTATGCTTTATTAAATTGTATTTATGTGGTTTTATCCTATGATTTATTAAATTGTATTTATGTTGTTTTATCCTATGCTTTATTAAATTGTATTTATGTGGTTTTATCCTATGCTTTATTAAATTGTATTTATGTTGTTTTGTCCTATGCTTTATTAAATTGTATTTATGTTGTTTTAACCCATGCTTTATTAAATTGTATTTATGTTGTTTTATCCTGTGCTTTATTAAATTGTATTTATGTTGTTTTATCCTATGCTTTAATAAATTGTATTTATGTTGTTTTATCCTATGCTTTATTAAATTGGTTTTATGTTGTTTTATCCTATGCTTTATGAAATTGTATTTATGTTGTTTTATCCTATGCTTTATTAAATTGTATTTATGTGGTTTTATCCTATGCTTTATTAAATTGTATTTATGTTGTTTTGTCCTATGCTTTATTAAATTGTATTTATGTTGTTTTAACCCATGCTTTATTAAATTGTATTTATGTTGTTTTATCCTGTGCTTTATTAAATTGTATTTATGTTGTTTTATCCTATGCTTTAATAAATTGTATTAATGTTGTTTTGTCCTATGCTTTATTAAATTGTATTTATGTTGTTTTAACCCATGCTTTATTAAATTGTATTTATGTTGTTTTATCCTATGCTTTATTAAATTGTACTTATGTTGTTTTATCCTATGCTTTATTAAATTGTATTTATGTTGTTTTATCCTATGCTTTATTAAATTGTATGTATGTTGTTTTATCCTATGCTTTATTAAATTGTATTTATCTTGTTTTGTCCTATGCTTTATTAAATTATATTTATGTTGTTTTAACCTATGCTTTATTAAATTGTATTTATGTTGTTTTATCCTATGCTTTATTAAATTGTGTTTATGTTGTTTTATCCTATGCTTTATTAAATTGTATTTATGTTGTTTTATCCTATGCTTTATTAAATTGTATTTATGTTGTTTTATCCTATGCTTTATGAAATTGTATTTATGTTGTTTTATCCTATGCTTTATGAAATTGTATTTATGTTGTTTTATCGTATGCTTCATTAAATTGTATTTATGTTGTTTTATCCTATGCTTTATTAAATTGTATTATGTTGTTTTATCGTATGCTTTATTAAATTGTATTATGTTGTTTTATCGTATGCTTTATTAAATTGTATATATGTTGTTTTATCCTATGATTTATTAAATTGTGTTTATGTTGTTTTATCCTATGCTTTATTAAATTGTATTTATGTCGTGTTAACCCATGCTTTATTAAATTGTATTTATGTGGTTTTATCCTATGCTTTATTAAATTGTATTTATGTTGTTTTATCCTATGCTTTATTAAATTGTATTTATGTTGTTTTATCCTATGCTTTATTAAATTGTATTTATGTTGTTTTATCCTATGCTTTATTAAATTGTATTTATGTTGTTTTATCCTATGCTTTATTAAATTGTATTTATGTTGTTTTATCCTATGCTTTATTAAATTGTATTTATGTTGTTTTATCCTATGCTTTATTAAATTGTATTATGTTGTTTTATCATATGCTTTATTAAATTGTATTTATGTTGTTTTATCCTATGCTTTATTAAATTGTGTTTATGTTGTTTTATCCTATGCTTTATTAAATTGTATTAATGTTGTTTTAACCCATGCTTTATTAAATTGCATTTATGTGGTTTTATCCTATGCTTTATTACATTGTATTTATGTTGTTTTATCCTATGCTTTATTAAATTGTATTTATCTTGTTTTGTCCTATGCTTTATTAAATTATATTTATGTTGTTTTAACCTATGCTTTATTAAATTGTATTTATGTTGTTTTATCCTATGCTTTATTAAATTGTATTTATGTTGTTTTATCCTATGCTTTATGAAATTGTATTTATGTTGTTTTATCCTATGCTTTATGAAATTGTATTTATGTAGTTTTTTCCTATGCTTTATTAAATTGTATTTATGTTGTTTTATCCTATGCTTTATTAAATTGTATTTATGTTGTTTTATCGTATGCTTTATTAAAGTGCATTTATGTTGTTTTATCCTATGCTTTATTAAATTGTATTTATGTTGTTTTATCCTATGCTTTATTAAATTGTATTTATGTTGTTTTATCCTATGCTTAATTAAATTGTATTCATGTTGTTTTATGCTATGCTTTATTAAATTGTATTTATGTTGTTTTATCGTATGCTTTATTAAAGTGCATTTATGTTGTTTTAACCCATGTTTTATTAAATTGTATTTATGTTGTTTTATCCTATGCTTTATTAAATTGTATATATGTTGTTTTATCCTATGCTTTATTAAATTGTATTTATCTTGTTTTGTCCTATGCTTTATTAAATTGTATTTATGTTATTTTAACCTATGCTTTATTAAATTGTATTTATATTGTTTTATCCTATGCTTTATTAAATTGTATTTATGTTGTTTTATCCTATGCTTTATTAAATTGTTTTTATGTTGTTTTATCCTATGCTTTATTAAATTGTATTTATGTTGTTTTAACCTATGCTTTATTAAATTGTATTTATGTTGTTTTAACCTATGCTTTATTAAATTGTATTTATGTTGTTTTATCCTATGCTTTATTAAATTGTATTTATGTTGTTTTATCCTATGCTTTATTAAATTGTATTTATGTTGTTTTATCCTATGCTTTATTAAATTGTATTTATGTTGTTTTATCCTATGCTTTATTAAATTGTATTTATGTTGTTTTATCCTATGCTTTATTAAATTGTATTATGTTGTTTTATCATATGCTTTATTAAATTGTATTTATGTTGTTTTATCCTATGCTTTATTAAATTGTGTTTATGTTGTTTTATCCTATGCTTTATTAAATTGTATTAATGTTGTTTTAACCCATGCTTTATTAAATTGTATTTATGTGGTTTTATCCTATGCTTTATTAAATTGTATTTATGTTGTTTTATCCTATGCTTTATTAAATTGTATTTATGTTGTTTTATCCTATGCTTTATTAAATTGCATTTATTTTGTTTTGTCGAATGCTTTATTAAATTGTATTTATGTTGTTTTAACCCATGATTTATTAAATTGTATTTATGTTGTTTTATCCTATGCTTTATTAAATTGTATTTATGTTGTTTTAACCCATGTTTTATTAAATTGTATTTATGTTGTTTTATCCTATGCTTTATTAAATTGAATATATGTTGTTTTATCCTATGCTTTATTAAATTGTATTTATCTTGTTTTGTCCTATGCTTTATTAAATTGTATTTATCTTGTTTTAACCTATGCTTTATTAAATTGTATTTATGTTGTTTTATCCTATGCTTTATTAAATTGTATTTATGTTGTTTTATCCTATGCTTTATTAAATTGTATTTATGTTGTTTTATCCTATGCTTTATTAAATTGTATATATGTTGTTTTAACCTATGCTTTATTAAATTGTATTTATGTTGTTTTAACCTATGCTTTATTAAATTGTATTTATGTTGTTTTATCCTATGCTTTATTAAATTGTATTTATGTTGCTTTAACCTTTGCTTTATTAAATTGTATTTATGTTGTTTTATCCTATGCTTTATTAAATTGTATTTATGTTGTTTTATCGTATGCTTTATTAAATTGTATTATGTTGTTTTATCGTATGCTTTATTAAATTGTATATATGTTGTTTTATCCTATGATTTATTAAATTGTGTTTATGTTGTTTTATCCTATGCTTTATTAAATTGTATTTATGTCGTGTTAACCCATGCTTTATTAAATTGTATTTATGTGGTTTTATCCTATGCTTTATTAAATTGTATTTATCTTGTTTTGTCCTATGCTTTATTAAATTGTATTTATCTTGTTTTGTCCTATGCTTTATTAAATTATATTTATGTTGTTTTAACCTATGCTTTATTAAATTGTATTTATGTTGTTTTATCCTATGCTTTATTAAATTGTGTTTATGTTGTTTTATCCTATGCTTTATTAAATTGTATTTATGTTGTTTTATCCTATGCTTTATGAAATTGTATTTATGTTGTTTTATCCTATGCTTTATGAAATTGTATTTATGTTGTTTTATCCTATGCTTTATTAAATTGTATTTATGTTGTTTTATCCTATGCTTTATTAAATTGTATTTATGTTGTTTTATCCTATGCTTTATTAAAGTGCATTTATGTTGTTTTATCCTATGCTTTATTAAATTGTATTTATGTTGTTTTATCCTATGCTTTATTAAATTGTATTTATGTTGTTTTATCCTATGCTTAATTAAATTGTATTCATGTTGTTTTATGCTATGCTTTATTAAATTGTATTTATGTTGTTTTATCCTATGCTTTATTAAATTGGGTTTATTTTGTTTTATCCTATGCTTTATTAAATTTAGTTTATTTTGTTTTATCCTATGCTTTATTAAATTGTATTTATGTTGTTTTAACCCATGTTTTATTAAATTGTATTTATGTTGTTTTATCCTATGCTTTATTAAATTGTATATATGTTGTTTTATCCTATGCTTTATTAAATTGTATTTATCTTGTTTTGTCCTATGCTTTATTAAATTGTATTTATGTTATTTTAACCTATGCTTTATTAAATTGTATTTATGTTGTTTTATCCTATGCTTTATTAAATTGTTTTTATGTTGTTTTATCCTATGCTTTATTAAATTGTATTTATGTTGTTTTAACCTATGCTTTATTAAATTGTATTTATGTTGTTTTAACCTATGCTTTATTAAATTGTATTTATGTTGTTTTATCCTATGCTTTATTAAATTGTATTTATGTTGTTTTATCCTATGCTTTATTAAATTGTATTTATGTTGTTTTATCCTATGCTTTATTAAATTGTATTTATGTTGTTTTATCCTATGCTTTATTAAATTGTATTTATGTTGTTTTATCCTATGCTTTATTAAATTGTATTATGTTGTTTTATCATATGCTTTATTAAATTGTATTTATGTTGTTTTATCCTATGCTTTATTAAATTGTGTTTATGTTGTTTTATCCTATGCTTTATTAAATTGTATTAATGTTGTTTTAACCCATGCTTTATTAAATTGTATTTATGTGGTTTTATCCTATGCTTTATTAAATTGTATTTATGTTGTTTTATCCTATGCTTTATGAAATTGTATTTATGTTGTTTTATCCTATGCTTAATTAAATTGTATTCATGTTGTTTTATGCTATGCTTTATTAAATTGTATTTATGTTGTTTTATCCTATGCTTTATTAAATTGGGTTTATTTTGTTTTATCCTATGCTTTATTAAATTGGGTTTATTTTGTTTTATCCTATGCTTTATTAAATTGTATTTATGTTGTTTTAACCCATGTTTTATTAAATTGTATTTATGTTGTTTTATCCTATGCTTTATTAAATTGTATATATGTTGTTTTATCCTATGCTTTATTAAATTGTATTTATCTTGTTTTGTCCTATGCTTTATTAAATTGTATTTATGTTATTTTAACCTATGCTTTATTAAATTGTATTTATGTTGTTTTATCCTATGCTTTATTAAATTGTTTTTATGTTGTTTTATCCTATGCTTTATTAAATTGTATTTATGTTGTTTTAACCTATGCTTTATTAAATTGTATTTATGTTGTTTTAACCTATGCTTTATTAAATTGTATTTATGTTGTTTTATCCTATGCTTTATTAAATTGTATTTATGTTGTTTTATCCTATGCTTTATTAAATTGTATTTATGTTGTTTTATCCTATGCTTTATTAAATTGTATTTATGTTGTTTTATCCTATGCTTTATTAAATTGTATTATGTTGTTTTATCATATGCTTTATTAAATTGTATTTATGTTGTTTTATCCTATGCTTTATTAAATTGTGTTTATGTTGTTTTATCCTATGCTTTATTAAATTGTATTAATGTTGTTTTAACCCATGCTTTATTAAATTGTATTTATGTGGTTTTATCCTATGCTTTATTAAATTGTATTTATGTTGTTTTATCCTATGCTTTATTAAATTGAATATATGTTGTTTTATCCTATGCTTTATTAAATTGTATTTATCTTGTTTTGCCCTATGCTTTATTAAATTGTATTTATCTTGTTTTAACCTATGCTTTATTAAATTGTATTTATGTTGTTTTATCCTATGCTTTATTAAATTGTATTTATGTTGTTTTATCCTATGCTTTATTAAATTGTATTTATGTTGTTTTATCCTATGCTTTATTAAATTGTATATATGTTGTTTTAACCTATGCTTTATTAAATTGTATTTATGTTGTTTTAACCTATGCTTTATTAAATTGTATTTATGTTGTTTTATCCTATGCTTTATTAAATTGTATTTATGTTGCTTTAACCTTTGCTTTATTAAATTGTATTTATGTTGTTTTATCCTATGCTTTATTAAATTGTATTTATGTTGTTTTATCGTATGCTTTATTAAATTGTATTATGTTGTTTTATCGTATGCTTTATTAAATTGTATATATGTTGTTTTATCCTATGATTTATTAAATTGTGTTTATGTTGTTTTATCCTATGCTTTATTAAATTGTATTTATGTCGTGTTAACCCATGCTTTATTAAATTGTATTTATGTGGTTTTATCCTATGCTTTATTAAATTGTATTTATGTTGCTTTAACCTTTGCTTTATTAAATTGTATTTATGTTGTTTTATCCTATGCTTTATTAAATTGTATTTATGTTGTTTTATCGTATGCTTTATTAAATTGTATTATGTTGTTTTATCGTATGCTGTATTAGATTGTATATATGTTGTTTTATCCTATGATTTATTAAATTGTGTTTATGTTGTTTTATCCTATGCTTTATTAAATTGTATTTATGTCGTGTTAACCCATGCTTTATTAAATTGTATTTATGTGGTTTTATCCTATGCTTTATTAAATTGTATTTATGTTGTTTTGTTCTATGCTTTATTAAATTGTATTTATGTGGTTTTATCCTATGATTTATTAAATTGTATTTATGTTGTTTTATCCTATGCTTTATTAAATTGTATTTATGTGGTTTTATCCTATGCTTTATTAAATTGTATTTATGTTGTTTTGTCCTATGCTTTATTAAATTGTATTTATGTTGTTTTAACCCATGCTTTATTAAATTGTATTTATGTTGTTTTATCCTGTGCTTTATTAAATTGTATTTATGTTGTTTTATCCTATGCTTTATTAAATTGTATTTATGTTGTTTTATCCTATGCTTTATTAAATTGTATTTATTTTGTTTTATCCTATGCTTTAATAAATTGTATTAATGTTGTTTTGTCCTATGCTTTATTAAATTGTATTTATATTGTTTTAACCCATGCTTTATTAAATTGTATTTATGTTGTTTTATCCTATGCTTTATTAAATTGTACTTATGTTGTTTTATCCTATGCTTTATTAAATTGTATTTATGTTGTTTTATCCTATGCTTTATTAAATTGTATTTATGTTGTTTTATCCTATGCTTTATTAAATTGTATTTATCTTGTTTTGTCCTATGCTTTATTAAATTATATTTATGTTGTTTTGTCCTATGCTTTATTAAATTATATTTATGTTGTTTTAACCTATGCTTTATTAAATTGTATTTATGTTGTTTTATCCTATGCTTTATTAAATTGTGTTTATGTTGTTTTATCCTATGCTTTATTAAATTGTATTTATGTTGTTTTATCCTATGCTTTATGAAATTGTATTTATGTTGTTTTATCCTATGCTTTATGAAATTGTATTTATGTTGTTTTATCCTATGCTTTATTAAATTGTATTTATGTTGTTTTATCCTATGCTTTATTAAATTGTATTTATGTTGTTTTATCCTATGCTTTATTAAAGTGCATTTATGTTGTTTTATCCTATGCTTTATTAAATTGTATTTATGTTGTTTATCCTATGCTTTATTAAATTGTATTTATGTTGTTTTATCCTATGCTTAATTAAATTGTATTCATGTTGTTTTATGCTATGCTTTATTAAATTGTATTTATGTTGTTTTATCCTATGCTTTATTAAATTGGGTTTATTTTGTTTTATCCTATGCTTTATTAAATTGGGTTTATTTTGTTTTATCCTATGCTTTATTAAATTGTATTTATGTTGTTTTAACCCATGTTTTATTAAATTGTATTTATGTTGTTTTATCCTATGCTTTATTAAATTGTATATATGTTGTTTTATCCTATGCTTTATTAAATTGTATTTATCTTGTTTTGTCCTATGCTTTATTAAATTGTATTTATGTTATTTTAACCTATGCTTTATTAAATTGTATTTATGTTGTTTTATCCTATGCTTTATTAAATTGTTTTTATGTTGTTTTATCCTATGCTTTATTAAATTGTATTTATGTTGTTTTAACCTATGCTTTATTAAATTGTATTTATGTTGTTTTAACCTATGCTTTATTAAATTGTATTTATGTTGTTTTATCCTATGCTTTATTAAATTGTATTTATGTTGTTTTATCCTATGCTTTATTAAATTGTATTTATGTTGTTTTATCCTATGCTTTATTAAATTGTATTTATGTTGTTTTATCCTATGCTTTATTAAATTGTATTTATGTTGTTTTATCCTATGCTTTATTAAATTGTATTATGTTGTTTTATCATATGCTTTATTAAATTGTATTTATGTTGTTTTATCCTATGCTTTATTAAATTGTGTTTATGTTGTTTTATCCTATGCTTTATTAAATTGTATTAATGTTGTTTTAACCCATGCTTTATTAAATTGTATTTATGTGGTTTTATCCTATGCTTTATTAAATTGTATTTATGTTGTTTTATCCTATGCTTTATTAAATTGTATTTATGTTGTTTTATCCTATGCTTTATTAAATTGCATTTATTTTGTTTTGTCGAATGCTTTATTAAATTGTATTTATGTTGTTTTAACCCATGATTTATTAAATTGTATTTATGTTGTTTTATCCTATGCTTTATTAAATTGTATTTATGTTGTTTTAACCCATGTTTTATTAAATTGTATTTATGTTGTTTTATCCTATGCTTTATTAAATTGAATATATGTTGTTTTATCCTATGCTTTATTAAATTGTATTTATCTTGTTTTGCCCTATGCTTTATTAAATTGTATTTATCTTGTTTTAACCTATGCTTTATTAAATTGTATTTATGTTGTTTTATCCTATGCTTTATTAAATTGTATTTATGTTGTTTTATCCTATGCTTTATTAAATTGTATTTATGTTGTTTTATCCTATGCTTTATTAAATTGTATATATGTTGTTTTAACCTATGCTTTATTAAATTGTATTTATGTTGTTTTAACCTATGCTTTATTAAATTGTATTTATGTTGTTTTATCCTATGCTTTATTAAATTGTATTTATGTTGCTTTAACCTTTGCTTTATTAAATTGTATTTATGTTGTTTTATCCTATGCTTTATTAAATTGTATTTATGTTGTTTTATCGTATGCTTTATTAAATTGTATTATGTTGTTTTATCGTATGCTTTATTAAATTGTATATATGTTGTTTTATCCTATGATTTATTAAATTGTGTTTATGTTGTTTTATCCTATGCTTTATTAAATTGTATTTATGTCGTGTTAACCCATGCTTTATTAAATTGTATTTATGTGGTTTTATCCTATGCTTTATTAAATTGTATTTATGTTGCTTTAACCTTTGCTTTATTAAATTGTATTTATGTTGTTTTATCCTATGCTTTATTAAATTGTATTTATGTTGTTTTATCGTATGCTTTATTAAATTGTATTATGTTGTTTTATCGTATGCTGTATTAAATTGTATATATGTTGTTTTATCCTATGATTTATTAAATTGTGTTTATGTTGTTTTATCCTATGCTTTATTAAATTGTATTTATGTCGTGTTAACCCATGCTTTATTAAATTGTATTTATGTGGTTTTATCCTATGCTTTATTAAATTGTATTTATGTTGGTTTGTTCTATGCTTTATTAAATTGTATTTATGTGGTTTTATCCTATGATTTATTAAATTGTATTTATGTTGTTTTATCCTATGCTTTATTAAATTGTATTTATGTGGTTTTATCCTATGCTTTATTAAATTGTATTTATGTTGTTTTGTCCTATGCTTTATTAAATTGTATTTATGTTGTTTTAACCTATGCTTTATTAAATTGTATTTATGTTGTTTTATCCTGTGCTTTATTAAATTGTATTTATGTTGTTTTATCCTATGCCTTATTAAATTGTATTTATGTTGTTTTATCCTATGCTTTATTAAATTGTATTTATGTTGTTTTATCCTATGCTTTATGAAATTGTATTTATGTTGTTTTATCCTATGCTTTATTAAATTGTATTTATGTGGTTTTATCCTATGCTTTATTAAATTGTATTTATGTTGTTTTGTCCTATGCTTTATTAAATTGTATTTATGTTGTTTTAACCCATGCTTTATTAAATTGTATTTATGTTGTTTTATCCTGTGCTTTATTAAATTGTATTTATGTTGTTTTATCCTATGCTTTAATAAATTGTATTAATGTTGTTTTGTCCTATGCTTTATTAAATTGTATTTATGTTGTTTTAACCCATGCTTTATTAAATTGTATTTATGTTGTTTTATCCTATGCTTTATTAAATTGTACTTATGTTGTTTTATCCTATGCTTTATTAAATTGTATTTATGTTGTTTTATCCTATGCTTTATTAAATTGTATGTATGTTGTTTTATCCTATGCTTTATTAAATTGTATTTATCTTGTTTTGTCCTATGCTTTATTAAATTATATTTATGTTGTTTTAACCTATGCTTTATTAAATTGTATTTATGTTGTTTTATCCTATGCTTTATTAAATTGTGTTTATGTTGTTTTATCCTATGCTTTATTAAATTGTATTTATGTTGTTTTATCCTATGCTTTATTAAATTGTATTTATGTTGTTTTATCCTATGCTTTATGAAATTGTATTTATGTTGTTTTATCCTATGCTTTATGAAATTGTATTTATGTTGTTTTATCGTATGCTTCATTAAATTGTATTTATGTTGTTTTATCCTATGCTTTATTAAATTGTATTATGTTGTTTTATCGTATGCTTTATTAAATTGTATTATGTTGTTTTATCGTATGCTTTATTAAATTGTATATATGTTGTTTTATCCTATGATTTATTAAATTGTGTTTATGTTGTTTTATCCTATGCTTTATTAAATTGTATTTATGTCGTGTTAACCCATGCTTTATTAAATTGTATTTATGTGGTTTTATCCTATGCTTTATTAAATTGTATTTATGTTGTTTTATCCTATGCTTTATTAAATTGTATTTATGTTGTTTTATCCTATGCTTTATTAAATTGTATTTATGTTGTTTTATCCTATGCTTTATTAAATTGTATTTATGTTGTTTTATCCTATGCTTTATTAAATTGTATTTATGTTGTTTTATCCTATGCTTTATTAAATTGTATTTATGTTGTTTTATCCTATGCTTTATTAAATTGTATTATGTTGTTTTATCATATGCTTTATTAAATTGTATTTATGTTGTTTTATCCTATGCTTTATTAAATTGTGTTTATGTTGTTTTATCCTATGCTTTATTAAATTGTATTAATGTTGTTTTAACCCATGCTTTATTAAATTGCATTTATGTGGTTTTATCCTATGCTTTATTAAATTGTATTTATGTTGTTTTATCCTATGCTTTATTAAATTGTATTTATCTTGTTTTGTCCTATGCTTTATTAAATTATATTTATGTTGTTTTAACCTATGCTTTATTAAATTGTATTTATGTTGTTTTATCCTATGCTTTATTAAATTGTGTTTATGTTGTTTTATCCAATGCTTTATTAAATTGTATTTATGTTGTTTTATCCTATGCTTTATTAAATTGTATTTATGTTGTTTTATCCTATGCTTTATGAAATTGTATTTATGTTGTTTTATCCTATGCTTTATGAAATTGTATTTATGTAGTTTTTTCCTATGCTTTATTAAATTGTATTTATGTTGTTTTATCCTATGCTTTATTAAATTGTATTTATGTTGTTTTATCGTATGCTTTATTAAAGTGCATTTATGTTGTTTTATCCTATGCTTTATTAAATTGTATTTATGTTGTTTTATCCTATGCTTTATTAAATTGTATTTATGTTGTTTTATCCTATGCTTAATTAAATTGTATTCATGTTGTTTTATGCTATGCTTTATTAAATTGTATTTATGTTGTTTTATCGTATGCTTTATTAAAGTGCATTTATGTTGTTTTAACCCATGTTTTATTAAATTGTATTTATGTTGTTTTATCCTATGCTTTATTAAATTGTATATATGTTGTTTTATCCTATGCTTTATTAAATTGTATTTATCTTGTTTTGTCCTATGCTTTATTAAATTGTATTTATGTTATTTTAACCTATGCTTTATTAAATTGTATTTATATTGTTTTATCCTATGCTTTATTAAATTGTATTTATGTTGTTTTATCCTATGCTTTATTAAATTGTTTTTATGTTGTTTTATCCTATGCTTTATTAAATTGTATTTATGTTGTTTTAACCTATGCTTTATTAAATTGTATTTATGTTGTTTTAACCTATGCTTTATTAAATTGTATTTATGTTGTTTTATCCTATGCTTTATTAAATTGTATTTATGTTGTTTTATCCTATGCTTTATTAAATTGTATTTATGTTGTTTTATCCTATGCTTTATTAAATTGTATTTATGTTGTTTTATCCTATGCTTTATTAAATTGTATTTATGTTGTTTTATCCTATGCTTTATTAAATTGTATTATGTTGTTTTATCATATGCTTTATTAAATTGTATTTATGTTGTTTTATCCTATGCTTTATTAAATTGTGTTTATGTTGTTTTATCCTATGCTTTATTAAATTGTATTAATGTTGTTTTAACCCATGCTTTATTAAATTGTATTTATGTTGTTTTATCCTATGCTTTATTAAATTGCATTTATTTTGTTTTGTCGAATGCTTTATTAAATTGTATTTATGTTGTTTTAACCCATGATTTATTAAATTGTATTTATGTTGTTTTATCCTATGCTTTATTAAATTGTATTTATGTTGTTTTAACCCATGTTTTATTAAATTGTATTTATGTTGTTTTATCCTATGCTTTATTAAATTGAATATATGTTGTTTTATCCTATGCTTTATTAAATTGTATTTATCTTGTTTTGTCCTATGCTTTATTAAATTGTATTTATCTTGTTTTAACCTATGCTTTATTAAATTGTATTTATGTTGTTTTATCCTATGCTTTATTAAATTGTATTTATGTTGTTTTATCCTATGCTTTATTAAATTGTATTTATGTTGTTTTATCCTATGCTTTATTAAATTGTATATATGTTGTTTTAACCTATGCTTTATTAAATTGTATTTATGTTGTTTTAACCTATGCTTTATTAAATTGTATTTATGTTGTTTTATCCTATGCTTTATTAAATTGTATTTATGTTGCTTTAACCTTTGCTTTATTAAATTGTATTTATGTTGTTTTATCCTATGCTTTATTAAATTGTATTTATGTTGTTTTATCGTATGCTTTATTAAATTGTATTATGTTGTTTTATCGTATGCTTTATTAAATTGTATATATGTTGTTTTATCCTATGATTTATTAAATTGTGTTTATGTTGTTTTATCCTATGCTTTATTAAATTTTATTTATGTCGTGTTAACCCATGCTTTATTAAATTGTATTTATGTGGTTTTATCCTATGCTTTATTAAATTGTATTTATCTTGTTTTGTCCTATGCTTTATTAAATTGTATTTATCTTGTTTTGTCCTATGCTTTATTAAATTATATTTATGTTGTTTTAACCTATGCTTTATTAAATTGTATTTATGTTGTTTTATCCTATGCTTTATTAAATTGTGTTTATGTTGTTTTATCCTATGCTTTATTAAATTGTATTTATGTTGTTTTATCCTATGCTTTATGAAATTGTATTTATGTTGTTTTATCCTATGCTTTATGAAATTGTATTTATGTTGTTTTATCCTATGCTTTATTAAATTGTATTTATGTTGTTTTATCCTATGCTTTATTAAATTGTATTTATGTTGTTTTATCCTATGCTTTATTAAAGTGCATTTATGTTGTTTTATCCTATGCTTTATTAAATTGTATTTATGTTGTTTTATCCTATGCTTTATTAAATTGTATTTATGTTGTTTTATCCTATGCTTAATTAAATTGTATTCATGTTGTTTTATGCTATGCTTTATTAAATTGTATTTATGTTGTTTTATCCTATGCTTTATTAAATTGGGTTTATTTTGTTTTATCCTATGCTTTATTAAATTGGGTTTATTTTGTTTTATCCTATGCTTTATTAAATTGTATTTATGTTGTTTTAACCCATGTTTTATTAAATTGTATTTATGTTGTTTTATCCTATGCTTTATTAAATTGTATATATGTTGTTTTATCCTATGCTTTATTAAATTGTATTTATCTTGTTTTGTCCTATGCTTTATTAAATTGTATTTATGTTATTTTAACCTATGCTTTATTAAATTGTATTTATGTTGTTTTATCCTATGCTTTATTAAATTGTTTTTATGTTGTTTTATCCTATGCTTTATTAAATTGTATTTATGTTGTTTTAACCTATGCTTTATTAAATTGTATTTATGTTGTTTTAACCTATGCTTTATTAAATTGTATTTATGTTGTTTTATCCTATGCTTTATTAAATTGTATTTATGTTGTTTTATCCTATGCTTTATTAAATTGTATTTATGTTGTTTTATCCTATGCTTTATTAAATTGTATTTATGTTGTTTTATCCTATGCTTTATTAAATTGTATTTATGTTGTTTTATCCTATGCTTTATTAAATTGTATTATGTTGTTTTATCATATGCTTTATTAAATTGTATTTATGTTGTTTTATCCTATGCTTTATTAAATTGTGTTTATGTTGTTTTATCCTATGCTTTATTAAATTGTATTAATGTTGTTTTAACCCATGCTTTATTAAATTGTATTTATGTGGTTTTATCCTATGCTTTATTAAATTGTATTTATGTTGTTTTATCCTATGCTTTATGAAATTGTATTTATGTTGTTTTATCCTATGCTTAATTAAATTGTATTCATGTTGTTTTATGCTATGCTTTATTAAATTGTATTTATGTTGTTTTATCCTATGCTTTATTAAATTGGGTTTATTTTGTTTTATCCTATGCTTTATTAAATTGGGTTTATTTTGTTTTATCCTATGCTTTATTAAATTGTATTTATGTTGTTTTAACCCATGTTTTATTAAATTGTATTTATGTTGTTTTATCCTATGCTTTATTAAATTGTATATATGTTGTTTTATCCTATGCTTTATTAAATTGTATTTATCTTGTTTTGTCCTATGCTTTATTAAATTGTATTTATGTTATTTTAACCTATGCTTTATTAAATTGTATTTATGTTGTTTTATCCTATGCTTTATTAAATTGTTTTTATGTTGTTTTATCCTATGCTTTATTAAATTGTATTTATGTTGTTTTAACCTATGCTTTATTAAATTGTATTTATGTTGTTTTAACCTATGCTTTATTAAATTGTATTTATGTTGTTTTATCCTATGCTTTATTAAATTGTATTTATGTTGTTTTATCCTATGCTTTATTAAATTGTATTTATGTTGTTTTATCCTATGCTTTATTAAATTGTATTTATGTTGTTTTATCCTATGCTTTATTAAATTGTATTATGTTGTTTTATCATATGCTTTATTAAATTGTATTTATGTTGTTTTATCCTATGCTTTATTAAATTGTGTTTATGTTGTTTTATCCTATGCTTTATTAAATTGTATTAATGTTGTTTTAACCCATGCTTTATTAAATTGTATTTATGTGGTTTTATCCTATGCTTTATTAAATTGTATTTATGTTGTTTTATCCTATGCTTTATTAAATTGAATATATGTTGTTTTATCCTATGCTTTATTAAATTGTATTTATCTTGTTTTGCCCTATGCTTTATTAAATTGTATTTATCTTGTTTTAACCTATGCTTTATTAAATTGTATTTATGTTGTTTTATCCTATGCTTTATTAAATTGTATTTATGTTGTTTTATCCTATGCTTTATTAAATTGTATTTATGTTGTTTTATCCTATGCTTTATTAAATTGTATATATGTTGTTTTAACCTATGCTTTATTAAATTGTATTTATGTTGTTTTAACCTATGCTTTATTAAATTGTATTTATGTTGTTTTATCCTATGCTTTATTAAATTGTATTTATGTTGCTTTAACCTTTGCTTTATTAAATTGTATTTATGTTGTTTTATCCTATGCTTTATTAAATTGTATTTATGTTGTTTTATCGTATGCTTTATTAAATTGTATTATGTTGTTTTATCGTATGCTTTATTAAATTGTATATATGTTGTTTTATCCTATGATTTATTAAATTGTGTTTATGTTGTTTTATCCTATGCTTTATTAAATTGTATTTATGTCGTGTTAACCCATGCTTTATTAAATTGTATTTATGTGGTTTTATCCTATGCTTTATTAAATTGTATTTATGTTGCTTTAACCTTTGCTTTATTAAATTGTATTTATGTTGTTTTATCCTATGCTTTATTAAATTGTATTTATGTTGTTTTATCGTATGCTTTATTAAATTGTATTATGTTGTTTTATCGTATGCTGTATTAAATTGTATATATGTTGTTTTATCCTATGATTTATTAAATTGTGTTTATGTTGTTTTATCCTATGCTTTATTAAATTGTATTTATGTCGTGTTAACCCATGCTTTATTAAATTGTATTTATGTGGTTTTATCCTATGCTTTATTAAATTGTATTTATGTTGTTTTGTTCTATGCTTTATTAAATTGTATTTATGTGGTTTTATCCTATGATTTATTAAATTGTATTTATGTTGTTTTATCCTATGCTTTATTAAACTGTATTTATGTGGTTTTATCCTATGCTTTATTAAATTGTATTTATGTTGTTTTGTCCTATGCTTTATTAAATTGTATTTATGTTGTTTTAACCCATGCTTTATTAAATTGTATTTATGTTGTTTTATCCTGTGCTTTATTAAATTGTATTTATGTTGTTTTATCCTATGCTTTATTAAATTGTATTTATGTTGTTTTATCCTATGCTTTATTAAATTGTATTTATTTTGTTTTATCCTATGCTTTAATAAATTGTATTAATGTTGTTTTGTCCTATGCTTTATTAAATTGTATTTATGTTGTTTTAACCCATGCTTTATTAAATTGTATTTATGTTGTTTTATCCTATGCTTTATTAAATTGTACTTATGTTGTTTTATCCTATGCTTTATTAAATTGTATTTATGTTGTTTTATCCTATGCTTTATTAAATTGTATTTATGTTGTTTTATCCTATGCTTTATTAAATTGTATTTATCTTGTTTTGTCCTATGCTTTATTAAATTATATTTATGTTGTTTTAACCTATGCTTTATTAAATTGTATTTATGTTGTTTTATCCTATGCTTTATTAAATTGTGTTTATGTTGTTTTATCCTATGCTTTATTAAATTGTATTTATGTTGTTTTATCCTATGCTTTATTAAATTGTATTTATGTTGTTTTATCCTATGCTTTATGAAATTGTATTTATGTTGTTTTATCCTATGCTTTATGAAATTGTATTTATGTTGTTTTATCCTATGCTTCATTAAATTGTATTTATGTTGTTTTATCCTATGCTTTATTAAATTGTATTTATGTTGTTTTATCGTATGCTTTATTAAATTGTATTATGTTGTTTTATCGTATGCTTTATTAAATTGTATATATGTTGTTTTATCCTATGATTTATTAAATTGTGTTTATGTTGTTTTATCCTATGCTTTATTAAATTGTATTTATGTCGTGTTAACCCATGCTTTATTAAATTGTATTTATGTGGTTTTATCCTATGCTTTATTAAATTGTATTTATGTTGTTTTATCCTATGCTTTATTAAATTGTATTTATGTTGTTTTATCCTATGCTTTATTAAATTGTATTTATGTTGTTTTGTCCTATGCTTTATTAAATTATATTTATGTTGTTTTAACCTATGCTTTATTAAATTTTATTTATGTTGTTTTATCCTATGCTTTATTAAATTGTGTTTATGTTGTTTTATCCTATGCTTTATTAAATTGTATTTATGTTGTTTTATCCTATGCTTTATTAAATTGTATTTATGTTGTTTTATCCTATGCTTTATGAAATTGTATTTATGTTGTTTTATCCTATGCTTAATGAAATTGTATTTATGTTGTTTTATCCTATGCTTTATTAAATTGTATTTATGTTGTTTTATCCTATGCTTTATTAAATTGTATTTATGTCGTGTTAACCCATGCTTTATTAAATTGTATTTATGTGGTTTTATCCTATGCTTTATTAAATTGTATTTATGTTGTTTTATCCTATGCTTTATTAAATTGTATTTATGTTGTTTTATCCTATGCTTTATTAAATTGTATTTATCTTGTTTTGTCCTATGCTTTATTAAATTGTATTTATGTTGTTTTATCCTATGCTTAATTAAATTGTATTTATGTTGTTTTATCCTATGCTTTATTTAATTGTATTTATGTTGTTTTATTGTATGCTTTATTAAATTGTATTTATGTTGTTTTATCCTATGCTTTATTAAATTGTGTTTATTTTGTTTTATCCTATGCTTTATTAAATTGTATTTATGTTGTTTTAACCCATGTTGTATTAAATTGTATTTATGTTGTTTTATCCTATGCTTTATTAAATTGTATATATGTTGTTTTTTCCTATGCTTTATTAAATTGTATTTATCTTGTTTTGTCCTATGCTTTATTAAATTGTATTTATGTTGTTTTAACCTATGCTTTATTAAATTGTATTTATGTTGTTTTATCCTATGCTTTATTAAATTGTATTTATGTTGTTTTATCCTATGCTTTATTAAATTGTGTTTATGTTGTTTTATCCTATGCTTTATTAAATTGTATTTATGTTGTTTTATCCTATGCTTTATGAAATTGTATTTATGTTGTTTTATCCTATGCTTTATTAAATTGTATTTATGTTGTTTTATCCTATGCTTTATTAAATTGTATTTATGTTGTTTTATCCTATGCTTTATTAAATTGTATTTATGTTGTTTTATCGTATGCTTTATTAAAGTGCATTTATGTTGTTTTATCCTATGCTTTATTAAATTGTATTTATGTTGTTTTATCCTATGCTTTATTAAATTGTATTTATGTTGTTTTAACCTATGCTTTATTAAATTGTATTTATGTTGTTTTAACCTATGCTTTATTAAATTGTATTTACGTTGTTTTATCCTATGCTTTATTAAATTGTATTTATGTTGCTTTAACCTTTGCTTTATTAAATTGTATTTATGTTGTTTTATCCTATGCTTTATTAAATTGTATTTATGTTGTTTTATCGTATGCTTTATTAAATTGTATTATGTTGTTTTATCGTATGCTTTATTAAATTGTATATATGTTGTTTTATCCTATGATTTATTAAATTGTGTTTATGTTGTTTTATCCTATGCTTTATTAAATTGTATTTATGTTGTTTTATCCTATGCTTAATTAAATTGTATTTATGTTGTTTTATCCTATGTTTAATTAAATTGTATTTATGTTGTTTTATCGTATGCTTTATTAAATTGTATTTATGTTGTTTTATCCTATGCTTTATTAAATTGTGTTTATTTTGTTTTATCCTATGCTTTATTAAATTGTATTTATGTTGTTTTAACCCATGTTGTATTAAATTGTATTTATGTTGTTTTATCCTATGCTTTATTAAATTGTATTTATGTTGTTTTAACCTATGCTTTATTAAATTGTATTTATGTTGTTTTAACCTATGCTTTATTAAATTGTATTTACGTTGTTTTATCCTATGCTTTATTAAATTGTATTTATGTTGCTTTAACCTTTGCTTTATTAAATTGTATTTATGTTGTTTTATCCTATGCTTTATTAAATTGTATTTATGTTGTTTTATCGTATGCTTTATTAAATTGTATTATGTTGTTTTATCGTATGCTTTATTAAATTGTATATATGTTGTTTTATCCTATGATTTATTAAATTGTGTTTATGTTGTTTTATCCTATGCTTTATTAAATTGTATTTATGTTGTTTTATCCTATGCTTAATTAAATTGTATTTATGTTGTTTTATCCTATGTTTAATTAAATTGTATTTATGTTGTTTTATCGTATGCTTTATTAAATTGTATTTATGTTGTTTTATCCTATGCTTTATTAAATTGTGTTTATTTTGTTTTATCCTATGCTTTATTAAATTGTATTTATGTTGTTTTAACCCATGTTGTATTAAATTGTATTTATGTTGTTTTATCCTATGCTTTATTAAATTGTATATATGTTGTTTTATCCTATGCTTTATTAAATTGTATTTATCTTGTTTTGTCCTATGCTTTATTAAATTGTATTTATGTTGTTTTAACCTATGCTTTACTAAATTGTATTTATGTTGTTTTATCCTATGCTTTATTAAATTGTATTTATGTTGTTTTATCCTATGCTTTATTAAATTGTGTTTATGTTGTTTTATCCTATGCTTTATTAAATTGTATTTATGTTGTTTTATCCTATGCTTTATTAAATTGTATTTATGTTGTTTTATCCTATGCTTTATGAAATTGTATTTATGTTGTTTTATCCTATGCTTTATTAAATTGTATTAATGTTGTTTTATCCTATGCTTTATTAAATTGTATTTATGTTGTTTTATCGTATGCTTTATTAAAGTGCATTTATGTTGTTTTATCCTATGCTTTATTAAATTGTATTTATGTTGTTTTATCCTATGCTTTATTAAATTGTATTTATGTTGTATTATCCTATGCTTAATTAAATTGTATTTATGTTGTTTTATCCTATGCTTTATTAAATTGTATTTATGTTGTTTTATCGTATGCTTTATTAAATTGCATTTATGTTGTTTTATCCTATGCTTTATTAAATTGTGTTTATTTTGTTTTATCCTATGCTTTATTAAATTGTATTTATGTTGTTTTAACCCATGTTTTATTAAATTGTATTTATGTTGTTTTATCCTATGCTTTATTAAATTGTATATATGTTGTTTTATCCTATGCTTTATTAAATTGTATTTATCTTGTTTTGTCCTATGCTTTATTAAATTGTGTTTATGTTGTTTTAACCTATGCTTTATTAAATTGTATTTATGTTGTTTTATCCTATGCTTTATTAAATTGTATTTATGTTGTTTTATCCTATGCTTTATTAAATTGTATTTATGTTGTTTTATCGTATGCTTTATTAAAGTGCATTTATGTTGTTTTATCCTATGCTTTATTAAATTGTATTTATGTTGTTTTATTGTATGCTTTATTAAATTGTATTTATGTTGTTTTATCCTATGCTTTATTAAATTGTGTTTATGTTGTTTTATCCTATGCTTTATTAAATTGTATTTATGTTGTTTTATCCTATGCTTTATTACATTGTATTTATGTTGTTTTATCCTATGCTTTATGAAATTGTATTTATGTTGTTTTATCCTATGCTTTATTAAATTGTATTTATGTTGTTTTATCCTATGCTTTATTAAATTGTATTTATGTTGTTTTATCGTATGCTTTATTAAAGTGCATTTATGTTGTTTTATCCTATGCTTTATTAAATTGTATTTATGTTGTTTTATCCTATGCTTTATTAAATTGTTTTTATGTTGTTTTAACCTATGCTTTATTAAATTGTATTTATGTTTTTTAACCTATGCTTTATTAAATTGTATTTATGTTGTTTTATCCTATGCTTTATTAAATTTTATTTATGTTGCTTTAACCTTTGCTTTATTAAATTGTATTTATGTTGTTTTATCCTATGCTTTATTAAATTGTATTATGTTGTTTTATCGTATGCTTTATTAAATTGTATTATGTTGTTTTATCGTATGCTTTATTAAATTGTATATATGTTGTTTTATCCAATGATTTATTAAATTGTGTTTATGTTGTTTTATCCTATCCTTTATTAAATTGTATTTATGTTGTTTTATCCTATGCTTAATTAAATTGTATTTATGTTGTTTTATCCTATGCTTTATTAAATTGTATTTATGTTGTTTTATCGTATGCTTTATTAAATTGTATTTATGTTGTTTTATCCTATGCTTTATTAAATTGTGTTTATTTTGTTTTATCCTATGCTTTATTAAATTGTATTTATGTTGTTTTAACCCATGTTGTATTAAATTGTATTTATGTTGTTTTATCCTATGCTTTATTAAATTGTATATATGTTGTTTTATCCTATGCTTTATTAAATTGTATTTATCTTGTTTTGTCCTATGCTTTATTAAATTGTATTTATGTTGTTTTAACCTATGCTTTATTAAATTGTATTTATGTTGTTTTATCCTATGCTTTATTAAATTGTATTTATGTTGTTTTATCCTATGCTTTATTAAATTGTGTTTATGTTGTTTTATCCTATGCTTTATTAAATTGTATTTATGTTGTTTTATCCTATGCTTTATGAAATTGTATTTATGTTGTTTTATCCTATGCTTTATGAAATTGTATTTATGTTGTTTTATCCTATGCTTTATTAAATTGTATTTATGTTGTTTTATCCTATGCTTTATTAAATTGTATTTATGTTGTTTTATCGTATGCTTTATTAAAGTGCATTTATGTTGTTTTATCCTATGCTTTATTAAATTGTATTTATGTTGTTTTATCCTATGCTTTATTAAATTGTATTTATGTTGTTTTAACCTATGCTTTATTAAATTGTATTTATGTTGTTTTATCCTATGCTTTATTAAATTGTATTTATGTTGCTTTAACCTTTGCTTTATTAAATTGTATTTATGTTGTTTTATCCTATGCTTTATTAAATTGTATTTATGTTGTTTTATCATATGCTTTATTAAATTGTATAATGTTGTTTTATCGTATGCTTTATTAAATTGTATATATGTTGTTTTATCCTATGATTTATTAAATTGTGTTTATGTTGTTTTATCCTATGCTTAATTAAATTGTATTTATGTTGTTTTATCCTATGCTTAATTAAATTGTATTTATGTTGTTTTATCCTATGCTTTATTAAATTGTATTTATGTTGTTTTATCGTATGCTTTATTAAATTGTATTTATGTTGTTTTATCCTATGCTTTATTAAATTGTGTTTATTTTGTTTTATCCTATGCTTTATTAAATTGTATTTATGTTGTTTTAACCCATGTTGTATTAAATTGTATTTATGTTGTTTTATCCTATGCTTTATTAAATTGTATATATGTTGTTTTATCCTATGCTTTATTAAATTGTATTTATCTTGTTTTGTCCTATGCTTTATTAAATTGTATTTATGTTGTTTTAACCTATGCTTTATTAAATTGTATTTATGTTGTTTTATCCTATGCTTTATTAAATTGTATTTATGTTGTTTTATCCTATGCTTTATTAAATTGTGTTTATGTTGTTTTATCCTATGCTTTATTAAATTGTATTTATGTTGTTTTATCCTATGCTTTATTAAATTGTATTTATGTTGTTTTATCCTATGCTTTATGAAATTGTATTTATGTTGTTTTATCCTATGCTTTATTAAATTGTATTTATGTTGTTTTATCCTATGCTTTATTAAATTGTATTTATGTTGTTTTATCGTATGCTTTATTAAAGTGCATTTATGTTGTTTTATCCTATGCTTTATTAAATAGTATTTATATTGTTTTATCCTATGCTTTATTAAATTGTATTTATGTTGTATTATCCTATGCTTAATTAAATTGTATTTATGTTGTTTTATCCTATGCTTTATTAAATTGTATTTATGTTGTTTTATCGTATGCTTTATTAAATTGCATTTATGTTGTTTTATCCTATGCTTTATTAAATTGTGTTTATTTTGTTTTATCCTATGCTTTATTAAATTGTATTTATGTTGTTTTAACCCATGTTTTATTAAATTGTATTTATGTTGTTTTATCCTATGCTTTATTAAATTGTATATATGTTGTTTTATCCTATGCTTTATTAAATTGTATTTATCTTGTTTTGTCCTATGCTTTATTAAATTGTGTTTATGTTGTTTTAACCTATGCTTTATTAAATTGTATTTATGTTGTTTTATCCTATGCTTTATTAAATTGTATTTATGTTGTTTTATCCTATGCTTTATTAAATTGTATTTATGTTGTTTTATCCTATGCTTTATTAAATTGTATATATGTTGTTTTAACCTATGCTTTATTAAATTGTATTTATGTTGTTTTAACCTATGCTTTATTAAATTGTATTTATGTTGTTTTATCCTATGCTTTATTAAATTGTATTTATGTTGCTTTAACCTTTGCTTTATTAAATTGTATTTATGTTGTTTTAACCCAAGTTTTATTAAATTGTATTTATGTTGTTTTATCCTATACTTTATTAAATTGTATATATGTTGTTTTATCCTATGCTTTATTAAATTGTATTTATCTTGTTTTGTCCTATGCTTTATTAAATTGTGTTTATGTTGTTTTAACCTATGCTTTATTAAATTGTATTTATGTTGTTTTATCCTATGCTTTATTAAATTGTATTTATGTTGTTTTATCCTATGCTTTATTAAATTGTATTTTTGTTGTTTTATCCTATGCTTTATTAAATTGTATATATGTTGTTTTAACCTATGCTTTATTAAATTGTATTTATGTTGTTTTAACCTATGCTTTATTAAATTGTTTTTATGTTGTTTTATCCTATGCTTTATTAAATTGTATTTATGTTGCTTTAACCTTTGCTTTATTAAATTGTATTTATGTTGTTTTATCCTATGCTTTATTAAATTGTATTTATGTTGTTTTATCGTATGCTTTATTAAATTGTATTATGTTGTTTTATCGTATGCTTTATTAAATTGTATATATGTTGTTTTATCCTATGATTTATTAAATTGTGTTTATGTTGTTTTATCCTATGCTTTATTAAATTGTATTTATGTCGTGTTAACCCATGCTTTATTAAATTGTATTTATGTGATTTTATCCTATGCTTTATTAAATTGTATTTATGTTGTTTTATCCTATGCTTTATTAAATTGTATTTATCTTGTTTTGTCCTATGCTTTATTAAATTGTATTTATGTTGTTTTAACCTATGCTTTATTAAATTGTATTTATGTTGTTTTATCCTATGCTTTATTAAATTGTGTTTATGTTGTTTTATCCTATGCTTTATTAAATTGTATTTATGTTGTTTTATCCTATGCTTTATTAAATTGTATTTATGTTGTTTTATCCTATGCTTTATGAAATTGTATTTATGTTGTTTTATCCTATGCTTTATTAAATTGTATTTATGTTGTTTTATCCTATGCTTTATTAAATTGTATTTATGTTGTTTTATCGTATGCTTTATTAAAGTGCATTTATGTTGTTTTATCCTATGCTTTATTAAATTGTATTTATGTTGTTTTATCCTATGCTTTATTAAATTGTATTTATGTTGTATTATCCTATGCTTAATTAAATTGTATTTATGTTGTTTTATCCTATGCTTTATTAAATTGTATTTATGTTGTTTTATCGTATGCTTTATTAAATTGCATTTATGTTGTTTTATCCTATGCTTTATTAAATTGTGTTTATTTTGTTTTATCCTATGCTTTATTAAATTGTATTTATGTTGTTTTAACCCATGTTTTATTAAATTGTATTTATGTTGTTTTATCCTATGCTTTATTAAATTGTATATATGTTGTTTTATCCTATGCTTTATTAAATTGTATTTATCTTGTTTTGTCCTATGCTTTATTAAATTGTGTTTATGTTGTTTTAACCTATGCTTTATTAAATTGTATTTATGTTGTTTTATCCTATGCTTTATTAAATTGTATTTATGTTGTTTTATCCTATGCTTTATTAAATTGTATTTATGTTGTTTTATCGTATGCTTTATTAAAGTGCATTTATGTTGTTTTATCCTATGCTTTATTAAATTGTATTTATGTTGTTTTATCGTATGCTTTATTAAATTGTATTTATGTTGTTTTATCCTATGCTTTATTAAATTGTGTTTATGTTGTTTTATCCTATGCTTTATTAAATTGTATTTATGTTGTTTTATCCTATGCTTTATTACATTGTATTTATGTTGTTTTATCCTATGCTTTATGAAATTGTATTAATGTTGTTTTATCCTATGCTTTATTAAATTGTATTTATGTTGTTTTATCCTATGCTTTATTAAATTGTATTTATGTTGTTTTATCGTATGCTTTATTAAAGTGCATTTATGTTGTTTTATCCTATGCTTTATTAAATTGTATTTATGTTGTTTTATCCTATGCTTTATTAAATTGTTTTTATGTTGTTTTAACCTATGCTTTATTAAATTGTATTTATGTTGTTTTAACCTATGCTTTATTAAATTGTATTTATGTTGTTTTATCCTATGCTTTATTAAATTGTATTTATGTTGCTTTAACCTTTGCTTTATTAAATTGTATTTATGTTGTTTTATCCTATGCTTTATTAAATTGTATTTATGTTGTTTTATCGTATGCTTTATTAAATTGTATTATGTTGTTTTATCGTATGCTTTATTAAATTGTATATATGTTGTTTTATCCAATGATTTATTAAATTGTGTTTATGTTGTTTTATCCTATCCTTTATTAAATTGTATTTATGTTGTTTTATCCTATGCTTTATTAAATTGTATTTATGTTGTTTTATCGTATGCTTTATTAAATTGTATTTATGTTGTTTTATCCTATGCTTTATTAAATTGTGTTTATTTTGTTTTATCCTATGCTTTATTAAATTGTATTTATGTTGTTTTAACCCATGTTGTATTAAATTGTATTTATGTTGTTTTATCCTATGCTTTATTAAATTGTATATATGTTGTTTTATCCTATGCTTTATTAAATTGTATTTATCTTGTTTTGTCCTATGCTTTATTAAATTGTATTTATGTTGTTTTAACCTATGCTTTATTAAATTGTATTTATGTTGTTTTATCCTATGCTTTATTAAATTGTATTTATGTTGTTTTATCCTATGCTTTATTAAATTGTGTTTATGTTGTTTTATCCTATGCTTTATTAAATTGTATTTATGTTGTTTTATCCTATGCTTTATTAAATTGTATTTATGTTGTTTTATCCTATGCTTTATGAAATTGTATTTATGTTGTTTTATCCTATGCTTTATTAAATTGTATTTATGTTGTTTTATCCTATGCTTTATTAAATTGTATTTATGTTGTTTTATCGTATGCTTTATTAAAGTGCATTTATGTTGTTTTATCCTATGCTTTATTAAATTGTATTTATGTTGTTTTATCCTATGCTTTATTAAATTGTATTTATGTTGTTTTAACCTATGCTTTATTAAATTGTATTTATGTTGTTTTATCCTATGCTTTATTAAATTGTATTTATGTTGCTTTAACCTTTGCTTTATTAAATTGTATTTATGTTGTTTTATCCTATGCTTTATTAAATTGTATTTATGTTGTTTTATCATATGCTTTATTAAATTGTATTATGTTGTTTTATCGTATGCTTTATTAAATTGTATATATGTTGTTTTATCCTATGATTTATTAAATTGTGTTTATGTTGTTTTATCCTATGCTTAATTAAATTGTATTTATGTTGTTTTATCCTATGCTTAATTAAATTGTATTTATGTTGTTTTATCCTATGCTTTATTAAATTGTATTTATGTTGTTTTATCGTATGCTTTATTAAATTGTATTTATGTTGTTTTATCCTATGCTTTATTAAATTGTGTTTATTTTGTTTTATCCTATGCTTTATTAAATTGTATTTATCTTGTTTTAACCCATGTTGTATTAAATTGTATTTATGTTGTTTTATCCTATGCTTTATTAAATTGTATATATGTTGTTTTATCCTATGCTTTATTAAATTGTATTTATCTTGTTTTGTCCTATGCTTTATTAAATTGTATTTATGTTGTTTTAACCTATGCTTTATTAAATTGTATTTATGTTGTTTTATCCTATGCTTTATTAAATTGTATTTATGTTGTTTTATCCTATGCTTTATTAAATTGTGTTTATGTTGTTTTATCCTATGCTTTATTAAATTGTATTTATGTTGTTTTATCCTATGCTTTATTAAATTGTATTTATGTTGTTTTATCCTATGCTTTATGAAATTGTATTTATGTTGTTTTATCCTATGCTTTATTAAATTGTATTTATGTTGTTTTATCCTATGCTTTATTAAATTGTATTTATGTTGTTTTATCGTATGCTTTATTAAAGTGCATTTATGTTGTTTTATCCTATGCTTTATTAAATAGTATTTATATTGTTTTATCCTATGCTTTATTAAATTGTATTTATGTTGTATTATCCTATGCTTTATTAAATTGCATTTATGTTGTTTTATCCTATGCTTTATTAAATTGTGTTTATTTTGTTTTATCCTATGCTTTATTAAATTGTATTTATGTTGTTTTAACCCATGTTTTATTAAATTGTATTTATGTTGTTTTATCCTATGCTTTATTAAATTGTATATATGTTGTTTTATCCTATGCTTTATTAAATTGTATTTATCTTGTTTTGTCCTATGCTTTATTAAATTGTGTTTATGTTGTTTTAACCTATGCTTTATTAAATTGTATTTATGTTGTTTTATCCTATGCTTTATTAAATTGTATTTATGTTGTTTTATCCTATGCTTTATTAAATTGTATTTATGTTGTTTTATCCTATGCTTTATTAAATTGTATATATGTTGTTTTAACCTATGCTTTATTAAATTGTATTTATGTTGTTTTAACCTATGCTTTATTAAATTGTATTTATGTTG
Source organism: Phyllobates terribilis (assembly GCF_046119375.1). Classification (NCBI taxonomy): domain Eukaryota; kingdom Metazoa; phylum Chordata; class Amphibia; order Anura; family Dendrobatidae; genus Phyllobates; species Phyllobates terribilis. The sequence continues at coordinate 113,640 of NW_027363193.1, read as the reverse complement.
TTTTATCCTATGCTTTATTAAATTGTATTTATGTTGCTTTAACCTTTGCTTTATTAAATTGTATTTATGTTGTTTTAACCCAAGTTTTATTAAATTGTATTTATGTTGTTTTATCCTATACTTTATTAAATTGTATATATGTTGTTTTATCCTATGCTTTATTAAATTGTATTTATCTTGTTTTGTCCTATGCTTTATTAAATTGTGTTTATGTTGTTTTAACCTATGCTTTATTAAATTGTATTTATGTTGTTTTATCCTATGCTTTATTAAATTGTATTTATGTTGTTTTATCCTATGCTTTATTAAATTGTATTTATGTTGTTTTAACCTATGCTTTATTAAATTGTATTTATGTTGTTTTAACCTATGCTTTATTAAATTGTTTTTATGTTGTTTTATCCTATGCTTTATTAAATTGTATTTATGTTGCTTTAACCTTTGCTTTATTAAATTGTATTTATGTTGTTTTATCCTATGCTTTATTAAATTGTATTTATGTTGTTTTATCGTATGCTTTATTAAATTGTATTATGTTGTTTTATCGTATGCTTTATTAAATTGTATATATGTTGTTTTATCCTATGATTTATTAAATTGTGTTTATGTTGTTTTATCCTATGCTTTATTAAATTGTATTTATGTCGTGTTAACCCATGCTTTATTAAATTGTATTTATGTGATTTTATCCTATGCTTTATTAAATTGTATTTATGTTGTTTTATCCTATGCTTTATTAAATTGTATTTATCTTGTTTTGTCCTATGCTTTATTAAATTGTATTTATGTTGTTTTAACCTATGCTTTATTAAATTGTATTTATGTTGTTTTATCCTATGCTTTATTAAATTGTGTTTATGTTGTTTTATCCTATGCTTTATTAAATTGTATTTATGTTGTTTTATCCTATGCTTTATTAAATTGTATTTATGTTGTTTTATCCTATGCTTTATGAAATTGTATTTATGTTGTTTTATCCTATGCTTTATGAAATTGTATTTATGTTGTTTTATCCTATGCTTTATTAAATTGTATTTATGTTGTTTTATCCTATGCTTTATTAAATTGTATTTATGTTGTTTTATCATATGCTTTATTAAAGTGCATTTATGTTGTTTTATCCTATGCTTTATTAAATTGTATTTATGTTGTTTTATCCTATGCTTTATTAAATTGTATTTATGTTGTTTTATCCTATGCTTAATTAAATTGTATTCATGTTGTTTTATCCTATGCTTTATTAAATTGTATTTATGTTGTTTTGTCCTATGCTTTATTAAATTGGGTTTATTTTGTTTTATGCTATGCTTTATTAAATTGGGTTTATTTAGTTTTATCCTATGCTTTATTAAATTGTATTTATGTTGTTTTAACCCATGTTTTATTAAATTGTATTTATGTTGTTTTATCCTATGCTTTATTAAATTGTATATATGTTGTTTTATCCTATGCTTTATTAAATTGTATTTATCTTGTTTTGTCCTATGCTTTATTAAATTGTATTTATGTTATTTTAACCTATGCTTTATTAAATTGCATTTATGTTGTTTTATCCTATGCTTTATTAAATTGTATTTATGTTGTTTTATCCTATGCTTTATTAAATTGTATTTATGTTGTTTTATCCTATGCTTTATTAAATTGTATTTATGTTGTTTTAACCTATGCTTTATTAAATTGTATTTATGTTGTTTTAACCTATGCTTTATTAAATTGTATTTATGTTGTTTTATCCTATGCTTTATTAAATTGTATTTATCTTGTTTTGTCCTATGCTTTATTAAATTGTATTTATGTTGTTTTAACCTATGCTTTATTAAATTGTATTTATGTTGTTTTATCCTATGCTTTATTAAATTGTGTTTATGTTGTTTTATCCTATGCTTTATTAAATTGTATTTATGTTGTTTTATCCTATGCTTTATTAAATTGTATTTATGTTGTTTTATCCTATGCTTTATGAAATTGTATTTATGTTGTTTTATCCTATGCTTTATTAAATTGTATTTATGTTGTTTTATCCTATGCTTTATTAAATTGTATTTATGTTGTTTTATCGTATGCTTTATTAAAGTGCATTTATGTTGTTTTATCCTATGCTTTATTAAATTGTATTTATGTTGTTTTATCCTATGCTTTATTAAATTGTATTTATGTTGTATTATCCTATGCTTAATTAAATTGTATTTATGTTGTTTTATCCTATGCTTTATTAAATTGTATTTATGTTGTTTTATCGTATGCTTTATTAAATTGCATTTATGTTGTTTTATCCTATGCTTTATTAAATTGTGTTTATTTTGTTTTATCCTATGCTTTATTAAATTGTATTTATGTTGTTTTAACCCATGTTTTATTAAATTGTATTTATGTTGTTTTATCCTATGCTTTATTAAATTGTATATATGTTGTTTTATCCTATGCTTTATTAAATTGTATTTATCTTGTTTTGTCCTATGCTTTATTAAATTGTGTTTATGTTGTTTTAACCTATGCTTTATTAAATTGTATTTATGTTGTTTTATCCTATGCTTTATTAAATTGTATTTATGTTGTTTTATCCTATGCTTTATTAAATTGTATTTATGTTGTTTTATCGTATGCTTTATTAAAGTGCATTTATGTTGTTTTATCCTATGCTTTATTAAATTGTATTTATGTTGTTTTATCGTATGCTTTATTAAATTGTATTTATGTTGTTTTATCCTATGCTTTATTAAATTGTGTTTATGTTGTTTTATCCTATGCTTTATTAAATTGTATTTATGTTGTTTTATCCTATGCTTTATTACATTGTATTTATGTTGTTTTATCCTATGCTTTATGAAATTGTATTTATGTTGTTTTATCCTATGCTTTATTAAATTGTATTTATGTTGTTTTATCCTATGCTTTATTAAATTGTATTTATGTTGTTTTATCGTATGCTTTATTAAAGTGCATTTATGTTGTTTTATCCTATGCTTTATTAAATTGTATTTATGTTGTTTTATCCTATGCTTTATTAAATTGTTTTTATGTTGTTTTAACCTATGCTTTATTAAATTGTATTTATGTTGTTTTAACCTATGCTTTATTAAATTGTATTTATGTTGTTTTATCCTATGCTTTATTAAATTGTATTTATGTTGCTTTAACCTTTGCTTTATTAAATTGTATTTATGTTGTTTTATCCTATGCTTTATTAAATTGTATTTATGTTGTTTTATCGTATGCTTTATTAAATTGTATTATGTTGTTTTATCGTATGCTTTATTAAATTGTATATATGTTGTTTTATCCAATGATTTATTAAATTGTGTTTATGTTGTTTTATCCTATCCTTTATTAAATTGTATTTATGTTGTTTTATCCTATGCTTTATTAAATTGTATTTATGTTGTTTTATCGTATGCTTTATTAAATTGTATTTATGTTGTTTTATCCTATGCTTTATTAAATTGTGTTTATTTTGTTTTATCCTATGCTTTATTAAATTGTATTTATGTTGTTTTAACCCATGTTGTATTAAATTGTATTTATGTTGTTTTATCCTATGCTTTATTAAATTGTATATATGTTGTTTTATCCTATGCTTTATTAAATTGTATTTATCTTGTTTTGTCCTATGCTTTATTAAATTGTATTTATGTTGTTTTAACCTATGCTTTATTAAATTGTATTTATGTTGTTTTATCCTATGCTTTATTAAATTGTATTTATGTTGTTTTATCCTATGCTTTATTAAATTGTGTTTATGTTGTTTTATCCTATGCTTTATTAAATTGTATTTATGTTGTTTTATCCTATGCTTTATTAAATTGTATTTATGTTGTTTTATCCTATGCTTTATGAAATTGTATTTATGTTGTTTTATCCTATGCTTTATTAAATTGTATTTATGTTGTTTTATCCTATGCTTTATTAAATTGTATTTATGTTGTTTTATCGTATGCTTTATTAAAGTGCATTTATGTTGTTTTATCCTATGCTTTATTAAATTGTATTTATGTTGTTTTATCCTATGCTTTATTAAATTGTATTTATGTTGTTTTAACCTATGCTTTATTAAATTGTATTTATGTTGTTTTATCCTATGCTTTATTAAATTGTATTTATGTTGCTTTAACCTTTGCTTTATTAAATTGTATTTATGTTGTTTTATCCTATGCTTTATTAAATTGTATTTATGTTGTTTTATCATATGCTTTATTAAATTGTATTATGTTGTTTTATCGTATGCTTTATTAAATTGTATATATGTTGTTTTATCCTATGATTTATTAAATTGTGTTTATGTTGTTTTATCCTATGCTTAATTAAATTGTATTTATGTTGTTTTATCCTATGCTTAATTAAATTGTATTTATGTTGTTTTATCCTATGCTTTATTAAATTGTATTTATGTTGTTTTATCGTATGCTTTATTAAATTGTATTTATGTTGTTTTATCCTATGCTTTATTAAATTGTGTTTATTTTGTTTTATCCTATGCTTTATTAAATTGTATTTATGTTGTTTTAACCCATGTTGTATTAAATTGTATTTATGTTGTTTTATCCTATGCTTTATTAAATTGTATATATGTTGTTTTATCCTATGCTTTATTAAATTGTATTTATCTTGTTTTGTCCTATGCTTTATTAAATTGTATTTATGTTGTTTTAACCTATGCTTTATTAAATTGTATTTATGTTGTTTTATCCTATGCTTTATTAAATTGTATTTATGTTGTTTTATCCTATGCTTTATTAAATTGTGTTTATGTTGTTTTATCCTATGCTTTATTAAATTGTATTTATGTTGTTTTATCCTATGCTTTATTAAATTGTATTTATGTTGTTTTATCCTATGCTTTATGAAATTGTATTTATGTTGTTTTATCCTATGCTTTATTAAATTGTATTTATGTTGTTTTATCCTATGCTTTATTAAATTGTATTTATGTTGTTTTATCGTATGCTTTATTAAAGTGCATTTATGTTGTTTTATCCTATGCTTTATTAAATAGTATTTATATTGTTTTATCCTATGCTTTATTAAATTGTATTTATGTTGTATTATCCTATGCTTAATTAAATTGTATTTATGTTGTTTTATCCTATGCTTTATTAAATTGTATTTATGTTGTTTTATCGTATGCTTTATTAAATTGCATTTATGTTGTTTTATCCTATGCTTTATTAAATTGTGTTTATTTTGTTTTATCCTATGCTTTATTAAATTGTATTTATGTTGTTTTAACCCATGTTTTATTAAATTGTATTTATGTTGTTTTATCCTATGCTTTATTAAATTGTATATATGTTGTTTTATCCTATGCTTTATTAAATTGTATTTATCTTGTTTTGTCCTATGCTTTATTAAATTGTGTTTATGTTGTTTTAACCTATGCTTTATTAAATTGTATTTATGTTGTTTTATCCTATGCTTTATTAAATTGTATTTATGTTGTTTTATCCTATGCTTTATTAAATTGTATTTATGTTGTTTTATCCTATGCTTTATTAAATTGTATATATGTTGTTTTAACCTATGCTTTATTAAATTGTATTTATGTTGTTTTAACCTATGCTTTATTAAATTGTATTTATGTTGTTTTATCCTATGCTTTATTAAATTGTATTTATGTTGCTTTAACCTTTGCTTTATTAAATTGTATTTATGTTGTTTTAACCCAAGTTTTATTAAATTGTATTTATGTTGTTTTATCCTATACTTTATTAAATTGTATATATGTTGTTTTATCCTATGCTTTATTAAATTGTATTTATCTTGTTTTGTCCTATGCTTTATTAAATTGTGTTTATGTTGTTTTAACCTATGCTTTATTAAATTGTATTTATGTTGTTTTATCCTATGCTTTATTAAATTGTATTTATGTTGTTTTATCCTATGCTTTATTAAATTGTATTTATGTTGTTTTAACCTATGCTTTATTAAATTGTATTTATGTTGTTTTAACCTATGCTTTATTAAATTGTTTTTATGTTGTTTTATCCTATGCTTTATTAAATTGTATTTATGTTGCTTTAACCTTTGCTTTATTAAATTGTATTTATGTTGTTTTATCCTATGCTTTATTAAATTGTATTTATGTTGTTTTATCGTATGCTTTATTAAATTGTATTATGTTGTTTTATCGTATGCTTTATTAAATTGTATATATGTTGTTTTATCCTATGATTTATTAAATTGTGTTTATGTTGTTTTATCCTATGCTTTATTAAATTGTATTTATGTCGTGTTAACCCATGCTTTATTAAATTGTATTTATGTGATTTTATCCTATGCTTTATTAAATTGTATTTATGTTGTTTTATCCTATGCTTTATTAAATTGTATTTATCTTGTTTTGTCCTATGCTTTATTAAATTGTATTTATGTTGTTTTAACCTATGCTTTATTAAATTGTATTTATGTTGTTTTATCCTATGCTTTATTAAATTGTGTTTATGTTGTTTTATCCTATGCTTTATTAAATTGTATTTATGTTGTTTTATCCTATGCTTTATTAAATTGTATTTATGTTGTTTTATCCTATGCTTTATGAAATTGTATTTATGTTGTTTTATCCTATGCTTTATGAAATTGTATTTATGTTGTTTTATCCTATGCTTTATTAAATTGTATTTATGTTGTTTTATCCTATGCTTTATTAAATTGTATTTATGTTGTTTTATCATATGCTTTATTAAAGTGCATTTATGTTGTTTTATCCTATGCTTTATTAAATTGTATTTATGTTGTTTTATCCTATGCTTTATTAAATTGTATTTATGTTGTTTTATCCTATGCTTAATTAAATTGTATTCATGTTGTTTTATCCTATGCTTTATTAAATTGTATTTATGTTGTTTTGTCCTATGCTTTATTAAATTGGGTTTATTTTGTTTTATGCTATGCTTTATTAAATTGGGTTTATTTAGTTTTATCCTATGCTTTATTAAATTGTATTTATGTTGTTTTAACCCATGTTTTATTAAATTGTATTTATGTTGTTTTATCCTATGCTTTATTAAATTGTATATATGTTGTTTTATCCTATGCTTTATTAAATTGTATTTATCTTGTTTTGTCCTATGCTTTATTAAATTGTATTTATGTTATTTTAACCTATGCTTTATTAAATTGCATTTATGTTGTTTTATCCTATGCTTTATTAAATTGTATTTATGTTGTTTTATCCTATGCTTTATTAAATTGTATTTATGTTGTTTTATCCTATGCTTTATTAAATTGTATTTATGTTGTTTTAACCTATGCTTTATTAAATTGTATTTATGTTGTTTTAACCTATGCTTTATTAAATTGTATTTATGTTGTTTTATCCTATGCTTTATTAAATTGTATTTATGTTGTTTTATCCTATGCTTTATTAAGTTGTATTTATGTTGTTTTATCCTATGCTTTATTAAATTGTATTTATGTTGTTTTATCCTATGCTTTATTAAATTGTATTATGTTGTTTTATCATATGCTTTATTAAATTGTATTTATGTTGTTTTATCCTATGCTTTATTAAATTGTGTTTATGTTGTTTTATCCTATGCTTTATTAAATTGTATTTATGTTGTTTTATCCTATGCTTTATTAAATTGTGTTTATGTTGTTTTATCCTATGCTTTATTAAATTGTATTTATGTTGTTTTATCCTATGCTTTATTAAATTGTATTTATGTTGTTTTATCCTATGCTTTATGAAATTGTATTTATGTTGTTTTATCCTATGCTTTATTAAATTGTATTTATGTTGTTTTATCCTATGCTTTATTAAATTGTATTTATGTTGTTTTATCGTATGCTTTATTAAAGTGCATTTATGTTGTTTTATCCTATGCTTTATTAAATTGTATTTATGTTGTTTTATCCTATGCTTTATTAAATTGTATTTATGTTGTTTTAACCTATGCTTTATTAAATTGTATTTATGTTGTTTTATCCTATGCTTTATTAAATTGTATTTATGTTGCTTTAACCTTTGCTTTATTAAATTGTATTTATGTTGTTTTATCCTATGCTTTATTAAATTGTATTTATGTTGTTTTATCATATGCTTTATTAAATTGTATTATGTTGTTTTATCGTATGCTTTATTAAATTGTATATATGTTGTTTTATCCTATGATTTATTAAATTGTGTTTATGTTGTTTTATCCTATGCTTAATTAAATTGTATTTATGTTGTTTTATCCTATGCTTAATTAAATTGTATTTATGTTGTTTTATCCTATGCTTTATTAAATTGTATTTATGTTGTTTTATCGTATGCTTTATTAAATTGTATTTATGTTGTTTTATCCTATGCTTTATTAAATTGTGTTTATTTTGTTTTATCCTATGCTTTATTAAATTGTATTTATCTTGTTTTAACCCATGTTGTATTAAATTGTATTTATGTTGTTTTATCCTATGCTTTATTAAATTGTATATATGTTGTTTTATCCTATGCTTTATTAAATTGTATTTATCTTGTTTTGTCCTATGCTTTATTAAATTGTATTTATGTTGTTTTAACCTATGCTTTATTAAATTGTATTTATGTTGTTTTATCCTATGCTTTATTAAATTGTATTTATGTTGTTTTATCCTATGCTTTATTAAATTGTGTTTATGTTGTTTTATCCTATGCTTTATTAAATTGTATTTATGTTGTTTTATCCTATGCTTTATTAAATTGTATTTATGTTGTTTTATCCTATGCTTTATGAAATTGTATTTATGTTGTTTTATCCTATGCTTTATTAAATTGTATTTATGTTGTTTTATCCTATGCTTTATTAAATTGTATTTATGTTGTTTTATCGTATGCTTTATTAAAGTGCATTTATGTTGTTTTATCCTATGCTTTATTAAATAGTATTTATATTGTTTTATCCTATGCTTTATTAAATTGTATTTATGTTGTATTATCCTATGCTTTATTAAATTGCATTTATGTTGTTTTATCCTATGCTTTATTAAATTGTGTTTATTTTGTTTTATCCTATGCTTTATTAAATTGTATTTATGTTGTTTTAACCCATGTTTTATTAAATTGTATTTATGTTGTTTTATCCTATGCTTTATTAAATTGTATATATGTTGTTTTATCCTATGCTTTATTAAATTGTATTTATCTTGTTTTGTCCTATGCTTTATTAAATTGTGTTTATGTTGTTTTAACCTATGCTTTATTAAATTGTATTTATGTTGTTTTATCCTATGCTTTATTAAATTGTATTTATGTTGTTTTATCCTATGCTTTATTAAATTGTATTTATGTTGTTTTATCCTATGCTTTATTAAATTGTATATATGTTGTTTTAACCTATGCTTTATTAAATTGTATTTATGTTGTTTTAACCTATGCTTTATTAAATTGTATTTATGTTGTTTTATCCTATGCTTTATTAAATTGTATTTATGTTGCTTTAACCTTTGCTTTATTAAATTGTATTTATGTTGTTTTAACCCAAGTTTTATTAAATTGTATTTATGTTGTTTTATCCTATACTTTATTAAATTGTATATATGTTGTTTTATCCTATGCTTTATTAAATTGTATTTATCTTGTTTTGTCCTATGCTTTATTAAATTGTGTTTATGTTGTTTTAACCTATGCTTTATTAAATTGTATTTATGTTGTTTTATCCTATGCTTTATTAAATTGTATTTATGTTGTTTTATCCTATGCTTTATTAAATTGTATTTATGTTGTTTTAACCTATGCTTTATTAAATTGTATTTATGTTGTTTTAACCTATGCTTTATTAAATTGTTTTTATGTTGTTTTATCCTATGCTTTATTAAATTGTATTTATGTTGCTTTAACCTTTGCTTTATTAAATTGTATTTATGTTGTTTTATCCTATGCTTTATTAAATTGTATTTATGTTGTTTTATCGTATGCTTTATTAAATTGTATTATGTTGTTTTATCGTATGCTTTATTAAATTGTATATATGTTGTTTTATCCTATGATTTATTAAATTGTGTTTATGTTGTTTTATCCTATGCTTTATTAAATTGTATTTATGTTGTTTTATCCTATGCTTTATTAAATTGTATTTATGTTGTTTTATCCTATGCTTTATGAAATTGTATTTATGTTGTTTTATCCTATGCTTTATGAAATTGTATTTATGTTGTTTTATCCTATGCTTTATTAAATTGTATTTATGTTGTTTTATCCTATGCTTTATTAAATTGTATTTATGTTGTTTTATCATATGCTTTATTAAAGTGCATTTATGTTGTTTTATCCTATGCTTTATTAAATTGTATTTATGTTGTTTTATCCTATGCTTTATTAAATTGTATTTATGTTGTTTTATCCTATGCTTAATTAAATTGTATTCATGTTGTTTTATCCTATGCTTTATTAAATTGTATTTATGTTGTTTTGTCCTATGCTTTATTAAATTGGGTTTATTTTGTTTTATGCTATGCTTTATTAAATTGGGTTTATTTAGTTTTATCCTATGCTTTATTAAATTGTATTTATGTTGTTTTAACCCATGTTTTATTAAATTGTATTTATGTTGTTTTATCCTATGCTTTATTAAATTGTATATATGTTGTTTTATCCTATGCTTTATTAAATTGTATTTATCTTGTTTTGTCCTATGCTTTATTAAATTGTATTTATGTTATTTTAACCTATGCTTTATTAAATTGCATTTATGTTGTTTTATCCTATGCTTTATTAAATTGTATTTATGTTGTTTTATCCTATGCTTTATTAAATTGTATTTATGTTGTTTTATCCTATGCTTTATTAAATTGTATTTATGTTGTTTTAACCTATGCTTTATTAAATTGTATTTATGTTGTTTTAACCTATGCTTTATTAAATTGTATTTATGTTGTTTTATCCTATGCTTTATTAAATTGTATTTATCTTGTTTTGTCCTATGCTTTATTAAATTGTATTTATGTTGTTTTAACCTATGCTTTATTAAATTGTATTTATGTTGTTTTATCCTATGCTTTATTAAATTGTGTTTATGTTGTTTTATCCTATGCTTTATTAAATTGTATTTATGTTGTTTTATCCTATGCTTTATTAAATTGTATTTATGTTGTTTTATCCTATGCTTTATGAAATTGTATTTATGTTGTTTTATCCTATGCTTTATTAAATTGTATTTATGTTGTTTTATCCTATGCTTTATTAAATTGTATTTATGTTGTTTTATCGTATGCTTTATTAAAGTGCATTTATGTTGTTTTATCCTATGCTTTATTAAATTGTATTTATGTTGTTTTATCCTATGCTTTATTAAATTGTATTTATGTTGTATTATCCTATGCTTAATTAAATTGTATTTATGTTGTTTTATCCTATGCTTTATTAAATTGTATTTATGTTGTTTTATCGTATGCTTTATTAAATTGCATTTATGTTGTTTTATCCTATGCTTTATTAAATTGTGTTTATTTTGTTTTATCCTATGCTTTATTAAATTGTATTTATGTTGTTTTAACCCATGTTTTATTAAATTGTATTTATGTTGTTTTATCCTATGCTTTATTAAATTGTATTTATCTTGTTTTGTCCTATGCTTTATTAAATTGTGTTTATGTTGTTTTAACCTATGCTTTATTAAATTGTATTTATGTTGTTTTATCCTATGCTTTATTAAATTGTATTTATGTTGTTTTATCCTATGCTTTATTAAATTGTATTTATGTTGTTTTATCGTATGCTTTATTAAAGTGCATTTATGTTGTTTTATCCTATGCTTTATTAAATTGTATTTATGTTGTTTTATCGTATGCTTTATTAAATTGTATTTATGTTGTTTTATCCTATGCTTTATTAAATTGTGTTTATGTTGTTTTATCCTATGCTTTATTAAATTGTATTTATGTTGTTTTATCCTATGCTTTATTACATTGTATTTATGTTGTTTTATCCTATGCTTTATGAAATTGTATTTATGTTGTTTTATCCTATGCTTTATTAAATTGTATTTATGTTGTTTTATCCTATGCTTTATTAAATTGTATTTATGTTGTTTTATCGTATGCTTTATTAAAGTGCATTTATGTTGTTTTATCCTATGCTTTATTAAATTGTATTTATGTTGTTTTATCCTATGCTTTATTAAATTGTTTTTATGTTGTTTTAACCTATGCTTTATTAAATTGTATTTATGTTGTTTTAACCTATGCTTTATTAAATTGTATTTATGTTGTTTTATCCTATGCTTTATTAAATTGTATTTATGTTGCTTTAACCTTTGCTTTATTAAATTGTATTTATGTTGTTTTATCCTATGCTTTATTAAATTGTATTTATGTTGTTTTATCGTATGCTTTATTAAATTGTATTATGTTGTTTTATCGTATGCTTTATTAAATTGTATATATGTTGTTTTATCCAATGATTTATTAAATTGTGTTTATGTTGTTTTATCCTATCCTTTATTAAATTGTATTTATGTTGTTTTATCCTATGCTTTATTAAATTGTATTTATGTTGTTTTATCGTATGCTTTATTAAATTGTATTTATGTTGTTTTATCCTATGCTTTATTAAATTGTGTTTATTTTGTTTTATCCTATGCTTTATTAAATTGTATTTATGTTGTTTTAACCCATGTTGTATTAAATTGTATTTATGTTGTTTTATCCTATGCTTTATTAAATTGTATATATGTTGTTTTATCCTATGCTTTATTAAATTGTATTTATCTTGTTTTGTCCTATGCTTTATTAAATTGTATTTATGTTGTTTTAACCTATGCTTTATTAAATTGTATTTATGTTGTTTTATCCTATGCTTTATTAAATTGTATTTATGTTGTTTTATCCTATGCTTTATTAAATTGTGTTTATGTTGTTTTATCCTATGCTTTATTAAATTGTATTTATGTTGTTTTATCCTATGCTTTATTAAATTGTATTTATGTTGTTTTATCCTATGCTTTATGAAATTGTATTTATGTTGTTTTATCCTATGCTTTATTAAATTGTATTTATGTTGTTTTATCCTATGCTTTATTAAATTGTATTTATGTTGTTTTATCGTATGCTTTATTAAAGTGCATTTATGTTGTTTTATCCTATGCTTTATTAAATTGTATTTATGTTGTTTTATCCTATGCTTTATTAAATTGTATTTATGTTGTTTTAACCTATGCTTTATTAAATTGTATTTATGTTGTTTTATCCTATGCTTTATTAAATTGTATTTATGTTGCTTTAACCTTTGCTTTATTAAATTGTATTTATGTTGTTTTATCCTATGCTTTATTAAATTGTATTTATGTTGTTTTATCATATGCTTTATTAAATTGTATTATGTTGTTTTATCGTATGCTTTATTAAATTGTATATATGTTGTTTTATCCTATGATTTATTAAATTGTGTTTATGTTGTTTTATCCTATGCTTAATTAAATTGTATTTATGTTGTTTTATCCTATGCTTAATTAAATTGTATTTATGTTGTTTTATCCTATGCTTTATTAAATTGTATTTATGTTGTTTTATCGTATGCTTTATTAAATTGTATTTATGTTGTTTTATCCTATGCTTTATTAAATTGTGTTTATTTTGTTTTATCCTATGCTTTATTAAATTGTATTTATGTTGTTTTAACCCATGTTGTATTAAATTGTATTTATGTTGTTTTATCCTATGCTTTATTAAATTGTATATATGTTGTTTTATCCTATGCTTTATTAAATTGTATTTATCTTGTTTTGTCCTATGCTTTATTAAATTGTATTTATGTTGTTTTAACCTATGCTTTATTAAATTGTATTTATGTTGTTTTATCCTATGCTTTATTAAATTGTATTTATGTTGTTTTATCCTATGCTTTATTAAATTGTGTTTATGTTGTTTTATCCTATGCTTTATTAAATTGTATTTATGTTGTTTTATCCTATGCTTTATTAAATTGTATTTATGTTGTTTTATCCTATGCTTTATGAAATTGTATTTATGTTGTTTTATCCTATGCTTTATTAAATTGTATTTATGTTGTTTTATCCTATGCTTTATTAAATTGTATTTATGTTGTTTTATCGTATGCTTTATTAAAGTGCATTTATGTTGTTTTATCCTATGCTTTATTAAATAGTATTTATATTGTTTTATCCTATGCTTTATTAAATTGTATTTATGTTGTATTATCCTATGCTTAATTAAATTGTATTTATGTTGTTTTATCCTATGCTTTATTAAATTGTATTTATGTTGTTTTATCGTATGCTTTATTAAATTGCATTTATGTTGTTTTATCCTATGCTTTATTAAATTGTGTTTATTTTGTTTTATCCTATGCTTTATTAAATTGTATTTATGTTGTTTTAACCCATGTTTTATTAAATTGTATTTATGTTGTTTTATCCTATGCTTTATTAAATTGTATATATGTTGTTTTATCCTATGCTTTATTAAATTGTATTTATCTTGTTTTGTCCTATGCTTTATTAAATTGTGTTTATGTTGTTTTAACCTATGCTTTATTAAATTGTATTTATGTTGTTTTATCCTATGCTTTATTAAATTGTATTTATGTTGTTTTATCCTATGCTTTATTAAATTGTATTTATGTTGTTTTATCCTATGCTTTATTAAATTGTATATATGTTGTTTTAACCTATGCTTTATTAAATTGTATTTATGTTGTTTTAACCTATGCTTTATTAAATTGTATTTATGTTGTTTTATCCTATGCTTTATTAAATTGTATTTATGTTGCTTTAACCTTTGCTTTATTAAATTGTATTTATGTTGTTTTAACCCAAGTTTTATTAAATTGTATTTATGTTGTTTTATCCTATACTTTATTAAATTGTATATATGTTGTTTTATCCTATGCTTTATTAAATTGTATTTATCTTGTTTTGTCCTATGCTTTATTAAATTGTGTTTATGTTGTTTTAACCTATGCTTTATTAAATTGTATTTATGTTGTTTTATCCTATGCTTTATTAAATTGTATTTATGTTGTTTTATCCTATGCTTTATTAAATTGTATTTATGTTGTTTTAACCTATGCTTTATTAAATTGTATTTATGTTGTTTTAACCTATGCTTTATTAAATTGTTTTTATGTTGTTTTATCCTATGCTTTATTAAATTGTATTTATGTTGCTTTAACCTTTGCTTTATTAAATTGTATTTATGTTGTTTTATCCTATGCTTTATTAAATTGTATTTATGTTGTTTTATCGTATGCTTTATTAAATTGTATTATGTTGTTTTATCGTATGCTTTATTAAATTGTATATATGTTGTTTTATCCTATGATTTATTAAATTGTGTTTATGTTGTTTTATCCTATGCTTTATTAAATTGTATTTATGTCGTGTTAACCCATGCTTTATTAAATTGTATTTATGTGATTTTATCCTATGCTTTATTAAATTGTATTTATGTTGTTTTATCCTATGCTTTATTAAATTGTATTTATCTTGTTTTGTCCTATGCTTTATTAAATTGTATTTATGTTGTTTTAACCTATGCTTTATTAAATTGTATTTATGTTGTTTTATCCTATGCTTTATTAAATTGTGTTTATGTTGTTTTATCCTATGCTTTATTAAATTGTATTTATGTTGTTTTATCCTATGCTTTATTAAATTGTATTTATGTTGTTTTATCCTATGCTTTATGAAATTGTATTTATGTTGTTTTATCCTATGCTTTATGAAATTGTATTTATGTTGTTTTATCCTATGCTTTATTAAATTGTATTTATGTTGTTTTATCCTATGCTTTATTAAATTGTATTTATGTTGTTTTATCATATGCTTTATTAAAGTGCATTTATGTTGTTTTATCCTATGCTTTATTAAATTGTATTTATGTTGTTTTATCCTATGCTTTATTAAATTGTATTTATGTTGTTTTATCCTATGCTTAATTAAATTGTATTCATGTTGTTTTATCCTATGCTTTATTAAATTGTATTTATGTTGTTTTGTCCTATGCTTTATTAAATTGGGTTTATTTTGTTTTATGCTATGCTTTATTAAATTGGGTTTATTTAGTTTTATCCTATGCTTTATTAAATTGTATTTATGTTGTTTTAACCCATGTTTTATTAAATTGTATTTATGTTGTTTTATCCTATGCTTTATTAAATTGTATATATGTTGTTTTATCCTATGCTTTATTAAATTGTATTTATCTTGTTTTGTCCTATGCTTTATTAAATTGT
Organism: Phyllobates terribilis; assembly: GCF_046119375.1. Lineage (NCBI taxonomy): Eukaryota > Metazoa > Chordata > Amphibia > Anura > Dendrobatidae > Phyllobates > Phyllobates terribilis. Next base: position 97,496 of record NW_027363193.1, on the reverse strand, counting down.
ATTTATGTTATTTTAACCTATGCTTTATTAAATTGCATTTATGTTGTTTTATCCTATGCTTTATTAAATTGTATTTATGTTGTTTTATCCTATGCTTTATTAAATTGTATTTATGTTGTTTTATCCTATGCTTTATTAAATTGTATTTATGTTGTTTTAACCTATGCTTTATTAAATTGTATTTATGTTGTTTTAACCTATGCTTTATTAAATTGTATTTATGTTGTTTTATCCTATGCTTTATTAAATTGTATTTATGTTGTTTTATCCTATGCTTTATTAAGTTGTATTTATGTTGTTTTATCCTATGCTTTATTAAATTGTATTTATGTTGTTTTATCCTATGCTTTATTAAATTGTATTATGTTGTTTTATCATATGCTTTATTAAATTGTATTTATGTTGTTTTATCCTATGCTTTATTAAATTGTGTTTATGTTGTTTTATCCTATGCTTTATTAAATTGTATTAATGTTGTTTTAACCCATGCTTTATTAAATTGTATTTATGTGGTTTTATCCTATGCTTTATTAAATTGTATTTATGTTGTTTTATCCTATGCTTTATTAAATTGTATTTATGTTGTTTTATCCTATGCTTTATTAAATTGCATTTATTTTGTTTTGTCGAATGCTTTATTAAATTGTATTTATGTTGTTTTAACCCATGATTTATTAAATTGTATTTATGTTGTTTTATCCTATGCTTTATTAAATTGTATTTATGTTGTTTTGTTCTATGCTTTATTAAATTGTATTTATGTGGTTTTATCCTATGATTTATTAAATTGTATTTATGTTGTTTTATCGTATGCTTTATTAAAGTGCATTTATGTTGTTTTATCCTATGCTTTATTAAATTGTATTTATGTTGTTTTATCCTATGCTTTATTAAATTGTATTTATGTTGTTTTATCCTATGCTTAATTAAATTGTATTCATGTTGTTTTATCCTATGCTTTATTAAATTGTATTTATGTTGTTTTATCCTATGCTTTATTAAATTGGGTTTATTTTGTTTTATCCTATGCTTTATTAAATTGGGTTTATTTAGTTTTATCCTATGCTTTATTAAATTGTATTTATGTTGTTTTAACCCACGTTTTATTAAATTGTATTTATGTTATTTTAACCTATGCTTTATTAAATTGTATTTATGTTGTTTTATCCTATGCTTTATTAAATTGTATTTATCTTGTTTTATCCTATGCTTTATTAAATTGTATTTATGTTGTTTTATCCTATGCTTTATTAAATTGTACTTATGTTGTTTTAACCTATGCTTTATTAAATTGTATTTATGTTGTTTTAACCTATGCTTTATTAAATTGTATTTATGTTGTTTTATCCTATGCTTTATTAAATTGTATTTATGTTGTTTTATCCTATGCTTTATTAAATTGTATTTATGTTGTTTTATCCTATGCTTTATTAAATTGTATTTATGTTGTTTTATCCTATGCTTTATTAAATTGTATTATGTTGTTTTATCATATGCTTTATTAAATTGTATTTATGTTGTTTTATCCTATGCTTTATTAAATTGTGTTTATGTTGTTTTATCCTATGCTTTATTAAATTGTATTAATGTTGTTTTAACCCATGCTTTATTAAATTGTATTTATGTGGTTTTATCCTATGCTTTATTAAATTGTATTTATGTTGTTTTATCCTATGCTTTATTAAATTGTATTTATGTTGTTTTATCCTATGCTTTATTAAATTGCATTTATTTTGTTTTGTCGAATGCTTTATTAAATTGTATTTATGTTGTTTTAACCCATGATTTATTAAATTGTATTTATGTTGTTTTATCCTATGCTTTATTAAATTGTATTTATGTTGTTTTGTTCTATGCTTTATTAAATTGTATTTATGTGGTTTTATCCTATGATTTATTAAATTGTATTTATGTTGTTTTATCCTATGCTTTATTAAATTGTATTTATGTGGTTTTATCCTATGCTTTATTAAATTGTATTTATGTTGTTTTATCCTATGCTTTATTAAATTGTATTTATGTTGTTTTATCCTATGCTTTAATAAATTGTATTTATGTTGTTTTGTCCTATGCTTTATTAAAATGTATTTATGTTGTTTTAACCCATGCTTTATTAAATTGTATTTATGTTGTTTTATCCTGTGCTTTATTAAATTATATTTATGTTGTTTTATCCTATGCTTTATTAAATTGTATTTATGTTGTTTTATCCTATGCTTTATTAAATTGTATTTATTTTGTTTTATCCTATGCTTTAATAAATTGTATTAATGTTGTTTTGTCCTATGCTTTATTAAATTGTATTTATGTTGTTTTAACCCATGCTTTATTAAATTGTATTTATGTTGTTTTATCCTATGCTTTATTAAATTGTACTTATGTTGTTTTATCCTATGCTTTATTAAATTGTGTTTATTTTGTTTTATCCTATGCTTTATTAAATTGTATTTATGTTGTTTTAACCCATGTTGTATTAAATTGTATTTATGTTGTTTTATCCTATGCTTTATTAAATTGTATATATGTTGTTTTATCCTATGCTTTATTAAATTGTATTTATCTTGTTTTGTCCTATGCTTTATTAAATTGTATTTATTTTGTTTTAACCTATGCTTTATTAAATTGTATTTATGTTGTTTTATCCTATGCTTTATTAAATTGTATTTATGTTGTTTTATCCTATGCTTTATTAAATTGTGTTTATGTTGTTTTATCCTATGATTTATTAAATTGTATTTATGTTGTTTTATCCTATGCTTTATTAAATTGTATTTATGTTGTTTTATCCTATGCTTTATGAAATTGTATTTATGTTGTTTTATCCTATGCTTTATTAAATTGTATTTATGTTGTTTTATCCTATGCTTTATTAAATTGTATTTATGTTGTTTTATCGTATGCTTTATTAAAGTGCATTTATGTTGTTTTATCCTATGCTTTATTAAATTGTATTTATGTTGTTTTATCCTATGCTTTATTAAATTGTATTTATGTTGTTTTATCCTATTTTTAATTAAATTGTATTCATGTTGTTTTATCCTATGCTTTATTAAATTGTATTTATGTTGTTTTATCCTATGCTTTATTAAATTGGGTTTATTTTGTTTTATCCTATGCTTTATTAAATTGGGTTTATTTAGTTTTATCCTATGCTTTATTAAATTGTATTTATGTTGTTTTAACCCACGTTTTATTAAATTGTATTTATGTTGTTTTATCCTATGCTTTATTAAATTGTATATATGTTGTTTTATCCTATGCTTTATTAAATTGTATTTATCTTGTTTTGTCCTATGCTTTATTAAATTGTATTTATGTTATTTTAACCTATGCTTTATTAAATTGTATTTATGTTGTTTTATCCTATGCTTTATTAAATTGTATTTATGTTGTTTTATCCTATGCTTTATTAAATTGTATTTATGTTGTTTTAACCTATGCTTTATTAAATTGTATTTATGTTGTTTTAACCTATGCTTTATTAAATTGTATTTATGTTGTTTTATCCTATGCTTTATTAAATTGTATTTATGTTGTTTTATCCTATACTTTATTAAATTGTATTTATGTTGTTTTATCCTATGCTTTATTAAATTGTATTTATGTTGTTTTATCCTATGCTTTATTAAATTGTATTATGTTGTTTTATCATATGCTTTATTAAATTGTATTTATGTTGTTTTATCCTATGCTTTATTAAATTGTGTTTATGTTGTTTTATCCTATGCTTTATTAAATTGTATTAATGTTGTTTTAACCCATGCTTTATTAAATTGTATTTATGTGGTTTTATCCTATGCTTTATTAAATTGAATTTATGTTGTTTTATCCTATGCTTTATTAAATTGTATTTATGTTGTTTTATCCTATGCTTTATTAAATTGCATTTATTTTGTTTTGTCGAATGCTTTATTAAATTGTATTTATGTTGTTTTAACCCATGATTTATTAAATTGTATTTATGTTGTTTTATCCTATGCTTTATTAAATTGTATTTATGTTGTTTTGTTCTATGCTTTATTAAATTGTATTTATGTGGTTTTATCCTATGATTTATTAAATTGTATTTATGTTGTTTTATCCTATGCTTTATTAAATTGTATTTATGTTGTTTTATCCTATGCTTTATTAAATTGTGTTTATGTTGTTTTATCCTATGCTTTATGAAATTGTATTTATGTTGTTTTATCCTATGCTTTATTAAATTGTATTTATGTTGTTTTATCCTATGCTTTATGAAATTGTATTTATGTTGTTTTATCCTATGCTTTATTAAATTGTATTTATGTTGTTTTATCCTATGCTTTATTAAATTGTATTTATGTTGTTTTATCGTATGCTTTATTAAAGTGCATTTATGTTGTTTTATCCTATGCTTTATTAAATAGTATTTATATTGTTTTATCCTATGCTTTATTAAATTGTATTTATGTTGTATTATCCTATGCTTAATTAAATTGTATTTATGTTGTTTTATCCTATGCTTTATTAAATTGTATTTATGTTGTTTTATCGTATGCTTTATTAAATTGCATTTATGTTGTTTTATCCTATGCTTTATTAAATTGTGTTTATTTTGTTTTATCCTATGCTTTATTAAATTGTATTTATGTTGTTTTAACCCATGTTTTATTAAATTGTATTTATGTTGTTTTATCCTATGCTTTATTAAATTGTATATATGTTGTTTTATCCTATGCTTTATTAAATTGTATTTATCTTGTTTTGTCCTATGCTTTATTAAATTGTGTTTATGTTGTTTTAACCTATGCTTTATTAAATTGTATTTATGTTGTTTTATCCTATGCTTTATTAAATTGTATTTATGTTGTTTTATCCTATGCTTTATTAAATTGTATTTATGTTGTTTTATCCTATGCTTTATTAAATTGTATATATGTTGTTTTAACCTATGCTTTATTAAATTGTATTTATGTTGTTTTAACCTATGCTTTATTAAATTGTATTTATGTTGTTTTATCCTATGCTTTATTAAATTGTATTTATGTTGCTTTAACCTTTGCTTTATTAAATTGTATTTATGTTGTTTTAACCCAAGTTTTATTAAATTGTATTTATGTTGTTTTATCCTATACTTTATTAAATTGTATATATGTTGTTTTAACCTATGCTTTATTAAATTGTATTTATGTTGTTTTATCCTATGCTTTATTAAATTGTATTTATGTTGTTTTATCCTATGCTTTATTAAATTGTATTTATGTTGTTTTATCCTATGCTTTATTAAATTGTATATATGTTGTTTTAACCTATGCTTTATTAAATTGTATTTATGTTGTTTTAACCTATGCTTTATTAAATTGTTTTTATGTTGTTTTATCCTATGCTTTATTAAATTGTATTTATGTTGCTTTAACCTTTGCTTTATTAAATTGTATTTATGTTGTTTTATCCTATGCTTTATTAAATTGTATTTATGTTGTTTTATCGTATGCTTTATTAAATTGTATATATGTTGTTTTATCCTATGCTTTATTAAATTGTATTTATCTTGTTTTGTCCTATGCTTTATTAAATTGTATTTATGTTATTTTAACCTATGCTTTATTAAATTGCATTTATGTTGTTTTATCCTATGCTTTATTAAATTGTATTTATGTTGTTTTAACCTATGCTTTATTAAATTGTATTTATGTTGTTTTATCCTATGCTTTATTAAATTGTATTTATGTTGTTTTAAACTATGCTTTATTAAATTGTATTTATGTTGTTTTAACCTATGCTTTATTAAATTGTATTTATGTTGTTTTATCCTATGCTTTATTAAATTGTATTTATGTTGTTTTATCCTATGCTTTATTAAATTGTATTTATGTTGTTTTATCCTATGCTTTATTAAATTGTATTTATGTTGTTTTATCCTATGCTTTATTAAATTGTATTATGTTGTTTTATCATATGCTTTATTAAATTGTATTTATGTTGTTTTATCCTATGCTTTATTAAATTGTGTTTATGTTGTTTTATCCTATGCTTTATTAAATTGTATTAATGTTGTTTTAACCCATGCTTTATTAAATTGTATTTATGTGGTTTTATCCTATGCTTTATTAAATTGTATTTATGTTGTTTTATCCTATGCTTTATTAAATTGTATTTATGTTGTTTTATCCTATGCTTTATTAAATTGCATTTATTTTGTTTTGTCGAATGCTTTATTAAATTGTATTTATGTTGTTTTAACCCATGATTTATTAAATTGTATTTATGTTGTTTTATCCTATGCTTTATTAAATTGTATTTATGTTGTTTTGTTCTATGCTTTATTAAATTGTATTTATGTGGTTTTATCCTATGATTTATTAAATTGTATTTATGTTGTTTTATTGTATGCTTTATTAAAGTGCATTTATGTTGTTTTATCCTATGCTTTATTAAATTGTATTTATGTTGTTTTATCCTATGCTTTATTAAATTGTATTTATGTTGTTTTATCCTATGCTTAATTAAATTGTATTCATGTTGTTTTATCCTATGCTTTATTAAATTGTATTTATGTTGTTTTATCCTATGCTTTATTAAATTGGGTTTATTTTGTTTTATCCTATGCTTTATTAAATTGGGTTTATTTAGTTTTAGCCTATGCTTTATTAAATTGTATTTATGTTGTTTTAACCCACGTTTTATTAAATTGTATTTATGTTATTTTAACCTATGCTTTATTAAATTGTATTTATGTTGTTTTATCCTATGCTTTATTAAATTGTATTTATCTTGTTTTATCCTATGCTTTATTAAATTGTATTTATGTTGTTTTATCCTATGCTTTATTAAATTGTATTTATGTTGTTTTAACCTATGCTTTATTAAATTGTATTTATGTTGTTTTAACCTATGCTTTATTAAATTGTATTTATGTTGTTTTATCCTATGCTTTATTAAATTGTATTTATGTTGTTTTATCCTATGCTTTATTAAATTGTATTTATGTTGTTTTATCCTATGCTTTATTAAATTGTATTTATGTTGTTTTATCCTATGCTTTATTAAATTGTATTATGTTGTTTTATCATATGCTTTATTAAATTGTATTTATGTTGTTTTATCCTATGCTTTATTAAATTGTGTTTATGTTGTTTTATCCTATGCTTTATTAAATTGTATTAATGTTGTTTTAACCCATGCTTTATTAAATTGTATTTATGTGGTTTTATCCTATGCTTTATTAAATTGTATTTATGTTGTTTTATCCTATGCTTTATTAAATTGTATTTATGTTGTTTTATCCTATGCTTTATTAAATTGCATTTATTTTGTTTTGTCGAATGCTTTATTAAATTGTATTTATGTTGTTTTAACCCATGATTTATTAAATTGTATTTATGTTGTTTTATCCTATGCTTTATTAAATTGTATTTATGTTGTTTTGTTCTATGCTTTAGTAAATTGTATTTATGTGGTTTTATCCTATGATTTATTAAATTGTATTTATGTTGTTTTATCCTATGCTTTATTAAATTGTATTTATGTGATTTTATCCTATGCTTTATTAAATTGTATTTATGTTGTTTTATCCTATGCTTTATTAAATTGTATTTATGTTGTTTTATCCTATGCTTTAATAAATTGTATTTATGTTGTTTTGTCCTATGCTTTATTAAAATGTATTTATGTCGTTTTAACCCATGCTTTATTAAATTGTATTTATGTTGTTTTATCCTGTGCTTTATTAAATTATATTTATGTTGTTTTATCCTATGCTTTATTAAATTGTATTTATGTTGTTTTATCCTATGCTTTATTAAATTGTATTTATTTTGTTTTATCCTATGCTTTAATAAATTGTATTAATGTTGTTTTGTCCTATGCTTTATTAAATTGTATTTATGTTGTTTTAACCCATGCTTTATTAAATTGTATTTATGTTGTTTTATCCTATGCTTTATTAAATTGTACTTATGTTGTTTTATCCTATGCTTTATTAAATTGTGTTTATTTTGTTTTATCCTATGCTTTATTAAATTGTATTTATGTTGTTTTAACCCATGTTGTATTAAATTGTATTTATGTTGTTTTATCCTATGCTTTATTAAATTGTATATATGTTGTTTTATCCTATTCTTTATTAAATTGTATTTATCTTGTTTTGTCCTATGCTTTATTAAATTGTATTTATTTTGTTTTAACCTATGCTTTATTAAATTGTATTTATGTTGTTTTATCCTATGCTTTATTAAATTGTATTTATGTTGTTTTATCCTATGCTTTATTAAATTGTGTTTATGTTGTTTTATCCTATGATTTATTAAATTGTATTTATGTTGTTTTATCCTATGCTTTATTAAATTGTATTTATGTTGTTTTATCCTATGCTTTATGAAATTGCATTTATGTTGTTTTATCCTATGCTTTATTAAATTGTATTTATGTTGTTTTATCCTATGCTTTATTAAATTGTATTTATGTTGTTTTATCGTATGCTTTATTAAAGTGCATTTATGTTGTTTTATCCTATGCTTTATTAAATTGTATTTATGTTGTTTTATCCTATGCTTTATTAAATTGTATTTATGTTGTTTTATCCTATTTTTAATTAAATTGTATTCATGTTGTTTTATCCTATGCTTTATTAAATTGTATTTATGTTGTTTTATCCTATGCTTTATTAAATTGGGTTTATTTTGTTTTATCCTATGCTTTATTAAATTGGGTTTATTTAGTTTTATCCTATGCTTTATTAAATTGTATTTATGTTGTTTTAACCCACGTTTTATTAAATTGTATTTATGTTGTTTTATCCTATGCTTTATTAAATTGTATATATGTTGTTTTATCCTATGCTTTATTAAATTGTATTTATCTTGTTTTGTCCTATGCTTTATTAAATTGTATTTATGTTATTTTAACCTATGCTTTATTAAATTGTATTTATGTTGTTTTATCCTATGCTTTATTAAATTGTATTTATGTTGTTTTATCCTATGCTTTATTAAATTGTATTTATGTTGTTTTAACCTATGCTTTATTAAATTGTATTTATGTTGTTTTAACCTATGCTTTATTAAATTGTATTTATGTTGTTTTATCCTATGCTTTATTAAATTGTATTTATGTTGTTTTATCCTATACTTTATTAAATTGTATTTATGTTGTTTTATCCTATGCTTTATTAAATTGTATTTATGTTGTTTTATCCTATGCTTTATTAAATTGTATTATGTTGTTTTATCATATGCTTTATTAAATTGTATTTATGTTGTTTTATCCTATGCTTTATTAAATTGTGTTTATGTTGTTTTATCCTATGCTTTATTAAATTGTATTAATGTTGTTTTAACCCATGCTTTATTAAATTGTATTTATGTGGTTTTATCCTATGCTTTATTAAATTGAATTTATGTTGTTTTATCCTATGCTTTATTAAATTGTATTTATGTTGTTTTATCCTATGCTTTATTAAATTGCATTTATTTTGTTTTGTCGAATGCTTTATTAAATTGTATTTATGTTGTTTTAACCCATGATTTATTAAATTGTATTTATGTTGTTTTATCCTATGCTTTATTAAATTGTATTTATGTTGTTTTGTTCTATGCTTTATTAAATTGTATTTATGTGGTTTTATCCTATGATTTATTAAATTGTATTTATGTTGTTTTATCCTATGCTTTATTAAATTGTATTTATGTTGTTTTATCCTATGCTTTATTAAATTGTGTTTATGTTGTTTTATCCTATGCTTTATTAAATTGTATTTATGTTGTTTTATCCTATGCTTTATTAAATTGTATTTATGTTGTTTTATCCTATGCTTTATGAAATTGTATTTATGTTGTTTTATCCTATGCTTTATTAAATTGTATTTATGTTGTTTTATCCTATGCTTTATTAAATTGTATTTATGTTGTTTTATCGTATGCTTTATTAAAGTGCATTTATGTTGTTTTATCCTATGCTTTATTAAATAGTATTTATATTGTTTTATCCTATGCTTTATTAAATTGTATTTATGTTGTATTATCCTATGCTTAATTAAATTGTATTTATGTTGTTTTATCCTATGCTTTATTAAATTGTATTTATGTTGTTTTATCGTATGCTTTATTAAATTGCATTTATGTTGTTTTATCCTATGCTTTATTAAATTGTGTTTATTTTGTTTTATCCTATGCTTTATTAAATTGTATTTATGTTGTTTTAACCCATGTTTTATTAAATTGTATTTATGTTGTTTTATCCTATGCTTTATTAAATTGTATATATGTTGTTTTATCCTATGCTTTATTAAATTGTATTTATCTTGTTTTGTCCTATGCTTTATTAAATTGTGTTTATGTTGTTTTAACCTATGCTTTATTAAATTGTATTTATGTTGTTTTATCCTATGCTTTATTAAATTGTATTTATGTTGTTTTATCCTATGCTTTATTAAATTGTATTTATGTTGTTTTATCCTATGCTTTATTAAATTGTATATATGTTGTTTTAACCTATGCTTTATTAAATTGTATTTATGTTGTTTTAACCTATGCTTTATTAAATTGTATTTATGTTGTTTTATCCTATGCTTTATTAAATTGTATTTATGTTGCTTTAACCTTTGCTTTATTAAATTGTATTTATGTTGTTTTAACCCAAGTTTTATTAAATTGTATTTATGTTGTTTTATCCTATACTTTATTAAATTGTATATATGTTGTTTTATCCTATGCTTTATTAAATTGTATTTATCTTGTTTTGTCCTATGCTTTATTAAATTGTGTTTATGTTGTTTTAACCTATGCTTTATTAAATTGTATTTATGTTGTTTTATCCTATGCTTTATTAAATTGTATTTATGTTGTTTTATCCTATGCTTTATTAAATTGTATTTATGTTGTTTTATCCTATGCTTTATTAAATTGTATATATGTTGTTTTAACCTATGCTTTATTAAATTGTATTTATGTTGTTTTAACCTATGCTTTATTAAATTGTTTTTATGTTGTTTTATCCTATGCTTTATTAAATTGTATTTATGTTGCTTTAACCTTTGCTTTATTAAATTGTATTTATGTTGTTTTATCGTATGCTTTATTAAATTGTATTTATGTTGTTTTATCGTATGCTTTATTAAATTGTATTATGTTGTTTTATCGTATGCTTTATTAAATTGTATATATGTTGTTTTATCCTATGATTTATTAAATTGTGTTTATGTTGTTTTATCCTATGCTTTATTAAATTGTATTTATGTCGTGTTAACCCATGCTTTATTAAATTGTATTTATGTGATTTTATCCTATGCTTTATTAAATTGTATTTATGTTGTTTTATCCTATGCTTTATTAAATTGTATTTATCTTGTTTTGTCCTATGCTTTATTAAATTGTATTTATGTTGTTTTAACCTATGCTTTATTAAATTGTATTTATGTTGTTTTATCCTATGCTTTATTAAATTGTGTTTATGTTGTTTTATCCTATGCTTTATTAAATTGTATTTATGTTGTTTTATCCTATGCTTTATTAAATTGTATTTATGTTGTTTTATCCTATGCTTTATGAAATTGTATTTATGTTGTTTTATCCTATGCTTTATGAAATTGTATTTATGTTGTTTTATCCTATGCTTTATTAAATTGTATTTATGTTGTTTTATCCTATGCTTTATTAAATTGTATTTATGTTGTTTTATCATATGCTTTATTAAAGTGCATTTATGTTGTTTTATCCTATGCTTTATTAAATTGTATTTATGTTGTTTTATCCTATGCTTTATTAAATTGTATTTATGTTGTTTTATCCTATGCTTAATTAAATTGTATTCATGTTGTTTTATCCTATGCTTTATTAAATTGTATTTAAGTTGTTTTGTCCTATGCTTTATTAAATTGGGTTTATTTTGTTTTATGCTATGCTTTATTAAATTGGGTTTATTTAGTTTTATCCTATGCTTTATTAAATTGTATTTATGTTGTTTTAACCCATGTTTTATTAAATTGTATTTATGTTGTTTTATCCTATGCTTTATTAAATTGTATATATGTTGTTTTATCCTATGCTTTATTAAATTGTATTTATCTTGTTTTGTCCTATGCTTTATTAAATTGTATTTATGTTATTTTAACCTATGCTTTATTAAATTGCATTTATGTTGTTTTATCCTATGCTTTATTAAATTGTATTTATGTTGTTTTATCCTATGCTTTATTAAATTGTATTTATGTTGTTTTATCCTATGCTTTATTAAATTGTATTTATGTTGTTTTAACCTATGCTTTATTAAATTGTATTTATGTTGTTTTAACCTATGCTTTATTAAATTGTATTTATGTTGTTTTATCCTATGCTTTATTAAATTGTATTTATGTTGTTTTATCCTATGCTTTATTAAATTGTATTTATGTTGTTTTATCCTATGCTTTATTAAATTGTATTTATGTTGTTTTATCCTATGCTTTATTAAATTGTATTATGTTGTTTTATCATATGCTTTATTAAATTGTATTTATGTTGTTTTATCCTATGCTTTATTAAATTGTGTTTATGTTGTTTTATCCTATGCTTTATTAAATTGTATTAATGTTGTTTTAACCCATGCTTTATTAAATTGTATTTATGTGGTTTTATCCTATGCTTTATTAAATTGTATTTATGTTGTTTTATCCTATGCTTTATTAAATTGTATTTATGTTGTTTTATCCTATGCTTTATTAAATTGCATTTATTTTGTTTTGTCGAATGCTTTATTAAATTGTATTTATGTTGTTTTAACCCATGATTTATTAAATTGTATTTATGTTGTTTTATCCTATGCTTTATTAAATTGTATTTATGTTGTTTTGTTCTATGCTTTATTAAATTGTATTTATGTGGTTTTATCCTATGATTTATTAAATTGTATTTATGTTGTTTTATCGTATGCTTTATTAAAGTGCATTTATGTTGTTTTATCCTATGCTTTATTAATTTGTATTTATGTTGTTTTATCCTATGCTTTATTAAATTGTATTTATGTTGTTTTATCCTATGCTTAATTAAATTGTATTCATGTTGTTTTATCCTATGCTTTATTAAATTGTATTTATGTTGTTTTATCCTATGCTTTATTAAATTGGGTTTATTTTGTTTTATCCTATGCTTTATTAAATTGGGTTTATTTAGTTTTATCCTATGCTTTATTAAATTGTATTTATGTTGTTTTAACCCACGTTTTATTAAATTGTATTTATGTTGTTTTATCCTATGCTTTATTAAATTGTATATATGTTGTTTTATCCTATGCTTTATTAAATTGTATTTATCTTGTTTTGTCCTATGCTTTATTAAATTGTATTTATGTTATTTTAACCTATGCTTTATTAAATTGTATTTATGTTGTTTTATCCTATGCTTTATTAAATTGTATTTATGTTGTTTTATCCTATGCTTTATTAAATTGTATTTATGTTGTTTTATCCTATGCTTTATTAAATTGTATTTATGTTGTTTTAACCTATGCTTTATTAAATTGTATTTATGTTGTTTTAACCTATGCTTTATTAAATTGTATTTATGTTGTTTTATCCTATGCTTTATTAAATTGTATTTATGTTGTTTTATCCTATGCTTTATTAAATTGTATTTATGTTGTTTTATCCTATGCTTTATTAAATTGTATTTATGTTGTTTTATCCTATGCTTTATTAAATTGTATTATGTTGTTTTATCATATGCTTTATTAAATTGTATTTATGTTGTTTTATCCTATGCTTTATTAAATTGTATTATGTTGTTTTATCATATGCTTTATTAAATTGTATTTATGTTGTTTTATCCTATGCTTTATTAAATTGTGTTTATGTTGTTTTATCCTATGCTTTATTAAATTGTATTAATGTTGTTTTAACCCATGCTTTATTAAATTGTATTTATGTGGTTTTATCCTATGCTTTATTAAATTGTATTTATGTTGTTTTATCCTATGCTTTATTAAATTGTATTTATGTTGTTTTATCCTATGCTTTATTAAATTGCATTTATTTTGTTTTGTCGAATGCTTTATTAAATTGTATTTATGTTGTTTTAACCCATGATTTATTAAATTGTATTTATGTTGTTTTATCCTATGCTTTATTAAATTGTATTTATGTTGTTTTGTTCTATGCTTTATTAAATTGTATTTATGTGGTTTTATCTAATGATTTATTAAATTGTATTTATGTTGTTTTATCCTATGCTTTATTAAATTGTATTTATGTGGTTTTATCCTATGCTTTATTAAATTGTATTTATGTTGTTTTATCCTATGCTTTATTAAATTGTATTTATGTTGTTTTATCCTATGCTTTAATAAATTGTATTTATGTTGTTTTGTCCTATGCTTTATTAAAATGTATTTATGTTGTTTTAACCCATGCTTTATTAAATTGTATTTATGTTGTTTTATCCTGTGCTTTATTAAATTATATTTATGTTGTTTTATCCTATGCTTTATTAAATTGTATTTATGTTGTTTTATCTTATGCTTTATTAAATTGTATTTATTTTGTTTTATCCTATGCTTTAATAAATTGTATTAATGTTGTTTTGTCCTATGCTTTATTAAATTGTATTTATGTTGTTTTAACCCATGCTTTATTAAATTGTATTTATGTTGTTTTATCCTATGCTTTATTAAATTGTGTTTATTTTGTTTTATCCTATGCTTTATTAAATTGTATTTATGTTGTTTTAACCCATGTTGTATTAAATTGTATTTATGTTGTTTTATCCTATGCTTTATTAAATTGTATATATGTTGTTTTATCCTATGCTTTATTAAATTGTATTTATCTTGTTTTGTCCTATGCTTTATTAAATTGTATTTATTTTGTTTTAACCTATGCTTTATTAAATTGTATTTATGTTGTTTTATCCTATGCTTTATTAAATTGTATTTATGTTGTTTTATCCTATGCTTTATTAAATTGTGTTTATGTTGTTTTATCCTATGATTTATTAAATTGTATTTATGTTGTTTTATCCTATGCTTTATTAAATTGTATTTATGTTGTTTTATCCTATGCTTTATGAAATTGTATTTATGTTGTTTTATCCTATGCTTTATTAAATTGTATTTATGTTGTTTTATCCTATGCTTTATTAAATTGTATTTATGTTGTTTTATCGTATGCTTTATTAAAGTGCATTTATGTTGTTTTATCCTATGCTTTATTAAATTGTATTTATGTTGTTTTATCCTATGCTTTATTAAATTGTATTTATGTTGTTTTATCCTATTTTTAATTAAATTGTATTCATGTTGTTTTATCCTATGCTTTATTAAATTGTATTTATGTTGTTTTATCCTATGCTTTATTAAATTGGATTTATTTTGTTTTATCCTATGCTTTATTAAATTGGGTTTATTTAGTTTTATCCTATGCTTTATTAAATTGTATTTATGTTGTTTTAACCCACGTTTTATTAAATTGTATTTATGTTGTTTTATCCTATGCTTTATTAAATTGTATATATGTTGTTTTATCCTATGCTTTATTAAATTGTATTTATCTTGTTTTGTCCTATGCTTTATTAAATTGTATTTATGTTATTTTAACCTATGCTTTATTAAATTGTATTTATGTTGTTTTATCCTATGCTTTATTAAATTGTATTTATGTTGTTTTATCCTATGCTTTATTAAATTGTATTTATGTTGTTTTAACCTATGCTTTATTAAATTGTATTTATGTTGTTTTAACCTATGCTTTATTAAATTGTATTTATGTTGTTTTATCCTATGCTTTATTAAATTGTATTTATGTTGTTTTATCCTATACTTTATTAAATTGTATTTATGTTGTTTTATCCTATGCTTTATTAAATTGTATTTATGTTGTTTTATCCTATGCTTTATTAAATTGTATTATGTTGTTTTATCATATGCTTTATTAAATTGTATTTATGTTGTTTTATCCTATGCTTTATTAAATTGTGTTTATGTTGTTTTATCCTATGCTTTATTAAATTGTATTAATGTTGTTTTAACCCATGCTTTATTAAATTGTATTTATGTGGTTTTATCCTATGCTTTATTAAATTGTATTTATGTTGTTTTATCCTATGCTTTATTAAATTGTATTTATGTTGTTTTATCCTATGCTTTATTAAATTGCATTTATTTTGTTTTGTCGAATGCTTTATTAAATTGTATTTATGTTGTTTTAACCCATGATTTATTAAATTGTATTTATGTTGTTTTATCCTATGCTTTATTAAATTGTATTTATGTTGTTTTGTTCTATGTTTTATTAAATTGTATTTATGTGGTTTTATCCTATGATTTATTAAATTGTATTTATGTTGTTTTATCCTATGCTTTATTAAATTGTATTTATGTGGTTTTATCCTATGCTTTATTAAATTGTATTTATGTTGTTTTATCCTATGCTTTATTAAATTGTATTTATGTTGTTTTATCCTATGCTTTAATAAATTGTATTTATGTTGTTTTGTCCTATGCTTTATTAAAATGTATTTATGTTGTTTTAACCCATGCTTTATTAAATTGTATTTATGTTGTTTTATCCTGTGCTTTATTAAATTATATTTATGTTGTTTTATCCTATGCTTTATTAAATTGTATTTATGTTGTTTTAACCTATGCTTTATTAAATTATATTTATTTTGTTTTATCCTATGCTTTATTAAATTGTATTTATGTTGCTTTAACCTTTGCTTTATTAAATTGTATTTATGTTGTTTTATCCTATGCTTTATTAAATTGTATTTATGTTGTTTTATCGTATGCTTTATTAAATTGTATTATGTTGTTTTATCGTATGCTTTATTAAATTGTATATATGTTGTTTTATCCTATGATTTATTAAATTGTGTTTATGTTGTTTTATCCCATGCTTAATTAAATTGTATTTATGTTGTTTTATCCTATGCTTAATTAAATTGTATTTATGTTGTTTTATCCTATGCTTTATTAAATTGTATTTATGTTGTTTTATCGTATGCTTTATTAAATTGTATTTATGTTGTTTTATCCTATGCTTTATTAAATTGTGTTTATTTTGTTTTATCCTATGCTTTATTAAATTGTATTTATGTTGTTTTAACCCATGTTGTATTAAATTGTATTTATGTTGTTTTATCCTATGCTTTATGAAATTGTATATATGTTGTTTTATCCTATGCTTTATTAAATTGTATTGATGTTGTTTTATCCTATGCTTTATTAAATTGTATTTATCTTGTTTTGTCCTATGCTTTATTAAATTGTATTTATGTTGTTTTAACCTATGCTTTATTAAATTGTATTTATGTTGTTTTATCCTATGCTTTATTAAATTGTATTTATGTTGTTTTATCCTATGCTTTATTAAATTGTGTTTATGTTGTTTTATCCTATGCTTTATTAAATTGTATTTATGTTGTTTTATCCTATGCTTTATTAAATTGTATTTATGTTGTTTTATCCTATGCTTTATGAAATTGTATTTATGTTGTTTTATCCTATGCTTTATTAAATTGTATTTATGTTGTTTTATCCTATGCTTTATTAAATTGTATTTATGTTGTTTTATCGTATGCTTTATTAAAGTGCATTTATGTTGTTTTATCCTATGCTTTATTAAATTGTATTTATGTTGTTTTAACCTATGCTTTATTAAATTGTATTTATGTTGTTTTAACCTATGCTTTATTAAATTGTATTTATGTTGTTTTATCCTATGCTTTATTAAATTGTATTTATGTTGTTTTATCCTATGCTTTATTAAATTGTATTTATGTTGTTTTATCCTATGCTTTATTAAATTGTATTTATGTTGTTTTATCCTATGCTTTATTAAATTGTATTATGTTGTTTTATCATATGCTTTATTAAATTGTATTTATGTTGTTTTATCCTATGCTTTATTAAATTGTGTTTATGTTGTTTTATCCTATGCTTTATTAAATTGTATTAATGTTGTTTTAACCCATGCTTTATTAAATTGTATTTATGTGGTTTTATCCTATGCTTTATTAAATTGTATTTATGTTGTTTTATCCTATGCTTTATTAAATTGTATTTATGTTGTTTTATCCTATGCTTTATTAAATTGCATTTATTTTGTTTTGTCGAATGCTTTATTAAATTGTATTTATGTTGTTTTAACCCATGATTTATTAAATTGTATTTATGTTGTTTTATCCTATGCTTTATTAAATTGTATTTATGTTGTTTTGTTCTATGCTTTAGTAAATTGTATTTATGTGGTTTTATCCTATGATTTATTAAATTGTATTTATGTTGTTTTATCCTATGCTTTATTAAATTGTATTTATGTGATTTTATCCTATGCTTTATTAAATTGTATTTATGTTGTTTTATCCTATGCTTTATTAAATTGTATTTATGTTGTTTTATCCTATGCTTTAATAAATTGTATTTATGTTGTTTTGTCCTATGCTTTATTAAAATGTATTTATGTTGTTTTAACCCATGCTTTATTAAATTGTATTTATGTTGTTTTATCCTGTGCTTTATTAAATTATATTTATGTTGTTTTATCCTATGCTTTATTAAATTGTATTTATGTTGTTTTATCCTATGCTTTATTAAATTGTATTTATTTTGTTTTATCCTATGCTTTAATAAATTGTATTAATGTTGTTTTGTCCTATGCTTTATTAAATTGTATTTATGTTGTTTTAACCCATGCTTTATTAAATTGTATTTATGTTGTTTTATCCTATGCTTTATTAAATTGTACTTATGTTGTTTTATCCTATGCTTTATTAAATTGTGTTTATTTTGTTTTATCCTATGCTTTATTAAATTGTATTTATGTTGTTTTAACCCATGTTGTATTAAATTGTATTTATGTTGTTTTATCCTATGCTTTATTAAATTGTATATATGTTGTTTTATCCTATTCTTTATTAAATTGTATTTATCTTGTTTTGTCCTATGCTTTATTAAATTGTATTTATTTTGTTTTAACCTATGCTTTATTAAATTGTATTTATGTTGTTTTATCCTATGCTTTATTAAATTGTATTTATGTTGTTTTATCCTATGCTTTATTAAATTGTGTTTATGTTGTTTTATCCTATGATTTATTAAATTGTATTTATGTTGTTTTATCCTATGCTTTATTAAATTGTATTTATGTTGTTTTATCCTATGCTTTATGAAATTGCATTTATGTTGTTTTATCCTATGCTTTATTAAATTGTATTTATGTTGTTTTATCCTATGCTTTATTAAATTGTATTTATGTTGTTTTATCGTATGCTTTATTAAAGTGCATTTATGTTGTTTTATCCTATGCTTTATTAAATTGTATTTATGTTGTTTTATCCTATGCTTTATTAAATTGTATTTATGTTGTTTTATCCTATTTTTAATTAAATTGTATTCATGTTGTTTTATCCTATGCTTTATTAAATTGTATTTATGTTGTTTTATCCTATGCTTTATTAAATTGGGTTTATTTTGTTTTATCCTATGCTTTATTAAATTGGGTTTATTTAGTTTTATCCTATGCTTTATTAAATTGTATTTATGTTGTTTTAACCCACGTTTTATTAAATTGTATTTATGTTGTTTTATCCTATGCTTTATTAAATTGTATATATGTTGTTTTATCCTATGCTTTATTAAATTGTATTTATCTTGTTTTGTCCTATGCTTTATTAAATTGTATTTATGTTATTTTAACCTATGCTTTATTAAATTGTATTTATGTTGTTTTATCCTATGCTTTATTAAATTGTATTTATGTTGTTTTATCCTATGCTTTATTAAATTGTATTTATGTTGTTTTAACCTATGCTTTATTAAATTGTATTTATGTTGTTTTAACCTATGCTTTATTAAATTGTATTTATGTTGTTTTATCCTATGCTTTATTAAATTGTATTTATGTTGTTTTATCCTATACTTTATTAAATTGTATTTATGTTGTTTTATCCTATGCTTTATTAAATTGTATTTATGTTGTTTTATCCTATGCTTTATTAAATTGTATTATGTTGTTTTATCATATGCTTTATTAAATTGTATTTATGTTGTTTTATCCTATGCTTTATTAAATTGTGTTTATGTTGTTTTATCCTATGCTTTATTAAATTGTATTAATGTTGTTTTAACCCATGCTTTATTAAATTGTATTTATGTGGTTTTATCCTATGCTTTATTAAATTGAATTTATGTTGTTTTATCCTATGCTTTATTAAATTGTATTTATGTTGTTTTATCCTATGCTTTATTAAATTGCATTTATTTTGTTTTGTCGAATGCTTTATTAAATTGTATTTATGTTGTTTTAACCCATGATTTATTAAATTGTATTTATGTTGTTTTATCCTATGCTTTATTAAATTGTATTTATGTTGTTTTGTTCTATGCTTTATTAAATTGTATTTATGTGGTTTTATCCTATGATTTATTAAATTGTATTTATGTTGTTTTATCCTATGCTTTATTAAATTGTATTTATGTTGTTTTATCCTATGCTTTATTAAATTGTGTTTATGTTGTTTTATCCTATGCTTTATTAAATTGTATTTATGTTGTTTTATCCTATGCTTTATTAAATTGTATTTATGTTGTTTTATCCTATGCTTTATGAAATTGTATTTATGTTGTTTTATCCTATGCTTTATTAAATTGTATTTATGTTGTTTTATCCTATGCTTTATTAAATTGTATTTATGTTGTTTTATCGTATGCTTTATTAAAGTGCATTTATGTTGTTTTATCCTATGCTTTATTAAATAGTATTTATATTGTTTTATCCTATGCTTTATTAAATTGTATTTATGTTGTATTATCCTATGCTTAATTAAATTGTATTTATGTTGTTTTATCCTATGCTTTATTAAATTGTATTTATGTTGTTTTATCGTATGCTTTATTAAATTGCATTTATGTTGTTTTATCCTATGCTTTATTAAATTGTGTTTATTTTGTTTTATCCTATGCTTTATTAAATTGTATTTATGTTGTTTTAACCCATGTTTTATTAAATTGTATTTATGTTGTTTTATCCTATGCTTTATTAAATTGTATATATGTTGTTTTATCCTATGCTTTATTAAATTGTATTTATCTTGTTTTGTCCTATGCTTTATTAAATTGTGTTTATGTTGTTTTAACCTATGCTTTATTAAATTGTATTTATGTTGTTTTATCCTATGCTTTATTAAATTGTATTTATGTTGTTTTATCCTATGCTTTATTAAATTGTATTTATGTTGTTTTATCCTATGCTTTATTAAATTGTATATATGTTGTTTTAACCTATGCTTTATTAAATTGTATTTATGTTGTTTTAACCTATGCTTTATTAAATTGTATTTATGTTGTTTTATCCTATGCTTTATTAAATTGTATTTATGTTGCTTTAACCTTTGCTTTATTAAATTGTATTTATGTTGTTTTAACCCAAGTTTTATTAAATTGTATTTATGTTGTTTTATCCTATACTTTATTAAATTGTATATATGTTGTTTTATCCTATGCTTTATTAAATTGTATTTATCTTGTTTTGTCCTATGCTTTATTAAATTGTGTTTATGTTGTTTTAACCTATGCTTTATTAAATTGTATTTATGTTGTTTTATCCTATGCTTTATTAAATTGTATTTATGTTGTTTTATCCTATGCTTTATTAAATTGTATTTATGTTGTTTTATCCTATGCTTTATTAAATTGTATATATGTTGTTTTAACCTATGCTTTATTAAATTGTATTTATGTTGTTTTAACCTATGCTTTATTAAATTGTTTTTATGTTGTTTTATCCTATGCTTTATTAAATTGTATTTATGTTGCTTTAACCTTTGCTTTATTAAATTGTATTTATGTTGTTTTATCGTATGCTTTATTAAATTGTATTTATGTTGTTTTATCGTATGCTTTATTAAATTGTATTATGTTGTTTTATCGTATGCTTTATTAAATTGTATATATGTTGTTTTATCCTATGATTTATTAAATTGTGTTTATGTTGTTTTATCCTATGCTTTATTAAATTGTATTTATGTCGTGTTAACCCATGCTTTATTAAATTGTATTTATGTGATTTTATCCTATGCTTTATTAAATTGTATTTATGTTGTTTTATCCTATGCTTTATTAAATTGTATTTATCTTGTTTTGTCCTATGCTTTATTAAATTGTATTTATGTTGTTTTAACCTATGCTTTATTAAATTGTATTTATGTTGTTTTATCCTATGCTTTATTAAATTGTGTTTATGTTGTTTTATCCTATGCTTTATTAAATTGTATTTATGTTGTTTTATCCTATGCTTTATTAAATTGTATTTATGTTGTTTTATCCTATGCTTTATGAAATTGTATTTATGTTGTTTTATCCTATGCTTTATGAAATTGTATTTATGTTGTTTTATCCTATGCTTTATTAAATTGTATTTATGTTGTTTTATCCTATGCTTTATTAAATTGTATTTATGTTGTTTTATCATATGCTTTATTAAAGTGCATTTATGTTGTTTTATCCTATGCTTTATTAAATTGTATTTATGTTGTTTTATCCTATGCTTTATTAAATTGTATTTATGTTGTTTTATCCTATGCTTAATTAAATTGTATTCATGTTGTTTTATCCTATGCTTTATTAAATTGTATTTAAGTTGTTTTGTCCTATGCTTTATTAAATTGGGTTTATTTTGTTTTATGCTATGCTTTATTAAATTGGGTTTATTTAGTTTTATCCTATGCTTTATTAAATTGTATTTATGTTGTTTTAACCCATGTTTTATTAAATTGTATTTATGTTGTTTTATCCTATGCTTTATTAAATTGTATATATGTTGTTTTATCCTATGCTTTATTAAATTGTATTTATCTTGTTTTGTCCTATGCTTTATTAAATTGTATTTATGTTATTTTAACCTATGCTTTATTAAATTGCATTTATGTTGTTTTATCCTATGCTTTATTAAATTGTATTTATGTTGTTTTATCCTATGCTTTATTAAATTGTATTTATGTTGTTTTATCCTATGCTTTATTAAATTGTATTTATGTTGTTTTAACCTATGCTTTATTAAATTGTATTTATGTTGTTTTAACCTATGCTTTATTAAATTGTATTTATGTTGTTTTATCCTATGCTTTATTAAATTGTATTTATGTTGTTTTATCCTATGCTTTATTAAATTGTATTTATGTTGTTTTATCCTATGCTTTATTAAATTGTATTTATGTTGTTTTATCCTATGCTTTATTAAATTGTATTATGTTGTTTTATCATATGCTTTATTAAATTGTATTTATGTTGTTTTATCCTATGCTTTATTAAATTGTGTTTATGTTGTTTTATCCTATGCTTTATTAAATTGTATTAATGTTGTTTTAACCCATGCTTTATTAAATTGTATTTATGTGGTTTTATCCTATGCTTTATTAAATTGTATTTATGTTGTTTTATCCTATGCTTTATTAAATTGTATTTATGTTGTTTTATCCTATGCTTTATTAAATTGCATTTATTTTGTTTTGTCGAATGCTTTATTAAATTGTATTTATGTTGTTTTAACCCATGATTTATTAAATTGTATTTATGTTGTTTTATCCTATGCTTTATTAAATTGTATTTATGTTGTTTTGTTCTATGCTTTATTAAATTGTATTTATGTGGTTTTATCCTATGATTTATTAAATTGTATTTATGTTGTTTTATCGTATGCTTTATTAAAGTGCATTTATGTTGTTTTATCCTATGCTTTATTAATTTGTATTTATGTTGTTTTATCCTATGCTTTATTAAATTGTATTTATGTTGTTTTATCCTATGCTTAATTAAATTGTATTCATGTTGTTTTATCCTATGCTTTATTAAATTGTATTTATGTTGTTTTATCCTATGCTTTATTAAATTGGGTTTATTTTGTTTTATCCTATGCTTTATTAAATTGGGTTTATTTAGTTTTATCCTATGCTTTATTAAATTGTATTTATGTTGTTTTAACCCACGTTTTATTAAATTGTATTTATGTTGTTTTATCCTATGCTTTATTAAATTGTATATATGTTGTTTTATCCTATGCTTTATTAAATTGTATTTATCTTGTTTTGTCCTATGCTTTATTAAATTGTATTTATGTTATTTTAACCTATGCTTTATTAAATTGTATTTATGTTGTTTTATCCTATGCTTTATTAAATTGTATTTATGTTGTTTTATCCTATGCTTTATTAAATTGTATTTATGTTGTTTTATCCTATGCTTTATTAAATTGTATTTATGTTGTTTTAACCTATGCTTTATTAAATTGTATTTATGTTGTTTTAACCTATGCTTTATTAAATTGTATTTATGTTGTTTTATCCTATGCTTTATTAAATTGTATTTATGTTGTTTTATCCTATGCTTTATTAAATTGTATTTATGTTGTTTTATCCTATGCTTTATTAAATTGTATTTATGTTGTTTTATCCTATGCTTTATTAAATTGTATTATGTTGTTTTATCATATGCTTTATTAAATTGTATTTATGTTGTTTTATCCTATGCTTTATTAAATTGTATTATGTTGTTTTATCATATGCTTTATTAAATTGTATTTATGTTGTTTTATCCTATGCTTTATTAAATTGTGTTTATGTTGTTTTATCCTATGCTTTATTAAATTGTATTAATGTTGTTTTAACCCATGCTTTATTAAATTGTATTTATGTGGTTTTATCCTATGCTTTATTAAATTGTATTTATGTTGTTTTATCCTATGCTTTATTAAATTGTATTTATGTTGTTTTATCCTATGCTTTATTAAATTGCATTTATTTTGTTTTGTCGAATGCTTTATTAAATTGTATTTATGTTGTTTTAACCCATGATTTATTAAATTGTATTTATGTTGTTTTATCCTATGCTTTATTAAATTGTATTTATGTTGTTTTGTTCTATGCTTTATTAAATTGTATTTATGTGGTTTTATCTAATGATTTATTAAATTGTATTTATGTTGTTTTATCCTATGCTTTATTAAATTGTATTTATGTGGTTTTATCCTATGCTTTATTAAATTGTATTTATGTTGTTTTATCCTATGCTTTATTAAATTGTATTTATGTTGTTTTATCCTATGCTTTAATAAATTGTATTTATGTTGTTTTGTCCTATGCTTTATTAAAATGTATTTATGTTGTTTTAACCCATGCTTTATTAAATTGTATTTATGTTGTTTTATCCTGTGCTTTATTAAATTATATTTATGTTGTTTTATCCTATGCTTTATTAAATTGTATTTATGTTGTTTTATCTTATGCTTTATTAAATTGTATTTATTTTGTTTTATCCTATGCTTTAATAAATTGTATTAATGTTGTTTTGTCCTATGCTTTATTAAATTGTATTTATGTTGTTTTAACCCATGCTTTATTAAATTGTATTTATGTTGTTTTATCCTATGCTTTATTAAATTGTGTTTATTTTGTTTTATCCTATGCTTTATTAAATTGTATTTATGTTGTTTTAACCCATGTTGTATTAAATTGTATTTATGTTGTTTTATCCTATGCTTTATTAAATTGTATATATGTTGTTTTATCCTATGCTTTATTAAATTGTATTTATCTTGTTTTGTCCTATGCTTTATTAAATTGTATTTATTTTGTTTTAACCTATGCTTTATTAAATTGTATTTATGTTGTTTTATCCTATGCTTTATTAAATTGTATTTATGTTGTTTTATCCTATGCTTTATTAAATTGTGTTTATGTTGTTTTATCCTATGATTTATTAAATTGTATTTATGTTGTTTTATCCTATGCTTTATTAAATTGTATTTATGTTGTTTTATCCTATGCTTTATGAAATTGTATTTATGTTGTTTTATCCTATGCTTTATTAAATTGTATTTATGTTGTTTTATCCTATGCTTTATTAAATTGTATTTATGTTGTTTTATCGTATGCTTTATTAAAGTGCATTTATGTTGTTTTATCCTATGCTTTATTAAATTGTATTTATGTTGTTTTATCCTATGCTTTATTAAATTGTATTTATGTTGTTTTATCCTATTTTTAATTAAATTGTATTCATGTTGTTTTATCCTATGCTTTATTAAATTGTATTTATGTTGTTTTATCCTATGCTTTATTAAATTGGATTTATTTTGTTTTATCCTATGCTTTATTAAATTGGGTTTATTTAGTTTTATCCTATGCTTTATTAAATTGTATTTATGTTGTTTTAACCCACGTTTTATTAAATTGTATTTATGTTGTTTTATCCTATGCTTTATTAAATTGTATATATGTTGTTTTATCCTATGCTTTATTAAATTGTATTTATCTTGTTTTGTCCTATGCTTTATTAAATTGTATTTATGTTATTTTAACCTATGCTTTATTAAATTGTATTTATGTTGTTTTATCCTATGCTTTATTAAATTGTATTTATGTTGTTTTATCCTATGCTTTATTAAATTGTATTTATGTTGTTTTAACCTATGCTTTATTAAATTGTATTTATGTTGTTTTAACCTATGCTTTATTAAATTGTATTTATGTTGTTTTATCCTATGCTTTATTAAATTGTATTTATGTTGTTTTATCCTATACTTTATTAAATTGTATTTATGTTGTTTTATCCTATGCTTTATTAAATTGTATTTATGTTGTTTTATCCTATGCTTTATTAAATTGTATTATGTTGTTTTATCATATGCTTTATTAAATTGTATTTATGTTGTTTTATCCTATGCTTTATTAAATTGTGTTTATGTTGTTTTATCCTATGCTTTATTAAATTGTATTAATGTTGTTTTAACCCATGCTTTATTAAATTGTATTTATGTGGTTTTATCCTATGCTTTATTAAATTGTATTTATGTTGTTTTATCCTATGCTTTATTAAATTGTATTTATGTTGTTTTATCCTATGCTTTATTAAATTGCATTTATTTTGTTTTGTCGAATGCTTTATTAAATTGTATTTATGTTGTTTTAACCCATGATTTATTAAATTGTATTTATGTTGTTTTATCCTATGCTTTATTAAATTGTATTTATGTTGTTTTGTTCTATGTTTTATTAAATTGTATTTATGTGGTTTTATCCTATGATTTATTAAATTGTATTTATGTTGTTTTATCCTATGCTTTATTAAATTGTATTTATGTGGTTTTATCCTATGCTTTATTAAATTGTATTTATGTTGTTTTATCCTATGCTTTATTAAATTGTATTTATGTTGTTTTATCCTATGCTTTAATAAATTGTATTTATGTTGTTTTGTCCTATGCTTTATTAAAATGTATTTATGTTGTTTTAACCCATGCTTTATTAAATTGTATTTATGTTGTTTTATCCTGTGCTTTATTAAATTATATTTATGTTGTTTTATCCTATGCTTTATTAAATTGTATTTATGTTGTTTTAACCTATGCTTTATTAAATTATATTTATTTTGTTTTATCCTATGCTTTATTAAATTGTATTTATGTTGCTTTAACCTTTGCTTTATTAAATTGTATTTATGTTGTTTTATCCTATGCTTTATTAAATTGTATTTATGTTGTTTTATCGTATGCTTTATTAAATTGTATTATGTTGTTTTATCGTATGCTTTATTAAATTGTATATATGTTGTTTTATCCTATGATTTATTAAATTGTGTTTATGTTGTTTTATCCCATGCTTAATTAAATTGTATTTATGTTGTTTTATCCTATGCTTAATTAAATTGTATTTATGTTGTTTTATCCTATGCTTTATTAAATTGTATTTATGTTGTTTTATCGTATGCTTTATTAAATTGTATTTATGTTGTTTTATCCTATGCTTTATTAAATTGTGTTTATTTTGTTTTATCCTATGCTTTATTAAATTGTATTTATGTTGTTTTAACCCATGTTGTATTAAATTGTATTTATGTTGTTTTATCCTATGCTTTATGAAATTGTATATATGTTGTTTTATCCTATGCTTTATTAAATTGTATTGATGTTGTTTTATCCTATGCTTTATTAAATTGTATTTATCTTGTTTTGTCCTATGCTTTATTAAATTGTATTTATGTTGTTTTAACCTATGCTTTATTAAATTGTATTTATGTTGTTTTATCCTATGCTTTATTAAATTGTATTTATGTTGTTTTATCCTATGCTTTATTAAATTGTGTTTATGTTGTTTTATCCTATGCTTTATTAAATTGTATTTATGTTGTTTTATCCTATGCTTTATTAAATTGTATTTATGTTGTTTTATCCTATGCTTTATGAAATTGTATTTATGTTGTTTTATCCTATGCTTTATTAAATTGTATTTATGTTGTTTTATCCTATGCTTTATTAAATTGTATTTATGTTGTTTTATCGTATGCTTTATTAAAGTGCATTTATGTTGTTTTATCCTATGCTTTATTAAATTGTATTTATATTGTTTTATCCTATGCTTTATTAAATTGTATTTATGTTGTATTATCCTATGCTTAATTAAATTGTATTTATGTTGTTTTATCCTATGCTTTATTAAATTGTATTTATGTTGTTTTATCGTATGCTTTATTAAATTGCATTTATGTTGTTTTATCCTATGCTTTATTAAATTGTGTTTATTTTGTTTTATCCTATGCTTTATTAAATTGTATTTATGTTGTTTTAACCCATGTTTTATTAAATTGTATTTATGTTGTTTTATCCTATGCTTTATTAAATTGTATATATGTTGTTTTATCCTATGCTTTATTAAATTGTATTTATCTTGTTTTGTCCTATGCTTTATTAAATTGTGTTTATGTTGTTTTAACCTATGCTTTATTAAATTGTATTTATGTTGTTTTATCCTATGCTTTATTAAATTGTATTTATGTTGTTTTATCCTATGCTTTATTAAATTGTATTTATGTTGTTTTATCCTATGCTTTATTAAATTGTATATATGTTGTTTTAACCTATGCTTTATTAAATTGTATTTATGTTGTTTTAACCTATGCTTTATTAAATTGTATTTATGTTGTTTTATCCTATGCTTTATTAAATTGTATTTATGTTGCTTTAACCTTTGCTTTATTAAATTGTATTTATGTTGTTTTAACCCATGTTTTATTAAATTGTATTTATGTTGTTTTATCCTATGCTTTATTAAATTGTATATATGTTGTTTTATCCTATGCTTTATTAAATTGTATTTATCTTGTTTTGTCCTATGCTTTATTAAATTGTGTTTATGTTGTTTTAACCTATGCTTTATTAAATTGTATTTATGTTGTTTTATCCTATGCTTTATTAAATTGTATTTAGGTTGTTTTATCCTATGCTTTATTAAATTGTATTTATGTTGTTTTATCCTATGCTTTATTAAATTGTATATATGTTGTTTTAACCTATGCTTTATTAAATTGTATTTATGTTGTTTTAACCTATGCTTTATTAAATTGTATTTATGTTGTTTTATCCTATGCTTTATTAAATTGTATTTATGTTGTTTTATCGTATGCTTTATTAAATTGTATTATGTTGTTTTATCGTATGCTTTATTAAATTGTATATATGTTGTTTTATCCTATGATTTATTAAATTGTGTTTATGTTGTTTTATCCTATGCTTTATTAAATTGTATTTATGTTGTTTTGTTCTATGCTTTATTAAATTGTATTTATGTGGTTTTATCCTATGATTTATTAAATTGTATTTATGTTGTTTTATCGTATGCTTTATTAAAGTGCATTTATGTTGTTTTATCCTATGCTTTATTAATTTGTATTTATGTTGTTTTATCCTATGCTTTATTAAATTGTATTTATGTTGTTTTATCCTATGCTTAATTAAATTGTATTCATGTTGTTTTATCCTATGCTTTATTAAATTGTATTTATGTTGTTTTATCCTATGCTTTATTAAATTGGGTTTATTTTGTTTTATCCTATGCTTTATTAAATTGGGTTTATTTAGTTTTATCCTATGCTTTATTAAATTGTATTTATGTTGTTTTAACCCACGTTTTATTAAATTGTATTTATGTTGTTTTATCCTATGCTTTATTAAATTGTATATATGTTGTTTTATCCTATGCTTTATTAAATTGTATTTATCTTGTTTTGTCCTATGCTTTATTAAATTGTATTTATGTTATTTTAACCTATGCTTTATTAAATTGTATTTATGTTGTTTTATCCTATGCTTTATTAAATTGTATTTATGTTGTTTTATCCTATGCTTTATTAAATTGTATTTATGTTGTTTTATCCTATGCTTTATTAAATTGTATTTATGTTGTTTTAACCTATGCTTTATTAAATTGTATTTATGTTGTTTTAACCTATGCTTTATTAAATTGTATTTATGTTGTTTTATCCTATGCTTTATTAAATTGTATTTATGTTGTTTTATCCTATGCTTTATTAAATTGTATTTATGTTGTTTTATCCTATGCTTTATTAAATTGTATTTATGTTGTTTTATCCTATGCTTTATTAAATTGTATTATGTTGTTTTATCATATGCTTTATTAAATTGTATTTATGTTGTTTTATCCTATGCTTTATTAAATTGTATTATGTTGTTTTATCATATGCTTTATTAAATTGTATTTATGTTGTTTTATCCTATGCTTTATTAAATTGTGTTTATGTTGTTTTATCCTATGCTTTATTAAATTGTATTAATGTTGTTTTAACCCATGCTTTATTAAATTGTATTTATGTGGTTTTATCCTATGCTTTATTAAATTGTATTTATGTTGTTTTATCCTATGCTTTATTAAATTGTATTTATGTTGTTTTATCCTATGCTTTATTAAATTGCATTTATTTTGTTTTGTCGAATGCTTTATTAAATTGTATTTATGTTGTTTTAACCCATGATTTATTAAATTGTATTTATGTTGTTTTATCCTATGCTTTATTAAATTGTATTTATGTTGTTTTGTTCTATGCTTTATTAAATTGTATTTATGTGGTTTTATCTAATGATTTATTAAATTGTATTTATGTTGTTTTATCCTATGCTTTATTAAATTGTATTTATGTGGTTTTATCCTATGCTTTATTAAATTGTATTTATGTTGTTTTATCCTATGCTTTATTAAATTGTATTTATGTTGTTTTATCCTATGCTTTAATAAATTGTATTTATGTTGTTTTGTCCTATGCTTTATTAAAATGTATTTATGTTGTTTTAACCCATGCTTTATTAAATTGTATTTATGTTGTTTTATCCTGTGCTTTATTAAATTATATTTATGTTGTTTTATCCTATGCTTTATTAAATTGTATTTATGTTGTTTTATCTTATGCTTTATTAAATTGTATTTATTTTGTTTTATCCTATGCTTTAATAAATTGTATTAATGTTGTTTTGTCCTATGCTTTATTAAATTGTATTTATGTTGTTTTAACCCATGCTTTATTAAATTGTATTTATGTTGTTTTATCCTATGCTTTATTAAATTGTGTTTATTTTGTTTTATCCTATGCTTTATTAAATTGTATTTATGTTGTTTTAACCCATGTTGTATTAAATTGTATTTATGTTGTTTTATCCTATGCTTTATTAAATTGTATATATGTTGTTTTATCCTATGCTTTATTAAATTGTATTTATCTTGTTTTGTCCTATGCTTTATTAAATTGTATTTATTTTGTTTTAACCTATGCTTTATTAAATTGTATTTATGTTGTTTTATCCTATGCTTTATTAAATTGTATTTATGTTGTTTTATCCTATGCTTTATTAAATTGTGTTTATGTTGTTTTATCCTATGATTTATTAAATTGTATTTATGTTGTTTTATCCTATGCTTTATTAAATTGTATTTATGTTGTTTTATCCTATGCTTTATGAAATTGTATTTATGTTGTTTTATCCTATGCTTTATTAAATTGTATTTATGTTGTTTTATCCTATGCTTTATTAAATTGTATTTATGTTGTTTTATCGTATGCTTTATTAAAGTGCATTTATGTTGTTTTATCCTATGCTTTATTAAATTGTATTTATGTTGTTTTATCCTATGCTTTATTAAATTGTATTTATGTTGTTTTATCCTATTTTTAATTAAATTGTATTCATGTTGTTTTATCCTATGCTTTATTAAATTGTATTTATGTTGTTTTATCCTATGCTTTATTAAATTGGATTTATTTTGTTTTATCCTATGCTTTATTAAATTGGGTTTATTTAGTTTTATCCTATGCTTTATTAAATTGTATTTATGTTGTTTTAACCCACGTTTTATTAAATTGTATTTATGTTGTTTTATCCTATGCTTTATTAAATTGTATATATGTTGTTTTATCCTATGCTTTATTAAATTGTATTTATCTTGTTTTGTCCTATGCTTTATTAAATTGTATTTATGTTATTTTAACCTATGCTTTATTAAATTGTATTTATGTTGTTTTATCCTATGCTTTATTAAATTGTATTTATGTTGTTTTATCCTATGCTTTATTAAATTGTATTTATGTTGTTTTAACCTATGCTTTATTAAATTGTATTTATGTTGTTTTAACCTATGCTTTATTAAATTGTATTTATGTTGTTTTATCCTATGCTTTATTAAATTGTATTTATGTTGTTTTATCCTATACTTTATTAAATTGTATTTATGTTGTTTTATCCTATGCTTTATTAAATTGTATTTATGTTGTTTTATCCTATGCTTTATTAAATTGTATTATGTTGTTTTATCATATGCTTTATTAAATTGTATTTATGTTGTTTTATCCTATGCTTTATTAAATTGTGTTTATGTTGTTTTATCCTATGCTTTATTAAATTGTATTAATGTTGTTTTAACCCATGCTTTATTAAATTGTATTTATGTGGTTTTATCCTATGCTTTATTAAATTGTATTTATGTTGTTTTATCCTATGCTTTATTAAATTGTATTTATGTTGTTTTATCCTATGCTTTATTAAATTGCATTTATTTTGTTTTGTCGAATGCTTTATTAAATTGTATTTATGTTGTTTTAACCCATGATTTATTAAATTGTATTTATGTTGTTTTATCCTATGCTTTATTAAATTGTATTTATGTTGTTTTGTTCTATGTTTTATTAAATTGTATTTATGTGGTTTTATCCTATGATTTATTAAATTGTATTTATGTTGTTTTATCCTATGCTTTATTAAATTGTATTTATGTGGTTTTATCCTATGCTTTATTAAATTGTATTTATGTTGTTTTATCCTATGCTTTATTAAATTGTATTTATGTTGTTTTATCCTATGCTTTAATAAATTGTATTTATGTTGTTTTGTCCTATGCTTTATTAAAATGTATTTATGTTGTTTTAACCCATGCTTTATTAAATTGTATTTATGTTGTTTTATCCTGTGCTTTATTAAATTATATTTATGTTGTTTTATCCTATGCTTTATTAAATTGTATTTATGTTGTTTTAACCTATGCTTTATTAAATTATATTTATTTTGTTTTATCCTATGCTTTATTAAATTGTATTTATGTTGCTTTAACCTTTGCTTTATTAAATTGTATTTATGTTGTTTTATCCTATGCTTTATTAAATTGTATTTATGTTGTTTTATCGTATGCTTTATTAAATTGTATTATGTTGTTTTATCGTATGCTTTATTAAATTGTATATATGTTGTTTTATCCTATGATTTATTAAATTGTGTTTATGTTGTTTTATCCCATGCTTAATTAAATTGTATTTATGTTGTTTTATCCTATGCTTAATTAAATTGTATTTATGTTGTTTTATCCTATGCTTTATTAAATTGTATTTATGTTGTTTTATCGTATGCTTTATTAAATTGTATTTATGTTGTTTTATCCTATGCTTTATTAAATTGTGTTTATTTTGTTTTATCCTATGCTTTATTAAATTGTATTTATGTTGTTTTAACCCATGTTGTATTAAATTGTATTTATGTTGTTTTATCCTATGCTTTATGAAATTGTATATATGTTGTTTTATCCTATGCTTTATTAAATTGTATTGATGTTGTTTTATCCTATGCTTTATTAAATTGTATTTATCTTGTTTTGTCCTATGCTTTATTAAATTGTATTTATGTTGTTTTAACCTATGCTTTATTAAATTGTATTTATGTTGTTTTATCCTATGCTTTATTAAATTGTATTTATGTTGTTTTATCCTATGCTTTATTAAATTGTGTTTATGTTGTTTTATCCTATGCTTTATTAAATTGTATTTATGTTGTTTTATCCTATGCTTTATTAAATTGTATTTATGTTGTTTTATCCTATGCTTTATGAAATTGTATTTATGTTGTTTTATCCTATGCTTTATTAAATTGTATTTATGTTGTTTTATCCTATGCTTTATTAAATTGTATTTATGTTGTTTTATCGTATGCTTTATTAAAGTGCATTTATGTTGTTTTATCCTATGCTTTATTAAATTGTATTTATATTGTTTTATCCTATGCTTTATTAAATTGTATTTATGTTGTATTATCCTATGCTTAATTAAATTGTATTTATGTTGTTTTATCCTATGCTTTATTAAATTGTATTTATGTTGTTTTATCGTATGCTTTATTAAATTGCATTTATGTTGTTTTATCCTATGCTTTATTAAATTGTGTTTATTTTGTTTTATCCTATGCTTTATTAAATTGTATTTATGTTGTTTTAACCCATGTTTTATTAAATTGTATTTATGTTGTTTTATCCTATGCTTTATTAAATTGTATATATGTTGTTTTATCCTATGCTTTATTAAATTGTATTTATCTTGTTTTGTCCTATGCTTTATTAAATTGTGTTTATGTTGTTTTAACCTATGCTTTATTAAATTGTATTTATGTTGTTTTATCCTATGCTTTATTAAATTGTATTTATGTTGTTTTATCCTATGCTTTATTAAATTGTATTTATGTTGTTTTATCCTATGCTTTATTAAATTGTATATATGTTGTTTTAACCTATGCTTTATTAAATTGTATTTATGTTGTTTTAACCTATGCTTTATTAAATTGTATTTATGTTGTTTTATCCTATGCTTTATTAAATTGTATTTATGTTGCTTTAACCTTTGCTTTATTAAATTGTATTTATGTTGTTTTAACCCATGTTTTATTAAATTGTATTTATGTTGTTTTATCCTATGCTTTATTAAATTGTATATATGTTGTTTTATCCTATGCTTTATTAAATTGTATTTATCTTGTTTTGTCCTATGCTTTATTAAATTGTGTTTATGTTGTTTTAACCTATGCTTTATTAAATTGTATTTATGTTGTTTTATCCTATGCTTTATTAAATTGTATTTAGGTTGTTTTATCCTATGCTTTATTAAATTGTATTTATGTTGTTTTATCCTATGCTTTATTAAATTGTATATATGTTGTTTTAACCTATGCTTTATTAAATTGTATTTATGTTGTTTTAACCTATGCTTTATTAAATTGTATTTATGTTGTTTTATCCTATGCTTTATTAAATTGTATTTATGTTGTTTTATCGTATGCTTTATTAAATTGTATTATGTTGTTTTATCGTATGCTTTATTAAATTGTATATATGTTGTTTTATCCTATGATTTATTAAATTGTGTTTATGTTGTTTTATCCTATGCTTTATTAAATTGTATTTATGTCGTGTTAACCCATGCTTTATTAAATTGTATTTATGTGGTTTTATCCTATGCTTTATTAAATTGTATTTATGTTGTTTTATCCTATGCTTAATTAAATTGTATTTATGTTGTTTTATCCTATGCTTTATTAAATTGTATTTATCTTGTTTTGTCCTATGCTTTATTAAATTGTATTTATGTTGTTTTAACCTATGCTTTATTAAATTGTATTTATGTTGTTTTATCCTATGCTTTATTAAATTGTGTTTATGTTGTTTTATCCTATGCTTTATTAAATTGTATTTATGTTGTTTTATCCTATGCTTTTTTAAATTGTATTTATGTTGTTTTATCCTATGCTTTATGAAATTGTATTTATGTTGTTTTATCCTATGCTTTATGAAATTGTATTTATGTTGTTTTATCCTATGCTTTATTAAATTGTATTTATGTTGTTTTATCCTATGCTTTATTAAATTGTATTTATGTTGTTTTATCGTATGCTTTATTAAAGTGCATTTATGTTGTTTTATCCTATGCTTTATTAAATTGTATTTATGTTGTTTTATCCTATGCTTTATTAAATTGTATTTATGTTGTTTTATCCTATGCTTAATTAAATTGTATTCATGTTGTTTTATCCTATGCTTTATTAAATTGTATTTATGTTGTTTTATCCTATGCTTTATTAAATTGGATTTATTTTGTTTTATGCTATGCTTTATTAAATTGGGTTTATTTAGTTTTATCCTATGCTTTATTAAATTGTATTTATGTTGTTTTAACCCATGTTTTATTAAATTGTATTTATGTTGTTTTATCCTATGCTTTATTAAATTGTATTTATGTTGTTTTATCCTATGCTTTATTAAATTGTATTTATGTTGTTTTATCCTATGCTTTATTAAATTGTATTTATGTTGTTGTATCCTATGCTTTATTAAATTGCATTATGTTGTTTTATCATATGCTTTATTAAATTGTATTTATGTTGTTTTATCCTATGCTTTATTAAATTGTGTTTATGTTGTTTTATCCTATGCTTTATTAAATTGTATTAATGTTGTTTTAACCCATGCTTTATTAAATTGTATTTATGTGGTTTTATCCTATGCTTTATTAAATTGTATTTATGTTGTTTTATCCTATGCTTTATTAAATTGTATTTATGTTGTTTTATCCTATGCTTTATTAAATTGCATTTATTTTGTTTTGTCGAATGCTTTATTAAATTGTATTTATGTTGTTTTAACCCATGATTTATTAAATTGTATTTATGTTGTTTTATCCTATGCTTTATTAAATTGTATTTATGTTGTTTTGTTCTATGCTTTATTAAATTGTATTTATGTGGTTTTATCCTATGATTTATTAAATTGTATTTATGTTGTTTTATCCTATGCTTTATTAAATTGTATTTATGTGGTTTTATCCTATGCTTTATTAAATTGTATTTATGTTGTTTTATCCTATGCTTTATTAAATTGTATTTATGTTGTTTTATCCTATGCTTTAATAAATTGTATTTATGTTGTTTTGTCCTATGCTTTATTAAAATGTATTTATGTTGTTTTAACCCATGCTTTATTAAATTGTATTTATGTTGTTTTATCCTGTGCTTTATTAAATTATATTTATGTTGTTTTATCCTATGCTTTATTAAATTGTATTTATGTTGTTTTATCCTATGCTTTATTAAATTGTATTTATTTAGTTTTATCCTATGCTTTAATAAATTGTATTAATGTTGTTTTGTCCTATGCTTTATTAAATTGTATTTATGTTGTTTTAACCCATGCTTTATTAAATTGTATTTATGTTGTTTTATCCTATGCTTTATTAAATTGTACTTATGTTGTTTTATCCTATGCTTTATTAAATTGTATTTATGTTGTTTTATCCTATGCTTTATTAAATTGTATTTATGTTGTTTTATCCTATGCTTTATTAAATTGTATTTATGTTGTTTAATCATATGCTTTATTAAATTGTATTTATGTTGTTTTATCCTATGCTTTATTAAATTGTATTATGTTGTTTTATCATATGCTTTATTAAATTGTATTTATGTTGTTTTATCCTATGCTTTATTAAATTGTGTTTATGTTGTTTTATCCTATGCTTTATTAAATTGTATTAATGTTGTTTTAACCCATGCTTTATTAAATTGTTTTTATGTGGTTTTATCCTATGCTTTATTAAATTGTATTTATGTTGTTTTATCCTATGCTTTATTAAATTGTATTTATGTTGTTTTATCCTATGCTTTATTAAATTGCATTTATTTTGTTTTGTCGAATGCTTTATTAAATTGTATTTATGTTGTTTTAACCCATGATTTATTAAATTGTATTTATGTTGTTTTATCCTATGCTTTATTAAATTGTATTTATGTTGTTTTGTTCTGTGCTTTATTAAATTGTATTTATGTGGTTTTATCCTATGATTTATTAAATTGTATTTATGTTGTTTTATCCTATGCTTTATTAAATTGTATTTATGTGGTTTTATCCTATGCTTTATTTAATTGTATTTATGTTGTTTTATCCTATGCTTTATTAAATTGTATTTATGTTGTTTTATCCTATGCTTTAATAAATTGTATTTATGTTGTTTTGTCCTATGCTTTATTAAAATGTATTTATGTTGTTTTAACCCATGCTTTACTAAATTGTATTTATGTTGTTTTATCCTGTGCTTTATTAAATTATATTTATGTTGTTTTATCCTATGCTTTATTAAATTGTATTTATGTTGTTTTATCCTATGCTTTATTAAATTGTATTTATTTTGTTTTATCCTATGCTTTAATAAATTGTATTAATGTTGTTTTGTCCTATGCTTTATTAAATTGTATTTATGTTGTTTTAACCCATGCTTTATTAAATTGTATTTATGTTGTTTTATCCTATGCTTTATTAAATTGTACTTATGTTGTTTTATCCTATGCTTTATTAAATTGTATTTATGTTGTTTTATCCTATGCTTTATTAAATTGTATTTATGTTGTTTTATCCTATGCTTTATTAAATTGTATTTATGTTGTTTAATCATATGCTTTATTAAATTGTATTTATGTTGTTTTATCCTATGCTTTATTAAATTGTGTTTATGTTGTTTTATCCTATGCTTTATTAAATTGTATTTATGTTGTTTTATCCTATGCTTTATTAAATTGTATTTATTTTGTTTTATCCTATGCTTTATTAAATTATATTTATGTTGTTTTATCCTATGCTTTATTAAATTGTATTTATGTTGTTTTATCCTATGCTTTATTAAATTGTATTTATTTTGTTTTATCCTATGCTTTAATAAATTGTATTAATGTTGTTTTGTCCTATGCTTTATTAAATTGTATTTATGTTGTTTTAACCCATGCTTTATTAAATTGTATTTATGTTGTTTTATCCTATGCTTTATTAAATTGTACTTATGTTGTTTTATCCTATGCTTTATTAAATTGTATTTATGTTGTTTTATCCTATGCTTTATTAAATTGTATTTATGTTGTTTTATCCTATGCTTTATTAAATTGTATTTATGTTGTTTAATCATATGCTTTATTAAATTGTATTTATGTTGTTTTATCCTATGCTTTATTAAATTGTATTATGTTGTTTTATCATATGCTTTATTAAATTGTATTTATGTTGTTTTATCCTATGCTTTATTAAATTGTGTTTATGTTGTTTTATCCTATGCTTTATTAAATTGTATTAATGTTGTTTTAACCCATGCTTTATTAAATTGTTTTTATGTGGTTTTATCCTATGCTTTATTAAATTGTATTTATGTTGTTTTATCCTATGCTTTATTAAATTGTATTTATGTTGTTTTCTCCTATGCTTTATTAAATTGCATTTATTTTGTTTTGTCGAATGCTTTATTAAATTGTATTTATGTTGTTTTAACCCATGATTTATTAAATTGTATTTATGTTGTTTTATCCTATGCTTTATTAAATTGTATTTATGTTGTTTTGTTCTGTGCTTTATTAAATTGTATTTATGTGGTTTTATCCTATGATTTATTAAATTGTATTTATGTTGTTTTATCCTATGCTTTATTAAATTGTATTTATGTGGTTTTATCCTATGCTTTATTAAATTGTATTTATGTTGTTTTATCCTATGCTTTATTAAATTGTATTTATGTTGTTTTATCCTATGCTTTAATAAATTGTATTTATGTTGTTTTGTCCTATGCTTTATTAAAATGTATTTATGTTGTTTTAACCCATGCTTTACTAAATTGTATTTATGTTGTTTTATCCTGTGCTTTATTAAATTATATTTATGTTGTTTTATCCTATGCTTTATTAAATTGTATTTATGTTGTTTTATCCTATGCTTTATTAAATTGTATTTATTTTGTTTTATCCTATGCTTTAATAAATTGTATTAATGTTGTTTTGTCCTATGCTTTATTAAATTGTATTTATGTTGTTTTAACCCATGCTTTATTAAATTGTATTTATGTTGTTTTATCCTATGCTTTATTAAATTGTACTTATGTTGTTTTATCCTATGCTTTATTAAATTGTATTTATGTTGTTTTATCCTATGCTTTATTAAATTGTATTTATGTTGTTTTATCCTATGCTTTATTAAATTGTATTTATGTTGTTTAATCATATGCTTTATTAAATTGTATTTATGTTGTTTTATCCTATGCTTTATTAAATTGTGTTTATGTTGTTTTATCCTATGCTTTATTAAATTGTATTTATGTTGTTTTATCCTATGCTTTATTAAATTGTATTTATGTTGTTTTATCGTATGCTTTATTAAATTGCATTTATGTTGTTTTATCCTATGCTTTATTAAATTGTGTTTATTTTGTTTTATCCTATGCTTTATTAAATTGTATTTATGTTGTTTTATCCTATGCTTTATTAAATTGTATTTATGTTGTTTTATCCTATGCTTTATTAAATTGTGTTTATGTTGTTTTATCCTATGCTTTATTAAATTGTATTTATGTTGTTTTATCCTATGCTTTATTAAATTGTATTTATGTTGTTTTATCCTATGCTTTATGAAATTGTATTTATGTTGTTTTATCCTATGCTTTATTAAATTGTATTTATGTTGTTTTATCCTATGCTTTATTAAATTGTATTTATGTTGTTTTATCGTATGCTTTATTAAAGTGCATTTATGTTGTTTTATCCTATGCTTTATTAAATTGTATTTATATTGTTTTATCCTATGCTTTATTAAATTGTATTTATGTTGTATTATCCTATGCTTAATTAAATTGTATTTATGTTGTTTTATCCTATGCTTTATTAAATTGTATTTATGTTGTTTTATCGTATGCTTTATTAAATTGCATTTATGTTGTTTTATCCTATGCTTTATTAAATTGTGTTTATTTTGTTTTATCCTATGCTTTATTAAATTGTATTTATGTTGTTTCAACCCATGTTTTATTAAATTGTATTTATGTTGTTTTATCCTATGCTTTATTAAAT
Organism: Phyllobates terribilis; assembly: GCF_046119375.1. NCBI lineage: Eukaryota > Metazoa > Chordata > Amphibia > Anura > Dendrobatidae > Phyllobates > Phyllobates terribilis. The sequence goes on along the minus strand of NW_027363193.1, from coordinate 56,560 downwards.
TGTATATATGTTGTTTTATCCTATGCTTTATTAAATTGTATTTATCTTGTTTTGTCCTATGCTTTATTAAATTGTGTTTATGTTGTTTTAACCTATGCTTTATTAAATTGTATTTTTGTTGTTTTATCCTATGCTTTATTAAATTGTATTTATGTTGTTTTATCCTATGCTTTATTAAATTGTATTTATGTTGTTTTATCCTATGCTTTATTAAATTGTATATATGTTGTTTTAACCTATGCTTTATTAAATTGTATTTATGTTGTTTTATCGTATGCTTTATTAAATTGCATTTATGTTGTTTTATCCTATGCTTTATTAAATTGTGTTTATTTTGTTTTATCCTATGCTTTATTAAATTGTATTTATGTTGTTTCAACCCATGTTTTATTAAATTGTATTTATGTTGTTTTATCCTATGCTTTATTAAATTGTATATATGTTGTTTTATCCTATGCTTTATTAAATTGTATTTATCTTGTTTTGTCCTATGCTTTATTAAATTGTGTTTATGTTGTTTTAACCTATGCTTTATTAAATTGTATTTTTGTTGTTTTATCCTATGCTTTATTAAATTGTATTTATGTTGTTTTATCCTATGCTTTATTAAATTGTATTTATGTTGTTTTATCCTATGCTTTATTAAATTGTATATATGTTGTTTTAACCTATGCTTTATTAAATTGTATTTATGTTGTTTTAACCTATGCTTTATTAAATTGTATTTATGTTGTTTTATCCTATGCTTTATTAAATTGTATTTATGTTGCTTTAACCTTTGCTTTATTAAATTGTATTTATGTTGTTTTAACCCATGTTTTATTAAATTGTATTTATGTTGTTTTATCCTATGCTTTATTAAATTGTATATATGTTGTTTTATCCTATGCTTTATTAAATTGTATTTATCTTGTTTTATCCTATGCTTTATGAAATTGTATTTATGTTGTTTTATCCTATGCTTTATTAAATTGTATTTATGTTGTTTTATCCTATGCTTTATTAAATTGTATTTATGTTGTTTTATCGTATGCTTTATTAAAGTGCATTTATGTTGTTTTATCCTATGCTTTATTAAATTGTATTTATATTGTTTTATCCTATGCTTTATTAAATTGTATTTATGTTGTATTATCCTATGCTTAATTAAATTGTATTTATGTTGTTTTATCCTATGCTTTATTAAATTGTATTTATGTTGTTTTATCGTATGCTTTATTAAATTGCATTTATGTTGTTTTATCCTATGCTTTATTAAATTGTGTTTATTTTGTTTTATCCTATGCTTTATTAAATTGTATTTATGTTGTTTCAACCCATGTTTTATTAAATTGTATTTATGTTGTTTTATCCTATGCTTTATTAAATTGTATATATGTTGTTTTATCCTATGCTTTATTAAATTGTATTTATCTTGTTTTGTCCTATGCTTTATTAAATTGTGTTTATGTTGTTTTAACCTATGCTTTATTAAATTGTATTTTTGTTGTTTTATCCTATGCTTTATTAAATTGTATTTATGTTGTTTTATCCTATGCTTTATTAAATTGTATTTATGTTGTTTTATCCTATGCTTTATTAAATTGTATATATGTTGTTTTAACCTATGCTTTATTAAATTGTATTTATGTTGTTTTATCGTATGCTTTATTAAATTGCATTTATGTTGTTTTATCCTATGCTTTATTAAATTGTGTTTATTTTGTTTTATCCTATGCTTTATTAAATTGTATTTATGTTGTTTCAACCCATGTTTTATTAAATTGTATTTATGTTGTTTTATCCTATGCTTTATTAAATTGTATATATGTTGTTTTATCCTATGCTTTATTAAATTGTATTTATCTTGTTTTGTCCTATGCTTTATTAAATTGTGTTTATGTTGTTTTAACCTATGCTTTATTAAATTGTATTTTTGTTGTTTTATCCTATGCTTTATTAAATTGTATTTATGTTGTTTTATCCTATGCTTTATTAAATTGTATTTATGTTGTTTTATCCTATGCTTTATTAAATTGTATATATGTTGTTTTAACCTATGCTTTATTAAATTGTATTTATGTTGTTTTAACCTATGCTTTATTAAATTGTATTTATGTTGTTTTATCCTATGCTTTATTAAATTGTATTTATGTTGCTTTAACCTTTGCTTTATTAAATTGTATTTATGTTGTTTTAACCCATGTTTTATTAAATTGTATTTATGTTGTTTTATCCTATGCTTTATTAAATTGTATATATGTTGTTTTATCCTATGCTTTATTAAATTGTATTTATCTTGTTTTGTCCTATGCTTTATTAAATTGTGTTTATGTTGTTTTAACCTATGCTTTATTAAATTGTATTTATGTTGTTTTATCCTATGCTTTATTAAATTGTATTTAGGTTGTTTTATCCTATGCTTTATTAAATTGTATTTATGTTGTTTTATCCTATGCTTTATTAAATTGTATATATGTTGTTTTAACCTATGCTTTATTAAATTGTATTTATGTTGTTTTAACCTATGCTTTATTAAATTGTATTTATGTTGTTTTATCCTATGCTTTATTAAATTGTATTTATGTTGTTTTATCGTATGCTTTATTAAATTGCATTTATGTTGTTTTATCCTATGCTTTATTAAATTGTGTTTATTTTGTTTTATCCTATGCTTTATTAAATTGTATTTATGTTGTTTCAACCCATGTTTTATTAAATTGTATTTATGTTGTTTTATCCTATGCTTTATTAAATTGTATATATGTTGTTTTATCCTATGCTTTATTAAATTGTATTTATCTTGTTTTGTCCTATGCTTTATTAAATTGTGTTTATGTTGTTTTAACCTATGCTTTATTAAATTGTATTTTTGTTGTTTTATCCTATGCTTTATTAAATTGTATTTATGTTGTTTTATCCTATGCTTTATTAAATTGTATTTATGTTGTTTTATCCTATGCTTTATTAAATTGTATATATGTTGTTTTAACCTATGCTTTATTAAATTGTATTTATGTTGTTTTAACCTATGCTTTATTAAATTGTATTTATGTTGTTTTATCCTATGCTTTATTAAATTGTATTTATGTTGCTTTAACCTTTGCTTTATTAAATTGTATTGATGTTGTTTTAACCCATGTTTTATTAAATTGTATTTATGTTGTTTTATCCTATGCTTTATTAAATTGTATATATGTTGTTTTATCCTATGCTTTATTAAATTGTATTTATCTTGTTTTGTCCTATGCTTTATTAAATTGTGTTTATGTTGTTTTAACCTATGCTTTATTAAAATGTATTTATGTTGTTTTATCCTATGCTTTATTAAATTGTATTTAGGTTGTTTTATCCTATGCTTTATTAAATTGTATTTATGTTGTTTTATCCTATGCTTTATTAAATTGTATATATGTTGTTTTAACCTATGCTTTATTAAATTGTATTTATGTTGTTTTAACCTATGCTTTATTAAATTGTATTTATGTTGTTTTATCCTATGCTTTATTAAATTGTATTTATGTTGTTTTATCGTATGCTTTATTAAATTGTATTATGTTGTTTTATCGTATGCTTTATTAAATTGTATATATGTTGTTTTATCCTATGATTTATTAAATTGTGTTTATGTTGTTTTATCCTATGCTTTATTAAATTGTATTTATGTCGTGTTAACCCATGCTTTATTAAATTGTATTTATGTGGTTTTATCCTATGCTTTATTAAATTGTATTTATGTTGTTTTATCCTATGCTTAATTAAATTGTATTTATGTTGTTTTATCCTATGCTTTATTAAATTGTATTTATCTTGTTTTGTCCTATGCTTTATTAAATTGTATTTATGTTGTTTTAACCTATGCTTTATTAAATTGTATTTATGTTGTTTTATCCTATGCTTTATTAAATTGTGTTTATGTTGTTTTATCCTATGCTTTATTAAATTGTATTCATGTTGTTTTATCCTATGCTTTATTAAATTGTATTTATGTTGTTTTATCCTATGCTTTATGAAATTGTATTTATGTTGTTTTATCCTATGCTTTATGAAATTGTATTTATGTTGTTTTATCCTATGCTTTATTAAATTGTATTTATGTTGTTTTATCCTATGCTTTATTAAATTGTATTTATGTTGTTTTATCGTATGCTTTATTAAAGTGCATTTATGTTGTTTTATCCTATGCTTTATTAAATTGTATTTATGTTGTTTTATCCTATGCTTTATTAAATTGTATTTATGTTGTTTTATCCTATGCTTAATTAAATTGTATTCATGTTGTTTTATCCTATGCTTTATTAAATTGTATTTATGTTGTTTTAACCAATGTTTTATTAAATTGTATTTATGTTGTTTTATCCTATGCTTTATTAAATTGTATATATGTTGTTTTATCCTATGCTTTATTAAATTGTATTTATCTTGTTTTGTCCTATGCTTTATTAAATTGTATTTATGTTATTTTAACCTATGCTTTATTAAATTGCATTTATGTTGTTTTATCCTATGCTTTATTAAATTGTATTTATGTTGTTTTAACCCATGTTTTATTAAATTGTATTTATGTTGTTTTATCCTATGCTTTATTAAATTGTATATATGTTGTTTTATCCTATGCTTTATTAAATTGTATTTATGTTGTTTTATCCTATGCTTTATTAAATTGTATTTATGTTGTTTTATCCTATGCTTTAATAAATTGTATTTATGTTGTTTTGTCCTATGCTTTATTAAAATGTATTTATGTTGTTTTAACCCATGCTTTACTAAATTGTATTTATGTTGTTTTATCCTGTGCTTTATTAAATTATATTTATGTTGTTTTATCCTATGCTTTATTAAATTGTATTTATGTTGTTTTATCCTATGCTTTATTAAATTGTATTTATTTTGTTTTATCCTATGCTTTAATAAATTGTATTAATGTTGTTTTGTCCTATGCTTTATTAAATTGTATTTATGTTGTTTTAACCCATGCTTTATTAAATTGTATTTATGTTGTTTTATCCTATGCTTTATTAAATTGTACTTATGTTGTTTTATCCTATGCTTTATTAAATTGTATTAATGTTGTTTTGTCCTATGCTTTATTAAATTGTATTTATGTTGTTTTAACCCATGCTTTATTAAATTGTATTTATGTTGTTTTATCCTATGCTTTATTAAATTGTATATATGTTGTTTTATCCTATGCTTTATTAAATTGTATTTATCTTGTTTTGTCCTATGCTTTATTAAATTGTATTTACGTTATTTTAACCTATGCTTTATTAAATTGCATTTATGTTGTTTTATCCTATGCTTTATTAAATTGTATTTATGTTGTTTTAACCCATGTTTTATTAAATTGTATTTATGTTGTTTTATCCTATGCTTTATTAAATTGTATATATGTTGTTTTATCCTATGCTTTATTAAATTGTATTTATGTTGTTTTATCCTATGCTTTATTAAATTGTATTTATGTTGTTTTATCCTATGCTTTAATAAATTGTATTTATGTTGTTTTGTCCTATGCTTTATTAAAATGTATTTATGTTGTTTTAACCCATGCTTTACTAAATTGTATTTATGTTGTTTTATCCTGTGCTTTATTAAATTATATTTATGTTGTTTTATCCTATGCTTTATTAAATTGTATTTATGTTGTTTTATCCTATGCTTTATTAAATTGTATTTATTTTGTTTTATCCTATGCTTTAATAAATTGTATTAATGTTGTTTTGTCCTATGCTTTATTAAATTGTATTTATGTTGTTTTAACCCATGCTTTATTAAATTGTATTTATGTTGTTTTATCCTATGCTTTATTAAATTGTACTTATGTTGTTTTATCCTATGCTTTATTAAATTGTATTTATGTTGTTTTATCCTATGCTTTATTAAATTGTATTTATGTTGTTTTATCCTATGCTTTATTAAATTGTATTTATGTTGTTTAATCATATGCTTTATTAAATTGTATTTATGTTGTTTTATCCTATGCTTTATTAAATTGTGTTTATGTTGTTTTATCCTATGCTTTATTAAATTGTATTTATGTTGTTTTATCCTATGCTTTATTAAATTGTATTTATGTTGTTTTATCCTATGCTTTATTAAATTGTGTTTATGTTGTTTTATCCTATGCTTTATTAAATTGTATTTATGTTGTTTTATCCTATGCTTTATTAAATTGTATTTATGTTGTTTTATCCTATGCTTTATGAAATTGTATTTATGTTGTTTTATCCTATGCTTTATTAAATTGTATTTATGTTGTTTTATCCTATGCTTTATTAAATTGTATTTATGTTGTTTTATCGTATGCTTTATTAAAGTGCATTTATGTTGTTTTATCCTATGCTTTATTAAATTGTATTTATATTGTTTTATCCTATGCTTTATTAAATTGTATTTATGTTGTATTATCCTATGCTTAATTAAATTGTATTTATGTTGTTTTATCCTATGCTTTATTAAATTGTATTTATGTTGTTTTATCGTATGCTTTATTAAATTGCATTTATGTTGTTTTATCCTATGCTTTATTAAATTGTGTTTATTTTGTTTTATCCTATGCTTTATTAAATTGTATTTATGTTGTTTCAACCCATGTTTTATTAAATTGTATTTATGTTGTTTTATCCTATGCTTTATTAAATTGTATATATGTTGTTTTATCCTATGCTTTATTAAATTGTATTTATCTTGTTTTGTCCTATGCTTTATTAAATTGTGTTTATGTTGTTTTAACCTATGCTTTATTAAATTGTATTTTTGTTGTTTTATCCTATGCTTTATTAAATTGTATTTATGTTGTTTTATCCTATGCTTTATTAAATTGTATTTATGTTGTTTTATCCTATGCTTTATTAAATTGTATATATGTTGTTTTAACCTATGCTTTATTAAATTGTATTTATGTTGTTTTATCCTATGCTTTATTAAATTGTATTTATGTTGCTTTAACCTTTGCTTTATTAAATTGTATTTATGTTGTTTTAACCCATGTTTTATTAAATTGTATTTATGTTGTTTTATCCTATGCTTTATTAAATTGTATATATGTTGTTTTATCCTATGCTTTATTAAATTGTATTTATCTTGTTTTGTCCTATGCTTTATTAAATTGTGTTTATGTTGTTTTAACCTATGCTTTATTAAATTGTATTTATGTTGTTTTATCCTATGCTTTATTAAATTGTATTTAGGTTGTTTTATCCTATGCTTTATTAAATTGTATTTATGTTGTTTTATCCTATGCTTTATTAAATTGTATATATGTTGTTTTAACCTATGCTTTATTAAATTGTATTTATGTTGTTTTAACCTATGCTTTATTAAATTGTATTTATGTTGTTTTATCCTATGCTTTATTAAATTGTATTTATGTTGTTTTATCGTATGCTTTATTAAATTGTATTATGTTGTTTTATCGTATGCTTTATTAAATTGTATATATGTTGTTTTATCCTATGATTTATTAAATTGTGTTTATGTTGTTTTATCCTATGCTTTATTAAATTGTATTTATGTCGTGTTAACCCATGCTTTATTAAATTGTATTTATGTGGTTTTATCCTATGCTTTATTAAATTGTATTTATGTTGTTTTATCCTATGCTTAATTAAATTGTATTTATGTTGTTTTATCCTATGCTTTATTAAATTGTATTTATCTTGTTTTGTCCTATGCTTTATTAAATTGTATTTATGTTGTTTTAACCTATGCTTTATTAAATTGTATTTATGTTGTTTTATCCTATGCTTTATTAAATTGTGTTTATGTTGTTTTATCCTATGCTTTATTAAATTGTATTTATGTTGTTTTATCCTATGCTTTATTAAATTGTATTTATGTTGTTTTATCCTATGCTTTATGAAATTGTATTTATGTTGTTTTATCCTATGCTTTATGAAATTGTATTTATGTTGTTTTATCCTATGCTTTATTAAATTGTATTTATGTTGTTTTATCCTATGCTTTATTAAATTGTATTTATGTTGTTTTATCGTATGCTTTATTAAAGTGCATTTATGTTGTTTTATCCTATGCTTTATTAAATTGTATTTATGTTGTTTTATCCTATGCTTTATTAAATTGTATTTATGTTGTTTTATCCTATGCTTAATTAAATTGTATTCATGTTGTTTTATCCTATGCTTTATTAAATTGTATTTATGTTGTTTTAACCCATGTTTTATTAAATTGTATTTATGTTGTTTTATCCTATGCTTTATTAAATTGTATATATGTTGTTTTATCCTATGCTTTATTAAATTGTATTTATCTTGTTTTGTCCTATGCTTTATTAAATTGTATTTATGTTATTTTAACCTATGCTTTATTAAATTGCATTTATGTTGTTTTATCCTATGCTTTATTAAATTGTATTTATGTTGTTTTAACCCATGTTTTATTAAATTGTATTTATGTTGTTTTATCCTATGCTTTATTAAATTGTATATATGTTGTTTTATCCTATGCTTTATTAAATTGTATTTATCTTGTTTTGTCCTATGCTTTATTAAATTGTATTTATGTTATTTTAACCTATGCTTTATTAAATTGCATTTATGTTGTTTTATCCTATGCTTTATTAAATTGTATTTATGTTGTTTTATCCTATGCTTTATTAAATTGTATTTATGTTGTTTTATCCTATGCTTTATTAAATTGTATTTATGTTGTTTTAACCTATGCTTTATTAAATTGTATTTATGTTGTTTTAACCTATGCTTTATTAAATTGTATTTATGTTGTTTTATCCTATGCTTTATTAAATTTTATTTATGTTGTTTTATCCTATGCTTTATTAAATTGTATTTATGTTGTTTTATCCTATGCTTTATTAAATTGTATTTATGTTGTTTTATCCTATGCTTTATTAAATTGTATTATGTTGTTTTATCATATGCTTTATTAAATTGTATTTATGTTGTTTTATCCTATGCTTTATTAAATTGTGTTTATGTTGTTTTATCCTATGCTTTATTAAATTGTATTAATGTTGTTTTAACCCATGCTTTATTAAATTGTATTTATGTGGTTTTATCCTATGCTTTATTAAATTGTATTTATGTGGTTTTATCCTATGCTTTATTAAATTGTATTTATGTTGTTTTATCCTATGCTTTATTAAATTGCATTTATTTTGTTTTGTCGAATGCTTTATTAAATTGTATTTATGTTGTTTTAACCCATGATTTATTAAATTGTATTTATGTTGTTTTATCCTATGCTTTATTAAATTGTATTTATGTTGTTTTGTTCTATGCTTTATTAAATTGTATTTATGTGGTTTTATCCTATGATTTATTAAATTGTATTTATGTTGTTTTATCATATGCTTTATTAAAGTGCATTTATGTTGTTTTATCCTATGCTTTATTAAATTGTATTTATGTTGTTTTATCCTATGCTTTATTAAATTGTATTTATGTTGTTTTATCCTATGCTTAATTAAATTGTATTCATGTTGTTTTATCCTATGCTTTATTAAATTGTATTTATGTTGTTTTATCCTATGCTTTATTAAATTGGGTTTATTTTGTTTTATCCTATGCTTTATTAAATTGGGTTTATTTAGTTTTATCCTATGCTTTATTAAATTGTATTTATGTTGTTTTAACCCATGTTTTATTAAATTGTATTTATGTTGTTTTATCCTATGCTTTATTAAATTGTATATATGTTGTTTTATCCTATGCTTTATTAAATTGTATTTATCTTGTTTTGTCCTATGCTTTATTAAATTGTATTTATGTTATTTTAACGTATGCTTTATTAAATTGTATTTATGTTGTTTTATCCTATGCTTTATTAAATTGTATTTATGTTGTTTTATCCTATGCTTTATTAAATTGTATTTATGTTGTTTTATCCTATGCTTTATTAAATTGTATTTATGTTGTTTTAACCTATGCTTTATTAAATTGTATTTATGTTGTTTTAACCTATGCTTTATTAAATTGTATTTATGTTGTTTTATCCTATGCTTTATTAAATTGTATTTATGTTGTTTTATCCTATGCTTTATTAAATTGTATTTATGTTGTTTTATCCTATGCTTTATTAAATTGTATTTATGTTGTTTTATCCTATGCTTTATTAAATTGTATTATGTTGTTTTATCATATGCTTTATTAAATTGTATTTATGTTGTTTTAACCCATGCTTTATTAAATTGTATTTATGTTGTTTTATCCTATGCTTTATTAAATTGTACTTATGTTGTTTTATCCTATGCTTTATTAAATTGTATTTATGTTGTTTTATCCTATGCTTTATTAAATTGTATTTATGTTGTTTTATCCTATGCTTTATTAAATTGTATTTATGTTGTTTAATCATATGCTTTATTAAATTGTATTTATGTTGTTTTATCCTATGCTTTATTAAATTGTATTATGTTGTTTTATCATATGCTTTATTAAATTGTATTTATGTTGTTTTATCCTATGCTTTATTAAATTGTGTTTATGTTGTTTTATCCTATGCTTTATTAAATTGTATTAATGTTGTTTTAACCCATGCTTTATTAAATTGTATTTATGTGGTTTTATCCTATGCTTTATTAAATTGTATTTATGTTGTTTTATCCTATGCTTTATTAAATTGTATTTATGTTGTTTTATCCTATGCTTTATTAAATTGCATTTATTTTGTTTTGTCGAATGCTTTATTAAATTGTATTTATGTTGTTTTAACCCATGATTTATTAAATTGTATTTATGTTGTTTTATCCTATGCTTTATTAAATTGTATTTATGTTGTTTTGTTCTGTGCTTTATTAAATTGTATTTATGTGGTTTTATCCTATGATTTATTAAATTGTATTTATGTTGTTTTATCCTATGCTTTATTAAATTGTATTTATGTGGTTTTATCCTATGCTTTATTAAATTGTATTTATGTTGTTTTATCCTATGCTTTATTAAATTGTATTTATGTTGTTTTATCCTATGCTTTAATAAATTGTATTTATGTTGTTTTGTCCTATGCTTTATTAAAATGTATTTATGTTGTTTTAACCCATGCTTTATTAAATTGTATTTATGTTGTTTTATCCTGTGCTTTATTAAATTATATTTATGTTGTTTTATCCTATGCTTTATTAAATTGTATTTATGTTGTTTTATCCTATGCTTTATTAAATTGTATTTATTTTGTTTTATCCTATGCTTTAATAAATTGTATTAATGTTGTTTTGTCCTATGCTTTATTAAATTGTATTTATGTTGTTTTAACCCATGCTTTATTAAATTGTATTTATGTTGTTTTATCCTATGCTTTATTAAATTGTACTTATGTTGTTTTATCCTATGCTTTATTAAATTGTATTTATGTTGTTTTATCCTATGCTTTATTAAATTGTATTTATGTTGTTTTATCCTATGCTTTATTAAATTGTATTTATGTTGTTTAATCATATGCTTTATTAAATTGTATTTATGTTGTTTTATCCTATGCTTTATTAAATTGTGTTTATGTTGTTTTATCCTATGCTTTATTAAATTGTATTTATGTTGTTTTATCCTATGCTTTATTAAATTGTATTTATGTTGTTTTATCCTATGCTTTATTAAATTGTGTTTATGTTGTTTTATCCTATGCTTTATTAAATTGTATTTATGTTGTTTTATCCTATGCTTTATTAAATTGTATTTATGTTGTTTTATCCTATGCTTTATGAAATTGTATTTATGTTGTTTTATCCTATGCTTTATTAAATTGTATTTATGTTGTTTTATCCTATGCTTTATTAAATTGTATTTATGTTGTTTTATTGTATGCTTTATTAAAGTGCATTTATGTTGTTTTATCCTATGCTTTATTAAATTGTATTTATATTGTTTTATCCTATGCTTTATTAAATTGTATTTATGTTGTATTATCCTATGCTTAATTAAATTGTATTTATGTTGTTTTATCCTATGCTTTATTAAATTGTATTTATGTTGTTTTATCGTATGCTTTATTAAATTGCATTTATGTTGTTTTATCCTATGCTTTATTAAATTGTGTTTATTTTGTTTTATCCTATGCTTTATTAAATTGTATTTATGTTGTTTTAACCCATGTTTTATTAAATTGGATTTATGTTGTTTTATCCTATGCTTTATTAAATTGTATATATGTTGTTTTATCCTATGCTTTATTAAATTGTATTTATCTTGTTTTGTCCTATGCTTTATTAAATTGTGTTTATGTTGTTTTAACCTATGCTTTATTAAATTGTATTTATGTTGTTTTATCCTATGCTTTATTAAATTGTATTTATGTTGTTTTATCCTATGCTTTATTAAATTGTATTTATGTTGTTTTATCCTATGCTTTATTAAATTGTATATATGTTGTTTTAACCTATGCTTTATTAAATTGTATTTATGTTGTTTTAACCTATGCTTTATTAAATTGTATTTATGTTGTTTTATCCTATGCTTTATTAAATTGTATTTATGTTGCTTTAACCTTTGCTTTATTAAATTGTATTTATGTTGTTTTAACCCATGTTTTATTAAATTGTATTTATGTTGTTTTATCCTATGCTTTATTAAATTGTATATATGTTGTTTTATCCTATGCTTTATTAAATTGTATTTATCTTGTTTTGTCCTATGCTTTATTAAATTGTGTTTATGTTGTTTTAACCTATGCTTTATTAAATTGTATTTATGTTGTTTTATCCTATGCTTTATTAAATTGTATTTAGGTTGTTTTATCCTATGCTTTATTAAATTGTATTTATGTTGTTTTATCCTATGCTTTATTAAATTGTATATATGTTGTTTTAACCTATGCTTTATTAAATTGTATTTATGTTGTTTTAACCTATGCTTTATTAAATTGTATTTATGTTGTTTTATCCTATGCTTTATTAAATTGTATTTATGTTGTTTTATCGTATGCTTTATTAAATTGTATTATGTTGTTTTATCGTATGCTTTATTAAATTGTATATATGTTGTTTTATCCTATGATTTATTAAATTGTGTTTATGTTGTTTTATCCTATGCTTTATTAAATTGTATTTATGTCGTGTTAACCCATGCTTTATTAAATTGTATTTATGTGGTTTTATCCTATGCTTTATTTAATTGTATTTATGTTGTTTTATCCTATGCTTAATTAAATTGTATTTATGTTGTTTTATCCTATGCTTTATTAAATTGTATTTATCTTGTTTTGTCCTATGCTTTATTAAATTGTATTTATGTTGCTTTAACCTATGCTTTATTAAATTGTATTTATGTTGTTTTATCCTATGCTTTATTAAATTGTGTTTATGTTGTTTTATCCTATGCTTTATTAAATTGTATTTATGTTGTTTTATCCTATGCTTTATTAAATTGTATTTATGTTGTTTTATCCTATGCTTTATGAAATTGTATTTATGTTGTTTTATCCTATGCTTTATGAAATTGTATTTATGTTGTTTTATCCTATGCTTTATTAAATTGTATTTATGTTGTTTTATCCTATGCTTTATTAAATTGTATTTATGTTGTTTTATCGTATGCTTTATTAAAGTGCATTTATGTTGTTTTATCCTATGCTTTATTAAATTGTATTTATGTTGTTTTATCCTATGCTTTATTAAATTGTATTTATGTTGTTTTATCCTATGCTTAATTAAATTGTATTCATGTTGTTTTATCCTATGCTTTATTAAATTGTATTTATGTTGTTTTAACCTATGCTTTATTAAATTGTATTTATGTTGTTTTATCCTATGCTTTATTAAATTGTATTTATGTTGTTTTATCGTATGCTTTATTAAATTGTATTATGTTGTTTTATCGTATGCTTTATTAAATTGTATATATGTTGTTTTATCCTATGATTTATTAAATTGTGTTTATGTTGTTTTATCCTATGCTTTATTAAATTGTATTTATGTCGTGTTAACCCATGCTTTATTAAATTGTATTTATGTGGTTTTATCCTATGCTTTATTAAATTGTATTTATGTGGTTTTATCCTATGCTTAATTAAATTGTATTTATGTTGTTTTATCCTATGCTTTATTAAATTGTATTTATCTTGTTTTGTCCTATGCTTTATTAAATTGTATTTATGTTGTTTTAACCTATGCTTTATTAAATTGTATTTATGTTGTTTTATCCTATGCTTTATTAAATTGTGTTTATGTTGTTTTATCCTATGCTTTATTAAATTGTATTTATGTTGTTTTATCCTATGCTTTATTAAATTGTATTTATGTTGTTTTATCCTATGCTTTATGAAATTGTATTTATGTTGTTTTATCCTATGCTTTATGAAATTGTATTTATGTTGTTTTATCCTATGCTTTATTAAATTGTATTTATGTTGTTTTATCCTATGCTTTATTAAATTGTATTTATGTTGTTTTATCGTATGCTTTATTAAAGTGCATTTATGTTGTTTTATCCTATGCTTTATTAAATTGTATTTATGTTGTTTTATCCTATGCTTTATTAAATTGTATTTATGTTGTTTTATCCTATGCTTAATTAAATTGTATTCATGTTGTTTTATCCTATGCTTTATTAAATTGTATTTATGTTGTTTTAACCCATGTTTTATTAAATTGTATTTATGTTGTTTTATCCTATGCTTTATTAAATTGTATATATGTTGTTTTATCCTATGCTTTATTAAATTGTATTTATCTTGTTTTGTCCTATGCTTTATTAAATTGTATTTATGTTATTTTAACCTATGCTTTATTAAATTGCATTTATGTTGTTTTATCCTATGCTTTATTAAATTGTATTTATGTTGTTTTAACCCATGTTTTATTAAATTGTATTTATGTTGTTTTATCCTATGCTTTATTAAATTGTATATATGTTGTTTTATCCTATGCTTTATTAAATTGTATTTATCTTGTTTTGTCCTATGCTTTATTAAATTGTATTTATGTTATTTTAACCTATGCTTTATTAAATTGCATTTATGTTGTTTTATCCTATGCTTTATTAAATTGTATTTATGTTGTTTTATCCTATGCTTTATTAAATTGTATTTATGTTGTTTTATCTTATGCTTTATTAAATTGTATTTATGTTGTTTTAACCTATGCTTTATTAAATTGTATTTATGTTGTTTTAACCTATGCTTTATTAAATTGTATTTATGTTGTTTTATCCTATGCTTTATTAAATTGTATTTATGTTGTTTTATCCTATGCTTTATTAAATTGTATTTATGTTGTTTTATCCTATGCTTTATTAAATTGTATTTATGTTGTTTTATCCTATGCTTTATTAAATTGTATTATGTTGTTTTATCATATGCTTTATTAAATTGTATTTATGTTGTTTTATCCTATGCTTTATTAAATTGTGTTTATGTTGTTTTATCCTATGCTTTATTAAATTGTATTAATGTTGTTTTAACCCATGCTTTATTAAATTGTATTTATGTGGTTTTATCCTATGCTTTATTAAATTGTATTTATGTGGTTTTATCCTATGCTTTATTAAATTGTATTTATGTTGTTTTATCCTATGCTTTATTAAATTGCATTTATTTTGTTTTGTCGAATGCTTTATTAAATTGTATTTATGTTGTTTTAACCCATGATTTATTAAATTGTATTTATGTTGTTTTATCCTATGCTTTATTAAATTGTATTTATGTTGTTTTGTTCTATGCTTTATTAAATTGTATTTATGTGGTTTTATCCTATGATTTATTAAATTGTATTTATGTTGTTTTATCATATGCTTTATTAAAGTGCATTTATGTTGTTTTATCCTATGCTTTATTAAATTGTATTTATGTTGTTTTATCCTATGCTTTATTAAATTGTATTTATGTTGTTTTATCCTATGCTTAATTAAATTGTATTCATGTTGTTTTATCCTATGCTTTATTAAATTGTATTTATGTTGTTTTATCCTATGCTTTATTAAATTGGGTTTATTTTGTTTTATCCTATGCTTTATTAAATTGGGTTTATTTAGTTTTATCCTATGCTTTATTAAATTGTATTTATGTTGTTTTAACCCATGTTTTATTAAATTGTATTTATGTTGTTTTATCCTATGCTTTATTAAATTGTATATATGTTGTTTTATCCTATGCTTTATTAAATTGTATTTATCTTGTTTTGTCCTATGCTTTATTAAATTGTATTTATGTTATTTTAACGTATGCTTTATTAAATTGTATTTATGTTGTTTTATCCTATGCTTTATTAAATTGTATTTATGTTGTTTTATCCTATGCTTTATTAAATTGTATTTATGTTGTTTTATCCTATGCTTTATTAAATTGTATTTATGTTGTTTTAACCTATGCTTTATTAAATTGTATTTATGTTGTTTTAACCTATGCTTTATTAAATTGTATTTATGTTGTTTTATCCTATGCTTTATTAAATTGTATTTATGTTGTTTTATCCTATGCTTTATTAAATTGTATTTATGTTGTTTTATCCTATGCTTTATTAAATTGTATTTATGTTGTTTTATCCTATGCTTTATTAAATTGTATTATGTTGTTTTATCATATGCTTTATTAAATTGTATTTATGTTGTTTTAACCCATGCTTTATTAAATTGTATTTATGTTGTTTTATCCTATGCTTTATTAAATTGTACTTATGTTGTTTTATCCTATGCTTTATTAAATTGTATTTATGGTGTTTTATCCTATGCTTTATTAAATTGTATTTATGTTGTTTTATCCTATGCTTTATTAAATTGTATTTATGTTGTTTAATCATATGCTTTATTAAATTGTATTTATGTTGTTTTATCCTATGCTTTATTAAATTGTATTATGTTGTTTTATCATATGCTTTATTAAATTGTATTTATGTTGTTTTATACTATGCTTTATTAAATTGTGTTTATGTTGTTTTATCCTATGCTTTATTAAATTGTATTAATGTTGTTTTAACCCATGCTTTATTAAATTGTATTTATGTGGTTTTATCCTATGCTTTATTAAATTGTATTTATGTTGTTTTATCCTATGCTTTATTAAATTGTATTTATGTTGTTTTATCCTATGCTTTATTAAATTGCATTTATTTTGTTTTGTCGAATGCTTTATTAAATTGTATTTATGTTGTTTTAAGCCATGATTTATTAAATTGTATTTATGTTGTTTTATCCTATGCTTTATTAAATTGTATTTATGTTGTTTTGTTCTGTGCTTTATTAAATTGTATTTATGTGGTTTTATCCTATGATTTATTAAATTGTATTTATGTTGTTTTATCCTATGCTTTATTAAATTGTATTTATGTGGTTTTATCCTATGCTTTATTAAATTGTATTTATGTTGTTTTATCCTATGCTTTATTAAATTGTATTTATGTTGTTTTATCCTATGCTTTAATAAATTGTATTTATGTTGTTTTGTCCTATGCTTTATTAAAATGTATTTATGTTGTTTTAACCCATGCTTTATTAAATTGTATTTATGTTGTTTTATCCTGTACTTTATTAAATTATATTTATGTTGTTTTATCCTATGCTTTATTAAATTGTATTTATGTTGTTTTATCCTATGCTTTATTAAATTGTATTTATTTTGTTTTATCCTATGCTTTAATAAATTGTATTAATGTTGTTTTGTCCTATGCTTTATTAAATTGTATTTATGTTGTTTTAACCCATGCTTTATTAAATTGTATTTATGTTGTTTTATCCTATGCTTTATTAAATTGTACTTATGTTGTTTTATCCTATGCTTTATTAAATTGTATTTATGTTGTTTTATCCTATGCTTTATTAAATTGTATTTATGTTGTTTTATCCTATGCTTTATTAAATTGTATTTATGTTGTTTAATCATATGCTTTATTAAATTGTATTTATGTTGTTTTATCCTATGCTTTATTAAATTGTGTTTATGTTGTTTTATCCTATGCTTTATTAAATTGTATTTATGTTGTTTTATCCTATGCTTTATTAAATTGTATTTATGTTGTTTTATCCTATGCTTTATTAAATTGTGTTTATGTTGTTTTATCCTATGCTTTATTAAATTGTATTTATGTTGTTTTATCCTATGCTTTATTAAATTGTATTTATGTTGTTTTATCCTATGCTTTATGAAATTGTATTTATGTTGTTTTATCCTATGCTTTATTAAATTGTATTTATGTTGTTTTATCCTATGCTTTATTAAATTGTATTTATGTTGTTTTATTGTATGCTTTATTAAAGTGCATTTATGTTGTTTTATCCTATGCTTTATTAAATTGTATTTATATTGTTTTATCCTATGCTTTATTAAATTGTATTTATGTTGTATTATCCTATGCTTAATTAAATTGTATTTATGTTGTTTTATCCTATGCTTTATTAAATTGTATTTATGTTGTTTTATCGTATGCTTTATTAAATTGCATTTATGTTGTTTTATCCTATGCTTTATTAAATTGTGTTTATTTTGTTTTATCCTATGCTTTATTAAATTGTATTTATGTTGTCTTAACCCATGTTTTATTAAATTGTATTTATGTTGTTTTATCCTATGCTTTATTAAATTGTATATATGTTGTTTTATCCTATGCTTTATTAAATTGTATTTATCTTGTTTTGTCCTATGCTTTATTAAATTGTGTTTATGTTGTTTTAACCTATGCTTTATTAAATTGTATTTATGTTGTTTTATCCTATGCTTTATTAAATTGTATTTATGTTGTTTTATCCTATGCTTTATTAAATTGTATTTATGTTGTTTTATCCTATGCTTTATTAAATTGTATATATGTTGTTTTAACCTATGCTTTATTAAATTGTATTTATGTTGTTTTAACCTATGCTTTATTAAATTGTATTTATGTTGTTTTATCCTATGCTTTATTAAATTGTATTTATGTTGCTTTAACCTTTGCTTTATTAAATTGTATTTATGTTGTTTTAACCCATGTTTTATTAAATTGTATTTATGTTGTTTTATCCTATGCTTTATTAAATTGTATATATGTTGTTTTATCCTATGCTTTATTAAATTGTATTTATCTTGTTTTGTCCTATGCTTTATTAAATTGTGTTTATGTTGTTTTAACCTATGCTTTATTAAATTGTATTTATGTTGTTTTATCCTATGCTTTATTAAATTGTATTTAGGTTGTTTTATCCTATGCTTTATTAAATTGTATTTATGTTGTTTTATCCTATGCTTTATTAAATTGTATATATGTTGTTTTAACCTATGCTTTATTAAATTGTATTTATGTTGTTTTAACCTATGCTTTATTAAATTGTATTTATGTTGTTTTATCCTATGCTTTATTAAATTGTATTTATGTTGTTTTATCGTATGCTTTATTAAATTGTATTATGTTGTTTTATCGTATGCTTTATTAAATTGTATATATGTTGTTTTATCCTATGATTTATTAAATTGTGTTTATGTTGTTTTATCCTATGCTTTATTAAATTGTATTTATGTCGTGTTAACCCATGCTTTATTAAATTGTATTTATGTGGTTTTATCCTATGCTTTATTTAATTGTATTTATGTTGTTTTATCCTATGCTTAATTAAATTGTATTTATGTTGTTTTATCCTATGCTTTATTAAATTGTATTTATCTTGTTTTGTCCTATGCTTTATTAAATTGTATTTATGTTGTTTTAACCTATGCTTTATTAAATTGTATTTATGTTGTTTTATCCTATGCTTTATTAAATTGTGTTTATGTTGTTTTATCCTATGCTTTATTAAATTGTATTTATGTTGTTTTATCCTATGCTTTATTAAATTGTATTTATGTTGTTTTATCCTATGCTTTATGAAATTGTATTTATGTTGTTTTATCCTATGCTTTATGAAATTGTATTTATGTTGCTTTATCCTATGCTTTATTAAATTGTATTTATGTTGTTTTATCCTATGCTTTATTAAATTGTATTTATGTTGTTTTATCGTATGCTTTATTAAAGTGCATTTATGTTGTTTTATCCTATGCTTTATTAAATTGTATTTATGTTGTTTTATCCTATGCTTTATTAAATTGTATTTATGTTGTTTTATCCTATGCTTAATTAAATTGTATTCATGTTGTTTTATCCTATGCTTTATTAAATTGTATTTATGTTGTTTTAACCCATGTTTTATTAAATTGTATTTATGTTGTTTTATCCTATGCTTTATTAAATTGTATATATGTTGTTTTATCCTATGCTTTATTAAATTGTATTTATCTTGTTTTGTCCTATGCTTTATTAAATTGTATTTATGTTATTTTAACCTATGCTTTATTAAATTGCATTTATGTTGTTTTATCCTATGCTTTATTAAATTGTATTTATGTTGTTTTAACCCATGTTTTATTAAATTGTATTTATGTTGTTTTATCCTATGCTTTATTAAATTGTATATATGTTGTTTTATCCTATGCTTTATTAAATTGTATTTATCTTGTTTTGTCCTATGCTTTATTAAATTGTATTTATGTTATTTTAACCTATGCTTTATTAAATTGCATTTATGTTGTTTTATCCTATGCTTTATTAAATTGTATTTATGTTGTTTTATCCTATGCTTTATTAAATTGTATTTATGTTGTTTTATCCTATGCTTTATTAAATTGTATTTATGTTGTTTTAACCTATGCTTTATTAAATTGTATTTATGTTGTTTTAACCTATGCTTTATTAAATTGTATTTATGTTGTTTTATCCTATGCTTTATTAAATTGTATTTATGTTGTTTTATCCTATGCTTTATTAAATTGTATTTATGTTGTTTTATCCTATGCTTTATTAAATTGTATTTATGTTGTTTTATCCTATGCTTTATTAAATTGTATTATGTTGTTTTATCATATGCTTTATTAAATTGTATTTATGTTGTTTTATCCTATGCTTTATTAAATTGTGTTTATGTTGTTTTATCCTATGCTTTATTAAATTGTATTAATGTTGTTTTAACCCATGCTTTATTAAATTGTATTTATGTGGTTTTATCCTATGCTTTATTAAATTGTATTTATGTGGTTTTATCCTATGCTTTATTAAATTGTATTTATGTTGTTTTATCCTATGCTTTATTAAATTGCATTTATTTTGTTTTGTCGAATGCTTTATTAAATTGTATTTATGTTGTTTTAACCCATGATTTATTAAATTGTATTTATGTTGTTTTATCCTATGCTTTATTAAATTGTATTTATGTTGTTTTGTTCTATGCTTTATTAAATTGTATTTATGTGGTTTTATCCTATGATTTATTAAATTGTATTTATGTTGTTTTATCGTATGCTTTATTAAAGTGCATTTATGTTGTTTTATCCTATGCTTTATTAAATTGTATTTATGTTGTTTTATCCTATGCTTTATTAAATTGTATTTATGTTGTTTTATCCTATGCTTAATTAAATTGTATTCATGTTGTTTTATCCTATGCTTTATTAAATTGTATTTATGTTGTTTTATCCTATGCTTTATTAAATTGGGTTTATTTTGTTTTATCCTATGCTTTATTAAATTGGGTTTATTTAGTTTTATCCTATGCTTTATTAAATTGTATTTATGTTGTTTTAACCCATGTTTTATTAAATTGTATTTATGTTGTTTTATCCTATGCTTTATTAAATTGTATATATGTTGTTTTATCCTATGCTTTATTAAATTGTATTTATCTTGTTTTGTCCTATGCTTTATTAAATTGTATTTATGTTATTTTAACGTATGCTTTATTAAATTGTATTTATGTTGTTTTATCCTATGCTTTATTAAATTGTATTTATGTTGTTTTATCCTATGCTTTATTAAATTGTATTTATGTTGTTTTATCCTATGCTTTATTAAATTGTATTTATGTTGTTTTAACCTATGCTTTATTAAATTGTATTTATGTTGTTTTAACCTATGCTTTATTAAATTGTATTTATGTTGTTTTATCCTATGCTTTATTAAATTGTATTTATGTTGTTTTATCCTATGCTTTATTAAATTGTATTTATGTTGTTTTATCCTATGCTTTATTAAATTGTATTTATGTTGTTTTATCCTATGCTTTATTAAATTGTATTATGTTGTTTTATCATATGCTTTATTAAATTGTATTTATGTTGTTTTATCCTATGCTTTATTAAATTGTGTTTATGTTGTTTTATCCTATGCTTTATTAAATTGTATTAGTGTTGTTTTAACCCATGCTTTATTAAATTGTATTTATGTGGTTTTATCCTATGCTTTATTAAATTGTATTTATGTTGTTTTATCCTATGCTTTATTAAATTGTATTTATGTTGTTTTATCCTATGCTTTATTAAATTGCATTTATTTTGTTTTGTCGAATGCTTTATTAAATTGTATTTATGTTGTTTTAACCCATGATTTATTAAATTGTATTTATGTTGTTTTATCCTATGCTTTATTAAATTGTATTTATGTTGTTTTGTTCTATGCTTTATTAAATTGTATTTATGTGGTTTTATCCTATGATTTATTAAATTGTATTTATGTTGTTTTATCCTATGCTTTATTAAATTGTATTTATGTGGTTTTATCCTATGCTTTATTAAATTGTATTTATGTTGTTTTATCCTATGCTTTATTAAATTGTATTTATGTTGTTTTATCCTATGCTTTAATAAATTGTATTTATGTTGTTTTGTCCTATGCTTTATTAAAATGTATTAATGTTGTTTTAACCCATGCTTTATTAAATTGTATTTATGTTGTTTTATCCTGTGCTTTATTAAATTATATTTATGTTGTTTTATCCTATGCTTTATTAAATTGTATTTATGTTGTTTTATCCTATGCTTTATTAAATTGTATTTATTTTGTTTTATCCTATGCTTTAATAAATTGTATTAATGTTGTTTTGTCCTATGCTTTATTAAATTGTATTTATGTTGTTTTAACCCATGCTTTATTAAATTGTATTTATGTTGTTTTATCCTATGCTTTATTAAATTGTACTTATGTTGTTTTATCCTATGCTTTATTAAATTGTATTTATGTTGTTTTATCCTATGCTTTATTAAATTGTATTTATGTTGTTTTATCCTATGCTTTATTAAATTGTATTTATGTTGTTTAATCATATGCTTTATTAAATTGTATTTATGTTGTTTTATCCTATGCTTTATTAAATTGTGTTTATGTTGTTTTATCCTATGCTTTATTAAATTGTATTTATGTTGTTTTATCCTATGCTTTATTAATTTGTATTTATGTTGTTTTATCCTATGCTTTATGAAATTGTATTTATGTTGTTTTATCCTATGCTTTATTAAATTGTATTTATGTTGTTTTATCCTATGCTTTATTAAATTGTATTTATGTTGTTTTATCGTATGCTTTATTAAAGTGCATTTATGTTGTTTTATCCTATGCTTTATTAAATTGTATTTATGTTGTTTTATCCTCTGCTTTATTAAATTGTATTTATGTTGTTTTATCCTATGCTTAATTAAATTGTATTTATGTTGTTTTATCCTATGCTTTATTAAATTGTATTTATGTTGTTTTATCGTATGCTTTATTAAATTGTATTTATGTTGTTTTATATTATGCTTTATTAAATTGTGTTTATTTTGTTTTATCCTATGCTTTATTAAATTGTATTTATGTTGTTTTAACCCATGTTGTATTAAATTGTATTTATGTTGTTTTATCCTATGCTTTATTAAGTTGTATATATGTTGTTTTATCCTATGCTTTATTAAATTGTATTTATGTTGTTTTATCCTATGCTTTATTAAATTGTATTTATGTTGTTTTATCCTATGTTTAATTAAACTGTAGTTATGTTGTTTTATCCTATGCTTTATTAAATTATATTTATGTTGTTTTATCGTATGCTTTATTAAATTTTATTTATGTTGTTTTATCCTATGCTTTATTAAATTGTATTTATGTTGTTTTATCCTATGCTTTATTAAATTGTATTTATGTTGTTTTATCCTATGCTTTATTAAATTGTATTTATGTTGTTTTAACCTATGCTTTATTAAATTGTATTTATGTTGTTTTAACCTATGCTTTATTAAATTGTATTTATGTTGTTTTATCCTATGATTTATTAATTTGTATTTATGTTGCTTTAACCTTTGCTTTATTAAATTGTATTTATGTTGTTTTACCCTATGCTTTATTAAATTGTATTTATGTTGTTTTATCGTATGCTTTATTAAATTGTATTATGTTGTTTTATCGTATGCTTTATTAAATTGTATATATGTTGTTTTATCCTATGATTTATTAAATTGTGTTTATGTTGTTTTATCCTATGCTTTATTAAATTGTATTTATGTCGTGTTAACCCATGCTTTATTAAATTGTATTTATGTGGTTTTATCCTATGCTTTATTAAATTGTATTTATGTGGTTTTATCCTATGCTTTATTAAATTGTATTTATGTTGTTTTATCCTATGCTTTATTAAATTGTATTTATGTTGTTTTGTCCTATGCTTTATTAAATTGTATTTATGTTGTTTTAACCCATGCTTTATTAAATTGTATTTATGTTGTTTTATCCTATGCTTTATTAAATTGTATTTATGATGTTTTATCCTATGCTTTATTAAATTGTATTTATGTTGTTTTATCCTATGCTTTATTAAATTGTACTTATGTTGTTTTATCCTATGCTTTATTAAATTGTATTTATGTTGCTTTATCCTATGCTTTATTAAACTGCATTTGTGTTGTTTTATCCTATGCTTTATTAAATTGTATTCATGTTGTTTTATCCTATGCTTTATTAAATTGTATTTATGTTGTTTTATCCTATGCTTTATTAAATTGTATTTATGTTGTTTTATCCAATGCTTTATTAAATTGTATTTATGTTGTTTTATCCTATGCTTTATTAAATTGTATTTATGTTGTTTTATCCTATGCTTTATTAAATTGTGTTTATGTTGTTTTATCCTAAGCTTTATTAAATTGTATTTATGTTGTTTTAACCCATGTTTTATTAAATTGTATTTATGTTGTTTTATCCTATGCTTTATTAAATTGTATATATGTTGTTTTATCCTATGCTTTATTAAATTGTATATATGTTGTTTTATCCTATGCTTTATTAAATTGTATTTATCTTGTTTTGTCCTATGCTTTATTAAATTGTATTTATGTTGTTTTAACCCATGCTTCATTAAATTGTATTTATGTTGTTTTATCTTATGCTTTACTAAATTGTATTTATGTTGTTTTATCCTATGCTTTATTAAATTGTATTTATGTTGTTTTGTCCTATGCTTTATTAAATTGTATTTATGTTGTTTTAACCCATGCTTTATTAAATTGTATTTATGTTGTTTTATCCTATGCTTTATTAAATTGTATTTATGGTGTATTATCCTATGCTTTATTAAATTGTATTTATGTTGTTTTATCCTATGCTTTATTAAATTGTACTTATGTTGTTTTATCCTATGCTTTATTAAATTGTATTTATGTTGTTTTATCCTATGCTTTAATAAATTGTATTTATGTTGTTTTGTCCTATGCTTTATTAAATTGTATTTATGTTGTTTTAACCCATGCTTTATTAAATTGTATTTATGTTGTTTTATCCTATGCTTTATTAAATTGTATTTAAGGTGTTTTATCCTATGCTTTATTAAATTGTATTTATGTTGTTTTATCCTATGCTTTATTAAATTGTACTTATGTTGTTTTATCCTATGCTTTATTAAATTGTATTTATGTTGTTTTATCCTATGCTTTATTAAATTGTATTTATGTTGTTTTAACCCATGCTTCATTAAATTGTATGTATGTTTTATCTTATGCTTTACTAAAATGTATTTATGTTGTTTTATTCTATGCTTTATTAAATTGTATTTATGTTGTTTTATCCTATGCTTTATTAAATTGTGTTTATGTTGTTTTATCCTATGCTTTATTAAATTGTATTTATGTTGTTTTATCCTATGCGTTATTAAATTGTATTTATGTTGTTTTATCCTATGCTTTATGAAATTGTATTTATGTTGTTTTATCCTATGCTTTATTAAATTATATTTATGTTGTTTTATCCTATGCGTTATTAAATTGTATTTATGTTGTTTTATCCTATGCTTAATTAAATTGTATTCATGTTGTTTTATCCTATGCTTTATTAAATTGTATTTATGTTGTTTTATCCTATGCTTTATTAAATTGGGTTTATTTTGTTTTATCCTATGCTTTATTAAATTGGGTTTATTTTGTTTTATCCTATGCTTTATTAAATTGTATTTATGTTGTTTTAACCCATGTTTTATTAAATTGTATTTATGTTGTTTTATCCAATGCTTTATTAAATTGTATATATGTTGTTTTATCCTATGCTCTATTAAATTGTATTTATCTTGTTTTGTCCTATGCTTTATTAAATTGTATTTATGTTATTTTAACCTATGCTTTATTAAATTGTATTTATGTTGTTTTATCCTATGCTTTATTAAATTGTTTTTATGTTGTTTTATCCTATGCTTTATTAAATTGTATTTATGTTGTTTTATCCTATGCTTTATTAAATTGTATTTATGTTGTTTTATCCTATGCTTT
Source organism: Phyllobates terribilis (assembly GCF_046119375.1). Classification (NCBI taxonomy): domain Eukaryota; kingdom Metazoa; phylum Chordata; class Amphibia; order Anura; family Dendrobatidae; genus Phyllobates; species Phyllobates terribilis. The sequence continues at coordinate 30,124 of NW_027363193.1, read as the reverse complement.
ATTCAATTGTATTTATGTTGTTTTATCCTATGCTTTATTCAATTGTATTTATGTTGATTTATCCTATGCTTTATTAAATTGTATTATGTTGTTTTATCGTATGCTTTATTAAATTGTATTTATGTTGTTTTATCCTATGCTTTATTAAATTGTATTTATGTTGTTTTATCCTATGCTTTATGAAATTGTATTTATGTTGTTTTACCCTATGTTTTATTAAATTGTATTTATGTTGTTTTTTCCTATGCTTTATTAAATTGTATTTATGTTGTTTTATCGTATGCTTTATTAAAGTGCATTTATGTTGTTTTATCCTATGCTTTATTAAATTGTATTTATGTTGTTTTATCCTATGCTTTATTAAATTGTATTTATGTTGTTTTATCCTATGCTTTATTAAATTGTATTTATGTTGTTTTATCGTATGCTTTATTAAATTGTATTATGTTGTTTTATCGTATGCTTTATTAAATTGTATATATGTTGTTTTGTCCTATGATTTATTAAATTGTATTTATGTTGTTTTGTCCTATGCTTTATTAAATTGTATTTATGTTGTTTTAACCCATGCTTTATTAAATTGTATTTATGTTGTTTTATCCTATGCTTTATTAAATTGTATTTATGGTGTTTTATCCTATGCTTTATTAAATTGTATTTATGTTGTTTTATCCTATGCTTTATTAAATTGTACTTATGTTGTTTTATCCTATGCTTTATTAAATTGTATTTATGTTGTTTTATCCTATGCTTTAATAAATTGTATTTATGTTGTTTTGTCCTATGCTTTATTAAATTGTATTTATGTTGTTTTAACCCATGCTTTATTAAATTGTATTTATGTTGTTTTATCCTATGCTTTATTAAATTGTATTTATGGTGTTTTATCCTATGCTTTATTAAATTGTATTTATGTTGTTTTATCCTATGCTTTATTAAATTGTACTTATGTTGTTTTATCCTATGCTTTATTAAATTGTATTTATGTTGTTTTATCCTATGCTTTATTAAATTGTATTTATGTTGTTTTAACCCATGCTTCATTAAATTGTATGTATGTTTTATCTTATGCTTTACTAAAATGTATTTATGTTGTTTTATCCTATGCTTTATTAAATTGTATTTATGTTGTTTTATCCTATGCTTTATTAAATTGTGTTTATGTTGTTTTATCCTATGCTTTATTAAATTGTATTTATGTTGTTTTATCCTATGCGTTATTAAATTGTATTTATGTTGTTTTATCCTATGCTTTATGAAATTGTATTTATGTTGTTTTATCCTATGCTTTATTAAATTATATTTATGTTGTTTTATCCTATGCGTTATTAAATTGTATTTATGTTGTTTTATCCTATGCTTAATTAAATTGTATTCATGTTGTTTTATCCTATGCTTTATTAAATTGTATTTATGTTGTTTTATCCTATGCTTTATTAAATTGGGTTTATTTTGTTTTATCCTATGCTTTATTAAATTGGGTTTATTTTGTTTTATCCTATGCTTTATTAAATTGTATTTATGTTGTTTTAACCCATGTTTTATTAAATTGTATTTATGTTGTTTTATCCTATGCTTTATTAAATTGTATATATGTTGTTTTATCCTATGCTCTATTAAATTGTATTTATCTTGTTTTGTCCTATGCTTTATTAAATTGTATTTATGTTATTTTAACCTATGCTTTATTAAATTGTATTTATGTTGTTTTATCCTATGCTTTATTAAATTGTTTTTATGTTGTTTTATCCTATGCTTTATTAAATTGCATTTATGTTGTTTTATCCTATGCTTTATTAAATTGTATTTATGTTGTTTTATCCTATGCTTTATTAAATTGTATTTATGTTGTTTTATCCTATGCTTTATTAAATTGTATATATGTTGTTTTATCCTATGCTCTATTAAATTGTATTTATCTTGTTTTGTCCTATGCTTTATTAAATTGTATTTATGTTATTTTAACCTATGCTTTATTAAATTGTATTTATGTTGTTTTATCCTATGCTTTATTAAATTGTTTTTATGTTGTTTTATCCTATGCTTTATTAAATTGTATTTATGTTGTTTTATCCTATGCTTTATTAAATTGTATTTATGTTGTTTTATCCTATGCTTTATTAAATTGTATTTATGTTGTTTTATCCTATGCTTTATTAAATTGTATTTATGTTGTTTTATCGTATGCTTTATTAAATTGTATTATGTTGTTTTATCGTATGCTTTATTAAATTGTATATATGTTGTTTTGTCCTATGATTTATTAAATTGTGTTTATGTTGTTTTATCCTATGCTTTATTAAATTGTATTATGTTGTTTTATCGTATGCTTTATTAAATTGTATATATGTTGTTTTGTCCTATGATTTATTAAATTGTGTTTATGTTATTTTAACCTATGCTTTATTAAATTGTATTTATGTTGTTTTATCCTATGCTTTATTAAATTGTGTTTATGTTGTTTTATCCTATGCTTTATTAAATTGTATTTATGTTGTTTTATCCTATGCTTTATTAAATTGTATTTATGTTGTTTTATCCTATGCTTTATTAAATTGTATTTATGTTGTTTTATCCTATGCTTTATTCAATTGTATTTATGTTGATTTATCCTATGCTTTATTAAATTGTATTATGTTGTTTTATCGTATGCTTTATTAAATTGTATTTATGTTGTTTTATCCTATGCTTTATTAAATTGTATTTATGTTGTTTTATCCTATGCTTTATGAAATTGTATTTATGTTGTTTTACCCTATGTTTTATTAAATTGTATTTATGTTGTTTTTTCCTATGCTTTATTAAATTGTATTTATGTTGTTTTATCGTATGCTTTATTAAAGTGCATTTATGTTGTTTTATCCTATGCTTTATTAAATTGTATTTATGTTGTTTTATCCTATGCTTTATTAAATTGTATTTATGTTGTTTTATCCTATGCTTTATTAAATTGTATTTATGTTGTTTTATCGTATGCTTTATTAAATTGTATTATGTTGTTTTATCGTATGCTTTATTAAATTGTATATATGTTGTTTTGTCCTATGATTTATTAAATTGTGTTTATGTTGTTTTATCCTATGCTTTATTAAATTGTATTTATGTCGTGTTAACCCATGCTTTATTAAATTGTATTTATGTGGTTTTATCCTATGCTTTATTAAATTGTATTTATGTTGTTTTATCCTATGCTTTATTAAATTGTATTTATGTTGTTTTGTCCTATGCTTTATTAAATTGTATCTATGTTGTTTTAACCCATGCTTTATTAAATTGTATTTATGTTGTTTTATCCTATGCTTTATTAAATTGTATTTATGGTGTATTATCCTATGCTTTATTAAATTGTATTTATGTTGTTTTATCCTATGCTTTATTAAATTGTACTTATGTTGTTTTATCCTATGCTTTATTAAATTGTATTTATGTTGTTTTATCCTATGCTTTAATAAATTGTATTTATGTTGTTTTGTCCTATGCTTTATTAAATTGTATTTATGTTGTTTTAACCCATGCTTTATTAAATTGTATTTATGTTGTTTTATCCTATGCTTTATTAAATTGTATTTATGGTGTTTTATCCTATGCTTTATTAAATTGTATTTATGTTGTTTTATCCTATGCTTTATTAAATTGTACTTATGTTGTTTTATCCTATGCTTTATTAAATTGTATTTATGTTGTTTTATCCTATGCTTTATTAAATTGTATTTATGTTGTTTTAACCCATGCTTCATTAAATTGTATGTATGTTTTATCTTATGCTTTACTAAAATGTATTTATGTTGTTTTATCCTATGCTTTATTAAATTGTATTTATGTTGTTTTATCCTATGCTTTATTAAATTGTGTTTATGTTGTTTTATCCTATGCTTTATTAAATTGTATTTATGTTGTTTTATCCTATGCGTTATTAAATTGTATTTATGTTGTTTTATCCTATGCTTTATGAAATTGTATTTATGTTGTTTTATCCTATGCTTTATTAAATTATATTTATGTTGTTTTATCCTATGCGTTATTAAATTGTATTTATGTTGTTTTATCCTATGCTTAATTAAATTGTATTCATGTTGTTTTATCCTATGCTTTATTAAATTGTATTTATGTTGTTTTATCCTATGCTTTATTAAATTGGGTTTATTTTGTTTTATCCTATGCTTTATTAAATTGGGTTTATTTTGTTTTATCCTATGCTTTATTAAATTGTATTTATGTTGTTTTAACCCATGTTTTATTAAATTGTATTTATGTTGTTTTATCCAATGCTTTATTAAATTGTATATATGTTGTTTTATCCTATGCTCTATTAAATTGTATTTATCTTGTTTTGTCCTATGCTTTATTAAATTGTATTTATGTTATTTTAACCTATGCTTTATTAAATTGTATTTATGTTGTTTTATCCTATGCTTTATTAAATTGTTTTTATGTTGTTTTATCCTATGCTTTATTAAATTGTATTTATGTTGTTTTATCCTATGCTTTATTAAATTGTATTTATGTTGTTTTATCCTATGCTTTATTCAATTGTATTTATGTTGTTTTATCCTATGCTTTATTCAATTGTATTTATGTTGATTTATCCTATGCTTTATTAAATTGTATTATGTTGTTTTATCGTATGCTTTATTAAATTGTATTTATGTTGTTTTATCCTATGCTTTATTAAATTGTATTTATGTTGTTTTATCCTATGCTTTATGAAATTGTATTTATGTTGTTTTACCCTATGTTTTATTAAATTGTATTTATGTTGTTTTTTCCTATGCTTTATTAAATTGTATTTATGTTGTTTTATCGTATGCTTTATTAAAGTGCATTTATGTTGTTTTATCCTATGCTTTATTAAATTGTATTTATGTTGTTTTATCCTATGCTTTATTAAATTGTATTTATGTTGTTTTATCCTATGCTTTATTAAATTGTATTTATGTTGTTTTATCGTATGCTTTATTAAATTGTATTATGTTGTTTTATCGTATGCTTTATTAAATTGTATATATGTTGTTTTGTCCTATGATTTATTAAATTTTATTTATGTTGTTTTGTCCTATGCTTTATTAAATTGTATTTATGTTGTTTTAACCCATGCTTTATTAAATTGTATTTATGTTGTTTTATCCTATGCTTTATTAAATTGTATTTATGGTGTTTTATCCTATGCTTTATTAAATTGTATTTATGTTGTTTTATCCTATGCTTTATTAAATTGTACTTATGTTGTTTTATCCTATGCTTTATTAAATTGTATTTATGTTGTTTTATCCTATGCTTTAATAAATTGTATTTATGTTGTTTTGTCCTATGCTTTATTAAATTGTATTTATGTTGTTTTAACCCATGCTTTATTAAATTGTATTTATGTTGTTTTATCCTATGCTTTATTAAATTGTATTTATGGTGTTTTATCCTATGCTTTATTAAATTGTATTTATGTTGTTTTATCCTATGCTTTATTAAATTGTACTTATGTTGTTTTATCCTATGCTTTATTAAATTGTATTTATGTTGTTTTATCCTATGCTTTATTAAATTGTATTTATGTTGTTTTAACCCATGCTTCATTAAATTGTATGTATGTTTTATCTTATGCTTTACTAAAATGTATTTATGTTGTTTTATCCTATGCTTTATTAAATTGTATTTATGTTGTTTTATCCTATGCTTTATTAAATTGTGTTTATGTTGTTTTATCCTATGCTTTATTAAATTGTATTTATGTTGTTTTATCCTATGCGTTATTAAATTGTATTTATGTTGTTTTATCCTATGCTTTATGAAATTGTATTTATGTTGTTTTATCCTATGCTTTATTAAATTATATTTATGTTGTTTTATCCTATGCGTTATTAAATTGTATTTATGTTGTTTTATCCTATGCTTAATTAAATTGTATTCATGTTGTTTTATCCTATGCTTTATTAAATTGTATTTATGTTGTTTTATCCTATGCTTTATTAAATTGGGTTTATTTTGTTTTATCCTATGCTTTATTAAATTGGGTTTATTTTGTTTTATCCTATGCTTTATTAAATTGTATTTATGTTGTTTTAACCCATGTTTTATTAAATTGTATTTATGTTGTTTTATCCTATGCTTTATTAAATTGTATATATGTTGTTTTATCCTATGCTCTATTAAATTGTATTTATCTTGTTTTGTCCTATGCTTTATTAAATTGTATTTATGTTATTTTAACCTATGCTTTATTAAATTGTATTTATGTTGTTTTATCCTATGCTTTATTAAATTGTTTTATGTTGTTTTATCCTATGCTTTATTAAATTGTATTTATGTTGTTTTATCCTATGCTTTATTAAATTGTATTTATGTTGTTTTATCCTATGCTTTATTCAATTGTATTTATGTTGTTTTATCCTATGCTTTATTCAATTGTATTTATGTTGATTTATCCTATGCTTTATTAAATTGTATTATGTTGTTTTATCGTATGCTTTATTAAATTGTATTTATGTTGTTTTATCCTATGCTTTATTAAATTGTATTTATGTTGTTTTATCCTATGCTTTATGAAATTGTATTTATGTTGTTTTACCCTATGTTTTATTAAATTGTATTTATGTTGTTTTTTCCTATGCTTTATTAAATTGTATTTATGTTGTTTTATCGTATGCTTTATTAAAGTGCATTTATGTTGTTTTATCCTATGCTTTATTAAATTGTATTTATGTTGTTTTATCCTATGCTTTATTAAATTGTATTTATGTTGTTTTATCCTATGCTTTATTAAATTGTATTTATGTTGTTTTATCGTATGCTTTATTAAATTGTATTATGTTGTTTTATCGTATGCTTTATTAAATTGTATATATGTTGTTTTGTCCTATGATTTATTAAATTGTGTTTATGTTGTTTTATCCTATGCTTTATTAAATTGTATTATGTTGTTTTATCGTATGCTTTATTAAATTGTATATATGTTGTTTTGTCCTATGATTTATTAAATTGTGTTTATGTTATTTTAACCTATGCTTTATTAAATTGTATTTATGTTGTTTTATCCTATGCTTTATTAAATTGTGTTTATGTTGTTTTATCCTATGCTTTATTAAATTGTATTTATGTTGTTTTATCCTATGCTTTATTAAATTGTATTTATGTTGTTTTATCCTATGCTTTATTAAATTGTATTTATGTTGTTTTATCCTATGCTTTATTCAATTGTATTTATGTTGATTTATCCTATGCTTTATTAAATTGTATTATGTTGTTTTATCGTATGCTTTATTAAATTGTATTTATGTTGTTTTATCCTATGCTTTATTAAATTGTATTTATGTTGTTTTATCCTATGCTTTATGAAATTGTATTTATGTTGTTTTACCCTATGTTTTATTAAATTGTATTTATGTTGTTTTTTCCTATGCTTTATTAAATTGTATTTATGTTGTTTTATCGTATGCTTTATTAAAGTGCATTTATGTTGTTTTATCCTATGCTTTATTAAATTGTATTTATGTTGTTTTATCCTATGCTTTATTAAATTGTATTTATGTTGTTTTATCCTATGCTTTATTAAATTGTATTTATGTTGTTTTATCGTATGCTTTATTAAATTGTATTATGTTGTTTTATCGTATGCTTTATTAAATTGTATATATGTTGTTTTGTCCTATGATTTATTAAATTGTGTTTATGTTGTTTTATCCTATGCTTTATTAAATTGTATTTATGTCGTGTTAACCCATGCTTTATTAAATTGTATTTATGTGGTTTTATCCTATGCTTTATTAAATTGTATTTATGTTGTTTTATCCTATGCTTTATTAAATTGTATTTATGTTGTTTTGTCCTATGCTTTATTAAATTGTATTTATGTTGTTTTAACCCATGCTTTATTAAATTGTATTTATGTTGTTTTATCCTATGCTTTATTAAATTGTATTTATGATGTTTTATCCTATGCTTTATTAAATTGTATTTATGATGTTTTATCCTATGCTTTATTAAATTGTATTTATGTTGTTTTATCCTATGCTTTATTAAATTGTATATATGTTGTTTTAACCTATGCTTTATTAAATTGTATTTATGCTGTTTTAACCTATGCTTTATTAAATTGTATTTATGTTGTTTTATCCTATGCTTTATTAAATTGTATTTATGTTGCTTTAACCTTTGCTTTATTAAATTGTATTTATGTTGTTTTATCCTATGCTTTATTAAATTGTATTTATGTTGTTTTATCCTATGCTTTATTAAATTGTATTATGTTGTTTTATCGTATGCTTTATTAAATTGTATATATGTTGCTTTATCCTATGATTTATTAAATTGTGTTTATGTTGTTTTATCCTATGCTTTATTAAATTGTATTTATGTCGTGTTAACCCATGCTTTATTAAATTGTATTTTTGTGGTTTTATCCTATGCTTTATTAAATTGTATTTATGTTGTTTTATCCTATGCTTTATTAAATTGTATTTATGTTGTTTTATCCTATGCTTTAATAAATTGTATTTATGTTGTTTTGTCCTATGCTTTATTAAATTGTATTTATGTTGTTTTAACCCATGCTTTATTAAATTGTATTTATGTTGTTTTATCCTATGCATTATTAAATTGTATTTATGGTGTCTTATCCTATGCTTTATTAAATTGTATTTATGTTGTTTTATCCTATGCTTTATTAAATTGTACTTATGTTGTTTTATCCTATGCTTTATTAAATTGTATTTATGTTGCTTTATCCTATGCTTTATTGAACTGCATTTCTGTTGTTTTATGGTATGCTTTATTAAATTCTATTCATGTTGTTTTATCCTATGCTTTATTAAATTGTATTTATGTTGTTTTATCCTATGCTTTATTAAATTGTATTTATGTTGTTTTATCCTATGCTTTATTAAATTGTGTTTATATTGTTTTATCCTATGCTTTATTAAATTGTATTTATGTTGTTTTAACCCATGTTTTATTAAATTGTATTTATGTTGTTTTATCCTATGCTTTATTAAATTGTATATATGTTGTTTTATCCTATGCTTTATTAAATTGTATATATGTTGTTTTATCCTATGCTTTATTAAATTGTATTTATCTTGTTTTGTCCTATGCTTTATTAAATTGTATTTATGTTGTTTTAACCCATGCTTCATTAAATTGTATGTATGTTTTATCTTATGCTTTACTAAAATGTATTTATGTTGTTTTATCCTATGCTTTATTAAATTGTATTTATGTTGTTTTATCCTATGCTTTATTAAATTGTGTTTATGTTGTTTTATCCTATGCTTTATTAAATTGTATTTATGTTGTTTTATCCTATGCGTTATTAAATTGTATTTATGTTGTTTTATCCTATGCTTTATGAAATTGTATTTATGTTGTTTTATCCTATGCTTTATTAAATTATATTTATGTTGTTTTATCCTATGCTTTATTAAATTGTATTTATGTTGTTTTATCGTATGCTTTATTAAAGTGCATTTATGTTGTTTTATCCTATGCTTTATTAAATTGTATTTATGTTGTTTTATCCTATGCATTATTAAATTGTATTTATGTTGTTTTATCCTATGCTTAATTAAATTGTATTCATGTTGTTTTATCCTATGCTTTATTAAATTGTATTTATGTTGTTTTATCCTATGCTTTATTAAATTGGGTTTATTTTGTTTTATCCTATGCTTTATTAAATTGGGTTTATTTTGTTTTATCCTATGCTTTATTAAATTGTATTTATGTTGTTTTAACCCATGTTTTATTAAATTGTATTTATGTTGTTTTATCCTATGCTTTATTAAATTGTATATATGTTGTTTTATCCTATGCTCTATTAAATTGTATTTATCTTGTTTTGTCCTATGCTTTATTAAATTGTATTTATGTTATTTTAACCTATGCTTTATTAAATTGTATTTATGTTGTTTTATCCTATGCTTTATTAAATTGTGTTTATGTTGTTTTATCCTATGCTTTATTAAATTGTATTTATGTTGTTTTATCCTATGCTTTATTAAATTGTATTTATGTTGTTTTAACCTATGCTCTATTAAATTGTATTTATGTTGTTTTAACCTATGCTTTATTAAATTGTATTTATGTTGTTTTATCCTATGCTTTATTAAATTGTATTTATGTTGTTTTATCCTATGCTTTATTAAATTGTATTTATGTTGTTTTATCCTATGCTTTATTAAATTGTATTTATGTTGTTTTATCCTATGCTTTATTAAATTGTATTATGTTGTTTTATCATATGCTTTATTAAATTGTATTTATGTTGTTTTATCCTATGCTTTATTAAATTGTATTTATGTTGTTTTATCCTATGCTTTATTAAATTGTATTAATGTTGTTTTAACCCATGCTTTATTAAATTGTATTTATGTGGTTTTATCCTATGCTTTATTAAATTGTATTTATGTTGTTTTATCCTATGCTTTATTAAATTGTATTTATGTTGTTTTATCCTATGCTTTATTAAATTGCATTTATTTTGTTTTGTCGAATGCTTTATTAAATTGTATTTATGTTGTTTTAACCCATGATTTATTAAATTGTATTTATGTTGTTTTATCCTATGCTTTATTAAATTGTATTTATGTTGTTTTGTTCTATGCTTTATTAAATTGTATTTATGTGGTTTTATCCTATGATTTATTAAATTGTATTTATGTTGTTTTATCCTATGCTTTATTAAATTGTATTTATGTGGTTTTATCCTATGCTTTATTAAATTGTATTTATGTTGTTTTTTCCTATGCTTTATTAAATTGTATTTATGTTGTTTTATCCTATGCTTTAATAAATTGTATTTATGTTGTTTTGTCCTATGCTTTATTAAATTGTATTTATGTTGTTTTAACCCATGCTTTATTAAATTGTATTTATGTTGTTTTATCCTGTGCTTTATTAAATTATATTTATGTTGTTTTATCCTATGCTTTATTAAATTGTATTTATGTTGTTTTATCCTATGCTTTATTAAATTGTATTTATGTTGTTTTATCCTATGCTTAATTAAATTGTATTCATGTTGTTTTATCCTATGCTTTATTAAATTGTATTTATGTTGTTTTATCCTATGCTTTATTAAATTGGGTTTATTTTGTTTTATCCTATGCTTTATTAAATTGGGTTTATTTTGTTTTATCCTATGCTTTATTAAATTGTATTTATGTTGTTTTAACCCATGTTTTATTAAATTGTATTTATGTTGTTTTATCCTATGCTTTATTAAATTGTATATATGTTGTTTTATCCTATGCTCTATTAAATTGTATTTATCTTGTTTTGTCCTATGCTTTATTAAATTGTATTTATGTTATTTTAACCTATGCTTTATTAAATTGTATTTATGTTGTTTTATCCTATGCTTTATTAAATTGTATTTATGTTGTTTTATCCTATGCTTTATTAAATTGTATTTATGTTGTTTTATCCTATGCTTTATTAAATTGTATTTATGTTGTTTTAACCTATGCTTTATTAAATTGTATTTATGTTGTTTTAACCTATGCTTTATTAAATTGTATTTATGTTGTTTTATCGTATGCTTTATTAAATTGTATTTATGTTGTTTTATCCTATGCTTTATTAAATTGTATTTATGTTGTTTTATCCTATGCTTTATTAAATTGTATTTATGTTGTTTTATCCTATGCTTTATTAAATTGTATTATGTTGTTTTATCATATGCTTTATTAAATTGTATTTATGTTGTTTTATCCTATGCTTTATTAAATTGTGTTTATGTTGTTTTATCCTATGCTTTATTAAATTGTATTAATGTTGTTTTAACCCATGCTTTATTAAATTGTATTTATGTGGTTTTATCCTATGCTTTATTAAATTGTATTTATGTTGTTTTATCCTATGCTTTATAAAATTGTATTTATGTTGTTTTATCCTATGCTTTATTAAATTGCATTTATTTTGTTTTGTCGAATGCTTTATTAAATTGTATTTATGTTGTTTTAACCCATGTTTTATTAAATTGTATTTATGTTGTTTTATCCTATGCTTTATTAAATTGTATATATGTTGTTTTATCCTATGCTTTATTAAATTGTATATATGTTGTTTTATCCTATGCTTTATTAAATTGTATTTATCTTGTTTTGTCCTATGCTTTATTAAATTGTATTTATGTTGTTTTAACCCATGCTTCATTAAATTGTATGTATGTTTTATCTTATGCTTTACTAAAATGTATTTATGTTGTTTTATCCTATGCTTTATTAAATTGTATTTATGTTGTTTTATCCTATGCTTTATTAAATTGTGTTTATGTTGTTTTATCCTATGCTTTATTAAATTGTATTTATGTTGTTTTATCCTATGCGTTATTAAATTGTATTTATGTTGTTTTATCCTATGCTTTATGAAATTGTATTTATGTTGTTTTATCCTATGCTTTATTAAATTATATTTATGTTGTTTTATCCTATGCTTTATTAAATTGTATTTATGTTGTTTTATCGTATGCTTTATTAAAGTGCATTTATGTTGTTTTATCCTATGCTTTATTAAATTGTATTTATGTTGTTTTATCCTATGCATTATTAAATTGTATTTATGTTGTTTTATCCTATGCTTAATTAAATTGTATTCATGTTGTTTTATCCTATGCTTTATTAAATTGTATTTATGTTGTTTTATCCTATGCTTTATTAAATTGGGTTTATTTTGTTTTATCCTATGCTTTATTAAATTGGGTTTATTTTGTTTTATCCTATGCTTTATTAAATTGTATTTATGTTGTTTTAACCCATGTTTTATTAAATTGTATTTATGTTGTTTTATCCTATGCTTTATTAAATTGTATATATGTTGTTTTATCCTATGCTCTATTAAATTGTATTTATCTTGTTTTGTCCTATGCTTTATTAAATTGTATTTATGTTATTTTAACCTATGCTTTATTAAATTGTATTTATGTTGTTTTATCCTATGCTTTATTAAATTGTGTTTATGTTGTTTTATCCTATGCTTTATTAAATTGTATTTATGTTGTTTTATCCTATGCTTTATTAAATTGTATTTATGTTGTTTTAACCTATGCTCTATTAAATTGTATTTATGTTGTTTTAACCTATGCTTTATTAAATTGTATTTATGTTGTTTTATCCTATGCTTTATTAAATTGTATTTATGTTGTTTTATCCTATGCTTTATTAAATTGTATTTATGTTGTTTTATCCTATGCTTTATTAAATTGTATTTATGTTGTTTTATCCTATGCTTTATTAAATTGTATTATGTTGTTTTATCATATGCTTTATTAAATTGTATTTATGTTGTTTTATCCTATGCTTTATTAAATTGTATTTATGTTGTTTTATCCTATGCTTTATTAAATTGTATTAATGTTGTTTTAACCCATGCTTTATTAAATTGTATTTATGTGGTTTTATCCTATGCTTTATTAAATTGTATTTATGTTGTTTTATCCTATGCTTTATTAAATTGTATTTATGTTGTTTTATCCTATGCTTTATTAAATTGCATTTATTTTGTTTTGTCGAATGCTTTATTAAATTGTATTTATGTTGTTTTAACCCATGATTTATTAAATTGTATTTATGTTGTTTTATCCTATGCTTTATTAAATTGTATTTATGTTGTTTTGTTCTATGCTTTATTAAATTGTATTTATGTGGTTTTATCCTATGATTTATTAAATTGTATTTATGTTGTTTTATCCTATGCTTTATTAAATTGTATTTATGTGGTTTTATCCTATGCTTTATTAAATTGTATTTATGTTGTTTTTTCCTATGCTTTATTAAATTGTATTTATGTTGTTTTATCCTATGCTTTAATAAATTGTATTTATGTTGTTTTGTCCTATGCTTTATTAAATTGTATTTATGTTGTTTTAACCCATGCTTTATTAAATTGTATTTATGTTGTTTTATCCTGTGCTTTATTAAATTATATTTATGTTGTTTTATCCTATGCTTTATTAAATTGTATTTATGTTGTTTTATCCTATGCTTTATTAAATTGTATTTATGTTGTTTTATCCTATGCTTAATTAAATTGTATTCATGTTGTTTTATCCTATGCTTTATTAAATTGTATTTATGTTGTTTTATCCTATGCTTTATTAAATTGGGTTTATTTTGTTTTATCCTATGCTTTATTAAATTGGGTTTATTTTGTTTTATCCTATGCTTTATTAAATTGTATTTATGTTGTTTTAACCCATGTTTTATTAAATTGTATTTATGTTGTTTTATCCTATGCTTTATTAAATTGTATATATGTTGTTTTATCCTATGCTCTATTAAATTGTATTTATCTTGTTTTGTCCTATGCTTTATTAAATTGTATTTATGTTATTTTAACCTATGCTTTATTAAATTGTATTTATGTTGTTTTATCCTATGCTTTATTAAATTGTATTTATGTTGTTTTATCCTATGCTTTATTAAATTGTATTTATGTTGTTTTATCCTATGCTTTATTAAATTGTATTTATGTTGTTTTAACCTATGCTTTATTAAATTGTATTTATGTTGTTTTAACCTATGCTTTATTAAATTGTATTTATGTTGTTTTATCGTATGCTTTATTAAATTGTATTTATGTTGTTTTATCCTATGCTTTATTAAATTGTATTTATGTTGTTTTATCCTATGCTTTATTAAATTGTATTTATGTTGTTTTATCCTATGCTTTATTAAATTGTATTATGTTGTTTTATCATATGCTTTATTAAATTGTATTTATGTTGTTTTATCCTATGCTTTATTAAATTGTGTTTATGTTGTTTTATCCTATGCTTTATTAAATTGTATTAATGTTGTTTTAACCCATGCTTTATTAAATTGTATTTATGTGGTTTTATCCTATGCTTTATTAAATTGTATTTATGTTGTTTTATCCTATGCTTTATAAAATTGTATTTATGTTGTTTTATCCTATGCTTTATTAAATTGCATTTATTTTGTTTTGTCGAATGCTTTATTAAATTGTATTTATGTTGTTTTAACCCATGATTTATTAAATTGTATTTATGTTGTTTTATCCTATGCTTTATTAAATTGTATTTATGTTGTTTTGTTCTATGTTTTATTAAATTGTATTTATGTGGTTTTATCCTATGATTTATTAAATTGTATCTATGTTGTTTTATCCTATGCTTTATTAAATTGTATTTATGTGGTTTTATCCTATGCTTTATTAAATTGTATTTATGTTGTTTTTTCCTATGCTTTATTAAATTGTATTTATGTTGTTTTATCCTATGCTTTAATAAATTGTATTTATGTTGTTTTGTCCTATGCTTTATTAAATTGTATTTATGTTGTTTTAACCCATGCTTTATTAAATTGTATTTATGTTGTTTTATCCTGTGCTTTATTAAATTATATTTATGTTGTTTTATCCTATGCTTTATTAAATTGTATTTATGTTGTTTTATCCTATGCTTTATTAAATTGTATTTATTTTGTTTTATCCTATGCTTTAATAACTTGTATTAATGTTGTTTTGTCCTATGCTTTATTAAATTGTATTTATGTTGTTTTAACCCATGCTTTATTAAATTGTATTTATGTTGTTTTTTCCTATGCTTTATTAAATTGTACTTATGTTGTTTTATCCTATGCTTTATTAAATTGTATTTATGTTGTTTTATCCTATGCTTTATTAAATTGTATTTATGTTGTTTTATCCTATGCTTTATTAAATTGTATTTATGTTGTTTAATCATATGCTTTATTAAATTGTATTTATATTGTTTTATCCTATGCTTTATTAAATTGTATTTATGTTGTTTTATCCTATGCTTTATTAAATTGTATTTATGTTGTTTTATCCTATGCTTTATTAAATTGTATTTATGTTGTTTTATCCTATGCTTTATGAAATTGTATTTATGTTGTTTTATCCTATGCTTTATTAAATTGTATTTATGTTGTTTTATCCTATGCTTTATTAAATTGTATTTATGTTGTTTTATCGTATGCTTTATTAAAGTGCATTTATGTTGTTTTATCCTATGCTTTATTAAATTGTATTTATGTTGTTTTATCCTCTGCTTTATTAAATTGTATTTATGTTGTTTTATCCTATGCTTAATTAAATTATATTTATGTTGTTTTATCCTATGCTTTATTATATTGTATTTATGTTGTTTTATCGTATGCTTTATTAAATTGTATTTATGTTGTTTTATGCTATGCTTTATTAAATTGTGTTTATTTTGTTTTATCCTATGCTTTATTAAATTGTATTTATGTTGTTTTAACCCATGTTGTATTAAATTGTATTTATGTTGTTTTATCCTATGCTTTATTAAATTGTATATATGTTGTTTTATCCTATGCTTTATTAAATTGTATTTATCTTGTTTTGTCCTATGCTTTATTAAATTGTATTTATGTTGTTTTAACCTATGCTTTATTAAATTGTATTTATGTTGTTTTATCCTATGTGTTATTAAATTGTATTTATGTTGTTTTATCCTATGCTTTATGAAATTGTATTTATGTTGTTTTATCCTATGCTTTATTAAATTATATTTATGTTGTTTTATCCTATGCTTTATTAAATTGTATTTATGTTGTTTTATCGTATGCTTTATTAAAGTGCATTTATGTTGTTTTATCCTATGCTTTATTAAATTGTATTTATGTTGTTTTATCCTATGCTTTATTAAATTGTATTTATGTTGTTTTATCCTATGCTTAATTAAATTGTATTCATGTTGTTTTATCCTATGCTTTATTAAATTGTATTTATGTTGTTTTATCCTATGCTTTATTAAATTGGGTTTATTTTGTTTTATCCTATGCTTTATTAAATTGGGTTTATTTTGTTTTATCCTATGCTTTATTAAATTGTATTTATGTTGTTTTAACCCATGTTTTATTAAATTGTATTTATGTTGTTTTATCCTATGCTTTATTAAATTGTATATATGTTGTTTTATCCTATGCTCTATTAAATTGTATTTATCTTGTTTTGTCCTATGCTTTATTAAATTGTATTTATGTTATTTTAACCTATGCTTTATTAAATTGTATTTATGTTGTTTTATCCTATGCTTTATTAAATTGTGTTTATGTTGTTTTATCCTATGCTTTATTAAATTGTATTTATGTTGTTTTATCCTATGCTTTATTAAATTGTATTTATGTTGTTTTAACCTATGCTTTATTAAACTGTATTTATGTTGTTTTAACCTATGCTTTATTAAATTGTATTTATGTTGTTTTATCCTATGCTTTATTAAATTGTATTTATGTTGTTTTATCCTATGCTTTATTAAATTGTATTTATGTTGTTTTATCCTATGCTTTATTAAATTGTATTTATGTTGTTTTATCCTATGCTTTATTAAATTGTATTATGTTGTTTTATCATATGCTTTATTAAATTGTATTAATGTTGTTTTATCCTATGCTTTATTAAATTGTATTTATGTTGTTTTATTCTATGCTTTATTAAATTGTATTAATGTTGTTTTAACCCATGCTTTATTAAATTGTATTTATGTGGTTTTATCCTATGCTTTATTAAATTGTATTTATGTTGTTTTATCCTATGCTTTATTAAATTGTATTTATGTTGTTTTATCCTATGCTTTATTAAATTGCATTTATTTTGTTTTGTCGAATGCTTTATTAAATTGTATTTATGTTGTTTTAACCCATGATTTATTAAATTGTATTTATGTTGTTTTATCCTATGCTTTATTAAATTGTATTTATGTTGTTTTGTTCTATGCTTTATTAAATTGTATTTATGTGGTTTTATCCTATGATTTATTAAATTGTATTTATGTTGTTTTATCCTATGCTTTATTAAATTGTATTTATGTGGTTTTATCCTATGCTTTATTAAATTGTATTTATGTTGTTTTTTCCTATGCTTTATTAAATTGTATTTATGTTGTTTTATCCTATGCTTTAATAAATTGTATTTATGTTGTTTTGTCCTATGCTTTATTAAATTGTATTTATGTTGTTTTAACCCATGCTTTATTAAATTGTATTTATGTTGTTTTATCCTGTGCTTTATTAAATTATATTTATGTTGTTTTATCCTATGCTTTATTAAATTGTATTTATGTTGTTTTATCCTATGCTTTATTAAATTGTATTTATGTTGTTTTATCCTATGCTTAATTAAATTGTATTCATGTTGTTTTATCCTATGCTTTATTAAATTGTATTTATGTTGTTTTATCCTATGCTTTATTAAATTGGGTTTATTTTGTTTTATCCTATGCTTTATTAAATTGGGTTTATTTTGTTTTATCCTATGCTTTATTAAATTGTACTTATGTTGTTTTAACCCATGTTTTATTAAATTGTATTTATGTTGTTTTATCCTATGCTTTATTAAATTGTATATATGTTGTTTTATCCTATGCTCTATTAAATTGTATTTATCTTGTTTTGTCCTATGCTTTATTAAATTGTATTTATGTTATTTTAACCTATGCTTTATTAAATTGTATTTATGTTGTTTTAACCCATGCTTCATTAAATTGTATTTATGTTGTTTTATCCTATGCTTTATTAAATTGTATTTATGTTGTTTTATCCTATGCTTTATTAAATTGTATTTATGTTGTTTTAACCTATGCTTTATTAAATTGTATTTATGTTGTTTTAACCTATGCTTTATTAAATTGTATTTATGTTGTTTTATCGTATGCTTTATTAAATTGTATTTATGTTGTTTTATCCTATGCTTTATTAAATTGTATTTATGTTGTTTTATCCTATGCTTTATTAAATTGTATTTATGTTGTTTTATCCTATGCTTTATTAAATTGTATTATGTTGTTTTATCATATGCTTTATTAAATTGTATTTATGTTGTTTTATCCTATGCTTTATTAAATTGTGTTTATGTTGTTTTATCCTATGCTTTATTAAATTGTATTAATGTTGTTTTAACCCATGCTTTATTAAATTGTATTTATGTGGTTTTATCCTATGCTTTATAAAATTGTATTTATGTTGTTTTATCCTATGCTTTATTAAATTGCATTTATTTTGTTTTGTCGAATGCTTTATTAAATTGTATTTATGTTGTTTTAACCCATGATTTATTAAATTGTATTTATGTTGTTTTATCCTATGCTTTATTAAATTGTATTTATGTTGTTTTGTTCTATGCTTTATTAAATTGTATTTATGTGGTTTTATCCTATGATTTATTAAATTGTATCTATGTTGTTTTATCCTATGCTTTATTAAATTGTATTTATGTGGTTTTATCCTATGCTTTATTAAATTGTATTTATGTTGTTTTTTCCTATGCTTTATTAAATTGTATTTATGTTGTTTTATCCTATGCTTTAATAAATTGTATTTATGTTGTTTTGTCCTATGCTTTATTAAATTGTATTTATGTTGTTTTAACCCATGCTTTATTAAATTGTATTTATGTTGTTTTATCCTGTGCTTTATTAAATTATATTTATGTTGTTTTATCCTATGCTTTATTATATTGTATTTATGTTGTTTTATCCTATGCTTTATTAAATTGTATTTATTTTGTTTTATCCTATGCTTTAATAAATTGTATTAATGTTGTTTTGTCCTATGCTTTATTAAATTGTATTTATGTTGTTTTAACCCATGCTTTATTAAATTGTATTTATGTTGTTTTATCCTATGCTTTATTAAATTGTACTTATGTTGTTTTATCCTATGCTTTATTAAATTGTATTTATGTTGTTTTATCCTATGCTTTATTAAATTGTATTTATGTTGTTTTATCCTATGCTTTATTAAATTGTATTTATGTTGTTTAATCATATGCTTTATTAAATTGTATTTATATTGTTTTATCCTATGCTTTATTAAATTGTATTTATGTTGTTTTATCCTATGCTTTATTAAATTGTATTTATGTTGTTTTATCCTATGCTTTATTAAATTGTATTTATGTTGTTTTATCCTATGCTTTATGAAATTGTATTTATGTTGTTTTATCCTATGCTTTATTAAATTGTATTTATGTTGTTTTATCCTATGCTTTATTAAATTGTATTTATGTTGTTTTATCGCATGCTTTATTAAAGTGCATTTACGTTGTTTTATCCTATGCTTTATTAAATTGTATTTATGTTGTTTTATCCTCTGCTTTATTAAATTGTATTTATGTTGTTTTATCCTATGCTTAATTAAATTCTATTTATGTTGTTTTATCCTATGCTTTATTATATTGTATTTATGTTGTTTTATCGTATGCTTTATTAAATTGTATTTATGTTGATTTATGCTATGCTTTATTAAATTGTGTTTATTTTGTTTTATCCTATGCTTTATTAAATTGTATTTATGTTGTTTTAACCCATGTTGTATTAAATTGTATTTATGTTGTTTTATCCTATGCTTTATTAAATTGTATATATGTTGTTTTATCCTATGCTTTATTAAATTGTATTTATCTTGTTTTGTCCTATGCTTTATTAAATTGTATTTATGTTGTTTTAACCTATGCTTTATTAAATTGTATTTATGTTGTTTTATCCTATGCTTTATTAAATTGTGTTTATGTTGTTTTATCCTATGCTTTATTAAATTGTATTAATGTTGTTTTAACCCATGCTTTATTAAATTGTATTTATGTTGTTTTATCCTGTGCTTTATTAAATTATATTTATGTTGTTTTATCCTATGCTTTATTAAATTGTATTTATGTTGTTTTATCCTATGCTTTATTAAATTGTATTTATTTTGTTTTATCCTATGCTTTAATAAATTGTATTAATGTTGTTTTGTCCTATGCTTTATTAAATTGTATTTATGTTGTTTAACCCATGCTTTATTAAATTGTATTTATGTTGTTTTATCCTATGCTTTATTAAATTGTACTTATGTTGTTTTATCCTATGCTTTATTAAATTGTATTTATGTTGTTTTATCCTATGCTTTATTAAATTGTATTTATGTTGTTTTATCCTATGCTTTATTAAATTGTATTTATGTTGTTTTATCCTATGCTTTATTAAATTGTATTTATGTTGTTTAATCATATGCTTTATTAAATTGTATTTATATTGTTTTATCCTATGCTTTATTAAATTGTATTTATGTTGTTTTATCCTATGCTTTATTAAATTGTATTTATGTTGTTTTATCCTATGTGTTATTAAATTGTATTTATGTTGTTTTATCCTATGCTTTATGAAATTGTATTTATGTTGTTTTATCCTATGCTTTATTAAATTATATTTATGTTGTTTTATCCTATGCTTTATTAAATTGTATTTATGTTGTTTTATCGTATGCTTTATTAAAGTGCATTTATGTTGTTTTATCCTATGCTTTATTAAATTGTATTTATGTTGTTTTATCCTATGCTTTATTAAATTGTATTTATGTTGTTTTATCCTATGCTTAATTAAATTGTATTCATGTTGTTTTATCCTATGCTTTATTAAATTGTATTTATGTTGTTTTATCCTATGCTTTATTAAATTGGGTTTATTTTGTTTTATCCTATGCTTTATTAAATTGGGTTTATTTTGTTTTATCCTATGCTTTATTAAATTGTATTTATGTTGTTTTAACCCATGTTTTATTAAATTGTATTTATGTTGTTTTATCCTATGCTTTATTAAATTGTATATATGTTGTTTTATCCTATGCTCTATTAAATTGTATTTATCTTGTTTTGTCCTATGCTTTATTAAATTGTATTTATGTTATTTTAACCTATGCTTTATTAAATTGTATTTATGTTGTTTTATCCTATGCTTTATTAAATTGTGTTTATGTTGTTTTATCCTATGCTTTATTAAATTGTATTTATGTTGTTTTATCCTATGCTTTATTAAATTGTATTTATGTTGTTTTAACCTATGCTTTATTAAACTGTATTTATGTTGTTTTAACCTATGCTTTATTAAATTGTATTTATGTTGTTTTATCCTATGCTTTATTAAATTGTATTTATGTTGTTTTATCCTATGCTTTATTAAATTGTATTTATGTTGTTTTATCCTATGCTTTATTAAATTGTATTTATGTTGTTTTATCCTATGCTTTATTAAATTGTATTATGTTGTTTTATCATATGCTTTATTAAATTGTATTAATGTTGTTTTATCCTATGCTTTATTAAATTGTATTTATGTTGTTTTATTCTATGCTTTATTAAATTGTATTAATGTTGTTTTAACCCATGCTTTATTAAATTGTATTTATGTGGTTTTATCCTATGCTTTATTAAATTGTATTTATGTTGTTTTATCCTATGCTTTATTAAATTGTATTTATGTTGTTTTATCCTATGCTTTATTAAATTGCATTTATTTTGTTTTGTCGAATGCTTTATTAAATTGTATTTATGTTGTTTTAACCCATGATTTATTAAATTGTATTTATGTTGTTTTATCCTATGCTTTATTAAATTGTATTTATGTTGTTTTGTTCTATGCTTTATTAAATTGTATTTATGTGGTTTTATCCTATGATTTATTAAATTGTATTTATGTTGTTTTATCCTATGCTTTATTAAATTGTATTTATGTGGTTTTATCCTATGCTTTATTAAATTGTATTTATGTTGTTTTTTCCTATGCTTTATTAAATTGTATTTATGTTGTTTTATCCTATGCTTTAATAAATTGTATTTATGTTGTTTTGTCCTATGCTTTATTAAATTGTATTTATGTTGTTTTAACCCATGCTTTATTAAATTGTATTTATGTTGTTTTATCCTGTGCTTTATTAAATTATATTTATGTTGTTTTATCCTATGCTTTATTAAATTGTATTTATGTTGTTTTATCCTATGCTTTATTAAATTGTATTTATGTTGTTTTATCCTATGCTTAATTAAATTGTATTCATGTTGTTTTATCCTATGCTTTATTAAATTGTATTTATGTTGTTTTATCCTATGCTTTATTAAATTGGGTTTATTTTGTTTTATCCTATGCTTTATTAAATTGGGTTTATTTTGTTTTATCCTATGCTTTATTAAATTGTACTTATGTTGTTTTAACCCATGTTTTATTAAATTGTATTTATGTTGTTTTATCCTATGCTTTATTAAATTGTATATATGTTGTTTTATCCTATGCTCTATTAAATTGTATTTATCTTGTTTTGTCCTATGCTTTATTAAATTGTATTTATGTTATTTTAACCTATGCTTTATTAAATTGTATTTATGTTGTTTTAACCCATGCTTCATTAAATTGTATTTATGTTGTTTTATCCTATGCTTTATTAAATTGTATTTATGTTGTTTTATCCTATGCTTTATTAAATTGTATTTATGTTGTTTTAACCTATGCTTTATTAAATTGTATTTATGTTGTTTTAACCTATGCTTTATTAAATTGTATTTATGTTGTTTTATCGTATGCTTTATTAAATTGTATTTATGTTGTTTTATCCTATGCTTTATTAAATTGTATTTATGTTGTTTTATCCTATGCTTTATTAAATTGTATTTATGTTGTTTTATCCTATGCTTTATTAAATTGTATTATGTTGTTTTATCATATGCTTTATTAAATTGTATTTATGTTGTTTTATCCTATGCTTTATTAAATTGTGTTTATGTTGTTTTATCCTATGCTTTATTAAATTGTATTAATGTTGTTTTAACCCATGCTTTATTAAATTGTATTTATGTGGTTTTATCCTATGCTTTATAAAATTGTATTTATGTTGTTTTATCCTATGCTTTATTAAATTGCATTTATTTTGTTTTGTCGAATGCTTTATTAAATTGTATTTATGTTGTTTTAACCCATGATTTATTAAATTGTATTTATGTTGTTTTATCCTATGCTTTATTAAATTGTATTTATGTTGTTTTGTTCTATGCTTTATTAAATTGTATTTATGTGGTTTTATCCTATGATTTATTAAATTGTATCTATGTTGTTTTATCCTATGCTTTATTAAATTGTATTTATGTGGTTTTATCCTATGCTTTATTAAATTGTATTTATGTTGTTTTTTCCTATGCTTTATTAAATTGTATTTATGTTGTTTTATCCTATGCTTTAATAAATTGTATTTATGTTGTTTTGTCCTATGCTTTATTAAATTGTATTTATGTTGTTTTAACCCATGCTTTATTAAATTGTATTTATGTTGTTTTATCCTGTGCTTTATTAAATTATATTTATGTTGTTTTATCCTATGCTTTATTAAATTGTATTTATGTTGTTTTATCCTATGCTTTATTAAATTGTATTTATTTTGTTTTATCCTATGCTTTAATAAATTGTATTAATGTTGTTTTGTCCTATGCTTTATTAAATTGTATTTATGTTGTTTTAACCCATGCTTTATTAAATTGTATTTATGTTGTTTTATCCTATGCTTTATTAAATTGTACTTATGTTGTTTTATCCTATGCTTTATTAAATTGTATTTATGTTGTTTTATCCTATGCTTTATTAAATTGTATTTATGTTGTTTTATCCTATGCTTTATTAAATTGTATTTATGTTGTTTAATCATATGCTTTATTAAATTGTATTTATATTGTTTTATCCTATGCTTTATTAAATTGTATTTATGTTGTTTTATCCTATGCTTTATTAAATTGTATTTATGTTGTTTTATCCTATGCTTTATTAAATTGTATTTATGTTGTTTTATCCTATGCTTTATGAAATTGTATTTATGTTGTTTTATCCTATGCTTTATTAAATTGTATTTATGTTGTTTTATCCTATGCTTTATTAAATTGTATTTATGTTGTTTTATCGCATGCTTTATTAAAGTGCATTTACGTTGTTTTATCCTATGCTTTATTAAATTGTATTTATGTTGTTTTATCCTCTGCTTTATTAAATTGTATTTATGTTGTTTTATCCTATGCTTAATTAAATTCTATTTATGTTGTTTTATCCTATGCTTTATTATATTGTATTTATGTTGTTTTATCGTATGCTTTATTAAATTGTATTTATGTTGATTTATGCTATGCTTTATTAAATTGTGTTTATTTTGTTTTATCCTATGCTTTATTAAATTGTATTTATGTTGTTTTAACCCATGTTGTATTAAATTGTATTTATGTTGTTTTATCCTATGCTTTATTAAATTGTATATATGTTGTTTTATCCTATGCTTTATTAAATTGTATTTATCTTGTTTTGTCCTATGCTTTATTAAATTGTATTTATGTTGTTTTAACCTATGCTTTATTAAATTGTATTTATGTTGTTTTATCCTATGCTTTATTAAATTGTGTTTATGTTGTTTTATCCTATGCTTTATTAAATTGTATTAATGTTGTTTTAACCCATGCTTTATTAAATTGTATTTATGTGGTTTTATCCTATGCTTTATTAAATTGTATTTATGTTGTTTTATCCTATGCTTTATAAAATTGTATTTATGTTGTTTTATCCTATGCTTTATTAAATTGCATTTATTTTGTTTTGTCGAATGCTTTATTAAATTGTATTTATGTTGTTTTAACCCATGATTTATTAAATTGTATTTATGTTGTTTTATCCTATGCTTTATTAAATTGTATTTATGTTGTTTTGTTCTATGCTTTATTAAATTGTATTTATGTGGTTTTATCCTATGATTTATTAAATTGTATCTATGTTGTTTTATCCTATGCTTTATTAAATTGTATTTATGTGGTTTTATCCTATGCTTTATTAAATTGTATTTATGTTGTTTTTTCCTATGCTTTATTAAATTGTATTTATGTTGTTTTATCCTATGCTTTAATAAATTGTATTTATGTTGTTTTGTCCTATGCTTTATTAAATTGTATTTATGTTGTTTTAACCCATGCTTTATTAAATTGTATTTATGTTGTTTTATCCTGTGCTTTATTAAATTATATTTATGTTGTTTTATCCTATGCTTTATTAAATTGTATTTATGTTGTTTTATCCTATGCTTTATTAAATTGTATTTATTTTGTTTTATCCTATGCTTTAATAAATTGTATTAATGTTGTTTTGTCCTATGCTTTATTAAATTGTATTTATGTTGTTTAACCCATGCTTTATTAAATTGTATTTATGTTGTTTTATCCTATGCTTTATTAAATTGTACTTATGTTGTTTTATCCTATGCTTTATTAAATTGTATTTATGTTGTTTTATCCTATGCTTTATTAAATTGTATTTATGTTGTTTTATCCTATGCTTTATTAAATTGTATTTATGTTGTTTTATCCTATGCTTTATTAAATTGTATTTATGTTGTTTAATCATATGCTTTATTAAATTGTATTTATATTGTTTTATCCTATGCTTTATTAAATTGTATTTATGTTGTTTTATCCTATGCTTTATTAAATTGTATTTATGTTGTTTTATCCTATGCTTTATTAAATTGTATTTATGTTGTTTTATCCTATGCTTTATGAAATTGTATTTATGTTGTTTTATCCTATGCTTTATTAAATTGTATTTATGTTGTTTTATCCTATGCTTTATTAAATTGTATTTATGTTGTTTTATCGCATGCTTTATTAAAGTGCATTTATGTTGTTTTATCCTATGCTTTATTAAATTGTATTTATGTTGTTTTATCCTCTGCTTTATTAAATTGTATTTATGTTGTTTTATCCTATGCTTAATTAAATTCTATTTATGTTGTTTTATCCTATGCTTTATTATATTGTATTTATGTTGTTTTATTGTATGCTTTATTAAATTGTATTTATGTTGATTTATGCTATGCTTTATTAAATTGTGTTTATTTTGTTTTATCCTATGCTTTATTAAATTGTATTTATGTTGTTTTAACCCATGTTGTATTAAATTGTATTTATGTTGTTTTATCCTATGCTTTATTAAATTGTATATATGTTGTTTTATCCTATGCTTTATTAAATTGTATTTATCTTGTTTTGTCCTATGCTTTATTAAATTGTAGTTATGTTGTTTTAACCTATGCTTTATTAAATTGTATTTATGTTGTTTTATCCTATGCGTTATTAAATTGTATTTATGTTGTTTTATCCTATGCTTTATGAAATTGTATTTATGTTGTTTTATCCTATGCTTTATTAAATTATATTTATGTTGTTTTATCCTATGCTTTATTAAATTGTATTTATGTTGTTTTATCGTATGCTTTATTAAAGTGCATTTATGTTGTTTTATCCTATGCTTTATTAAATTGTATTTATGTTGTTTTATCCTATGCTTTATTAAATTGTATTTATGTTGTTTTATCCTATGCTTAATTAAATTGTATTCATGTTGTTTTATCCTATGCTTTATTAAATTGTATTTATGTTGTTTTATCCTATGCTTTATTAAATTGGGTTTATTTTGTTTTATCCTATGCTTTATTAAATTGGGTTTATTTTGTTTTATCCTATGCTTTATTAAATTGTATTTATGTTGTTTTAACCCATGTTTTATTAAATTGTATTTATGTTGTTTTATCCTATGCTTTATTAAATTGTATATATGTTGTTTTATCCTATGCTCTATTAAATTGTATTTATCTTGTTTTGTCCTATGCTTTATTAAATTGTATTTATGTTATTTTAACCTATGCTTTATTAAATTGTATTTATGTTGTTTTATCCTATGCTTTATTAAATTGTGTTTATGTTGTTTTATCCTATGCTTTATTAAATTGTATTTATGTTGTTTTATCCTATGCTTTATTAAATTGTATTTATGTTGTTTTAACCTATGCTTTATTAAATTGTATTTATGTTGTTTTAACCTATGCTTTATTAAATTGTATTTATGTTGTTTTATCCTATGCTTTATTAAATTGTATTTATGTTGTTTTATCCTATGCTTTATTAAATTGTATTTATGTTGTTTTATCCTATGCTTTATTAAATTGTATTTATGTTGTTTTATCCTATGCTTTATTAAATTGTATTATGTTGTTTTATCATATGCTTTATTAAATTGTATTAATGTTGTTTTATCCTATGCTTTATTAAATTGTATTTATGTTGTTTTATCCTATGCTTTATTAAATTGTATTAATGTTGTTTTAACCCATGCTTTATTAAATTGTATTTATGTGGTTTTATCCTATGCTTTATTAAATTGTATTTATGTTGTTTTATCCTATGCTTTATTAAATTGTATTTATGTTGTTTTATCCTATGCTTTATTAAATTGCATTTATTTTGTTTTGTCGAATGCTTTATTAAATTGTATTTATGTTGTTTTAACCCATGATTTATTAAATTGTATTTATGTTGTTTTATCCTATGCTTTATTAAATTGTATTTATGTTGTTTTGTTCTATGCTTTATTAAATTGTATTTATGTGGTTTTATCCTATGATTTATTAAATTGTATTTATGTTGTTTTATCCTATGCTTTATTAAATTGTATTTATGTGGTTTTATCCTATGCTTTATTAAATTGTATTTATGTTGTTTTTTCCTATGCTTTATTAAATTGTATTTATGTTTTTTTATCCTATGCTTTAATAAATTGTATTTATGTTGTTTTGTCCTATGCTTTATTAAATTGTATTTATGTTGTTTTAACCCATGCTTTATTAAATTGTATTTATGTTGTTTTATCCTGTGCTTTATTAAATTATATTTATGTTGTTTTATCCTATGCTTTATTAAATTGTATTTATGTTGTTTTATCCTATGCTTTATTAAATTGTATTTATGTTGTTTTATCCTATGCTTAATTAAATTGTATTCATGTTGTTTTATCCTATGCTTTATTAAATTGTATTTATGTTGTTTTATCCTATGCTTTATTAAATTGGGTTTATTTTGTTTTATCCTATGCTTTATTAAATTGGGTTTATTTTGTTTTATCCTATGCTTTATTAAATTGTATTTATGTTGTTTTAACCCATGTTTTATTAAATTGTATTTATGTTGTTTTATCCTATGCTTTATTAAATTGTATATATGTTGTTTTATCCTATGCTCTATTAAATTGTATTTATCTTGTTTTGTCCTATGCTTTATTAAATTGTATTTATGTTATTTTAACCTATGCTTTATTAAATTGTATTTATGTTGTTTTATCCTATGCTTTATTAAATTGTATTTATGTTGTTTTATCCTATGCTTTATTAAATTGTATTTATGTTGTTTTAACCTATGCTTTATTAAATTGTATTTATGTTGTTTTAACCTATGCTTTATTAAATTGTATTTATGTTGTTTTATCCTATGCTTTATTAAATTGTATTTATGTTGTTTTATCCTATGCTTTATTAAATTGTATTTATGTTGTTTTATCCTATGCTTTATTAAATTGTATTTATGTTGTTTTATCCTATGCTTTATTAAATTGTATTATGTTGTTTTATCATATGCTTTATTAAATTGTATTTATGTTGTTTTATCCTATGCTTTATTAAATTGTGTTTATGTTGTTTTATCCTATGATTTATTAAATTGTATTAATGTTGTTTTAACCCATGCTTTATTAAATTGTATTTATGTGGTTTTATCCTATGCTTTATTAAATTGTATTTATGTTGTTTTATCCTATGCTTTATAAAATTGTATTTATGTTGTTTTATCCTATGCTTTATTAAATTGCATTTATTTTGTTTTGTCGAATGCTTTATTAAATTGTATTTATGTTGTTTTAACCCATGATTTATTAAATTGTATTTATGTTGT
Organism: Phyllobates terribilis; assembly: GCF_046119375.1. Lineage (NCBI taxonomy): Eukaryota > Metazoa > Chordata > Amphibia > Anura > Dendrobatidae > Phyllobates > Phyllobates terribilis. Next base: position 589 of record NW_027363193.1, on the reverse strand, counting down.
TTTATCCTATGCTTTTTTAAATTGTATTTATGTTGTTTTGTTCTATGCTTTATTAAATTGTATTTATGTGGTTTTATCCTATGATTTATTAAATTGTATCTATGTTGTTTTATCCTATGCTTTATTAAATTGTATTTATGTGGTTTTATCCTATGCTTTATTAAATTGTATTTATGTTGTTTTTTCCTATGCTTTATTAAATTGTATTTATGTTGTTTTATCCTATGCTTTAATAAATTGTATTTATGTTGTTTTGTCCTATGCTTTATTAAATTGTATTTATGTTGTTTTAACCCATGCTTTATTAAATTGTATTTATGTTGTTTTATCCTGTGCTTTATTAAATTATATTTATGTTGTTTTATCCTATGCTTTATTAAATTGTATTTATGTTGTTTTATCCTATGCTTTATTAAATTGTATTTATTTTGTTTTATCCTATGCTTTAATAAATTGTATTAATGTTGTTTTGTCCTATGCTTTATTAAATTGTATTTATGTTGTTTTAACCCATGCTTTATTAAATTGTATTTATGTTGTTATATCCTATGCTTTATTAAATTGTACTTATGTTGTTTTATCCTATGCT